>NC_135327.1:8762117-9371284 GCF_023851605.1 Tamandua tetradactyla | reverse complement strand
AAACTACACATTCCAAGATACAACATCCTAAGGCTGTCACCAGGACTGCACAAGCCACCACAATTTCCCTGCTAATTGTTGCTTCATTGTATTTGGGAGATTCAGCCTCCAGCAAGAAGTAAAAAGAAAGGGTGGGAAGAAAACAATGGAACTTTAAGTGCCTCAGAATGTCAAGTTCACACAGTAAAGAGATCCCTACCTTATTCGCCATTGGTATGGAGCGTTGTCTTCTGGATTAGGGAGACAGAAAAGCGGGGAAGGAATATGGTGGAGACACAGGATGGCTGGATGATTTCATGATTTCTTGACCATTCCAATTAGACTCAGAATTGGAGGTAAGCTCCCCCAGCTTCCGTCCAAGTAACCTGATGGGAAGTTGGAAGGGGCTTGGATTCTCAAAGGATACCTAGACTCTGGGCCTCTATATAGATATCCTGTAGGCTTTGTCTTACTCCAAACACACAGATCCACTTATTTATCTACTTGCCAGAATTTTTTTCTAATTTTCCTTCTACTACCTACACCAAGAGGTGACCTATGCCCTGCTTTGTCCCTGCCTTGACCAAAGATGACAAATCAGGACTCGAAGTGCAGATCCGGGCCAAATTACTCAACTTAAATAGAAATTCATTTTTGCTTAATTAGCCTAAACTCTACCCATACCCTTATATTCCTTCATTCATTTGTTCATTCACGCATGCATTTACTCATTCATCTATTCCTTAAATGTTCACTAAGACAGATTACATACATGGTACTGGGGATGCAGAGATAAATATTTTCTTCTCTTGAGGACTTGGCTTAAATGGGCATGTGACTATTGTGATGCATAGCCCATAACCCCCTTCAAGAAAAGTTTTGCTGCCCCAGCTGCCAGGATTTCTTGGAACACAGCCCCCCGGGGACCATCTCAGCTGCAGAGAATGGCCTTGCCCAAGGCTATGCCTATCTAAGGTGACACATATCCAGTGACAGATGGAGGCTGTGGTATTGGGCCCAAGCCATTCCCTTGCAGACTCTATGGGCCACTGTAGCTCCAGAGCTCCCCTTGGGGCTAGCTAAGGAGTGCACCAGGCTTGATTTCTTCCTTGGCCCACTCCTTGTTGTGCCCACCTTCCCACTCCCTAATAAACATCCTGCATATCAATCTCCAACTCTATCCTGCCTCCCAGAGAACCAACTGCAAAAGTGGGTCTGGGGGCAGAAAAAGGAAACAAATCACCATGTCTCGGAGCCTTTGAGGTGATATCTGAGTTGTCTTTAAAAGACATGTAGGAATATTCCAGGTAGAGAAGAGGAATAATCATTTCAGGCAGAGGGAATGGAAGGAAGAAAAGTTTGGCAGATGAAGGCACAAGTGAAATTCCAAAATTATTTACTATCCTTGTATACGGGGGAGTGGGGACCACAATCAGGGTTGAAGGCTAGTCCCTGATAGCCATGCTAAGGAGTTTACCAGAGTCACCTGGGAGCCAGTGGATGTTTTAAAAAAAGAATTGAGACACAAAAAAATATTCATTTCACAAAGATTGCTGTCTCTGTCAGGGCTCAGTCAGAAAAACAGAACCCATTCTGGATATTTCAAGTAGGAAGAATTTTAATACACAGACTTGGATCCTTCTACAACAATTGGAAAGCTGGGGGATGACAATCAGGAGGGCCCTAGTTTGGGAAAACCCGAAGAATGAGGATCACAGGAAAACTACTGTCCACAGTCCCTGGCTGCATACAGCCCTCCAGTGGGTGACTATGAGGCAGAGGCTCAATAAACAGATGCAAAGTCTGCCACCTGCTCTCTGTCAACACCTCTCTACTTGCCCTCAGCTGCTGGAGACTAACAGTTTCCCAGCTCTTCTGTCTTCTGGATCACTTATTGGCAGAGTTTAACTGGACTCTGAAGGGTAAGGAGTCTGGGAAATGTAGTTTCTAGACTTTATGCTCCCATGGAATAAGAAACAGCTTAGGGGGCTATGTATCATCAAGTAATATCTAGGGACCAGAACATGGGACAAATTAGAGAGGAAGGAGCTGCAGGCAGGGAGATGACTTAAGGGGCTGAAGCAAGTGCCATTGTCACTGCCAAGATTTCTCTCCTGCTCCCAGGGCCTGAATGATCCAGAGGATGGGCAGGAAAAATCAATGGGACTAGGAGAGCAGGTAGCAGGAGCTACCTGAAGACAGTGGGAGCGGCAGCCCTGTCCTGCAGATGTGATCACATGGTGAGTCTGGCCCCAGAACAAGGTGACTCTCTCATGCTCACCTGCCTCTGGATGAGAAGGGCACTGAGATGGAGCAGAGAGGACCAATTTTTAAGTCAGAGACCCTGGCTTTGAGTCCTTTCCCACCTTTTTTCTAGCTGGAGAACCTTATGCATGTCACTTTTCTTCATTCTAAGACTCAATCTCTGTATCTATAAAATAGGGGGGATAAGGATAAGACCTGCCTCAACCTTGAAATGATTGAATAAAATAAAGCAAGTCAAAGCACCTGGCCCAATTACAGGGGCAGCGCAAGTCAGAATCAGGTATCTGTAGTTAAATCAAGTCCCCATTCCCAAGGCTACAGGGGAGTCTCCTGGAACTGAATTGGACCTAGAGATTGATTCAGTTCCTGCAGGGCTAACAAAAAGGGTTTAGGCCAGCTCACAGTCAGGATTGCACGGGATTGCCTCAAAAGTATTTTCCAGTTCTAAAGTCCGTGATCGTATGAAATAACATCTGGTGCCTGCAGTCCCTCGTCTGTTAAAGTGTGCAGGTTGGATGGAATGATTTCCGTGATTCCTTCCAGCTCTCACAGCCTATGGTTTAAGGATTTCTATAAAAATGTGGGCATTAGATTCATGGCAAGTAGCAAATATGACAACTGAAACACACAAACACACACACACACACACACACACACACACACACAAAGGGAAAGTCCAATGCAACCTCGATCTACCTACCGTGGCTTCTCCAGCTTTTTCTCCCTGCCCTGCCCACCCAGCCTCACCACTGCGGTCCTCCCTTCCAGCAGCCAGGATCGAATCACAGCTCCTCCGTTTTCTTACCATATAATTTAGGCCAAATTCCTTTATTCCGCACTGCACTTTTTTCTTTTATACTTCTTAAATCCAATAAGTTAAAAATGTCAGAAAATACTGAAAGCTACAAAGAAGAAAATAATAAACCTTTACAGTTCCACCATCCAGGAAGGACCACTACTAACTTGATATATTTGCTTTGGCTCTTTATTCTTAAAGAAAGATCATGTTATTGTTATGGTGAAAAATGATACATATTCATTTTGCAGAACTCAAATGCAAAAAAAAAGTAAAAAGTTTCAAGTAAAAAAAAGCTCAAGTCTCACCACCCAGAAAGAGCTGTCATTACCAAAGGAAACATCATTTTAAATGTCTTCTTATACAGAGAAAACAAGATGGATGCACAGATGGGTGATGGATGGTTAGACAGACAAAAAAAATGGGCAGAAATAAATACTGTCAAATACAAGGTAAAATGCTATACGTGCTTTTTAAACTTTGCATGTTATATTTACTTTTCTCATATTTAATGGATGGCAAAGAAAATTAAAACAAAATTGAATGAAATCTAGGCCTTCAATATTTCTTCACCAAAAGAGATATTACTTGAAGATCCCTCTGAAATTAAGAAAACAGCACAAAAACTTCCAGGGAAGACTGCGGAACTTCAGGACTTACTCCTCCTCCAAGCAGGTAGGGAACAAACAGGTAGTGTCTGAAACAACTGCTCTGGGGCTCTGGAGGCCAGGGGAGCACTACCCACATCCAGGGACGAGCAGGAGGAAGAGCCCAAAAAGCTGTGGCAAAGACTGTGAGTAGCTCACTGTGCGTTGGCTGCTGCTGCCCATCCCTCACTTTCAAACAGGCTGCCTTGGGGTCTGGGCTCTGGCTGGCTGCTGTGGACAGAGAGAGATGTGGAAGACCCCTTCCCCAAGAATGGGGAGGGAGCATGGCCAAATACTGCTCATGGCTTTTGATTGGCATTTTCAGATCTGTGGGTTCTGGCTCTGAGCTGCTTTTTAGGCCTGCCCTGGACAGGGACAGCTATGGCAGTTATTTCAACCCCACCCTCCAAAGAAGCATAGGCAGTGGAGGTTTAAAGACATGGTCCCGCCCTAGGGTTGCAAGGAACAGTTGCTAAAGAGTGCCATCTTCTGGTCAGGACAGGAAAGTGCAGCTTCAGGGCCTCATCAAAAAGGCTTTTGCTGTCTTTCTGACACTCTCCCCCAGGGAGCTTCTCTGCACCCCCTTTGTGTGTTCTGGCTCTGTTTTTGATGGGAAATTCTGTCTAGGGAAAATCCTCTCCGGGATGACCCTTCTCCCAAAATTAGCCCTAAAGATAAAAGCAGTTAAAGGCAATGAAAGGAGTGTAAAAAAGCCTCTAGAGGCAAAAGAAAAACAAACAGAATAAATCAAGACACCCAGAGAAGGAATAGAGGAAAGGACACTTTCTATACGAGGGTGAAACAATTGCATAAACAGAGCAATCTTAAAAACTGTACTGTCTATCCAGGATAAGAATCAAATGAAGAAGAGCCAAAAAAAAATCTGATCAGTTAAACACAGGCAATTCTAAGAATAAGTTGACTATAGTGTCAAAGAAGAGCCTGAACACAAAGCCAATCAACAATAAAATCCTAGGCTAAAGAAAGAAATTTTACTGGAGCAAACTCATCAAGATAATCAAGTGCCTAGATAACAGCAAAAAATTGCACTCCATATTACGAAACAGGAAAATATAAACTAGTCAAAAGAACATATTGAAGCTTTGGAGGAGATCCAGAATTTGGAACAACTAATCAAAGACATTCAAACAAATCTCCTAAATCAATTCAAAGAGATGAAGGAGAATATGGCTGAAGAGATAAAGGCTATTAAGAAGACATTGGGTGAACATCAAGAAGTATTAAAAGTACAAAAAGAAACATAAAAGGTATGGGGATTTAAGATACAATAGAAGAGATTAAAAACCCACTACAGATATACAACAGTAGATTTGAACAGGGAGAAGAAAGAATCAGTAAAATAGAAGACAGACCAATAAAATCTACAAACAGAAGAACAGTTGAGAAAAGAATGGAAAAAAATGACCAGGATTTCAGGAATTTTAATGAAGGACAACACACGCAAAGATACAGATCATGGGTATTCCAGAAGGAGAAGAAAAGGAAAAAAGGGCAGAAAGAATATTTGAGGAAATAATGACCCAAAATTTCCAAGCTCTCATGAAAGATATAAATATACACAGATAAGACGTGCAACATACTCCAAACAGAATGAATCCTTATTCCAAGACACACACTAATTAGAATATCCAATGCCAAAGATAAAGAGAGACTCCTAAAAGCAGCAAAAAAACCCCCAATTCATCACATAAAAGGGAACCATAAAACTAAATCCTGATTTCTCATCAGAAACCATGGAGGTAAGAAGGCAGTGATGTGATCTATTTAAGATAGTGAAACAGAAAAACTTCCAGCTGGAATTCTTTATCTGGCAAAACTGTCCTTCAAAAATGAAGGTGAGAGTCAAAAATGTTATTATTCAGATTTCCAGGAAGAAGGCCAACTAGAGCAGCTTGAGATTAGCCCTGCTCCACAGAAAAGTTGGAGAAGGGACAGGAGGGCAACTGAGGCAGCAATTTGAGACTGCAGGTGACCTCGGAGAGCCTTCTGCACCACACGCGGCAGCCCTGGTTGCAGAGGCCAAGGAGCTGAGAGGCAGAAAGCTGGAGCCTGGCACAGAGGTGTGGAGCCACAGAGCCCACGGGAGTGCACAGATGGGAGCCTGGGACTAGGAAGTAAGTCGGGCTGCGTTCCTTGGGCACGCTACCTTCACCAGCACAGCCCCGTGACTCACCCCACACCCCATGCACCCAAACTCGGTCATCCGCTCCCATTCCCCACATTCCAGGTGCCCCCACTCCACCAGCCCCCACTGCATGTACCTGCCCCCCACCCCCACCCCAAGGGCAGTCCAACCCACCTCTCCTGCATGCCTCCTGAGCACCATCTCCCCCTCCCTGTTCCCTGCAGGCTGTTGCCAGCACATAAAGGTTGTGGGCATCATTCTCCATACCTAGGCTACCCCCGCCCCTGCACCACTCCCCCCACCTATAGTATCACACAGCTTTACCCTGCCCTCCCTGAGCTCAGTGCACCCATTTATGCCATTTCCAGGCCCACCCATGCACAGGGGCCCCCAATCATGTCATTCAGCTCTGGGATTTGCACATTACATCAGTCCTAGAACCGAGCATGCACACAGCCCTCAGCCTCACTTCCCAGCTCTGAGAAAGTGCCGACCTGAGCAGCCGGGTCACATCTGACCCAATCCACAAAGGTGTAATGCTGACCTGCTGCCACAGCTCTACGCATGTGCACAAAGGGCCCCATGCCTTAGACCAGCACACACCAGGATTACAACCCCCAGACTTGTGCACCTGCACAGCTACATCCTCCCTGGCCACTGGGTGCCCATGCTCACGAGCATCAGCATAAAATCCACAACCTGTGCCCACACCTGCCCTGAAACAAAGCACCATACTGAGTGCTCCATCCCGTGCCCTTGCTCCCTGCTGTACAACCATCCCACAAATACAAGGCCTTAGACTACTGAAAGAAATCAACTCCCAAAGTAAATCAATCAAGATATTTACATGTGATGAAGACAGCAGAAGATCATTAAGCATATCACAAAGTAGACAGATACAGCCCTGCCTAATGACCAAATTAAAACATCTGAGGAGACAGACATTGGAACAATTAATCAAAAATGTTCATACAGCTCTACTTAAAAAAATAAGTGGGAAAGCAAATGACATAAAGGAGATTTAGAAGACAGTAGAAGAGAACAAAGAGGAATTTGAAAGAATGAATAGAAAAATAGTAGAAATCACATAGATTAAAGACTCTGTTGACCAACCAAAAAACATACTAGATTTGAAGAGACAGAAGGAAGAATAAGTGATATAAAGGACAAGGTCATTGACTTCAAAGACTCAAAACCGCAAACGGCAAAAAAGATGGAAAAAACTGAATGGGAACTCAGGGAAATGATAGACAAAACAAAGCACGCATATATAAGAATCACTGGTATCCCAGAAAGAGAAGAGAGGAGTAAAAGGGCTAGGAAGAGTACTTGACGATATAATGGGAGAAAACTTCCCAACCATCATAAAGGACATAAATATACAAGTCAAAGAAACCCAAAGAACTACAAACAGAATAAATCCAAATAGACCTTCCCTAAGGCACATACTAATCAGTCTGTCAAATGTTGAAGAGAAGCAGACAATCCTGAAAGCGGCAAAAGAAAAACAATCTACTACCTACAAGGGAAATCAAATAAGACTGAGGTCAGACTACTCAACTAGCACCCTGGAGGCAAGAAGGCAGTGGTATGATATATTCAAGATCCTGAAAGAGAAAGACTTTCAGCCAAGAATTCTGTATCCAACCAAATTGTACTTTAAAATTGAGGGAGAGATTAAAGCTTTCACAGGCAAAGAATTCCTGAAAGAATTTGTCAACAAGAGACTGACCCACAAGAAATACTAAAAGGAGTTCTGCCAGCTGAAAAAAAAGAAGAGGGAGATCTGGAGGAGGGCACAGAATTGAAGAGTACCACTAAGGATAATTTAAAGAATACAAAGAGAAAGATGGAAAAGAATATATAGAACTGATAAATAAAATCTGACAAATAAAATAAAAAAGATAAGATGGTGGAAGCAAGAAATGCACTTCCAATAATAACTTGGAATAACGGACTAAAATTACCAATTAAAAGATACGGATTGGCAGAATGGATTAAGAAACATAATCCAACTATATCCTGCTTATAAGAGACTCATCTTAGACACAAGGATACAAAGAGATTGAAAGTGAAAGGACAGAGAAAGAGTTTCCACGCAAGTTGTAACCAAACAAAAGCAGGAATAGCTATACTGATATCGAACAAAATAGACTTTAAATGTAAAGATATCATAAGAGACAAAGAAGGATACTATATACTGCTTAAAGGGTCAATTCACCAAGAAGATAAAACAATCAAAAATGTTTATGTTCCCAATCAAGGAGCTCCAAAGTACATGAGACAGACACTGACAAAACTGAAAGGAGCAATAGATGTTTCAACAATGATAGTAGGAGACTTCAATACACCACTCTCCTCTATAGATAGAACAACCAGACAGAAGATCAACAAGGAAACAGAGAAGTTAAATAACTTGATAAATGAATTAGACCTAACAGACATATATAGGTCATTGCACAACATCATACATTCTTCTCTAGGGCTCATGGAACATTCTCCAGGATAGATCATATGTTGAGGCACAAAACAGGTCTTTATAAATTTTTAAATATTGAAATTATTCAAAACATTTTCTCTAATCACAATGGGATGAAGCTGAATCTCAATAACCACCAAAAAATGAGAACATTCACAAATACATGGAGATTAAATAACACACTCTTAAACAACCAGTGGGTCAAAGAAGAAATTGCTAGAGAAATCAGCAGCTATCTAGAGATGAATGAAAATGAAAATACAACTTATCAGGACTTACGGGATGCAGCAAAGGCTGTGCTGAGAGGGAAATTTATTGCCTTAAATGCCTATATTAAAAAACAAGAAAGAGCAAAAATCAAGGACTTAACAGCAAACCAGAAGGAATTTGCGAAAGAACAGCAACGAACCCCAAAGCAAATAGGAGAAGAGAAATAACAAAGATTAAAGCAGAGATAAATGAATGGGAGAACAAAAGAACAATAGAAAGAATCAATAAAACCAAAAGTTGGTTCTTTGAGAAAATCAATAAAAGCGATGGGCCACTAGCAAGACCAACAAAGAAAAAAAGAGAGAGGATGCAAATAAACAAAATCAGAAATAAGAAGGGGTTCATCATCACAGACCTTGAAGAAACAAAAGAAATCATAAGGGGATACTATGAACACCTAGATGCCAACAAATTAGACAACTTAGATGAAATGGACAAATTCCTGGAGACAAACAAACAAGCCACACTGACTCAGGAAGAAATAGAAGATCTCAACAAACCAATCACAAGTAAAGAGATACAATCAGCCATCAAACGTCTTCCTACAAAGAAAAGCCCAGGACTAGATGGCTTCACAGGGAATTTTATCAAATATTCCAGAAAGAACTAACACAAATCCTGCTCAAAATTTTCCGAAAAATTGAGGAAAAAAAGGAACTCTACCTAACTCATTTTATGAAGCTATATCATTTTAATACCAAAACCGGGTAAAGATGCTATAAGAAAGGAAAACTACAGGCCAATATCCCTAACAAACATAGATGCAAAAATTCTCAATGAAATATTAGCAAATCGAATCCAACAACACATTACAAGAATTATACACCCAACCAAGTGGGGTTTATACAAGGAATGCAAGGATGGTTTGCAAGAAAATCAATTAATGTAATACAGCATTAATACAAATCAAAACGGAAAAATCACATAATCATCTCGATTGATGCTGAGAAAGCATTTGACAAAATTCAGCATCCTTTTCTGATAAAAACACTCCAAAAGATAGCAATCAAAGGAAACCACTAAAGGGAATATATGAAAAACTGATAGCCAGCATTGTACTCAATGGAGAGAGACTGAAAGCCTTCCCCCTAAGATCAGGTACAAGATAAGGATGCCCACTGTCACCATTATTATTAAACATTGTGCTAGATGTTCTAGCTAGAGCAATCAGGCAAGACAAAGAAATAAAAGGCATCCAAACTGGAAAAGAAGAATTAAAACTCTCATTATTTGCAGATGATATACTATACTTGGAAGACCCTGAGAAATCTACAGCAAAGTTATTTGAGCTAATAAACAAATTCAGCAGGTGGTGGGATATAAAATTAATGTGCAAAAATCAGTAATGTCTCTATAGACAAGCAATGAGCTAACTGAGGAGTCAGTCAAGGAAAACATTCCATTCAACATAGCAACTAAAAGAATCAAATACTTAGGAATGAACTTAACTACAGATGTAAAGGACTTGTACACAGAAAACTACATAACACAGCTAAAAGAAATCAAAGGAGATCTAAATAGGTGGAAAGACATTCCCTGCTCAGGGACAGGAAGGCTAAATATAGTTAAGATATCAATTCTCCCCAAATTGATCTACAGATTCAACACAGTACCAATCAAAATTTCAACAATCTACTTTGAAGATTTGGAAAAGCTAACTATCAAATTCACCTGGAAGGGAAATAGCTAAAAGCATCCTAAAAAAGAACGAAGTGGGAGGATTAACACTCCGTGACTTTAAAGCCTATTATAAAGCCACAGTGGTCAAAACAGCATGGTACAGGCAGAAAGACAAAAGCAATGACCAATGAAATCAGACTGAGAGTGCAGAAATAGACCACCAAATCTATGGTCAACTAATTTTTGACAAGGCTCCCAAATCCTCTTAACTGGGACAAAATAGTCTTTTCAATAATTGGGCATGGAAGAACTGGATATCAACAGCCAAGAGAATGAAAGAGGACCCCTATCTTGCACCCTACACAAAAATTAGCTCAAAGTGGATCAAACACCTAAATATAAGAACTAGCACCATAAAGCTTCTAGAAGAAAATGTAGGGAAACATCTTCAAGACCTAGTAATAGAAGGCAGCATCCTGAACTTGATACCCAAAGCACAAGCAACAAAATTAAAAATAGATAAATGGGAACTCCTCAAAATCAAATGCTTCTGTACCTCAAAAGACTTTGTCAAAAAGGTGAAGAGGCAGCCAACTCAATAGGAGAAAATATTTGGAAATCACATATCAGACAAAGGTTTGATTTCCTGTATATACAAAAAAATCATACAACTCAACAACAAAAGAGCAAACAATCCAATTACAAAATGACTAAAAATATGAATAGGCATTTTTCTGAAGAGCAAATACAGATGGCTCAAAAGCACATGAATAGAGGCTCATTTTCACTGGGTATAAGGGCAATGCAGATCAAGACTACAATGAGATACCACCTCACACCTATAAGAATGGCTGCTATTAAACAATCAGAAAACTATAAATGTTGGAGAGGATGTGGAGAAACTGGGACACTTACACACTGCTGGTGGGAATGTATTATGGTGTAGCCAGTATGGAAGCTGTTTGGCCATTCCTTGGGAAACCATATATCAAGCTGCCCTATGACCCAGCTGAAAGCAATGACACAAACAGACATTTTCACACCGATGTTCATAGCAGCATTATTCACAATCGCCAAAATATGGGGAAAAAACAAATGCCCATCAACAGATGAATGGATCAACTAAATGTGGTATATACATACGATGGAATATTATGCAGCACTAAGACAAAATGGCATCATGAAGCCCATGGCAAGATGGATGAGCCTTGGGGACATAATGCTGAGTGAAATTAACCTGACACAAAAGAACAGATACTATATGATTCCACTTTTATGACCAGCATAAAGGTATAATCAGAGACTTATAATACAGAATACAGGAGATTTAGAGATACATAGCAGCTAGAGATGGGCGAACCGTTAACTACTGAGGTTGAACTCCAATGTAAGGGGATAAATAAGAGCAAAGGTGATCCTACAGTGGGTCTGGAAATAATATTACCATATAGAAGATGAACAAAATTGTAAGGGGTTGTATAGACCTTTGTGTCCCACTGACTCACACTAGAAATATGAATGAGTTCTTGTAAGAATTACTTCAAAGATATGATTCTTGAATAAAGAGTGTTTAAGTCCAGGGTACAAGGAGAAAACTGCTATTGCATGCTATGAGCTATGTTCAAAAGGAAACCATCAGCACTACCACAGCAACAGGAGAGGTAAATAATGGGGTGAGGGGCAAGAGTTAAGAGGAGGTTTAGATCTCCTGTTTGGTGACAGTGTGTTTAATGGTTTTCTGTCTCTTGGGAACAATGAAATTATCTAAAATTGAGAATGTTGATGGACTGTGGACTTTGGGCCCTCTACATGATGCCCGATGAATGCAGGTGGCTGAAGGATACACTGATGGAGAGGCAGATTGGTGAACGATGGTGTATATTTATGAACAAAGGCTGTGCTGCTACAAAAAGAATCAATGTCGTGAATCATGCAATGATGTGAATGAACATGTGGGATATTTGGTGAGACAAAATAAGCCAGAAACGAAAAAACAACAATGGTATGGTCACCTTTAGAAAATGCTTATAAGAAAACAAGGGCCTAAATTGCAAGCTTTTAGAGCAGACACATTAAGTCCGGAGTGGTGATGAGTATTTCTGGATTTTGAGAGGCTATTTTATATATATAACCTAATATTTAGAGACAAGAACAAACCAAACAGGTTAGAGTTAAAATGATTCAGAACAAAGGGGTATTTTAGAACCACACATACTCTTTGAGACCAATGGAAGAAAGGTTTATTTGATCTGAAACTGAAATTTTCTGTAGTGCATAATCTAATTCAACCTATCTGTACAGCTCATTTGAACAACTGAAACAGAGAGAGCACAGAATAAGAAAGAGGTCCTTTAATCCTGTATAGATTATTGTAATGCCTGGAAACATCCTAGAGTATATCAACCAGATAATCAAAAGGCACTGACAAAGTCCTCTGAAGGAGGGGAGAAAGAATATGGAACCATTAAACCTTACCATCAGGGAATCCCTTGATACCGTGTCAAACTGTAGGAACACCCAAATCAATAGGCCATGCCCTCGAACATGAGGCTTACTCTTGTGAAGCTTATGTAGGTAGCAGAGAAGCTTAGACTACCTATAAGTATGCCTAAGAGTTACTTCTGGAGGACCTCTGTTGTTGCTCAGATGTGGCCTCAGTCTCTCTAAGCCCAACTCTGCAAGAGAAATCATTATTCTCCCCACTATGTGGGACATGACATCCAGGGGGGAAAGTCTCGCTGGCAATGTGAGAGAGGACTCTCAGGGATGAATCCAGACCTGGAACCATGGGATCAACAATTCTATCCTGATCAAATGGAGGAAAAGAAGTATAATTAATAAAGTATCAGTGGCAGAGAGAGTTCAAATAGAGTCTAGAGGCTACTCTGGAGGTTGCTCTTACGCAAGCTTCAGTTAGACCTGGCTACCTATCATAATCTGCCAACCCCCAATCAGAACCATTCCAAGAAATCCTAAAGAACACCTAAGGCAATATATAAGATTCCACAAGGGTTCCAGGCACTAGAGGAACTTGCCAGAAACCTACAACCTCCAGATGTGTCCCTGGTCCACATAAGTCCTGAAACCTAGCCCAGCCTCTCCAGAATATCAGAAAGTCCCATCTCCCTACCCATATTAGTGACAGGTCCTTCCAAGAGCAAAAATTTAAAATTGCCATAGCCCAAACAACCCCAATGAGAGGTATGGAAAGATCACAGGTGATAGTGGAATTATACATAGAAGATAGGACTTAACAAATGAATATGAATACTGAATCATTAAATTGATATCTCTTTTAGTCTCCAGTATTTTAGAGAAGCTAGAAGTAAAAACCTAAAATTGTGAAACTGTAACCCATATCAAAGTCTGAAATATGTTCTACAACTAACTGTGGTGCTGTGCTTGGAAATTTATAGCTTTTTTGTATATATGTCATTGTTCACAAAAAAAGAAGGAAAAAAGAGTCGATTGTGATAATAAAAAAAGTATTTAAGCCCTCTAGCCTCTTATATTCTGGAGCAGCTAGAAGGAAAACTATGAGAGGATCATAAGGTAGCCCATAACAAACTCTGGGATCTATCCTGTAACCGCTTTTTGAAGAGTGCTCTGAAAACTATTGCTTTTTTATTTCTTTGCTTTGTATATATGTTATACTATATGATAAAAAAGTTTTAAAAAAATATTATTCAATCATTCTATGAAGCACTTTGTTGTAATTAAGAAGAAACCCAATTATGTGCATGACATTGAAAAATCTACAAGAATAAAAATGTAACTAAGAAATAGAAATCATGTGGTAAAGTATGTACATTATGATTCAGTTGTGTAAAATAACTATGCCATTATGTATTCATTTATATGCAAGTTGAAATGCACAGAAAAATGCCAGGACACGTAAACGTGAAAGTTAACAGTGGTAGAGGTTACCCCTGGGAAGGGAGCTGGGATAGCGTACTACATGCATGCGTTGTCCATGTGTTTGCATATGTGTGTGTTAATTCTTTATTCGATATGTTTTCATATTTCTGTTTACTTTAATGGGAATGTAATCCTTAAATCTGTATGCACTTGAAAGCAAAATGTT
Source organism: Tamandua tetradactyla (assembly GCF_023851605.1). Classification (NCBI taxonomy): domain Eukaryota; kingdom Metazoa; phylum Chordata; class Mammalia; order Pilosa; family Myrmecophagidae; genus Tamandua; species Tamandua tetradactyla. Next base: position 9,356,998 of record NC_135327.1, on the reverse strand, counting down.
ATATATTTCAAATAAAAGAACTTTATATATTTAAAAAAATGAAGTTGAGTTTAAAGTATTCACGAATACACAGAAACTGAGAGTTTCTCAACAGAGATCTGCCCTACAAGAAACAATGCACAGAGTTCTACAGGGAGAAAGGGAAAGACAAGAGAGAGAGGCTTAGAATAGAGAAAGAAACAAAGATTATCAGTTAGGGTAATCTAAAAGGGTAAAAAGAGAGACAAAAATAAGATATGACGTATAAAAACCAAAGGATAAATGGTTGACATAAGTAATAACATTGAATATTGATGGATTAAACTCCCCAATCAAAAGAAACAGATTGGCAGAATGGATTAAAGAAAGTATGACCCAACTCTATGCTGTCTACAAGAGACTCGCCTTAGACCCAAAGACACAAACAGGTTGAAAGAGAAAGGTTGGAAAAAGTCATTCCATGCAAACAGTAACTAAAGAAGAGCAGAGGTAGCTATATTAATATAGGACAATAGAGACTCTAAATGCAAAACTCTTATAGGAAACAAAGACGGACACTACATTTTAATAAAAGGGACAATCCATCAAGAAGAAATAATAATCATAAGTATTTATTCACCCAACCACAGCACTCCAAAATACATGAGGAAAAAAAAAAACATGAGGCAAACACTGGTAAAATTGAAGGACATTTCTAAAATAATAGTTGGAGACTTTAATACACCACTTTCATAAATAGATAGAACATCTAGACAGAGGATCAATAAAGAAAGAGAGACACTTGAATAAGAGGACAAAGAACTAGCTAGGCCAGCACAAAAGTCATATACAGAACATTGTACCCCAATACAGTGTATACAGTCTTCTCAAGTCCTCACAGATCATTCTCCAGTAGAGACCATATGTTGGATTACAAAACAAGTCTCAATAAATTTTAAAGAAGAAAATTCAAGAGAAATCAGTAAATACCTGATTATTTCAGTAAATATCAGTAAATCAATAAGTATCTCAAGATGAATGAAAATGAGAACACAATATATCAAAACTTCTGAGATGAAACAAAGGCAGTGCTGGATGGAAACCTGCAGTTCTAAATGCCTACATTTAAAATGAAGAAAGAACTAAAATTAAAGATCTAACTGCACACATGGAGGAACTAGAAAAAAGAACATCAAAGTAATCCCAAAGCAAGCAGAAGGAAGAAAATAACAGATTAGAGCAGAAATAAATGAAGCTGAGAATTTAAAACAATAGAGAATCAACACCAACAAAAGTTTGTCTTTGAGAAAATCAATAAAATTGGCAAACCCTTAGCTAGACTGACAAAGAAAGAGAGACGATGCAAATAAATAAAATCAGAAATGAGAGGGGGAACATTACAACTGACCCCACAGAAATAAAAAGGATCTTAGTAGTACACTTTGAATAACTGTATGCCAATTTAAATGACATGAACAAATTCCTAGAAATACAAGAACAACCTACACTGGCTCTAGAAATAAATACAGAAGACCTCAATAGACCAATCACAAGAGATTGAATCAGTCATCAAAAGCCTTGTAACAGACAAAAGCCCAGGACCAGATGGCTTCACAGATGGATTCTACCAGTCAATGCAAGAAAAATTCTTTGAAAAAATTGAAAAAGAGAGAACCTTACCTAGCTCATTCTATGAAGGCAACATCACCCTAATCCCAAAGCCAGGTAAAGATACCACAAAAAAAGAAAATTACAGACCAATCTCTCTAATGAATATATAGGCAAAAATCCTCAAAAAGTACTTGCAAATTAAATCTAACAGCACATTAAAAGAATTATACATATTATCAAGCGGTTTTGTCCCAGGTATGCAAAAATGATTTAACACAAGAATATTATTAATGTAATAATCTTCATTAACTAATCAAAGGGGAAAAACCACATGATCATCTTGATTGACACTGAAAAGGCATTTGACAAAATCCACCATCCTTCTTGATAAAAACACTTAGAAAGACAGGAATAGAAGGCAACTTCCACAAGATGATAAAGGGCATTTTGAAAAACCCCAGCAAGTATCGTACTCAATGGTCAAAGACTGAAAGCTTTCCCTCTGAGATTGGGAACCAGACAAGGATGCCTATTTTCACTGCTGTTATTCAACATTTTGTTAGAAGTGTTAGCTAGAGCAGTTAGACAAGAAAAAGAAATGAAAGGCAACCAGAATAGAAAGGAAGAAGTAAAACTTTCACTGTTTGCAGATGACATAATCCTACACATAGAAACTCCCCCAAAATCTATGACAAAGCTACTAGAGTTAATAAATGAGTTCAGCAAAGTGGTGGGATACGAGATCAACAAGCAAAAATCTAGTGTTTCTATATGCTAAAAATGAGCATTCTGAGGAGGAAATCAAGAAAAAAATCCATTTAAAATAGCAACTAAAAGATTCAAGTATCTCAATAAATTTAAACAAGGATGTAAAGGACTTTTATGCAGAAAACTACAAAATGTTGTTATAAGAAATTAAAGATCTAAATAAAGGGAAAGACATTCCACGTCCATGGATTGGAAGACGAGCTATCATTAATATGTCAATTCTAAACAAACTGATTTACAGATTCAACACAATCCCAACTAAAATTCAAATGGCATAGGAATGGATAGAGGTATTAGTAGTATGTTAGTGGGCTTACAAGTAATAGCGCCATACTGAAGGTGAATAAAAGTGAAAAGCATTGCTTAAATTCATGTATGTCACTGATTAGCACTAGAAATATAAATAAGTTCTTGCACAAACTATTTCACAGGTATGACACTTGTACAAAAAGTTAATAAAGGAATAAATACTTATTGCATGCTATGGACTATATTTAACAGGAATACATTACTAGTACCACAGTAATACTATAGGTAAATAATGGGGAGGGGGCGATAAGAGTTATGGGATATTTTGGGTTTTCTCTTTGGTGTAGATATTTCTACCTGTTGCTTTTCTCCTTGGAGCAATGAAAATTGTCTAAAATTGAAAATGATGATTGTACAACTAAGTGAGAATACTGTGAGACCCTGGTGGTTTATTTTGGATAGAATATATGCTATATGAATGTATCTCAACAAAATCTGCAGATTCAAAATAAATAAGCAAATAAACAGAAAGACTCAAGTGCCAGAGAAAATGTGGGAAGAGAGGTATATCTACTCAATGTTGGTAGGGTATCGGAATGGTGTAGCCCCTCCAAAGAGAAGTGGATCCACAGGAGGCTAATTACAGGGTCATCATATGATTAGGTCATCCATCACTGGGAATATACTTGGAAAAACTAAAAGCATGGACTCAAACAGATATTTGTACACTGATGCTTATGGCAACATCATCTATGATATCCAATAGATGGAGGTGGCCAAAGGGTACCTCAACCGAGAAGCAGAAGGGTGAACTGTGATGCATATATATGATGGAACATTGTGTGGCTAAAGAAAGGAACAAAGTCATTAGGCATGCAATGAGATAAATGAAATTTGAGGACATTATGTTGAGCAAAATAAGCCAGGAACAAAAGGACAAATATTGTATTGTCTCTTTTAGAAAACACTCATAAGAAATTTGGGGCCTAGATTGTAAGCTCTTACAGCCATCACATATATTTCTGAGATTTAAGACTTATTTCTAAATTCTGAGACGTTGTGCTCTATGCATATAAACTTGTATTTCCCTGGAACTCTGGGTACCTATGTGACACCTAAGACTCAGAGATGGAGTGCTGCAGCTCTGAAAGTCAGTGTTGCTCCTTGCAACAACAGTTAAAGAAACCGAAAAAGGGATCAGATTTCAATAAGAGATAAGAATGAAGCTCATCAGTCTGTTTGGGACTAAGGTATATCAGAATACAGGGTAAAAGATGATATTGTCTGAACTTTAGAACTTCACCTAATATATGAAACCAAAGGAAGAGGTGTTTATTTTGTACAAAACAAATTTTCTGTAGGACACATTTCAGCTTTACCTGTCTGACCAGTTCATCTAAACAACCTAAACATAAGAAACCTAGAAATGGGAATGAGATCTTGTAATTCTGTATAGCTTAACTGTAATAGCCAGGTACATTCCAGTGTATGTGAGGCAGATAATTAAACAGTATTGGCAAAGTCCTTTGAGGGACTGGAGAAAAAACACAGAATGATAAATTTCCCTACTTGGGAAATCCCTGATACTTTCTAGCATTAGGGACTCCCAATTTAATAGGCCAAACCCTTGATCTTGAGTCTTGCTCTTATGAAACTTATATCTGTAATGGGAAAGTTAAATCTACACATAATTATACTTAAGAGTCACTTTCAGAGAATCTCTTTTGTTGCTCAGATGTGGCCTCTCTTTCTGAGCTCAACTCTGCAAGTAATAAACTCATTACTCGCCCCCCTACAAGGGACACAAATTCCAGGGTGTAGGTCTCCCTGGCAGTGTGGGACAAGACTCCCAGGGATGAGTCTGGCCCTGGAATCATGGGATAGACATTGCTTATCTGACCAAAAGTGGGGAAAAAATGAAGCAAAATAAGATATCAGTAGCTAAGAGATTTCAAAGAGAGTCAAGAGGCTATTCTGGAGGTTACTCTTATGCCAACTTCAGCTAGATATTACAAATTGCCACAATATGCCAAATCCTAAAAATGCTCAGAGCTCTAAATGAGGCTCTATAAAAGTTTCACTCACTAAGTTTATTTTTCAGAAACTTAAAACTTCCAAATTTTTCTCATTCCAGTAAGCCCTGAAACCCAGAGGCACTAGTCTCTCCAAGAACATCAACTAGTTGCATCCCCCTACCCCACAATGTTGGCACCTCTTTTCAACATGAAGAAGTTATAAGTCTTAATGCCAAAATATCTCTGAAGATTTGGAGAAGGATCAAATGAGAGGGAGGAGTTGTAACAGAGAAGATAGGATTTAACAAATGTTTGTGACTACTGAATCACTATTTTGATATTTCTTATTAGTCTCTAATATCTTAGGATGGCAAGAAGAGAATACCTGAAATTGTGGAACAGTAACCCATACCATACTTTTGACATTTTCTCTATAACTACTTGTTAAACCGTACTTGAAATTTATCACTTTTCTGAATGTTATATTTTACAATAAAATATGTTTAAAACAATCACTTGAGCCTATATGTATTGGTGTATTTCTAGACTCTGATCTAAACGTTTAAACTTACATCAATTAAACTCTCTGAATTACAGTAGCCTTGCAGTAAATTTTGGAATCAAAATAAATAAACAAATAAATAGTTCCAAAGGCCTACTATGCCAAAATAGAAAAGCCAATTATCAAATTTATTTGGAAAGGTAAGGGGTCCCAAATCAATAGCCAAGAACATCTTGAAAAGATGAATTAGAGGAATCACACTGCCTGACTTTACTGCATATTATAAAACTAGAGTGGCCAAAACATCATGGTGCTGGCATAAAGATAGATATATTAACCAATGGAAATGAAATGAGAGTACAGAAATAGACCCTCATATTTATGCCCTATTGATATTTGTCAAGTCTGCCAAGTCCACTCAACTGGAATAGAATAGATTCTTCCATAAATGGTGCTGGAAGAACTGGATATCCATATGTAAAAGAATGGAACAGGATCCCTATTTCACACCTTATACAAAAGTTAACTGAAAGTTGATCAAAGACCTAAATATCAGAACCAGGACCATAAAATTCCTAGAAGAAAAAATAGGAAAGCATCTTCAAAATCTTGCCACAGACAATGATTTCTTAGACTCTACAGCCAAAGCACAAACACTGAAAGAAAAAATATATGGGACCTCCTCAAAATTAAAAACCTTTGTACTTCAAAGAAGTTTATCAATAAAGTGAAAGGGTAACCTATTCAAGGGAGAAAATATTTGGAAACCACAAATCTGATAAGAGCTTAATATCCAGAATATATAACAAAATCCTACAACTAAAAAATAAAAAGACCACTCAATCTAAAAATGGGCAAAATAGTTGAACAGACATTTTTTCTAGAGAGGAAATATAAATGGCTAAAAAGCACCAAAAAAGATGTTCAAAATCACTAGCTAGAGCAGGCCATGATGGCTCAGTGGCAGAGTTCTCGCCTGCTGTGCCGGAGACCCAGGTTCGATTTCCGGTGCCTGCCCATGCCAAAAAAAAAAGATCACTAGCTATTAGGGCAATGCAATTTAAAACCAAAATGAGATATAATTTCACATCTATACTATTAACATTTCATTATTTACTATTCATTCACTGCTGCTGGGATAAAGGGAATTAGAGGTGACTGCTAAGGGCCATAGGGTTTTTATTTTAGGAGTAATAAAAATGTTCTCAAATTGATTGTGGTGATGAAAGCATAATTCTGTGAATTATACTAAAAACCACTGATTGTACTCTTTGGATATTGTATGCTATTTGAATATATCTCAATAAAACTGCTTTAAAAAAAGAATACAGTGTGAAAAAAACATTAAGAACTTCACATAATTATGTTGTCTTTAACGTTTATTTTCATTTTAGGCACTATTTAATTACTCCATGCTGTGAAAGATGGCATTTAGTATTCTCTCACTTCCTCTCAATTTCTCCTCTCCCCATCTCTCGCTTCTCAGTTTTCATTGTTGGTGGCTGTTACATGTTATACTGCCCAAGTTTATAATAGTCACTCCTGATCTATAACTGTAACTGCCTGTGATGATATAAATATTTCTGCCTTGTTCTGTTATGAGTATGTTTGTCCTCGTATATAAAGCAAATATCTTGTTTGCTTCTCATCATATGACATAAGTTGTAGTGTTCATGTCTTTAAGTTATAGGATAACAAGTCTAAGAATGAGTGTGGCTTAAGGACCTGCACCCTATTCTGGGGAGATTTAGTGCCTTTCCAGGTGTATGCAGGACAGCTGAAGCACTGTTAGGAGAAACATATGTCTGTTATTGTGTTCTATTTAGAAAGTAAACGTGTTTTAAGGTGATGCGTATAGCTGCCAAACAGACACGACTGTTGATGGTTAAGTTCTGGTGTCAATTTGTCCAGGTGATGGCGTCCCATTGTCTGGTCAGGCAGGCACTGGCCTGACCATTACTGCAAGGACGTTTTGTGGCTGGTTGATAAATCAGAAGGCTGGTGTCTTAAATCATGTCAGTCGATTGCATCTCTGGCTGACTGCACCTAGGATCAAGTAAGGGCAAAGCCCCGCAAATGAGATAACCCAATTAGCTGAATTTGATCCAATCAATTGAAGACTTTTAAGGGTGAAGAGAGAATTTTCACTTCTTCAGCCAGTGAGTCTCTCCTGTGCAGTTTGTCCAGACCCTACATTGGAGCTGCCAGCTTCACAGCCTGCCCTATGGATTTTGGACTCTTACATACCCATGGTTTTATGAGCCACCTTTATAAATCTTATATTTACAGATCTCTCCTGCTGGTTCTGTTTCTCTTGAGAACCCTGACTAATATGTTGCCTATTGTAACTTCTATATTTATCTGGATTCACTCCTTATCATCATACCATGAGTTCTACATTCATGAATCCTTTACTTTTATTCACTCTTAATTGGTGGGATTTGTAATCAAGCATTTTTTTTCAAGATCTTACCAATGTTATATTGCCTGAACACATTTATATTTGAGGATCATTGCTTTTTGGCTTTATATTCTATGATATTACCAGTCCATGCTTTCTTTCCCTACAATCTATTAAACATTACTCTATTGTGTTTGGATGCTGAATGTTGCTGCAAAAGTTTTGAGGCCAGCCTGATTTATTTCCCAGTGGAGGAAGTTCTTGTGTCTAGAAAACTAGTTAATTCTTTCCTATCCTTAAGTTTAATCAGGATATGTCTTGGAGTGCAGCATTCTGTACTAAGTTTTTCAGAACACCTTGTCTTTTGATCTGCAAATTCAGTTATTTATTTACTTCAGGACGTATTTTTCTTTTCAGAGGCAGAATAGCGTCATTCTATTGTTTTGACTCAAAGGTCTGCTAGATTCACTAGTTGTGTGACCTTGGAAAAGTTGCTTAATTATGTTGTAATTTCCTTTTCTATCAACTGGGGATATTAAGAGAACTGACCTCATACTATTGTTTTGGAAAATTAATTAATACATGGAAACTTCTCAAAAAGTATCTCACACGTTCAACACAAAAAGGATTTTCTCTCAGCATATTGTTTTATTAATTTATGGTATACTGTGTAATATATTTCAATAAAAACAATTTTGTTATAGGTATATATCTTTATATCCACATACCTAGGTATCCATAGCTATCTTTGAATAAATCTTTTCCCCTGCAGCTATGCTGATGTTAGGTTTTCCTTATGTCTTTTCTCTACCACCTGCATTCATGTGATGTCAAAAATTGCATTTATACTTTTTTCCAGTACTGTATATTCTCTTTTGTTTTTATTGTGTTTCTTTTTTATCCTTCTTCCTAATTTATCTCTGGGCTCTTTAATCCTGATAACGCCATTGCTATTTTGGTCCTCAGTTTGTTTCCTTTGGTCCCTATTCATTTCATCCTATTAATTTATCATCTCATCCTAGAACCCTTAAGTTACTGACTTCATGTTCATATCAAGTTGTTCTGCCAAGTCAGGCGATTGTGAGTAATTTGCTGTATTCCTTACATTATATTTCTTTGTAGGTTATGATCATTGGTCTCACATGCCACGGACTCCTGTTTGCTTTCCTTTGTCTTCCTACACTTTTTCTCCTTCTCTTCATCCTCTCTCCCTTCTTCCTCTCTATTTCTTTCTTTCTCTCTTATGTATTAACAGTTTGCTCTAATGTTTCCATGCCATGTCCTCCCTCCTTGCTCTGCTTGGGTGGCTCTACCCTGACATTCTATTTGCTGTGATATATAGTGTAGGTGATACCTGAGTCTCTTCCCACCACATCTGGCACCAGTTCATTTTCCCCTTGAAGCTAAAATTTGCAGATTCAGTATTCTGGGCTCTGCCTGATTTCTGTAGCCTCATGGAACTGCAAGAGGGAGGGGAGGGCTCATCTAAAGTGGTGTGCAGGCATTGTCAGAACTCTGAGCAGCTGTTCCTTCCTCCTTTATGAGATGTCCTATACACTCCATCTACTTCCGGGTATTTACCCTTCCTATTAGGAGATATTCTCTATTTTCACATTATTTCCTCATCCAGTACATAGTGTTGAAACTTTGGCCACCATGGGAGAAAGTTTTTAAATGTTCTTATTCCAATAGTTTCCATCCACTCTCCCTGCCCCAGGTCAAATTTCTTATCCCTTAGACAGACAGAGAAAGGGTGTTACACATTCAGTTTAGCTCCACATTTTTCGATATTAGTGAGAAATCTCAGGGTTCTATTGATCACTGGTGTCCTTTCTGGAATGGCAGAAAGGAGGCAGGGAGGAAAGAGTTAGAAGCATGGTTTCACCCTCTACTTCAATCCAGAATTTTCTGCTTCCTTCCTTTCTTACAGTTTTTTTAAGTTCAGTGCATTTGATATTTCCCTTTTCCTTGAATTTTTTTTTTACTTCTTTTTTGTATGAGCAGGCACCAGGAATTGAACCTGGGTCTTCGGCATGGCAGATGTACTAGTTAGGGTTCTCTAGAGAAACAGAATCAACAGGGAACATTCGCAAATATAAAATTTATAAAAGTGTCTCACATAACCATGGGAATGCGGAGTCCAAAATCCACAGGGCAGGCTATGAAGCTGATGATTCCGATGGAGGGTCCGAATGAACTCCACAGGAGAGGCTCGCTGGCTGAAGCAAGAAGAGAGCCTGTCTCTTCTGAATCCTCCTTAAAAGGTTTCCAGTGATTAGACTGAGCATCACTCACTGCAGAAGACACTCTCCTTGGCTGATCACAAATGGAATCAGCTGTGGATACAGCTGATGTGATCATGATCTAATTCTATGAAATGTCCTCATTGCAACAGACAGGACAGCACTTACCCAACCAGACAAACAGGTACCGCCACCTGACCAAGTTGATACATGAAGCTGACTATAACAGCAGGCAAGAAGTCTACCAGTGAGTCACCATTGCACCGCCCTCCTTTTCCTTGAATTTTCTTTTTTTTTTTGCTCAACTTATTAGGCATTGGGTAAAAGGAATTCTATACTGCTGCTTCTGTCAATCATCTTAACTGGGATGCCTAAGTCATATTTTCTACACATAAGTGGGAATAATAATAATTATAATACTGAAGTCATAGGTTTTTTTAGGAGTACTAAATTAGATAATATATGTAAATTGCTTTGCAAGCTCTCAAATTTAGATGAAGAATAAATTCCAATAAATGCATTTATGAATGAATGAGCTGTTATTACTCCATGGTAATGAATTCAGTTAAGTAATTCATAGGATTATAAAATGTAAGCACTTTAAAATAATCCTAGGACTCATGCAGTCATTCCCTTTATTTTATAATAAGGAAACAAATGTCATGGTCACCATCTTTAGCACCATCAAGAGGCAGGCAACACAAGAATTCTATTATCTGTAATATGATAGAGAACATACTATTCATGAAAATTTTTCTTAAAAAGAATCCTGTTTGTGTTATGAAGAAATACTTTGATATATTCCTTAGGTAGAGGGGTCTATCACTTTAGAGCCGTCCTTGTTTTACCCAACACCAAGATGAGTTTGCTGGTAGAAGGTGGAGGCAGAGCTTAATTTCTTTCCATTACAGAGAGAAGAAAAACATAATTAAGAGTGAAAAAGTGATAGACCAAGCTAAACTGAATGCTGAGTAAGGGAAAGAGAGAGTTAAACAAATACAGAGGAAATACAGATGAGAATTCATATTGAAAAGCAAAAGATTAATTTTAAGTCGTCTGCTCTGAAGCATGCAGTGTACTCTTTCTCCATTTGGCACAAGGAATACTTAATAAAGTCTATACTCTTCACTGATGATTTTTGTAGTAGTTTCTTTCAGGACCACTCATGAATGCATTTGGATCTGAAAAGAACAAGTAGACACAACACAATCATTTGAGGACACTAGAGGATGAGGGGCCCAATGGGTTATATATGTGATCAATTATGACTCCCTGTGTTCAAACACAGCCTTGGAGTAGAGGAGAGAGTGAAGCAAAGGTCTGTCTTGGAAATGTTTAGGATTTGGTCAGCTAACTTAGATGAAATAATGAGTTTTAATCTGAAAATAAGGGCATTGCCAATGCTAAGAGAGGACGCAAGGCCGAAGTCACAAGGGAAATAAGAGTCTCTGAAACATGGCAGAGAGAACCAGGTAGCAAATTAAGTTAGTACCATTTACTTCTATCCCAAAAGGAAGATTTTTCCTGACAGCTGTAAATCTGGAAGTTGTTATCTGCTTCCCAACATATTCTAGAAACTTGGTATAAGCTTGGTATTAAAACCAAATGAATTCTCAGAAAGCTAAGTATAAAATTACCATATGACCTGGCAATACCATTGCTAGGTCTCTATTCAGAGGACATGAGGGCAAGGACACAAACAAACATTTGCACACCGATGTTTATAGCAGCATTATTTACAATTGCCAAGAGATGGAAACAGCCCAAATGTCCATCAACAGATGAGTGACTAAACAGGCTGTGGTATATACATACGATGGAATATTATGCAGCTGTAAGACAGAATAAAGTTGTGAAGCATGTAACAACATGGATGGAACTTAAGGACATAATGCTGAGTGAGATTAGCCAGAAACAAAGGGACAAATATTGTATGGTCTCATTACCATGAAATAACATTAATGAATGAACTTGGAGAATTTCCATTAAGAACAGAGGTCATTAGGAGATAGAAATAGGGTAGATATTGGGTAATTGGAACTGCAGGGATACAGACTGTGCAATGGGACTGATTGTTAAAATTCAGAAAAAGATAGCACAATACTACCTAACTGTAATACAATAATGTTAGAACACTGAATGAAGTTGAACGTGAGAATGATAGAGGGAGGAGGTCTGGGGGCACAAATGAAATCAGAAGGAAAGATAGACAATAAAGACTGAGATGGTATAATCTAGGAATGCCTAGAGTATACAATGACAGTGACTAAATGTACAGATTTAAAAATGTTTTACATGAAGAAGAACAAAGGAATGTCAATAATGCAGGGTGTTGAAAATAGATGGCAATTAATATTTTAAAACTTTAACTTACGTATGAGACTAAAGCAAAAAATATTTATTTGGTACAAAAATAATATTTCGACTAGTGCATTTCCTAATATAACTTATGTGGACAACTTAACTGAATACCATAAGTACATGGAACCTTGAGTAGGGCATTAAATTTTGTAGGTTTGTCCAGAGTGATGCCATGATAAATCCCAAAAAGGATGTGAACAATGAATAAAAAAGTATTTGCAAAGTCCCCTTGGGGGAATGGTGAGAAAGGGAGAAAATTTAACTTCCCTAAGTGGAGAATTCTTAATATTCTCACAAGCAGTGGGGACAACCAAAGCAATAGGCTGAGCCCCCAATCTTGGGTTGTGTTCATATGAAACTTAACCCCACAAAGGATAGGCTAAGCCTACTTAAAATTAGGCCTAAGAGTCAAACCCAGAGAACTTCTTTTGTTGCTCAGATGTGGTCTCTCTCTCTCAGCCAACACAACAAGCAAACTCACTGCCCTCCCCCTCTCTACATGGGACATGACTCCCAAGGGTCTGGACCTTCCTGGCAACGTGGGACAGAAATCCTAGAATGAGCTGGGGCTCAGCTCCAAGGGATTGAGAAAATCTTCTCGACCAAAAGAGGGAAGAGAAAAATGAGACAAAATAAAGCATCAATGGCTGAGAGATTCCAAACAGAGTAGAGAGATTATCCTGGAGGCTATTCTTACACATTAAATAGATATCACCTTTTTAGTTATGGTGTAACAGAGAAACTGGAGGGAACTCCCTGAAAATGTGGAGCTGTGTTCCAGTAGCCATGTTCTTGAAGATGATTGTATAATGATATAGCTTTCGCAATGTGACTGTGTGATTATGAAAACCTTGTGTCTGATGCTCATTTTATCTACCTTATGGACAGATGAGTAAAACATATGGAAAATAAATAAATAATAGGGGGGACAAATGTTAAAATAAGTTTAGTAGATTGAAATGCTAGAGATCAATGAAAGGGAAGGGTAAGGCGTATGGTATGTATGAATTTTTTTCTGTTTTCCTTTTATTTATTTTTCTGAATTGATGCAAATGTTCTAAGAAATGATCATGATGATGAATATACAACTATGTGATTAAAAAAAGAATGTTCATATTTTATGTTGATTGGTTTTATTAATAAAAATTATTTTAAAAGTATAAAACAAACAAAACCAAATGAACTAGCACATAAAAATTAAATGTGTTTTCAGTCCAAAATAGCAAACTGACCATTAATAGCTATCTACTAAAGCCTCTTTGAAATGTTCACAGCAGATTTATAAAAATGTTTAAGCTAACAAAAACAACGAGAACAAGGAAAGATTCACAGACAGGACTTCTCATCAACAACATTGGATCCTAGACAAAATGACATAATGACTTCAACTTTTTAAAGGCAAATGGTTTTCAGGTAAAAACTCTATACCCAGCCAAACTATCAATTAAGTCTGATCCTCAGAAATTTTAACTCTTGCCTTTTGTGACTAGGAAATATACGAGGTCAAAAAAATATGCAAGGTCTCAAAAAATTTACTTTCCACATATTCTTTCTTAGGATGTTACATGACGATGTGGCCCCGTTTGCACTGAAGATATTCATTTAATATTTGTGCTCTCTTTCATTTAGCTTTAATATCAGGTTTATGTGAATCTCCATAAAACGTCTGGGGAGCAGATAGCAACTGTTCTAGTTTGCTAGCTGCTGGAATGCAACACACCAGAGACGGATTGGCTTTTAATAAAAGGGGATTTATTTCATTAGTTCTTCAGAGGAAAGGCAGCTAACTTTCAACTGAGGTTCTTTCTTACATGGGAAGGCACAGGGTGATGATCTCTGCTGGCCTTCTCTCCAGGCCTCTGGGTTCCAACAAGTTTCTCCAGGGTGATTTCTCTCTGTATTTCCAAAGGCCTGGGCTTTGCTGCAAGTGCTGAGATGAGGTATGCTGAGCTGCTTGGGCTGTGTTATGTTGAACCCTCTCATTTAAGCACCAATTACATCAAACATCATTCACTGCGCCAGGCACACCTCTTAGCCAACTGCAGATGTAATGAGCAACAGATGAGGTTCACGTACCATTGGCTCATGTCCATAGCAACAGAACTAGGTACCCTCTTCTGGCCAAGTTGACAACTGAATATAACTACCACAGTAACTTCTACATTTGGGGCTGGCAAAAAGAAGACTTCAGTTGGGCTCAAGCGAATGGTACTAACTGTGAAAGGATATCCCAGCACAGAGTATAGAGTTTACTAAATATTTCCTATGTGAAATGGAGAAAGAGTACACTGCATACTTGATGGCCATGTACAGTATACAGCAAGGATTTGAATGAAGGATAGGGAGCTCTGGAAATGAGTGAGGTTGCTTATAAAACAAGAGACACTTATAGATTAAATGATTGATAATGCTAAATGGTGTCATGAAAATAAAAGAGAGGATCCATTCAGCTCCAAATACAGAAGCATTCTGCTTTGAGAGGTACAGGGAATGGGCCAGCAACCAGCAGAAGAGAAAATAGGCTTGTGCTATTTGGCTTGGCAATGAAACAATTTACACAATCATAATAGTATAAGCACCATTTTTATGTTTTCAACTTTTAGATTCATGCAACTGATCAATCATGAAAGGCAAGAATAGTTACGGAGAAAAATCTGAGAATTATTAACCTTGGGAACAAAAGAGTAAAGGTAAGACTGAGAAGCTAACAGAAGGAAAAGTGGGGAAATGGTAAGAGCCCTAATTTCCTCTTCATCTTACTTAGAGGGGCTGGAACAAGAAGTAGAGGTTTAAGCAAATTATCTGAATTTGCAAAGACAGTAGAAGGTATAAAAACTAATATTTAACTGTAATTGGAAGCAGACCATACTTTCTCTTAGTATAAAGCGAGCCAGTAGACAATGACTTAAATTGGTAAATCCAGAAAAACAGTTTAAGCAAATTATTTACACATGTAGAAATAACTACCAGAAGAAACAAAAATAGAAATGGTTGCCTTAGAGAGTGGGATCTGGGAGGCAGAGAAGCTGAACAGCATATGGTGGCTTTTCAATGTAAGCCCCTCCGAGCTATTTGATATATCAATTTTTTTCTTTTGGTTTCACAAAATTTTAAATTTTTTGAAAATTAAATTAACTTTAAAGCTATAAAACAAACTCACTTATAAATATGTATGCAAAAACACTACAGAATTTAAATTAAATTAATCATTATATGAAAATAAATATATGCATATTCAGGGTAATATGCTAATTCCAGGAATAGAAACACTGTTTGAAAATGTGAAATGCATTTATATGTTATCATTTTAGCAGAATGAAGGTGAGAAAAACAATCTCCAACCTATTGTTGCCGAAAGGGCTTTTCGTAGACTCTTTCAATATTCCGGGATTTTAAAAAGTCAGTATTCTAGACAGAGAAGAACACTTCTTCAGAATAACAGAATATGTGAAACTGAAAGACAACATCATACAGAAGAATCAAACACTGAAGTCATTTCCATTCAATTCAGGACTGAAACAAGGCTATGCCAATATCATTAAACATTGAAGTTCTAAGCAATGAAATTTAAAAAGAAGAGAAAGAAACCGGAAAGGAGGGAAGACAAAAGGAATGTATGTTAAAAACTATGTGATAAAATGACTATCATTTGTCTGATGATATGATTGTACACCCGGAACCCAAAGAACCAACCCAAGAACTTGCAGGACTAATAAAAGAATTCACTAAGGTGGGTGGACAAAAAAATAAATAGATAAAACACAACAGCTTTCCTATATAGCAGCAATAACCACTTAGAAACTCTAACAGAAAACAAATTAAATCACGATAGTAGCAAATACCTGGGAATCAACTTTAACACAAATGTGCATCAGTCAAATGAAGAAATCCATAAACCTTTACTGAGGGCTCCAGTAGGAGCCTTGGAAAAGTGCAGACAGATGAATGATTCTGAATCCAAAGACTCAGTCAACTCACGATAGAAATTCTCACAAAAATATTTTTAGAAAAAACCTAAGAGGAGTTTTTTGGAACTTGTCCAGGTAATTTTAAAGATTACCTGAATGAAAACATGAATAAGAACCACGTTTTTTAAAAGTAAAATGTAAATGGGGAGGAGTTATCCTATCATATAGTAAACATCTGATAAAGTTGACAATAATTAAAAGTGTTGTACTGACATGCATTATGATACCAAATAGAAAGTGTTTGATGAGAAATGCCTGTCTTCAAAAATCAGTAGATAAAAGCTGGACCATTAAAACATGGCCCTGAGATAATTGCTTAACTATTTGGAAAATAATAAACTTAGAACATGATGAACCAAAAACAAATAAAATAATACATACATATATACACATATGTAATGAGTAAGGAGTTGAACATGAAGACTTTAAAAATCAAATTATAAAGTATCTAAAAATGTATAAGAGAATATTTATCTTATTTGGAAATGGAGAAATAACTTTCCAAGCCTAAAAGCAAAATAAGGTATAAAGTTTTCTATAGTTGACAAGATAAAAATTAAAATCCTTCATCAGAGACGTCAAAAATTCTTAAAGCAAAAAAACCTGAGAAAAATATTTTAATACAAGAAGTGGATAAATATTCTTACTCCATAAAAAGATCTTATGAAATATATAGTAAATATAAAATGTGCATGAATAGCTAATTTACAGAGGACTAAACATATAAAATGTGTTCATCTGCACAAGTAATAAAGAAAATTCCAATCAATATGATGTAATTGTTAGGTCGGGGGAACAGGAAAGGTCACCATGACTCGAGCTGTGTAAAATGTACCGCCCCTTCTGGACGTCACCTAACCCCCTTGCTTAAAAACCGCCCGCACCAGGACCCAGCGGCGAACTCACAACTCCCTACCTTGAGTTCTGTGAGCTCTGCCCGGGAGCGCAGGAATAAACTCACTCATTCTAAGGTTTCTTGGTCCGCCTCTTCTCTCTTTCACCTTCGAAACCTTTCATTTTCGTGCCGAAACCCGGGAGGAGCACATGTGCCGCCCACCTGGCCAGGGGCGGCCCAGCCTCCTCTCTCCACATAGCCACTGACAGGGGATCTCTGGGCCCACCACTACACCCACCACAGATTGGGTAAGTCCCTGCCCTCCCAGCCCTGCTGTCGGGTCTCACTGTTCCGAGAGAGCCTGCCCGTAGATTACCCTCCAAAAATCGTGAATTCACGTCAGGTTCTCTTCCGAGGGCTGAGGTGAACGGGAACGCCCGCAAACCTCACACCCTGTCCCGGGACTCAAAAAGTCATGGGGATGCCCCGCTTCTCGTTTCCCTCCCAATTCTCAGGTCCAGGACCTGAAAGAGCCTCAAACCAGGGTGAGACGTCCTCTGGGGAGACGAATCCCTGCTCATAAGAGCTCCGAGGAATCTCTCAGGGCGTTGGGACGCCGACACCCCCTGGGCCAGTCCTTTGTCCTTTGAGACCCATCAGTATGGGCAGCAAATCCTCGAAAGCCAAATCCTCTACCCGGCTGGGTTGTCTCCTGACTAACCTGACGACACTGGATTTACTTCCAGACATCCGGCCAAAACGCCTCACTTACTTTTGTAAAAAGGCTTGGCCCCAGTATTGATTGGACAACGATTCTCATTGGCCTGAGGGGGGGGACTTTCAATTTTAATATCCTTACAAACCTCTGCAAGTTTTGCCAGAGGAATGATAAATAGGCTGAAATTCCTTATGTCCAGGCTTTTTTTCTTCTGTGCTCCCACCCCTCTCTCTCTCTGCACTTCCTGCTCTACGGCTCAGGTTCTTCTAGCCAAAGAAACCCCCAAGCCCTCACTCCTGGACAAACACTCCGATGAAACTTCCTCCTTTTCTGACCCCCTCGATTCCTCCTCCTTTAAAAGACAGGACCTCCACCAGATTTAGATAAACTATCCTCTTCTTCCCTGCTCTACGCTCCTCTCCCACTGGCAACGCTCCAGCTGCCATCTTGCCCTTCTCTTCCTCCTTCTCCACCAGGGGCACTCCAGCCACCATCTCGCCCTTCTCTTCCTCCTTCTTCGCCAGTGGCGCTCCAACCGCCATCTTGCCCTTCCCTTTCCCTTTCTGCTCTAGCGGCTCTCCAGCTGCCATCTTATCCTTCCCTTCCTCCTTCTACTCCAGCTACTGTCCAACCACCACCGTGTCCCCTTCCCCCTTCACTGGCTCCTCCGCCTCCACCTAATCCTTCACCATTCTCCACAGCCTTGCCATCCTCATCTGTAACCTCCCATACCGGCTCAAAAAATACTTTACTCTGTCCCCTCAGGGAAGTTGCAGGACCTGAAGGGTTAATTCGAGTACACACTCCCTTCTCCCTAGCTGATCTCTCTCACATCAAGAAACAGTTGGGCTCCTTCTCCAACGATCCAACTACCTATACTAAAGAATTTCAATATCTGGCTAACGCCTACAACCTTACCTGGCATGACATTCATGTGATCTGCTCTTCTTCCCTCACTACTGATGAGATGGACCACATTTTCAATGCGGCCAGGGCTCATGATAACCAGGTGCATATAACCGACCACACCATGCCAGTGGGGGTGGCTGAGGCAGTGCCAGATCAAGAGCCAAGGTGGGACTATCAAATTGACACTCCAGCGGGGAGAAACGGATGGATTAGGCGAAACAAAATGCTTACATGCCTCATAGCCGGCATGCAAAAAGTTTCCCAGAAAGTCATAAACTTTCATAAGCTGAGGGAAATTACTCAAGGTCCTGAAGAAAATCCTGCTGCTTTTCTAAACCAGCTCACAGATGCCCTCTCCCAATATACCTGCCTAGACCCTACCTCACAGGCTGGTAAAACCGTCTTAGCCACACATTTTATATTCCAGTCAGCTCCGGATATAAGGTGCAAACTTAAAAAAAATCAAGGACAGTTCTCAGGCCCCTATTCGTGACCTGGTTAACACGGCCTTTAAAATTTTTAATACTCGTGATGAATTAGAAAGGGTGGAGAAAGAGTTCCGGGACTGCCAAAGGGCAAACTTACAAACCCAATCCCTGATTGCGGCCCTGCGGCCCACTTCAACTGACAAGAAACCGGCTACGACTAATCCACCTACAGGAAAATGCTTCAAGTGTGGCCTCGACGGACACTGGTCCCGCTGGTGCCCCAATCCTCGACCGCCCAAGGGATCATGCCCTCTCTGTGGGAATAAAGGACATTGGGAAAGTGACTGCCCCTCGGCACCTAGCCGTGGAGGGGCCGTCCTTCCAACCCCTGACCTACCGCTGGCGGTCCTGGGCGTGGCCACCAACAACTGAGGACACCCAGCCTCAGCGACCCCGATCACCCTCGTCGAGCCCAGGGTAACAATCAAGGTAGCAGGAAGTCCACCTCCTTTTTAGTGGACACGGGGGCCACCTTCTCCGTCCTCCCCTCTTACTCGGGCCAACTTCTCCCTTCCCAGGTCACAGTTATGGGCATAGGTGGCCGTCCATTCATGCCCCTTTACTACTGGACCACTTGTGTGTATAATAGAAGGCTACCCCATTACACCCTCTTTCTTAGTGATGCCTTCCTGCCCCAGCCCACTAATGGGGCGGGATCTTCTCACCAAATTAGGAGCCTCACTTCACTGGATACAAAAACCTCAATCAAATTTACTATTATCCTTATGTGTGGCCTCCACCTCCACCCAGGGTTCCACCCTTCCCTCACCTCCTCTACCGCCTCACCTAGTGAACCCAGAGGTATGGGATACCTCAACTCTCCTAATAGCTTCCCATCATGAACTGGCTCTTATCCAGCTAAAGGATCCCTCCTCATTCCCATCTCAGCCACAATTTCCCATCTCCATAACCCATCAGAAAGGACTCCAACCCGTCATTAACCGGCTCAAGGGAAAGGGACTCCTCATACCCACTAACTCGCCATATAACACCCCTATTTTGCCTGTCAAAAAACCTGACGGTACTTACCGTTTAGTCCAAGACCTCAGACTACTTAATGAGGCTGTCATCCCCATCCACCCAGTAGTTCCCAACCCATACACTCTTCTCTCACACATACCCTCTCACACCACTCATTATTCTGTCCTGGACCTCAAAGATGCCTTCTTCACAATCCCTCTAGACCCTGCCTGTTACAATTTATTTGCCTTTACCTGGGAAAACCCGGACTCTTTGGCTGCCCAACAACTTACATGGATGGTATTACCTCAGGGGTTTCACGACAGCCCCCATATCTTTGGCTAAGCCCTAGCCAGGGACCTAATAGGGTGAAATCTAACTCCCAGTATCATTCTCTAATACGTAGATGACCTATTAATTTGCAGCCCTTCTGAAAAAGCTTCCCTATCGAATTTTTTAACTAACAAAGGATATCAGGTCTCCCCTGCCAAAGCTCAACTCTCTTCCTCCAGCGTCACCTACCTGGGGCTCCGCCTCCCTCCCACATCCCGACATCTGACAGGAGACAGACAGCAAGCCTTCCAAAAACTCCAACCTCCAGAAAATGCTGAACACATTTTATCCTCCCTAGGTTTTGTGGGGTTCTTCCGACACTGGGTCCCCGGCTTTTCCCTCCTAGCAAAGCCTCTTTATGAAGCACCCAAGGTGACGCCCATGGGGCCCCTGAACGACCCTTCTACTATAGCCAAAGCTTTTCTGGTTCTCCGTAATGCCTTACTTCATTCTCCCCAGCTCGCTCTTCCAAATCCTGACAAGCCCTTCTTCCTTTTCACCGATGAAAAACAAGGAATAGCGGTGGGAGTCTTAACCCAACCTCTGGGACCAACTTATACTCCAGCAGCCTACCTCTCTAAGCAAATGGACCCCACTGCCCATGGGTGGCCTCCCTGTCTCCGAGCACTGGCTGCGGCCGCCACCCTAACTCGTACAGCTCTTAAACTTAATCTGGGTAGGCCTCTCCAAGTACTGTCACGCCACCATTTACAAGGCCTCTTATCCCATAAATCTCTCTCTCTGCTCACTCCTTCCCATCTCCAGGAATTTCACTTACTCTTCCTAGAAAACTCGGATATCACACTCTCTGTCTCGCCTGGCCTCAACTCTGCTACTCTTCTCCCTCGCAGCCCCCTATCAAACCCCTCTCCACAGTCCACTCCCCTTTGCACCGAAATCATGGAAGATCTCGCCTCCCCACGCCAGGGCCTCTCAGACACACCCCTGTCATAGGCAGACCTCACCCTCTTTATTGACGGCAGCTCAATAATAGACCAAGAGGGAAAGCGCAGGGCTTCATACACTATAGTTTCTCCCACCAAAATACTCTAAGCAGTAAGGCTCCCAGAGGGAACCATGTCCCAAAAGCCTGAACTAATTGCTCTCACCAGGGCCTTACATCTAGCCAAAACTAAATCCGCCAACATCTATACAGACTCCGAATATGCTTTTCTGGTAGCACACTGCCACTCAGCCATCTGGAAGGAGCGAGGATTCCGTACCACCAAAGGCTCACCTGTAATTAATGCTAAGCTTACCCAATACCTGCTTCAAGCACGTCAATGACCGTCACAGGTGACCATCATCCATGGCAAAGGACACCAGACAGATAAATCCGAATCACCCGCGGAAATAACTGGGCCAATGCTGTTGCATGGGAACTGACCAAAGAACCCTCACCTTCAAACACTCCAGCACCAATTCTTTTCTTTACTCTCCCCTCCCTGCAACCTGCCTATTCTTCCAGGGAACGTGAAAACCTCCTTGCACAGGGAGGCTCTACTACACCGGAGGGCTGGATCTTCCTCCATAACAAGGTGGCTCTCCCAACCAGACAGGCCCCCGATATTCTTTCTCAGGCACATTTGTCACTTCCTATCGGACCCAGGGCCCTCACACGGTTCCTCCAGCCCTTATGCCATCACCCATCCCTAACTCACCTATAACATCGGTCTGCTCCTCCTGTCCCACTTGCCAAATAACAAACCTTCAAGGAGGGTTGCGCCTCACTTTCCCAACCCATCAACTCAGGGGCCACCTTCCGGGGCAGGACTGGCAAATTGATTTCACACACACGCCCACCCACAAAAAATTCCAATACCTACTAACTATGATTGACACCCTGACAGGCTAGATAGAAGCTTTCCCTACTACACGGGAAACTGCTGACGTGGTGGCTGACATCCTCCTAAAACAAATCATTCCCGGCTTCGGACTACCTACCTCCATCCAATCCGACAATGGCCCAGCTTTTATTTCTCAGGTGGTCCAGCAGTCCTCATCTGCCTTGGGAATAGACTGGAAACTACATATCCCATACAGACCCCAATCCTCGGGTAAGGTGGAATGAGCTAACGGTCTTATCAAGACGCAATTAACCAAACTAGCTGTTGAATTACAGCAGTCCTGGGTCAACCTCCTTCCGCTGGCCCTTGCCCGCCTATGCGCTCCACGAGTACCTACTTTCTTAAGCCCTTGTGAGCTCATGTATGGCCGCCCATTCCTACTCAATCACCATCTGTCAGTGCAGCCTCCTCCCCTGGGCTCTTATTTACCATATCTCTCCTTAATCAGGCATTTGCTGCAGAACACGCTAATCGACTCCTGCCACAACCCGGGAAAACTGATCCCGCTGATCCTCCCCACAGTCTCCAGCCAGGAGACAAAATACTCCTTAAACAGCTCCAGCCCAGCCCATTCCAACCACGGTGAACTGGCCCACACACGGTGATTCTTACCACTCCTACGGCGGTAAAACTTCTAGGCGACCTCTCTTGGCACCACCTGTCACAGGTTAAGCTATACAAACAGAATGAGAGCCCATACACCTGTCACCCTCTGGGGCCCACTCGCATCCACCTCACACGCACTATTCACCCTCCTAACCCCCATTGAGGGCACTTCCTATACATGGCAATTCAAAATCTGGAAAATTTTTAACCATAACAGCAAGTCGACCAGCCATATACCTGGTGCAGGAGACTGCCTTCTCGTGGGCTGTAGCCAATCTTTAACCATCCCCATAACTCCTAAATCAGTCGCTAGCAACCTGGGGCCATTTGCCTGCTTTCCATACGATCAAACTAAAACTTACTGCAACCAGGACAATTATAACGACATATATGGGGGATGCCCCTATTGGTCATGCAACATACATGATACTGATGACGGGACTCTTCTACATCAATTCCAAACTATTTTACATGAATATTACAGATCCCTGGGACACTAGATGGGTGACGGGGGTTCAAGGCAAACTATACTACAGTGGCTGGTCCCGGTACCCCATAAGCATCATTGAAATACATCGCGAGTATATCCTCATGAATAATACTCATACTCAGGTGTCTATCAACATTTTACAAGCAGGGCAGAACCTCTCCAACCACCTCGCCAAACTCTCTGCCCCAACAGCCCCTCAAACATGACTCCAAATCCTCCAACACACCTTACAATTCCTCAACCAAACACAACTACTTCCCAACATAACCCACTGTTTCCTTTGCTAATAGGGAAGGCCCCTATTAGCAGCTGTCCCTATAAATCTTACCCAAATGCACAATCATCACCCTGATTCCTGCCGTACCACCCTAAAGAACATCCCCCTGTGGGAACCAGAGCCCAATAACCTTC
The DNA here is from genome assembly GCF_023851605.1 of Tamandua tetradactyla. Taxonomy (NCBI): domain Eukaryota; kingdom Metazoa; phylum Chordata; class Mammalia; order Pilosa; family Myrmecophagidae; genus Tamandua; species Tamandua tetradactyla. The sequence goes on along the minus strand of NC_135327.1, from coordinate 9,333,325 downwards.
CCTATCCCCTTAGGCTCTGCTACCTCACCCACACAACCATGAGCCAAGCAGAGCTCCATAGCAAATGCCAAACTAATGTCACCACCCACAACTCCACCCATGTCCCTAAAGGACAATATTTCTGGTGTAATGGGACACTTACCAAGTGCCTCAACCCCACTACCCCAGGTCCATGCTTCCTGGTAACCATAATTCCTCAATTAACCCTCTACGGTGAATCTGAGCTTACTTGGCTATTGCCCCCCCCCTTTCACTCCAAAAGGGCTGCCTTCCTTCCTATCCTGGTAGGTGTCAGCCCGGCTGCCTCAGTCGCAGCCTCAGCAGCAGCAGGAGGAGCACTAGGACATGGTATTTTAACCTCTCAAAACTTTGACACTCGACAATAGGTAGCCCTGGAATCAACATCAGAATCCCTATCTTCTCTGCAACATCAACTTACCTCACTGGCCCAGGTGACTCTTCAAAATCGATGAGCCTTGGACCTACTAACAGCTGAAAAAGGAGGATGTGCATATTGACGTAATAGCATTTACGTCAATGCTATTACGTCAATGAGTCGGGTCTGGTAGAACAAAATGTTCACACCCTAAACAAACTAAAAAAAGATCTCTACCACAGAAAATGGGGAACCAACTCTGCCCTAACCTGGTTCTCTTTGCCCCTGGTGGCATGGCTCCTCCTGCTACTAGGACCAATTATTCTAATCTGTCTTTTCTTTCTCCTAGCTCCCTGTCTCCTCAACTTCCTTCAAGGACACATAAAAGAACTGTTACGGGTAGCAATCAACCAAATGCTCCCACATCATTATCACTGCCTGCCTTCCTCACCAGATTCCTATAGCCAATCTCCCCGCTCTCCTGACTATGACGGTTCCAGCCTATAACCCACACCGCCCCAATGCAGCAGGAAGTAGCCAGAAAGATCTCGGTGCCCTATTAGCACAAAAAGGCTGGAATGTTAGGTTGGGGGAACAGGGGAGGTCACCATGACTCAAGCTGTGTAAAATGTGCCGCCCCTTCTAGACGTCATCTAACCCCCTTGCTTAAAAACCGCCCGCACCAGGACCCAGTGGCGAACTCACAACTCCCTACCTTGAGTTCTGTAAGCTCTGCCTGGGAGCGCAGGAATAAACTCATTCATTCTAAGGTTTCTTGGTCTGCCTCTTCTCTCTTTCGCCTTCAAAACCTTTCAGTAATGCCATTTTCTCTTATCAAATTAGCAAACATTCTAAAACAATAATTACAATATTAGCAAAGATTTGCTGAACAATTAACTTGATGCTGGGACTACAAGTTGGCACAAAGATTTTCTGAAGGGCAATTTGACAATATGTACCACAGTCCTTAAAATGCCCAAGCCACCAAATGGACAATTTCAATCTAGAATTTTATCCTAAAGCGATAAGCAGAAACCATAATTAAGATTTATGTGAAAGAATAGTTGCAACAGTACTATGTGTAACAGTGAATAACTGGAAGCAAATTCAATGCCCAAGAGTAAGGGCATGATTAAATAAGCAATAATAGAGTAATATGATATAATTTCATAGATGTAAAAGTTTAGTCATCAAAGCACACTCAAGGACAAAATGCTAACAATATGACATTAGACAAGAAAAAAGTTATCTAACAGCACATATAGCTTGTATACAATTTTGTAAAATAAAATGCATATATTCAGCTAGTGTGTGTGTGTGTGTGTGTGTGTGTAGTCCTTTATATCCATAGATAAAAGGTTGGAGGAGATAGATCAACTTTTCATTTAACATAATAGATTAAACACATGCATTAACCTCCATTTCCTTCCCTAATCTCATCCAAATGACAACATAAGCATTAAAAATGCATAAATCCCAAAGTTCCAGGAGAATGGGGAAGAAATGACAGCAATCGAGATGGGTCAACATTTTGAAGGAAGAAAAATGGTTGGACAAGTGACAATTCTTCAGCAGAGGAAACCTAAACCCATATATCAACCAGTATGGAAGCAGAATGGAACCAATGGAACCAACTCAACCTATGGAACCTCAGACAGACTCAGAAACTGGAGGCACCATGACCCTCCAAGAGTAAGGGCAGGTAGAACTGCCTGAAAGCCTCTATCCAAAACATTAAGACCCCCAAATCTCTCCATCTCTTCCCTTTCTCCACATAGCCAGATAACAATTCCTTCTGAACCCCTATGAGACTGAAGATTTCATCATTAAAATGATTGAACCAGAGAGGGTCTGGCCTGAAATCCTTGGATGATTTCAGAACTTGCTGAGGGCGGGTAAATCACCACATTCAAGCAGGGGGAACCCAGTGAAACCGACATGATAAGTGGTGAGAGTATCCCCTACCTCCCCCACCCCCGCCTAGCTAGGAGCCAGGTTTCATATACTCACCACCTGTCAGGAGAGCACAGGGTTTATCTTTGGGGAAACTGACCAGATGAAGAGAAAAGGGGTTTCTCAGTGAAAATGCCAGTTTGTTGTCTTATCTCTCTATAGTCAAGCCCATCAGCTGGCAAGCTCTGCCCACGCAATACACACACTCACATGTCTCAGCCCCTTTCTCAAATACAAGTGGACTGCCGATGACAATGATAGCCAGCACTTGAGGAAACCTCCTACAGGAGTGAGAGTTCAAAACCAACAGAAAGAAAAGTACAGAGAAAAAACAAAAATAAAATACAAAAGCATTTAAAACAACTTAAAGAGAAGCCATGCCATCTAAGACTAGGACGGCATTAAAAGGGAGCATTTAGAGAACAAAAAAAAAGGACTCTCAGACATAAAAAAAAAAAAAAAAACAGAAATTAAATTTCAAAAGACTTAGGAGATAAAGTTGAGGAAATTATCTAGAAAATAGAAAAATTAAAAAGAAGGAAAAGAGATAAGAAAATTAAAGGAAAAGCCTAAGAGATCAAAAAACCAACTAATAGGATTTTTCAAAACAAATCAGGGAGAATTGAGAAAATATTATCAAAGAAATGATACATGGAAAATTCCCAGAACTGAAGATTATGGGATTATAGATTGAATGGTGTCCAAATGGTCTAGCACTGTGAATAAAGAGTACCTACTCCAAGATATTATGAAACCTCAAAATACTGGGGAAAGAAAAGATTCGAAGTGTTTATAAAGAGAGAAAAAAATACATGTGTCATACAAAAGATTAGGAACCCAAAAGATGCTGGACTTCTGAAAATACGGAAAGTAAGTCAGAACGCAATACAGCAATAACTGCAAAATTCTGTGAGATAGACAAAAGATACAAAGATGACTTAATGGGTAAAGGACAATCTTTTTAGCAAATACTCTGGAACAATTGGACATGCATATGCAAAAAAATGAACCCTGACCCATAACTTACACCATACAAAAAAAGTTTACTCAAGCTGACGCACAGACCTAAATGCAAAATTTAAAATTATAATGCAGGAGAAAATCTTTGTGACCTTGCATTTGGTGAAAAATTCTCAAATACGATACCAAAAATGATGAGTAAGAGAAAAATTGATAAATCTGACTTCATCAAAATTTAAAAAAAAAAAAAGCTTTTGCTCTGTAAATGATATTGGCAATGGAATGAAAAGACAGGAAACAGACTCGAAGTAAATATTTAAAAATCACATATCTTACAAAATGCTTGCATTCAGAATATATGAAGAATTCTCAGGGCTTAATAATAAAATAAACAACCAACTTCTAAAAATGGAAAAATATTTGAAAAACCATATCACCAGAAAGCAGATAAGCACATGAAAAGATGCTCAATATCATTATTCATTAGGAAAATACAAACTAAGATCAAAATGCATACCACTACATACTTATTAGAATAGCTAAAAATAAAATTTTAAAAAACAATACTAAGTGCTAGTAAGGATGCAGAGCAGTTCAAACCCTCATACACTGCTCATGAGAATGCAAAATTGTTACAGCTATGTCAGAAAAGAGGTTGACGGTTTCTTACAAAATTAAGCAAACATTTATCATACAACACAGCAATCTCATGCTTAGATATTCACCTAAGAGAAATGAAAACTTATATTCATACAAGAACCAGACCCTTATTGATAACAACCTGTTCTAGTTTGCTAGCTGCCGGAGTGCAATATACCAGAAACAAATGGCTTTTAAAAGGTGGAATTTAATCAGTTGCTAGTTTACAGTTCTAAGGCCAAGAAAATGTCCCAATTAAAGCAAGTCTATAAAAATGTCCAATCAGAGGCATCCAGAAAAAGATACCTTGTTTCAAGAAGGCCGATGAAGTTCAGGGTTTCTCTCTCAAGTGGAAAGGCACATGGTGAACATGCTCAGGGTTTCTCTCTCATCCGGAAGGGCACGTGGCAAACACAGCTTCATCTGCTAGCTTCTTCTCCTGGCTCCATGGCTCATGAAGCTCCCCGGGAGCTTTCTTCATGAGCTTTCTTCATTTTCTTTCTTCATCTCCAAAGGTCACTGGCTTATGGGCTCTCTACTTCCTGTGGCTGTGTCGTTCTTCTCTGCTCTCTCTGAATGTTCATTCTCCAAAACGTTTCCTCTTTTATAGGACTCCAATAAACCAATCAAGACCCACCCAAATGGGTGGAGACATGTTGTCACCTAATCCAATTTAACAACCACTCTTGACTAAATCACACCATCCAGGGAGATGATCTGATTACAGTTTCAAACATACAGTATTGAATAGGGATTACTCTACCTTTATGAAATGGGGTTTTGATTAAAACATGGCTTTTCTAGGGGGCATCCATCCTTTCAAACCAGCAAACAACACCAAACCATGAACAACTCACAGCCCTGCAAGAGAATATCAGCAGTATGGGAATGACACACACCACACGACAGACGAATCACAAACACATCATGCTAAATGAAAGAGGCCAGACTCAAAAGGCTATGCTTTATATGATTCCATTTTCATAATATTCTGGAAAAGGCAAACTATAGGAACAGAAAAGGCATCAGGGTTTGCCAGATGCAGGGAGAAGGGGTGGGGGTTGACTTAAGGGTGTCTCTGAAAGATAACTTTTTGAAGGGATTGGATTGTTCTGCAGGCACTGGAATGGGGGATGCATGAGTCTATGTATTTGTCAAAACCCACAGAACTGTACACCAAAAAGAGTGAATTTTACTGCATGTAAATTTGAAAATCATAATTCTATGGAAAAATTATATCAAATGAGAATTCTATACCCAACCAAACTATCAATTGAACACAAACATAGAATGAAACTGCTGTCAGCCATGCAAGATATTAAAAAAAAAATTATTTCCCATGAAGCCTTTACTGAGGAAGCTCCTTGAAACTGTGCTCGAACAAGACAAGGGATTAAACAACAAAAAGAGGAACTCATGGGACTTGGCAAAAAAGAGAGAGGCAACAGGAAGCGCCAAGAAGAGCACTGGGCCTAGAGTCTAAAAAGTGCAAAGGCTGGATAAACCAGAAAATATGACGAGGGATACAACCACAAAAGAAAAACCAAAATGAAACCAACAGATAACCGGATCAGTTTGAAGTTAATAAAATGAGTTTAAAACTTCTGGGAGAGAGTGGGGGAAACTCAGTGATTAGTTAAAAGAAAATCAAATAATCCATAGAACAAGGCAGTTAGTAACTATGACAATGGAAATGAGAAAAGGAATGCAGTCACAATATACTACATGGCCCAGGTATAAATAATATTAATAAGGTTAAAATAAGGTCAGCCCTGAAAATTGACTTTGGGGAGGGGGGAGTTTAGAGAGCTAAATCCTCAACATCCAGGGAAGTCAATGATAATATGCCAACCAAAATAAACACGGAAGAGTTTATTTGTATCTCATTTAGAAATGCAGTGTCAGATACAAGGGGAAAAACAACAGCTGAAAGAAATGAAACTGGTTGCCTCTGGGGAGAGAGAATCAAGGGGGACTGGGCTGCTGTTTTCCACTATAAGCCTTGTAGAAAAATACAACTTTTAAAACTATGTTCTAAGCAAGATCTAGTTTTTGATTAAAAAAATAATTTTTGTTTATAAAGGACAAGGAGGAATGATACTTTTGTGTTAATAGTAATTATTTCTCATTATTGGCTTTCTGGTTAATTTTCATTTTCTTCTGAACACTTTCCTGAATTTTCCAAACTTTCCATCTTAATCAGAAGGAAGAGGGGAGAAAGAGAGAAAAAGCAAAAATTTCTTCCTTCTCCTTAGTTACGCAAAATATAATGAAGAACCATGTCCTATAAAGAAGGAATTCTGAATATTAAAAAGTGGGGGTTTCAGGGTGCAGAGTAAAGGTCCCGCTGCAATGGCCTGTTAGGAAAGTGTCTATCGTGGCATTTGGTGTGGTCACAGCAGGGCTCAGGAGATGTGAGCTGCTCTGCCTGCCCCCGGGAGGATGAGGGCTTGAGGTCAGCCAGCCATCTCCAGCTCTGCAATTGCACTCCCTGCAGCTATGTCCCCCTCTGAGGCCTGACACCAGGGAGCCTGGCAGGAGCAGTGACCCCGGCCCTCTGCTGCCCAGGCCTGGAGGCCAGGAGCCCTCCTCTGTACCACCTCTCCCCACGCAGGGCCAGGCACGTCCCCACCCCACAAACCCCACCACTGCAGGAAGCTCCAACACTTTTCTGCTTCTCTCGTTTGCCCACCTCCCAGGAGACAGGTTGCCCAAACCAGTTATAAGTGGTGGCTGGCACTCAGGGTACCCCATGGTCTGTGTCTCTCTAGCTGTTGAGTACCCCTGAGCATTCCTATTTCCTGCAAAATCCTCCCAGATGCAAAGCTGATCCTCAAGCAGAGCCTGGAAGAGCATTTAAATGAGAAAAGAAAAACCAAGTCTTTGTATAAACCCAAGTCCTAGAGCTGTTAAGACCTGGGCCAGGGCCAACACCGGGTTTCCAGAGCCAGAGAATCAGCAAAAGCAACAAAGCACAAGGTGATGAACCAGCGCTTTTGAACAAAGTAGCCCAGGTTTGAATCCTCACCAACTTTCTTCCTGGCACTAAATTGATATACCTTTTGGCAGATTTCTCATCCATACAACTGGCAGAGTTGAGCCTACTTTATATGTAAAATGCTCATCAAATATAATTGCATGACAATCACTAATGCATGATGAGGACTGACTATGTCTGCGCATTGGGCCAGACATTTTAAACGCATTGTTTCCTTTAATTCTCACAAAGCCCTATTACCAACCCCATATTAAAAATAAAAGAAACTGAAGTACAAAGACTAAGTGAATTGCCCCACGTAATTCAGCAAGGAAGCAGGAGAGTTAGGATTTGAACCCAGGCAGTCTGAGAACAGATTTAACTACAGTGCTGCAGGGTGTGCCTCACAGCACACTTCGTGAGAGTGGACAGTCACCAGCCCAGCATCCCGCTGCCCACTTTACAGATGGGGACACCACGGACCAAAGCCGACATGGCCGTCCCCGGCAGTTGTACAGGGAATCAAGGCAGCACCAGGGCTCACCCAGTTCTGTCATGGCGCGGCAGGGAGTGGAGCCCACAAGGGCATCTCCAGGGGTATCTGCAAAGTCCCCATCCTCGGCCAGTTAACATTACCCCCCTCGCCCACTCTGTCCACCCTTCTCGGGGTCCCCTTTCCCTTCCCCTCCTCCCCAAGGGCCCTGCCCTGGTCTCACTGCTGAGGATGATGGAGGGACAGCTCTGGGCCCCGGGCTCCAGTCAGGCCTGCTGGAATCAAGCCCATCGGGTACCCTGCGAGCCCAGGCTCCCCCGCAGCATGCACCCCTCCCTCACTATGTGCACACTGCTCACTTTTCTGGGGACCATGTCTGGCTGATCCACAGCTGGAGCCTCAGAGTCTGTCAATAAATTGGAGCTCAGAGGACAAACTCTGGGTCCCCACTCTTCACCCACAATCACTCAATCTGGAGAGAATGACAGTTGGATTCCCTCTCACACCGAGGATGTGGCCCCGGGAAGCCGTAACCATATCAGGATACAACAGAGTAGCTGTCCTTGCAGGATGACTTGTCCTTTTCTGAAAGGCCCAAGCACCATGTCTTTCAAAAACTCACTTTCTGAAGGAATTTGGAGTAACGTGCCTCTTTACACTGATACCTTTGTCGATAAATCAGGAAATCCTCTAAGACAACCTCCAGCAGGCTGAGAGGTTAGGACGGAACAGAATGGATATTCCATGGAGAAGACTTGAGGTCACCTCACAGGAGTGGCTGAGACCTGGGCAGGCGCCACATGTCTGAGAAGGGAGCGCGACCTGCTTGGCGCCAGGCAGAGCACAACGTGCTGCACGTTCGGAGGATAGAAGTGGCTGAGGCTCGAGGGTGATCCCGTGCAGCTGAGGGTGGAGAGGTGGGCAGGGCCCAGGGCACCCCAGGATAGGGAGCATGTTGAGGATTCTGGATTTTATTCTAACAGCAACGGGAGGCTGTTAGGCGCAGGGGTGACACAATGGGAGTTTTGTTCAAGAGCACTCCAGCTGCCATGTGCAGAACTCAGTAGAAAGGGCAAAGGGAGAAATGGACACTTGGTCAGAATGACTGCAAGGAGAAGGAAGGTGGCAGGCTGGCAGTGAAGGAGAGGACGTTCCAAGGGATATTTAGGAGAGGAGTGGGGCAGGACTTGGGGCTATGGGAGAGGAAGGGGTCTAGAATGAGTCTTGGATGTGCTTTGAACTTCAACTTCTGTGTGAGACCAAAGGAAGAGATATTTATTCGCTGCAAAATTTCTATTTTCTGTAGCACTCTATCCAATTTAACCTGAATGGTCAGTTTATTTGAACGCCACAACTGCATGGAGCCTTGAATAGGGTGTGAGATCTTGTCGGTTTGTAGAGGCCTGTGTGATACCCTGATACATCCAGAGTAATCTGGGAAGAAAATAAAAAGGTATTTACAAAGTCCCCTTGAGGGACTGGGGAAATATATGGAAATATTCAATTTTACCACCTGGGGAATTCCTGATATTCTCACAAGCATTGGGGACAACCAATTCAGTAGGCCAAGCCCTTGATCTTGTGACTTGCCCTTGTAACTAGCTCCTACAAGGGAGAAGCTAAGCCTACTTTGGTTATGCCTAAGAGTCACCTCCAGAGAACCTCTTTTGTTGCTCAGATGTGGCCTCTTGCTCTAAGCTAACTCAGCAGGTGAACTCATTACTCTCCCCTCTCTGTGGGACATGACTCTACCAGGGGTGTGTGATTCTCTCTGGCAATGTGGGACAGGACTTCCAGGGGTGAGCCTGGACCTGGCATTGCGGGATTGAGAAAACCTTCTTGACTAAAAGGGGGAAGAGAAATGAAACAAAATAAAGTCACTGGCTGAGAGATTTCAAATAGAGTTGAGAGGTCATCCTGGAGGTTATTCTTATGCATGATATAGATATCCTTTTTTAGTTTTTAGTGTATTATAATACCTAGAAAGAAATACCTGAAACTGTTCAACTGTAACCCAATACCCTTGATTCTTGAAGGTGAACGTAAAACTAAATAACTTTTATGGTGTGACTGTGTGAATGTGAAAACTTTGTGACTGATACTCCCTTTTTCCAGTGGGTGAACAGATAGATAAGAAAATAAAGACAAATAAATAAATAAATAAATAATAGGGGGGCATAAAGGAATGGGATTTTCTGGGTGCTCTTTTTTATCTTTATTCTTATTGTTTTATATTTTGGGTAATGACAATGTTCAAATATTGATTGTGATGATAAATGCAAAACTATATGATGCTACTGTGAACCAATGATTGTATACTTTGGATGACTATACGATATGTGAATATAAGGCAATAAAATTGCATTTAAAAAAAAGAATGAGGCTTGGTACTCACATTTGTGTTCTGTATGGTTGGTATGTCTGTCCTCCTGGGACAGTGAGAGGGGATAATTGAACATATTTCCAATCTGGGTGGCTGTTTTTTAGTACTGAGCCTTCGTGTAGACTATTAGAAGATGTGCTGCTACAAATAGAAAGCCAGTCTGTTGCCTGAGAGCTTGCCATATTAAAAGTGCTTGCCCCTCTTGCACCCTCTTAATCAGAGAGCCCAGGTAGGGATTAGGGTCTGCAAAGCTGTAAACAGGAGGGGAGCTTTCTTCCCTGAGATCAGTGAAACACATTGAATACAGAGGACCAGTAGGGGATACTGCAGTGTATAGGCTCCTGGATCAAAGGGTCTACACCATGACCTTGAAGTTCTGTGGTCCTGTGGTTATCATGTGAATAGTTCAGCGGGAACCAATGGGCCAGTAGTCCTTGATGAGAGGCCAATCACAGAGGAGAGAACCAGGTGGATGGAACACAAAAATCAATCACAACCCATCCTGCTTTTAAAACCCCAATGGCTGCCCACAGCTCTGCAGAGGGCATCTACCTCCTTGGCAGAGAATCCAGGGTCCAGCATAGCTAGGCACCAATCACCCTTTCCCACTTCTTCACCAATCACCTAAGCCCTAATAGACTGGCCATTGTTGGTTGTCTACCTAGCAACCAATCCCTTCCCCATTCTCCCTCGGGGCACCTGGTTTTCCCTTGGGAATCCTCTTCCCCCTTTATACAGCAGCCAGGCACTTCAGTTGGTCTGACCACAGGGGTGGCTTCAGGAAATGGGTCTAGTAGATCCTGTGTTACACTGCACAATATCGGCTGCTTTGCTTCTCTGCCTTGGCCCGCGAGCTCCTTGAAGCCAGAGCTAGGTTTGATTCCTCTCTGCAGTCCACCAGACCTGGAAGGTGGGAAGGATGTGTTGGACAGAGCGAATGCTTGAGTGCTGGGATGTGGTCTTCTCTCACATGCCCACTGGGTGCTTGAGCTCCACACAGTCTCCCTGTCCCCTTCCAGGCCCTTTCCATGGCAGACAGGTTTCTAATCCCCAGCTCTCCTTAATTTGAATTGAAAAAACCATCTTGATGTCACTCTGAGTTTCAGCCACACTTATTCTTTGTTCATTCATTTAAAAGAAAAAAAAAAAAAACTGTCCTTCTCATGACCTAGCTCTCAGGCAAATTAAAGAGAGAAAAAAAGCCTTAATTAAAAGAAAGTCTTCTGGAAAGCAAATATTCAAGCATTATGAGAAACATGACACTCTGAGCCAGGATGATAAGAGCCTATCACTTTGGGGTCTCTCTCCAGGAAGTAAGAATTAGGAAAGAAAGGATTTCCATAAAGATGGTTAGAGAAATAATAATAGCAAACTCTTAGAAAGTGCTCACTGCATGCCAGGTACTGTTTTAAGTGCTTTACATACAAGGGAAAGCAGCTATTTGTCTAAATCCAGCTAGCTGAAAGCTGAGATGAGAGAAGAGAAATAAATGGGTTAAAGAGGATAATGACCAAGGAAGTCCTGGAACAGGTGTGATAGCCAACCTCAGACTCCCTTGGGACTTGCTTGCCCAGGATCCTTACTGAGCAGATACCCTCTGCCTTTGTTCTCAGACCTGGATTTTTTAATGACCAGGCACCACTGATGCCTGGTCCGACACCCAAAGATTCCAATGAAATTGGACTGGCTGCAGCCTAGGCCTCGGGACTTTTCCAGAGATCCCCAGGAGAATCTAATGTCAACGAAGGTTGAGAACCATTGCCTAATGGTGAACATGGGCAATGACTCCCTGCTCCCACAGGCCTCTGTGCTCTGCCCTGTGCACTCTGCCTTTCCACTGCCTGAATCCATGCTCTCAGCAGGTGTTGCCTCTCAGAGCCCAATACTCCACATATCTGGAGAATCCCTAGTGCTTCCTGTCTACAGAGCTTCTACCCTTCTTCAAAAGGCCATGGGTTTGTTCATGGTACTTGGCAGAAAACTTTTTGCTGGGTCAGCTTGTCCTGGGCTTCTGGCTCCTCACTTCTGGTCTTGCTGCTGCAACTCCAGGTTGCTTGGTGAGGCCACACATGGCCTGCTAAGCCCCCTGTGACAGTTAGGTTCAGGTGTCAACCTGGTCAGGTGATAGTGCATGTTGTTCTGTTGCTGTGGACTTAAATCATCAGCATGTGAAGTTCATTTATAGCCATTACATCTGCTGTGGGTAAGGGGAGTGGCTTATGCAATGAGAACACTTAAAAAGAGAGGTTAGAAGAGACAGAGGGAGCTCAGCACAGCCCAGCACAATGTAGTTCAAAGCTCAGAGTTGACAGAGACCCAGACAGTTGGACATGAAGAAAGGAATCGCCATCTGAAACAAGAGGCCGGGAGGGAAGGGCAGCAGATGTTGCCCTGTGCCTCCCTATGTGACAGAGAAAGCTGGAGGAAAGCCAACTGCCTTTCCTTGGAAGAACTGTAAATTTGTAACTAAACAAATCCCCTTTATAAAAGCCACTTCTGATATATTGCATTCCACCAGCACTGGCGAACTAAAACACCCTCAAGGCCTCTTTCTGTAAAAAGTGTATACCCTGTCCCCCAAACTCCTACTGCTGGCTGGGTTACCCCAAGCAGACATCCCATCCAACTGCAACTCTACCATCTGCTTCCTGTTGGGGAGCATCACTGCTTAGATAGTCCACCCTTCAGGAACCTTCCCATGAATGAGTCAAAGCCCCTTAGAAATCTCCATCTGTTTGGAACTAGCTCTTCATTTATGAGCTGAGCCTCCTTGGGAAAGTCACTTAACCTCTCTGAGGCTCAGTTCCCCCAACTTTGAAATGAAGACTATGTTCCATATCTGCATCCCTGACCCCAAACCCTCAGGGCAAGATAAATTTCAGCCTTCAGAATGTTTCGGAATTTTAGGAAGGTAATGTGGCAATATGGCATCCTTTGTGCAATCTGGGGCAACAGTCTATGCTCAACCACATAAATATTTCTGCAATGAAGGATATGAAAATTCACACACTATGAGAAACAAACATAAGACTATAAATAGTGACACATCAATTCGGGTCAAATTTGGCTGCTTAATTAATTTAGTGTTAAACTTAAAAAAAAAAACTTTTCATAGCTTTTTGGATTGCTAGACTATGCATAAGGGAGTGTTGACCTGTATCTAGTTCATGAGTTTGTGGTGAATATTACAAGAGATAATGTCCGTGCTGGTACTGTATGGATTGAATAGTCCCTAATAATAAATGAGTGAAATCTGGGAAAGAAAAACAAGCTTCAATCCAGCTCAAGCCAAAGTCAGCCACCACCCCCATAAAGCACTGTAATTTGGCCTGAAGGCCACCTACTTCTTGCATGATAAGTGGCTAACAGTCCCCAACATCCACCTGCCCCCCACTTCATCATCATCTCCAAACAGAGGGTTCAGCATGTTACAGGAGGCACATTCATTTTAATCATCAGTGAGCTTTTTTCTTCCCAGCTCAGTTCTACATCTCTTAAGATGTGGCACAAATCACTATTACAACTAAACCTGCTCTCAGAAAACTCCTCATAGTCAGAGGAGTTTTTATTATCTGTATTATCTGATGGGAGCCTGGTTTCATGAAAAGCAGCCAGACCCTATTTAATAGGTCTCTTCTTCATGTCAGAGGTGTTTTCTATGGAAGCTGCACTGAGAACCTTCCCCAAACTCCAGAAGACATATGCAAAGAAAAGAGCCCAGAATCTGTAAAACATGGGCCACCCCCACGGGGGAGCTAAGTCACAGAGAACCCAGCAGGTGGGGTTTGGGAAACCTCAGCTGGTCAGGCCTAGTGCAAGTGTGGATAAGTTATTTTACTTCTGGGTCTCCACTTCTTCACCTGCAAAATAAGCATGTGGATTACATTCCCTTCAAAGGAGCGTTCGGCTTAAAACTTCTGCGCCTAAAGGATTCTTCTTTGTGTCAATAAACTTTGATTCCCTAAAAAGATTTGGAAAATAAACTGCAGCTGTTGATAGCTTCTGATTGGCCAACACAAGTGGAAGGTAGATAAGCAATTATAAGGTGCACAGTGCAGGCAGTACGCCATCTTTGTTTGCGGGCAGAATCACATTATCCACGGGTTTCTGCAGCAATCCGGGAGAAGTTTGTCCTCATGTCCCAGGGACCAGCTGCTTCCACCATGACCTCTGCTCAGGCAGCTGCCACATGCAGTGAACTGTCGGAAATCATCCCGAGGTATTACTTCTTTTTGGAAGCAGAAATTTCAGAACTTAAGGTAATTCAGGTAAACGTGGCAGATGGTAGCATCTCCAGTTGTCATTTCTCCAAAGAAACCTGGCAAGGGTAGCAACCTCTGGTGGCCTTAGTCCAAAGGTGAGAAATGCAGAGGATATGGCAGGTGTCACAGGTATTTACAGGCTGGGGCAGCTGGGGATAGAGCCTTCCCAAGGCATACAGAGAGCAGACCACCCCATGAGAACAGCTTTGCTGCCTAGGAGGAAAAGCAGACGGAGCTTCTGAATTGGACCAAAAACATCCACGTGCGTAATTCTGGATGCCACGATCTTATCGGAGTGAAGTAAGGGATGAAGATGTGACCTCACATCATTGTATTGTGGTGACCTCAGAGAGTACATTTCTTTCCTTTGGAAGGAAGTTCTCTAACCACCCAGGAAAAAATAATATGTGCATGTGAGTGTGTAAAATCTCAGAAATTCAGCCAAGAAAATTGCACAATCAATAACCTCAATACCATTTGTCAGAACGAAAGGAAATCATGGGGATATAAAACTGAACTTCAGAATAAAGCAGTCAAGTTAAGCATACATGTTGAGGACAACTGTGATGCAGGTAAGCAAGTTAGAGAGTGGATAACCTGTGTTTTGAGTGCCACCTATGTACCAGGCACTCTGCTAGGCACTTTAAATTCATTATTGCCTTTCACTCTGATTAAAAAAAAAAACATAAGAAGGAACTTTGAGAGTTGTGGGAGCAGCCAGAATAGTAGTGGCAGTAGTGGCAATAGAAGTGATACCAGTCCAGAAACTTCTTTTATGATTAAAAAAATTGCACAGCTTCATGGCAGGAAGTCTGTAAAATTCACAAATGCTTGAAGAGGTAATGAGAGCCCTGTAAACCAATCTTCAGGGTATGCAAGTCCGATCTCAACATTCCCATCTCCAGACATCCCACTTTACCATTTGAATTATCAGGTCCTTTCTAGAAGAGTCATCTTCTTGGCCTCGATGACTTCTTGGTGTAGAGAGTGTCCCAAGGACCACTGACTTCAGAGATGTCAGTGGTTTGCTTTTTCCCTGTGGTCCAACATAGTGTTTGGCAGAAAACTGACATGACGCCACTGAGCTGTAAGTCTCCAGAGGGCGCCACACTGACACCACTCTCACGTGGCCATGGGCTATGTGAACTGCAGGAACACTTCCATGCCCACCCCTGCCCACTCTCAGTCCACTAAACACGCTGTGGATATTCAGTGGGTACATCTGACACATCGAGAGCCAGCTTCAGATTGCGCTGGCATTAGTTCATCCACTCATTCATTCATTCATTCATTCATAAGTTTAGGATACCTATTTTGGGTTAGACCCCATGCCCTTATCTCACAGCCCTCTACTCTGGTAAGATCCCATTGGCCCTGCCTTTTCAGGTAGTGTTTCAACAAACAGTGAGCTGGTGATCTCCAAGATCCAGCTGGCTGGGGACAGCATGGTGCTCTAGGCCCACGTTACTGTGTGGTGAGGATGGAATGCCTGCTGGGGAAGAGGGACCACTTAAGGACAAAGGGCTTGGCCATTCGTCAGCAGGAGCCCACTGCCTCTCTCGCCTGAGTGGGTGAATGCGCTAAAGATCTTCATACCCCCTCAAATAAGCCCCTTGTTCCAGGCCTCATGTTACTTTGGTTTGGCTTGGTTTGCCTTCCTGTTTTTCCCCATTACCATTCTATTGGAAAGAGGTCCAGCTAGGGAAAGGACACAGTGCTGACCCATCTGTGATACTGGCCAAGCCACTTTCCCTTCTGGGTCTCAGTTGTCTTGTCTGTAAAATGGGAGAATTATATTGGTTGGTTTTCCAAGGTCCTTTCCATGTCTAATGGTTTATGACTTTATATAAATGTTTCCCATCCTATTATAAATTGTGTGTGTGTGTGTGTGTGTGTGTGTGTGTGTGTGTGAATATGTGTGTATATGTCTCAATGTGGCCTGTGGGAATTCTGACACTGGGTTCCCACTAAATACTCCAGAGATTACTTTAAAAGTCTTTGATCAACAGCCCCTTTCAACATGAAAAAGTTAGAATGGCCATAGTCCAAATACCCTAGTGATAGAAAGATCAAAGGTGATGGTGGAGTCCTACAGAGAAGGTAGGGTTTAACAAATGAATATGATTGCTGAATCATAAAATTGATATTTCTTTTAGTCTCCAGTACCTTAGAGCAGCTAGAAGTAAAAAGATAAAATTGTGGAATTGCAACCCAAACCAAACTCTGAATCTGTTCTACAACTAATTGTGCTGTGCTTTGAAATTTATTGTTTTGTATATATATTATTTCCCACAAAAAAGAAAAAAAGTCAATTGTGATGATAAAAATATATTTATTCCTTCTAGCCTCCTAAATTCTGGAGCAGCTAGAAGGAAAAATCTGAGATGATGGTATGGTTGCTCATGACAAATTCTGGGACCTGTCCTGTAACTACTTGTTGAAGAGGGCTTTGAAAACTTTTGCTTTTTTCTTTCTTTGCTTTGTATATATATTATATTATTTAGTAAAAAAAAGCTAAAAAAAAAAAAAAAAAAGTCTGTGATCCCGGGCTCTCCTCATGGAGAACACACAGCCTCAGCAGTGAGTGCGGAGGGCAGCTGGTGCACGCACATAGGCCACACAGCCCACTTTTGCAAGGGAAATGGAACAAAGCCTGGGTGAAGGACAAGGCAGGAAGCTTCCTGGTTATGCCAAGACAAGCATGAGCAGAGCTCCAGGGTCTGATCTGGGAAAATGGGGTGAGTATGGAGGATATGCTCAAGGCAAGCTAGAATATCCCAGTACATGTGCAAGAAATCAGACAACCCGAGACTCTGGGATAAGGAAGAGGAAGAACTGAACAGAAGGAGAATCAAACCTCTAGCTGGGTCAGGGCTCAGGGGCAACCTTCGGGTGCCCAAAGAAAATATAAAATCCTTGCTCACTCATGGGACAGACATTCCCAGTTCTGGGTCCTGCTAGAATCCAGGTTGTGTCTGCTGATAGTCAAACCTCTTTGAGGTCTACGAGAGGCTAAGTAGCCCCTCAGTATCCATCACCCTCACCCCATGCCAGTCTCCGTGTGCCATGGGAGCGGAGGATGCCCACTCGCTTGCCACCTGCTCACTTCCTCCACTTCTGATAAGGTCACCCACTGTGCTTTATAATGCAAAAATAACATTCCTGCTGCCAATGCAAATTATGTCTGAACCATCCGCCCTTCCCTGCCTCATGCAGAAAGCAGCTCCCCAGGGGAGAGGTGGGCCAGGTTGCAGCTACAAGGCTTATTAAGACACCTAATGAAACACCTTGTGGAGACTACCCCCTCAGGCAAGAGCTCAGCAAAATACATGCCAGAAGCAGATGCCAGGTTTGGGGCAAATGCTTCCAAAGCACAAAACTTTGCTGGGAGGGAATGGGATGAGCCCATTCATGCCAGGTGTTCCTTCCCCTCACAATCAAGACAATCATAGAAATGACCTCACATCTCTTGGCATCTAGGAGCGCAAGAGGTCCCACTCGTGGTTTCCTCAGGCATGACCATGGAAAAGCTAAAGCTTGGGGTGAAGTCTACAAGCATTCGGTTGAGCCTATAACAAATAAAGGATAACGTTTCAGTTTAATTGACAAGGATAAAAGCTCAGGCATCTGGAAATGACCTCTTTAGGGAATTCTTGGTTTGCCCCTTAGGTGGCCTGAGTCCCTGTGGGCTGGGTGGTTCCCATTCTCTGAAGTGGTGAGCTCAGGAGTCAAGATAGGATACAAGTCTGGGGACAGGTCCCAGGAAGGCAATACGGCTAGCTTTGTTCCTTCTTCCTTTTTTTCTCCCTCTTCTTTGCCTTAGGCCTGCTTGGAAAAGAGGCAATGAACCTAGGCAACAAGGTGTAGTGGTAAAAATTCTGGATGGCCTGGTGCAGCCACTGGCTCCTTCCCTTTCAAACAAAGGCACCTGGGCAAGTGACCGTACCACACTTTGCTGGAGTGTTCTCATTTTAACCTCAGGGTGGTGATAACAGTCTTTTACTGACACTTCTTCATGAAGATCCAATTAGATAAGGCATACATATCAATAAGGGTTGCACGTGTGTATAAATGAGGAGAATCTGAGGAAAATTTAATAAAGGGACTATTTACAAAGAAAAAGGACAGGGCATGGTCAAGGGAAGGGCAGCAGAGCTGTCACAGGGTGGGGACCAGCTACCAGCAGGGGAGAACAACGGCAAGAAGGCCGCCCTGACAGGAGCAGGGACCTTCAGTCAAGGGACATGGCTGGCCTAAGGCAACCACGCAGGGAGGGGTCCAGGGAATAAGTATCTAGACCTCACACTCCTCCCTCCCTCCCTCCCATTTTGGCCATGCGCAAGCCAGGGGGCACTGGTGCAGTCCATTCAGGTCAGCTGTCCAGTTAGCTGAACTGAGCAGAAGAAAGTAGAAAATGTTTTAAGAGAATCACCTGGGTGACACCAGCACAGCATATAACATGCTCAGGGAGTGAGCACTCAAAACATATGAGGTATTGTTCTAACTAATGTTATTGCTTTGGGTACATGGACCCAGCCCTGGTCAATACAAGACTAAGCAGGACACGGCGGGGCAAGATGATAGCACAGTGAGTGGAATTTAGCTTGTCCTCCAGGGCAGCTAGTAAATAGACAAGAACTGAATGGAACAACTGTTGGAGGAACATCAGTGACCGGACACACAGTGCACACCAGTCTGGACCAGGTAGAACAGCTGAGGTCCTACACACAATTGTACATCCCCCCAGCTGTGGAGGCCAGCACCCCTCCACCATGGGCACAGCAGCCTGGCTCCAGAGGGAAAAAGAAACTAGCCCTACCAGGAGCAAGGAAGGTTGCTCAACCAAGCTCCAGTTGAGGAATTAATGAACAAATGTGGACTGCTGCAAACAGGCTGTGAGCACAGATAAACCTGGAGTAGGCACTAAAGGAACCAGGAGTTTTTGCCCTGGCAGAGAGGGGGCAGAGCTGATAGAAAAAAACACAAAAACATAACAAGATACTTTTTGAATACAGACAGCACAAAATACTGGCAAAGGACTGGGCCCAAAGAAAAGGGAACACATAGAGCCATATAGCAACTCCAGCTCTTGACTGGAAAATCCAGGGAGCAGGGATCTGGCTCTGAAAAGGCTTTTTTCTCTCTCTCTCTTTTCTTACTTCTTAAGAGCTTACTAGATATAACTGCAAGCACTCTCAAGCTCCAGCAGTGTCCCAGGCAAAGGGCAGAACTAAGGCATGTCTGAGAGACAAAGTAACTTGTCATGTGAATAGGAATAATTACCTAAAGAGTGTATCTTTCCCAAGAAAAGGGGCGCAGGGCCCAGCTCAAGTGGTAGCCCTCTTTCAGGGAATTCAGGCCCCAGAGGCTGGGAAACAGAAGCAACCCAAGCCCACCTTCTACCTCCACCTCTATCTCAACCAGGACCCTGGAAGACAGAGTCTGCTGAAACTAAAGGCACAGCATCACTTTACTCTGGTGGGAAACTGCAGGCTGACAAGTGCCACCTGCTGGGCAGGATAGGTAAAGCACAGTCTAGAGGCTTCCTAGGAAAATCTGACAACCACCTGGGTCTCACTGTCAGGGAAATTTGATACCGATTACACTCTCCTCCTGAGACGTGGGTCTCTCTGGTCTGGGAAAATCTGACAGGGGTCTATCATATCTGAGGAGACCATCCTCAAAACAAAGGTGCTATAAAAACATGGAAAGAACCAGATAAAAAAGAGCTGAAAAATTCTGATTAGTTGAACAGAAGCTATGCTAGGGGTCTAGAATAAGTTGAACTGAATGCCAAGGAACAGATATAGAACAAAGCCAACCAACAAGAAAACCCTAGGTAAAAGAGTGAAAACGACCTCCAGAATAAACTAATCAAAGAAATCAAATGCTTGGATGCCAGCAAAAAGTGAGTCATAGCAGGAATATGGCCCAATCAAAGGAACAAACTGACATTTAAAATGAGATACAGGAGTTGAAACAACTATTTGAGGATGTTTGAACAGACAGGCAAAATCACATTAAAATCATACCAACGAGATGAAGGAAGATATGGCAAAAAAAGATGAATGATATAGAGAAGACATTGGGTGAACATTAAGAAGAACTTGAAAGCTTGAAAAAACAGAAGACAGAACCTATGGGAACAAAAGGAACAATAGAAGAGATGAAAATACAAAGGAAACCTACAACAGCAGATCTCAAAAAGCAAAAGAAAGAATTAGTGAACTGGAAGACAGGATACCTGAAATCCTACACAAAAAAGAATAGAGGGGGAAAGGAATAGAAAAATATGAGCAGGGTCTCAGGGAATTGAATGACAATATGAAGTGCGCAAATATACATGTTATGGGTGTCCCAGAAGAGGAAAAGAAGGGAAAGGAAGCAGAAAGACTAATGGAAGAAACAATCACTGAAAATTTCCCATCTCTTATGAAAGACACAAAATTACAAATCCAAGAAGTGCAGCATATGCCAAACAGAATAGATTCAAACAGACATACTCCAAGACAATTACTAACCAGATTGCCAAATATCAAAGACAAACAAAATTCTGAAAGCAACAAGAGAAAAGTAACCCATCACATAAACGGAAGGTCAAAAAGAATACACGTGCATTTCTCAGCAGAAACTGGTGGCAAGAAGGCAATGGTATGATACACTTAAGAATCTGAAAGAAAAAAACTGCCAAACAAGAATTCTATACCCAGTAACTTGCCCTTCAAAACCAAGGGGGAGTTTAAAATATTTTCAGATAAGCAGTCACTGGGAGAGTTTGTGACTAAGAGACCAGCTCTACAAGAAATACTAAAGGGAGCACTACATACAGATAGGAAGACAGGAGAGAGAGGTCTGGAGAAGAGTATAGAAATGAAGACTATCAGTAAGGGTAAAAAGAGAAAAAAATTAAGATATGGCATATAAAATCCAAAGGACAAAATGGTAAAAGAATGTACTGCCTCTAAAGTAATAATATTAAATGTTAATGGATTAAACTCCCCAATCAAAAGACACAGACTGACAGAATGGATTAAAAAATAGGACCCATCTATATGCTGTCTGAAGAGACTTACTTTAAACCCAAGGACAAAAACAGATTGAAAGTGAAAGCTATGAAAAAGATATTTCACACAAACAACTAAAAAGTTAGACTTCAAATGTAAAACCATTAAAAGAGACAAAGAAGGACACTATGTATTAATAAAAGGAACAATTCATCAAGAAGACATAAAAATCATAAATGTTTATGCACTGAACCAGAGTGCCCCAAATAAATGAAGGCACTGAAGGGATAGTAGACACCTCTATAATAATAGCTGGAGACTTCTATTCCCTGTTCTTATCAATGGACAGAACATTTAGACAAAGGATCAATAGGGAAATAAATTTGGAATAATATTATAAATGAACTAGACTTAACAGACATATACAGAACATTACATCCCTCAACACCAGGATACACACTTCTCTCACATGCTCATGGATCATTCTCAAGGATACCATACGCTGGGTCACAATGCAAGTATCAAAAAATTTTAAAAGATTGAAATTATACAAAGCACTTCCATGGATCATAGTGGAATAACCAAAAAACAGGCAGAGAGCCAAAAAATTCACAAATATATAGAGGCTAAACAACACACTCTTAAACAACCAGTGTGTCAAGGAATAAATTGCAAGAGAATCAGTATATATCTCAAGACAAGTGAAAATGAGAACACAACATATCGAAACTTGTGGGATACTGCAAAGGTGGTGCTAAGAGGGAAATTTATTGCCCTAAATGCCTACATCAAAAAAGAAGAAAGAGCAAAAATTGAGGAACTAACTGTTCACGTGGGAGAAATAGAGAAAGAACAGAAAACTAACCCCAAAGCAAATAGAAGGAAAGAAGTAACAAAGATTAGAGCAGAAATAAATGAAATTGAGTAATGAGAGGACACAATGAAAACTATAGGCTAATAAACTAGACAACGTAGATGAAATGAATAACTTCCAAAAAGACATGAACAACCAACATTGATTCAAGAGGAAACCAATCACAATCTTCACAAAGCAGAAAATGAGAGATTGGTTCAAGAAGGAACCAATCACAGTAAAAGAGAATGAATCATCATCAAGAAGCTCCCCAAAAAGAAAAGTCCAGAACCAGATGGCTTCACATGTGAATTCTACCAAGCATTCAAGAAAGAATTAGTACCAATCCTGCTCAAACTCTTCAAAAAGATTGAAGAGGAGGGAAAGCTACCTAACTTGTTCTATGATACCAACATCATCCTAATATCAAAGCCAGACAAAGAAACTACAAGAAAAGAAAATTACAGACCAGTCTCTTTAATGAATGTAGATGCATAAATCCTCAAAAAAATACTTGCAAATCGAATCCAGCAGCACATTAAAAGAATATACACCATGATCAAGTGGGATTTATTCCAAGTATGTAAGACAGGTTTAACACAAGAAAATAATTAATGTAATACATCAACAAATCAAAGTGGAAAAACCACATGATCATCTTGATTGATGCAGAAAAGGCATTTGACAAAATTTGACATCCTTTCTTGATGAAAACACTTCAAAAGATAGGAATAGAAGGGAACTTCCTCAACAGGATAAAGAGAATATATGAAAAACCCACACCAACATCATCCTCAGTGGGGAAAGACTGAATGCTTTCCCTCTAAGATCAGGCACAAGACAAGGATGCCCACTGTCACCATTGTTATTCAACATTGTTCTGGAAGTTCTAGCCAGAGCAATTAGACAGGAAAAGAAAAAAAGGCATTCAAACTGGAAAGGAAGAAGTAGAATTTTCACTGTTTGCAGATGACATGATACCATATGTCTAAACTCCCCAAAAATCTACAGCTAAGTTACTAGAGCTGTTAAATGAGTACAGCGACATGGCAGGGTACAAGGACAAGCCCTTATGGTCTCATTAATATGAACTAACATTCATGAGTGAACTTTGAGAGTTGAAGTTGAGAACACAGGTTATCAGGAAACAGAAAGAGAGTAGAGATTGGACATTTGGTGCTGAAGGAATACAGAATGTGCAGCAGGACTGATTGTAAAAATTCAGAACTAGATAGCACAACACTATCTGATGGTAGCACAATATTAAGTACATTGAATGAAGGTGAATTTGAGCATGATTGTAAGAGAAGGGCTGGGGGCATGTATGACACTTAAAGGAAAGATGAAGGATAAAGACGAAACAGAATGACTTAGGAATGCCAAGAGTGGACAATGATGGTGAGTAAATGTACAAATATACGAATGTTTTTGCATGAAGGAGAACAAATGAATGTCAACATTGCACGGTGTTGAAAATTGGATGGTATACAGGAAAAAATACAATCAATGAAAGCTAGGGTCTATAATCAACAGTAACACTGTAATATGTTTTTATTGAATGTAAAAAAGGCAATGTGCCAAAACTAAATGTCAATAAGCAGGGGATATGTGGGAGGGATATGTGATTCTTTGTGGAAGAAATATAGATTGTGGTAGTCAAGGCACAGTTAGGTGCTTATACCAGGAACCATTGATTTTTTTACGTAGGTTAGATTGAAGGATGTGTGAATAAAACTGTCTAAAAATAAACAGAGAGAAACAAGTGCTGAAGTAAACATGCACCTATTCATTGTTAGGGAAGCTGAGAAGTGCAGCCCCTCTGGAAGGCAGAGTGGTGACTCCACAGGAGGCTGTGGGTGGAGTTGCCATGTGATCCTGAAACCACATTGCTAGGTTTTTACCTGGAGGAACTGAGAGTGGTTAGATGAATGGACATTTGCACACTGGTGTTTATGGTGGCAGTGTTCTGAGTTTCACAATGGATGGAGGTGGCCTAAGGGTACAACGATTGAAGCATGGAATGGGGAACTTGTGGTGTATACATACAATGATACTGAGTGGCTGCAAGAAGGAATGAAGTTGTGAGGAATGCAACTAGGTGAATGAACCTTAAGGACAGTGTGTTGAATGAAAGGTCAGGAGTAAAAAGACAAATATTGTCATGCCTCACTCATATGGACTAACTATAATATGCAAACTTGGAGAACTGAAGTTGAGAGCATGGGTTATCGGGTTGGGGACTATTGTAAAGGTTCCTAGATTGTAAGCTCTTACAGCAGCCACATCTGTTCTGGAGTTGTAACCGTATTTTCTAAATTCTGAGATGCTCAGCTATTTGTGTAGAACCTGGTCATTCTCTGGAATTTCAGGTATTTGTATAATACCTGAAACTCAGAGCTAGAGCTCTGAAGCTATGAAAGTCAGCATTACCCAATACAGCAACTGTCTAAAAAGTTGAAAATGTGATCAGACTTCAAGGAGAGATATGAATGAAGCTGATCTGGATAGGACTAAGGTAAACCAGAATACAGAATAAAGGATGATATGTTCTATATTTTAAAACTCAACTTCTGTGTGAAACCAAAGGAAGAGATGATTATTTTCTACAAAAACTGTATTTTTGGTAGCATATTATCTAATTTAACTTGTATGGTCAATTTACTTGAACACCATAATTACATGGAATCTTGAATAGGGTGTGAGATCTTGTTGGTTTGTAAAAGTTAATGCTATGCCCCAATATATCCGAGAGTAATCTGGGCAGCGAATAAAAAAGTATTTGCAGGGCGGGCCGCGGTGGCTCAGCGGGCAAAGTGCTTGCTTGCCTGCCATGCCGGAGGACCTCGGTTCGATTCCCGGCCCCAGCCCATGTAAAAAACAAACAAACAAACAAAATACAATAAAACAAGAAAATGTTTAAAGATGTTTCCCTTTCTTCCTTCCTTCCTTCCTTCTCTCTGTCTTTCCTTCCCTTCCTCCCTCTTTAAAAAAAAAAAAAAAAAAAAAAAAAGTATTTGCAAAGTCCCCTTCGGGAACTGGGGAGAAAGTAGGAAATACTCAAATTCCCCATCTGGGGAATTCCTGATATTCTCACAAGTAGTGTGGACAACCAATTCAATAGGCTGAGCCCTTGATCTTAGGGCTTACCCTTATGAAACCTATTCCTGCAAAGGAGAAGCTAAGCCTACTTATACTTATGCCTAAGAGTCACCCCCAAAGAACTTCTTTTGTTGCTCAGATGTGGCCTCTCTCTCTAAGCTAACTTGGCAGGTGAACTCACTGTCCTCCCCTGAACCGTGTGGTTGACTCCCAGAGGTGTAAATCTCCCTGGCAATGTAGGACATGACTCCTGGGGATGAGACAGGACCCAGTATCACGGGATTGAGAAAGCCTTCTTGACTAAAAGAGGGAAGAGAAAAATGGGACAAAAGAAAGTTTCAGTGGCTGAGAGGTTTCAAACAGAGTTGAGAGATTATCCTGGAGGTTATTATCCTGCCTTACATAGATATCCCTTCTTAGTTTATGGTGTATTGGAGTGGCTGGAAGGAAGGACATGAAATTGTTGATCTGTGTTCCAGTAGTCTTGATTCTTGAAGATGATTACATAACTATACAGTTTTTACGAGGGGAATGTGTGATTCTGAAAACCTTGTGACTGATGTTCCCTTTATCCAGAGTATAGACAGAGGAGGAAAAAAAGGACAATAAATAAATAAATAATAGGGGGTGATAACGGGTTAAAAAAAAAATTGGGTAGATTGATAAACTAGTGGTCAATGAGAGGGAGGTGTAAGTGGTCTGGGATGTATGAGTTTCTTCTTTTGTCTTTTTCTTTTGCTGGAGTGATGCAAATGTTCTTAAAATGATAATGGTGATGCACACACAATTATGTGATGATATTGGGAGCTACTGATTGTATACTTTGGATGAACTATATGATGCATAAAGATATCTCAATAAAAATATTTAAAAATAAAAAGTAATAATTTTAAAAAGGTTACACAGGAATTTAGAGGCAGATGTCTTGTCATAAATAGGATAAGTTGGCCTGAGGCACCCCCTAACCACTGTCACTCACAGGCCTGTAGCTGCTACTGGGGAGTGAACTGACGCTGATGGGGACTCCGCACTCCAGAAGGCTCAGTCTTCTCTGGACCTACCAAGTTCACCTTGAGGATGTCCAGGGTTTGGAGACAGCAGCTCTGGGGCAGGAAACAATGCATGTTTCCAGCCTCAGATTAGAAAACAAAGGTCCTTCCTACAGTCAAGCTGACTCTTGCCTTTTACTGGGTCACTGGAAGTTGTTGAGTTAAAGATGTCCATTTCCCTAATTAACAGGAAGTCCTATCTTCTCTTACATTGCAACCTGCCTCCCTCTAAGTCTTCTCAACTTGCTCTAGACTGACTTCCAAGCTTCAAAGAACAATGGAACTCTCTCTTCCATGGCATAGCCCCTTGGAGTGACAATCCAAGAAATCAAATGAAGTAATCCAATATTTACAGAGAGCCTGCAATGTGCTGCTTCTGGGGAGCATGGATGCTGTTCAGATGCATTTTCAGCTACCATCAATAGTTTCTTTCACAAGCTGACCATCCTGGAACCCTTTTCTCACAGGGTCAGCCAGGACCAGCAGAGGCACATTCGGTAAGGTAGGTGGGTGTAGTGGGCATACTTCAACCTGGCACCATGAAACCACTGACCTGAACCTCAGCTCCATTATTTAATTTTTTTTTATTTTTATTCTTTAAATGGATGACAACTTTATTTTTTACACTTATAAGCAAAAAAATCACTACTAATCTTCTTAAAGAAAATCCAACATCTCAGTCAAAAAGGATGGTAACCATATTTACTCATATTTACTTATTAAATACTAATTTAGTTTTCTAAAACAGAACTTGAAAAGATCCAACCTGCATGCTTAATTCAAGTACCATGGATTCAAAACCAGCACATGCATCAAGGTTAGATTACAAATTCTCATGACATCATCATCCATCATCATCATCTTCCTGTTTCCTTTTCAATGCCTTTGATGATTCATTGGTGGTATTTAGTGGGACACCATGACTGTGGTCATAGCGATGCTTTTGGACCCAATTAATGAAGGGATTAGTCAGAACATTCTGAACTCCTGGTGTTGCAGGAATGGAAATATTACAGCTGGGGACTATGAAGTGGGCCTCTGAACTACAAACCTTTACCCTGTGCAGAACATTTGAGCCCTGAATTTAGCTGAAACAAACATAGTTTGTGGAGTTGGTGTGCCTGGTATAGGAATTCTAGGTCTGCTAGTAACTGAACCCATTCTTAACCAGGGAACTTAATAATTCTTCCTGCAAAAGTAGACACCTTTTTTTGTAAAGACTTGAGTTTATAGTTTGTAGCAGTTAAGCAGTATCTATCACGTGACAAGCTAGTACCTGAATATGGTTTGATCAATGGCAAAAGGGTTTGATTTCTTTGCCTTGCAATATCAAATTAAAAATCTCTTGGGTTAGCCCAACACTGGATTGCCAACTGCACAGCATCTGCTTCAATAGAAGCTTTCTTAGCATGACTTGAATAAATGCTCTGAATCATCTAGAATTGTAGTCACATATTGGAAGGCAAACTCCAACATCTGGCTCATCATATTCTGTAATCCCCATATCCTTCAGGATTCGTGCCATCATCTGTGCATCTTTCAGCATGCTCTTGGGAGAAGCCATCTTGCCAGGCTTCATATCCAGTGATCAGGCTTCCTTAGCTAAATCACCCATATTAATGTATTTCGGTTCTGATCTTGAAGCAAGTTCTTTACTTAGCACAGTTTTTCCAACCTCTGGTACAACTGCTGCTAACCAGCTGTGTGTCCTGACCCACCAGTGAGCAGGACGTCAGGATGTAACATGGTCCTCACCCTGATGACTGTGAGTGTCCAGACTCATGCGCTCCATGCACAGCATGGAGGAGACCGAAGGGGTGGACAGCAGCAAGACCCTCCCGTATTTACTTATTCTAGGACATTGGCCAAGTCACTTAGATTCCCTGAATTCCGTTTGCCACATCTGAATCTTTGGGGAATAGTTCCTAACGCACACTGTCAGGATTATATGAGATGATATGTATGTAGCTCCTAGAGTAGCACTTGCACAGTGTAGGTCCTCAGTCAGTGTTAGCTCGTCACCCCACAAGCTGCTCCAGGTGTCCAGGGGCCTGTGTTAATGTTTCCCATTATCTCTTCTTAAAATCTAATACTCAGATGACGAATCCTGCTAGTTCTGCTCCCTGCAACTTGGGAAATGAAGAGAAGACTGGACTAAGGACCATGCACACAGCTTGCTTCAGTTTCCCCCGAAATAGCTGTGCCAACTTGTTCCATTTCTTTTTTTTTTATTTATGAAACATATCCACATACAAACATAAACATTCTTACCACATGATGATTCCATTCTTTTTATATAATCAACTCACAATATCATCACATGGTTGTACATTCATCATCATGATCATTTCTTAGAATACTTGCATCAATTCAGAAAAAGAAATAAAAGGAAAACTGAAAAAAATCATGCATAGCATACCCCTTATTCCTCCCTTTCATTGATCACTAGCATTTCAATTTACTAAATTTATTTTAACATTTGTTCCCCCTATTATTTATTTGTTTTAATCCATATGTTTTACTCGTCTGTCAATCAGGTAGATAAAAGGAGCATCAGACACAAGATTTTCACAATCACACAGTCACATGGTGAAAGCTATATCATTATACACTCATCTTCAAGAAACAGGGCTACTGGAGCACAGCTCTACATTTTCAGGTACTTCCCTCCAGTCTCTCCATTACACCTCAACTAAAAAGGTGATATCTATATAATGCATAAGAATAACCTCTCGACTCTGTTTGGAATCTCTCAGACACTGACATTTTATTTTGTCTCATTTTGCTCTTCCCCCTTTTAGTAGAGAAGGTTTTCTCAATCGCTTGATTCTGAGTCCCAGCTCATTCTAGGATTTCTGTCCCATGTTGCCAGGAGAGTTCACACCCCTGGAAGTCATGTCTCACGTAGACAGGGGAAGGGAAGTGATTTTGCTTGTCGTGTTGGCTGAGAGAGAGAGTACATTTTCTGGGGGTGACTCTTAGGACTAATTTTAAGTAGGCTTAGCCTATACCTTGTGGGGTTAAGTTTCAGATGAACAAATCCCCAGACTGAGGATTGTTTTGGCTGTCCCCACTGCTTGTGAGAATATCAAGAATTCCCCATTTGGGGAAGCTGAATTTTTCCCCTTTCTTGCCATTGCCCAAAGGGGACTTTGCAAATACTTTTTTATTCACTGTTCAAAGCACTCTGGGATTTATGGGGGCATCACTCTGGACAAACCTACAAAATTTAATGCCCTACTCAAGGTTCCATGTACTTATAGTGTTCAATTAAGTTGTCCACATAAGTTATATTAGGAAATGCACTAGTCGAAATATAAATTTTGTACCAAATAAACATTTTTTGCTTTAGTCTCACACATAAGTTTAAGTTTTAAAATATGAATTACCATCTATTTTCAACACCCTGCACTATTGACATTTCTTTGTTCTTCCTCATGCAAAGGCATTTTTTAATTTGTACACTTAGTCACTATCATTATACACTCTGGGCATTCCTAGATTATACCATCTCAGTCTTTATCCTCCATCTTTCCTTCTGGTTTCATTTGTGCCCCCAGCCCTCCTCCCTCTATCATTCTCACAGCTTCATTCAGTGTTTTAACATTATTGTGCTACAGTCAGGTAGTATTGTGCTATACATTTCTGAATTTTTACAATCAGTCCTGCTGCACAATCTGTATCTTTTCAGCTCCAATTACCCAATATCTATCCTATTTCTCTCTCCTGAATACCTCTATTCTTAACTGAAATTCTCCAAGTTCATTCATTAATTTTAGTTCATATCAGTGAGACCATACAGTATCTGTCCTTTCGTTTCTGGCTAATCTCACTCAGTGTAATGTTCTTAAGGTCCATCCATGTTGTTACATACTTCATGACTTTATTCTGTCTTACAGTTGCATAATATTCCATCGTATGTATATACCACAGCTTGTTTAACCACTTGTCTGTTGATGGACATTTTGGCTGTTTTCATCTCTTGGCAATTGTAAATAATGGTGCTATAAACAGTGGTGTGCAAATGTCCGTTTGTGTCCTTGCCCTCATGTACTCTGAGTAGGTATGCAGCAATGGTATTGCTGGGTCATATGGCAATTCTATATTTAACTTCCTGAGGAATCACAAAACTGCCTTCCACAGTGGTTGTACCATTTGACATTCCCACCAATAGTGATTAAGCATGCCTCTTCCTCCACAGCCTCTTTAGCACTTGTCATTTTCTGTTTTACTGAAAATGGCCATTCTGATGGGTGTGAGATGATATCTCATTGTGGTTTTGATTTGCATTTCCCTAATAGCAAGGGAAGTTGAGCATCTTTTCATGTGCCTTTTGGCCATTTGTATTTCCTCTTCTGAGAAGTGTCTGTTCCTACCATTTGCCCATTTTGTAATTGGATTGTCTGTCTTTTTGTTGTTCAGTTGAACAATCTCTTTATATATTCTGGATACTAGACCTTTATCTGATATATCATTTCCAAATACTGTCTCCAATTGTGTAGGCTGTCTTTTTACTTTCTTGACAAAGTTCTTTGATGCACAAAAGTGTTTAATTTTGAGGAGTTCCCATTTATTTATTTATTTCTTCAATGCTCGTGTTTTGGGTGTTAGGTCTAGGAAACCGCCTCCTATTATAAGATTTATAAGATATTTCCCTACATTTTCCTCTAAAAGTTTTATGGTCTTAGATCTAAGGTTTAGGTATTTGATCCATTTTGAGTTAACTTTTGTATAGGGTGTGAGATATGGATCCTCTTTCATTCTTTTGCATGTGGATATCCAGTTTTATAAGCACCATTTATTGAAGAGACTATTCTGTGCCAGGTGAGTTGGCTTCACTGCCTTTTCAAAGATCAATTGCCCATAGATGAGAGGGTCTCTATCTGAACACTCTATTTGATTCCATTGGTCAGTATACCTATCTTTATGACAGCACCATCCTGTCTTAACTGAAATTCTCCAAGTTCATTCATTAATGTTAGTTCATATCAGTAAGACCATACAGTATTGTCCTTTTGTTTCTGTTGATTTTCTCGATTGTTGGCATGTTCTCAATTTCATTTATTTCTGCTCTAATCTTTGTTATTTCTTTCCTTCTGCTTGCTTTGGAGTTAGTTTGCTGTTCTTTCTCTAGTTCTTCCAAGTGAACAATTAATGCCTCAATTTTTGCTCTTTCTTGTTTTTTGATATAGGCATTTAGGGCAATAAATTTCCCATTGGCCACCGGTTGTTTAAGAGTGTGTTGTTGAGCCTCCATATATTTGTGAATTTTCTGGCCCTCTATTATTGATTTCCAACTGCATTCCTTTATGATCTGAGAAAGTGTTTTGTATGATTTCAATCTTTTTAAATTTATTGAGACTTGCTTTGTGACCCAGCATATGGTCTATCCTTGAGAATGATCCATGAGTACTTGAGAAAAAGGTGTATGCTGCTGTTGTGAGGTGTAATGTTCTATAAATGTCTGTTAAGTCTAGCTCATTTATTGCATTATTCAAATTTCTTTATTGATCCTCTGTCTAGATGCTCTGTCCATTGGTGAGAGTGGGGAATTGAAGTCTCCAACTATTATAAATAGACTATATTATATAATATTATATATATATAATATAGACTATTATATATAATAGACTATAAATAGATGTGTCTATTTCTCTTTTCAATGTTTTCAGTGTTCGGCTCATATTATTTTGGAGCATTCTGGCTCAGTGCAAAATTATTTATGACTGTTATGTCTTCTTGTTGAATTGTTCCTTTTATTAATACATAGTGTCCCTCTTTGTTTCTTTTGATTGCTTTACATTTGAAGTCCAATTTGTTGTATATTAGCATAGCTATTCCTGCTCTTTTCTGATTGCTGTTTGCATGGAATATCTTTTCCCAACCTTTCACTTTCAACCTATGTTTATCCTTGGGTCTAAGATCTGTTTCCTGTAGACAGCCTATAGATGGGTGCTGTTTTTCAATCCATACTGCCAGTCTATGTCTTTTGATTGGGGAGTTCAATCCATTAACATTTAGTGTTATCACTGTATTGGTAGTAATTTCTTCCACCATTTTGATTTTATGTCATATATAATTTTTCTTTTTACCTTTACTGATAGTTTTCATTTCTACACTCTTCTCCACACCTCTTTCTGCTGTATTTTCCTCTCTGTCTCTAGTGCGCCCTTTAGTATTTCTTGCAGAGCTGGTCTCTTGGTCACAAATTCTCTCAGTGATTTTTTTGTCAGAAAATGTTTTAATTGCCACCTCATTTTTTAAGGACAATTTTACTGGATATAGAATTTTTGGCTGGCAGTTTTTCTCTTTTATTAACTTAAATATATCATCCCACTGTCTTCTCACCTCCATGGTTTCTGCTGAGAAATCTATGCATAGTTTGATTGGGCTTCCTTTGTATGTAATGGATTGCTTTTCTCTTGTTGCTTTCAAGATTCTCTCTTTTTCTTTGACATGTGACATTCTGATTAATAAGTGTCTTAGAGTACACCTCTATTTGGATCTATTCTGTTTGGAGAATGCTGCACTTCTTGGATCTGTAATTTTATATCTTTCATAAGATTTGGGAAATTTTCAGTGATAATTTCCTCCATTCGTTTTTCTCCTCCTTTTCCCTTCTAATCTCCTTTGGGGACACCCACAACATGTATGTTCTTGCACTTCATGTTGCCATTCAGTTCCCTAAGTCCCTGCTCATATTTTTCCATTCTTTTCCCTATATTTTCTTTTGCTTGTTGGATTTCAGATGTCCCATCCTCGAGTTCACTAATCTTATCTTCTGCCTCTTGAAGTCTAACATTGTAGGTTTCCATTGTTTTTTTTTTTCATCGCTTCTACTCTGCCTTTCATTCCCATGAGTTCTGTGATTTGTTTTTTCAGACTTTTGATTTCTTCTTTTTGTTCTTCCCTTGCCTTCTTTATATCCTCCCTCAATTCATTGATTTGATTTTTGATGAGGTTTTCCACATCTGTTCGAACATCCTGAATTAATTGTTTCAACTCCTGTATCTCATTTGAATTGTTGGTTTGTCCCTTTGACTTGGCCATATCTTCAATTTTCCTAATATGATTCATTATTTTTTGCTGGCGTCTAAGTATTTAATTACCTTAATTAGTTTATTCTGGAGATTGTTTTCACTTTTTTACCTAGGATTTTCTTGCTGGATGACTTTGATGTTTATCTGTTCATTGACATTCAGTTCAGCTTATTCTAGACCTTTAACTTAGGTTTTGTTTAAAAGATCAGAATTTTTCAGTTCTTGTTTTCTTATTTCTTGCCCTGGGTATATGGTGCCTTCCCTCCCCTGCACCCCCCGCCTTCCCCACCCCACCTTAGGAGGGTCTACTTAGGTATTATAGAACCCAGACCAAACTGGCCTCCTGTCAGGAGGAAAGAGTCACCTGCATCAGTTTTCCCTTAGGGTGAGACCCAGCAGGTTGAAAGGCTTTCCTATGAAGCCTCTGGACTCTGTGTCCTTCCTATCCTGCTCAGTATGTGGCACTTTCCTGCC
Organism: Tamandua tetradactyla; assembly: GCF_023851605.1. Classification (NCBI taxonomy): domain Eukaryota; kingdom Metazoa; phylum Chordata; class Mammalia; order Pilosa; family Myrmecophagidae; genus Tamandua; species Tamandua tetradactyla. The sequence continues at coordinate 9,299,763 of NC_135327.1, read as the reverse complement.
TGCGGGTCCCACCAGCATAAGGTAATGCAGTACCTTTAACTTCAGCAGAATTTCCCTTCTGGGGGCATGGTTGAAATGGAGGAGAGGTTGTAGGTTGGCATTAATTGCTTCAGTTTTCCAGACCCTGGGGTCTGAATTCCTTGAGGGAGCGATTCAACCTGAGCTGGGCCCCACCCCTCTCCTGGCGAAGGCATAGGCTCCAGACAAACAGTCAAACAAGCTTAATTCTGCCTATGCCTGGGACAATTGGACCCCAAGAAGCTTTGCAGCTACAAGAGCTGAAATTGGTATGTTGCTCTGTGTATCTCCAGGTCCTATGTGGCCCCTCCTTGCCTTCAGGGCCCAGACCCTTTCAAGTATTATGTACTGTCTGATCCAAAAAATGTCTGGTTTTTTTTCCCTTTTTTCTTATTCTGTCAGCCCTGCCCCCTCTGCACAGGGGTAAAAACCAGCAACCTCCACTTTTATTCAAGGTTCAGCTGAGTTGGGGGCCTATTTTCAGTAGTCAGAATTTGTTGATTAATTCCACAATTGGAGCTTGGTTGTGCTCAGCCCCTGCTGCTGGTAAAGTCCCTTTCCTTTCCCCTCTGGGAACCAGCTTGTGGGGGAGGGGCGCCAGCCACCATGGCTTGGGGGACTCATGGTTCTGAGGGCACTCACAGCCAGTCCAGCTGGTCCAGACTTGGGTATACTGTGTGTCCAGTCACCTCTTCAGGCGTCTGAGTGCATGAGATCATTGTTCCCTGAGTTGTTTCCATTATAATCTTAATTAAAAGAGTTTGAGGTTTCTCTGGAACTTGTGTAGCTTAGGCAAATTATTCTACAAGCATCTGAAATGCTAAAATTGCTTCCAGAACTACAGTCAGGTAGTATCGTGCTATTGAACTACCAACACTCCTTCCCAGATGCCTAAGTCCCCAAGCTGAAAATAGCTGGACTAAGTGATGCCAAAAAGGCTTCCCAACTCCAACTGTCTAAGATCCTTATCAGAATAACTAAGGAAGAGAGGCTCAACCTGAAAAGGCATTTCCTAACATTACAGCATGTTCTCATTTGCCAAGGGCAGGATCTGCAAGGATGGAGAGTTTGGGTTTCCATTAGGGGGGATGAATGCCTTTAACAGTGCTGGGAATTTATCTTCCATTCCTTGATACTAAGTAGCCAAGGTCCCTTTTGTTGAAATGCTTCATACCCACTGCCCTATAGCTTCACCCCCAAAGGTGTCATACCCACATGGCCTTTCATGAGGTCAGGTATGGGTCTAACCTAGCCTAAGGCCTGGTCCCTATTCTCCAAGTAGCAGGGAGGTTGCTTAGACATCTATGGGCTTCTCTGCAAATTTGTTCTCCAGGAGCATACTTCCAAGTATCCCTCCCCTCCACCAACCATGCAGAAATCACTTTGGGATCAGATGTTATCCCAGAGCAGCCAATCCTGAACTACCTTCCAATTCCCTTTCCTCTCATCATGTGGAAAGTTCACATATGAGAAGCTCACAGATGAGAAAGAACAAGCTGATTACCCAGGGCTCATTCCCACAAGTGCCTTTCATTCTCTGGCTCTCATTAGAGCCCCAGGTAGCCAGCTCATCCCAAAGTCAAACTTGCAAAGTACTGTTTTCCTGCTACTTCCTTAGACCTGCACTTAATTACAGCTGTTCCTTTCTGTCGGCCAATTCCCATGATTTCAAACATCCAACTTACACGTCTTCTGATGTTCTTCTGATCCTCTCATTAGAGTTTAACATTTTGTTCTTGTCTAACATCTTCTATTCTGTCCCCTGCAAAGCTCAAGAAGTACTTGAGTTTATGTCTCTGCCATTATGTTGCATAATAAATAGCGGTGTGGAATTGAGAATAACTGCTTGATTTATTATTTTCTACCAGAAGAATCTAAACATGCATTAAGAGTCATAAAGCTCCTTTTTGCTGTTAGAAGACTTTGTGGTTTTACTAATATCTAATTTCTATTACTCTTACTTAACTTTATTAACTCTAATCTGACTTTACTCTAATCACCATGTCTTGCATTTCTCCCTCTCCAATCTAATTCTCACGATATGTTATATGTATTTTTTTTTTAGATTTTTTTTGTTTTATATGCTGTATGGCAGGGGTCACGTTTCATTCTTTTTCCATGTGAATGTCCCCTTATTGCAGTACCATTTACTGAATTTTCATTTGGTTGGGTTTTTGTTGGGTTGGTTGGTTGCTTGTTTGTTTGGGAAGTGCATGGGTCGAGAATTGAACCCAGGTCTCCCGCATGGCAGGTGAGCATTCTACCACTGAACTATGCTTGCACTCCATCCCCTTCACCCTGTTATATATATTTATACCTATATCTATACCTATTCTGCTTTCCAGCCTGCCCAGGACATCCCTTTCACTCTCAAAAGTGTCCCAATTGGGAATGGTCAACCCAACTAGAGATGTTTTCCATTCATCTGCCATTGCCTCAGTCCAAGTTCTGGTTGTCAACATGATATAGGAAGGGCCAGCAAGCATTTGCAAAAAACTGGACAATAAAAGTCTTCCGCTTTGTAACCTATACTATCTCTGTCACAATTTTCAACTCAGCAATTGCCCCATAAAAGAACATACACAGACAACATGTAAATGAATGGCTGTGTTCCAACAAACTTTATTTAGGAAAACAGGCAGTGAACCAGATTTGACCCTTAGGCCATAGTTTGCAGACTCCTGGGACAGAAGAAAGTGGTATCTATTTGTATTTATAGTATTTGATAATGAGATTGATATTATTCCCACTTTATAAATACTGAGCACACATGAGGGGAGATGATGAGTTGGTTGTATACATACTAAACTGAAGAAACCAACCACACAATCAAATGAAAATACCCTGGTGGCAGCGGGATACACAAAGCTGGAGTTGGAGAGAGGTCCTGGCTACAGATAAAAAGTTGGCAGCCATCGGTCCACAGATGGGCTTTAAGCCAAGAGCCTAGATAAGATCACTGCAGAAATCCATACAGCTAGAGAAGAGGGAGCATCTCGGGGTCACTCCAGCTTTAAGAGGACCAGGAAAAAGCAAAGGGCAGCAAGAAAGACCAATGCGGTCAGAGGAACTCTAACAGCATGGTGATTTGAAGCCAAACAAGGAGCGAGTTTCAAGGAGGAGAGAGTGAACTGCACTGAAAGCTGCTAAGAGGTCAAGCAAGAAGAGAACCAGGCGTTAGCACCAGGCAGGGCACCGGCGGCCTTGACCACAACGGCTTTGATAGGGTGGTGGAGAGATCTACATGGAGTACCTTCAGGAGAGGCGGAGAGGAGAGAAACTGGAGACAGGAAGTACGAGAACTCCCAGGGGAGTTTGCTGAACAGGGCAACAGAGAAATACAGTAACCTTTTTTGTTTATGGCATTTTTACCATTCATTTTCACAAATAAAATTGACCAGTCATGGTAATTTCCCCCTCTGATTTTGTGCTTTGAAATGTTCTTACTCTAACCTCACATAAAAGTCACATACATTGCATTTCCTTGTCTGCATTTAACGTGTTATTTATTCTCCTATATGGGATGGGATAATGATTTAACTTTCTCCTCAAATAGCCAGTTTTCCTAGCAGCATTAATTGAATACTCTGTTCTTTCCCCCACCGATCTGGAAATCTACCATTTCACATAATAAATATTTACATATATGCAAATCCTTTTATTAGTTGGTTTTCTGTTCCATTCCAATTATATCTCATGTCACCAAACAGTAAATCAAGTTGCTTGTAATGTTAAATTATTTGTATAATTCTTTACACTTTTTACCGTGTAAATCTCCCTTTTCCTTTGAAGAACTGCTTTGTTTTTGCTATTCTTAACTGCCTAAACTTCCTATATGAACCTTAGAATAATTTTTGTCAAGTTCTAAAAAGCAATTTCTTAAGGATTTTGCTTAAAATAGCATAAATGTGCAATCAATTTGAAAGAAAGCTGACATATTTGCATGTGTAAATATTTCCTTTCAAAGCCATGGGATTTCTTCCCAAGTATTCAAGTCTTCTTTTACTCATATGCCTCCATGTTTAAAACTTGTCATGTATGTCCTGTTTTCCTTTTATCGTCTTCATCTCTAACTTAAAAAATATTCTGATCTGTTATGATAAGGATTTTCTTTGTTCTATACATTACAACTCAAAAATCACTCATATAAATAAGCAATTTCTGGCTCCTGAAACCTCTTGCTAGTGATGTTTTTTTTTTCTTTTTGATACTCTTGCATACATCTTTCAGAATATCAATCCCCCTCTCTGAGAGGTCCATGTCCTTCCATTTTCAGATTCTCAGCACTGTTTTAGCAGTCTGAGGAATGTGATCCATTTGCTCATCCTGGAGGTAGTGTCCTTCAGTTGGGGATTCTGTCCCCACTGTGGGCTGCCCACCTGCCCACCTGCCTATCTACCTACCTGCCTCCTCAGCTCCACAGGACCTTTCATTCACCCGTCACAACTGGCGGCTCCACAGAGCCTCTCACTCACCTGTCACAATTGGCAGGATGTGTACTAACAGCTTGATAGTGAGTGGCTGAGGATGAGAAGAGACTGTGATGTAGTATCTGGAGCTGGGGAAGCCCATTGGGAAGGCTGGACCTCCCCAGGGAAGTGGACACACGTCCCATCTGAATGACCAAAAGACTATCATAAATGCAGGTTCCATCCAGGCTTCCAGGATACTTAAGGAGGCAAAGTTGGTGGTGGAGCTGGGCAGCAGAGATTTCTAGCAAGAGGTAGAAATAGTAAGAACAAGGTCCTGGATGGTAGGGAAACTAGCAGGAGCTTTGAACAAAGCAGGCTAAAGCTCAGGCATCCTTTGGCTGACAATTCAAGTTGAGTTCAACGGCCACATTTTCTCCTAGATCACGTGGTGTGGCTTTGAGTCTTTTCATCCCATCCAGGAACCATAGTCTGAATCAAGGAAACTGAGGCAGAAGCCCCATAAAAGGCCTTGAATAACACTGGTTAGTGGGAAGGAAGATTGCAGCTCAGGCTTTCCCCAGAATGTGTGCATCCAGAATTGGGCCAGCAGGGTGATTCTGACCCCCACCACCTTGAGAGGCAGGCTCCTAAAACACAGCTAAGCTGGGGCAGATCTGAATAGCTGAACATGTGGCTGAGAAAAATCTGCGTAGAGCTAGAAAGAAAAACAGGATGAGTCTAGCCACACTATTTTCAATCAAGTATATATCGAGATAAGTGACAATAAATCCCTCCCAACACACCAATCAGACCACAGGGAGTAACCTGGTGAGGCCTTCTGCCCCTTCACTACTTCTAATTCCTTGGTCAGTCCATGAGTTTGAATCTTCCTACACCCTAAGAGTGTTTATCTGGAGAGACTCTGTGTCTGGAGATATACTGGTGACGTTCCATCTTCCCTTCCATATTACCCATCTTTCCTTTCATTCATTCATTCAACAAATACCCATAATCTAGCAGGCACCTTACTAGATACTGAAGACATACACCGGAATGAGACACACCTTATCCTTGAGGTACTTACCCTCTTCATATAAGATTTAAGGAAGCTGAGGCTGAACGAGATTAAGACTCCACAAAGGAACAAACTAGTAACAGGTAAAGCTAGAGTTTAATTCAGGACAGCCTACCTCACCACACCTGCTCCTCCTCAGAATCCAAACCATGGTGCTTCCCTAAGCACAGAGTGACAGAACGGACACTACCACTCAGCATGCACCTTGCTCCCATCACAGGCACGGCACTGTGAAGCAGTGAAACAGGCTAGCCGGAATAAATGATCTCATAGTTACTTCACCCCTCCTCTTCCTCACATCCCCTCAGAGAGGGACTCGGGAGAATGCCTTGCTGCTTAGGAAGCAGCAGAATAGTTAAAGCAAAGGCTGGGAAAAAGTTTCCAAAATCTTTTGCATGCTTCATTATCATAAGCCTTGGAGAGGTCTCATCAAGTTCACAGTTTATCTCCAAGCCTGCTTGCACCCTGTCTACCCAGAGCAGCACCTGGGCAAGGGCTTGCCTTCTTTGCAAGGAAGCAAATTAAATTAAATTAGGTCATTTATACCAGCACCAACAACAGCAGCAGCACCTTCAATAAAATTAAGTTCTTGAAATGAAAACAATGAAATTATCTTCTGAAAACCCAATTCCACTGCCCAGCTAAAAAAACTCCCAACATTAAGACCTTTTGTGGCAACTGTACAAAAAAACCCTGGGTGGTAAGCGGGGGGCGGGGGAGCTTACAGTATCTTTTGGCAGCCTGCAACTGGGTCTTTTGGTTGTTGTTGTTTTTCTCTCGCAGAAACACATACCCTATAACGTACGTGACATATAAATAGGCCAATTCAGTGAATATGGTCATTGAAAACCTTTTCCAATAAGACTATATCATACTGGCTGTGCAAAGGTGTATTTATAATTGCACAGCATGGTATAGTGGAAAGAGTGCCAGGTCTTCCAGGAAATATGGTGGCTTGAGTGCCATTTCACAGAACCTCCATCTGCAGAGTTGACTGAAATGAATAAAAGGAAGATAAAAGAACAAAGAATATACTGTTAAAGAATATGCTGTTAATGCTGAAACGCAAAAGCATCCCAACTTCATGTCAACTGGACCAAAATGAAGGAGAAGAATCCATGACCACCCCCTGCTTCCCAAAGGAACAGTGCTGCATGGAAGGGAAAATATGTAGAATAAATGGAAAAAGCTCAATTTTTGTGCCCAGTTTGAAGGGAAAAAATTGGAAAGTGTTGCCAAACCACCCCCACCCCAAACTCATTTTCCCCACTAGGGATTAACATCACCCCTGCCCAGCAAAGCCCCCCATCCTGCACCCCCCAGAAGTGTCTGTAAGGCAGAGTCCAGTTATTTCATACAAGGACAGGCCTACCAAACCAGAAAGCAAAACCCATGAAGCAGAAGGAACTTTCCCAAAACTGGTTGACTCAATTTGAAAAAGGAAGCTTTAGGCAAACCCCCAAGGAATGAGATCCATGGTCAACTTGGCAAAGCTGAACCCAGAGTAAGACTTTGAGTAAATTTAGAGACAGAGACTAGAGAAGAGGCTCCCAGCTGCTTTTCAAAAGTCACCACCAATTTCTTGACCCATAAGAAGAGGGTCCAAACTGTATCCAAATAAAACTGGGAAAGTAGTAAAAGAAAACCCACATTAACAATCTGGGCAAATAACACCATCATGTAACCTTCCTCAATTATATAATAATCAAGTCCATTAAAAACAACTGTGCTGCTCTGAAAGACTATTATGTACCCTAGAAAAGCCATGTTTTAATCCTAATCCCATTTTGTAAAGGTGGCCATTTCCTCTAATCCCTATTCAGCACTATATGTTTGAAACTGTAATTAGAACATCTCCCTGGAGATGTGACTCAGTCAAGAGTAATTGTTAAACTGGATTAGGTGGAGACGTGTCTCCACCCACTCAGGTGGGTCTTGATTAGTTAAATGGACTCCTATAAAAGAGGAAACATTTAGGAGATCCAGAGAGAGCAAAGAATGCTGCAGCACCATGAAGCAAATACTCCACCAGCCAGCAACCTTTGAAGATGAAGAAGAAAATGCCGCCCAGGGAGCTTCATGAAACAGGAAGCCAGGAGAGAAAGCTAGCAGATGACACTGTGTTCACCATGTGCCTTCTCACTTGAGAGACAGACCCTGAACTTCATCGGCTTTCTTGAACCAAAGTATCTTTCCCTGGATGCCTTAAATTGGATATTTCTATAGGCTTGTTTTAATTGGGACATTTTCTCAACCTTAGAACTGTAAACTAGCAACTTATTAAATTTCCCTTTTTAAAAGCCTTCCATTTCTGGTATACTGCATTCCGGCAGCTAGCAAACTAGAACAACAATAACATAAGATTGAAAGAAATATGATGAACCCCAAGGTAAGCCTGGCTCACCTTGTTAAAGGAACGCACTCTGGAAGAAGAGGTGCTCCAGGAAACGTAAATAAACAACTGCTCTGTAATCCCAGGGAAAACAGAGAGGATATGAACTTTATGAAACAAGCAATTCAAAGGTGAGCCATCGTGACAGTTCTTTCAAGACTGGCACTGCATCAGCTTCTGGATGGCTTCCCAGGTCTGCGTTTTTAGGATGGTGCTGTCCCTTCATCAACACCAGGTCTGGAGTCCTTGAACGAGTGTTGACAAAGTCCATGGAAAATTCACACACTTGAGGACTTCATCTAGTCCCACCAATGTCAGAACAGTGCAAACAAAGTCATCTATCAAGTACAACTTAAAACCCAACTCTCTCCCATACATACATAAAGAAAAGAAGAGGGAGGGAAGGAGAGAAGGATGGAAAGAGATAGGGAGAGAGGATGAAAGATGGAAGCCACAGCTGTGGTACAACAGAATGATCACTGGACTAACAGTCAGAAAACCCACTTGGGATCAAAAGTTAGTTCTTGTACTTCCTATGCTATGTGACTTTGGATAAGTCATTCCATGTCCATGGGCCTCAGTTTCCCCATCTCTAAATAGGAGGGATTAAGACCAGAAATCCCATTTATGCCCATGGTGCTTGATAGCCACACATCCTATATTTCCAGACAAATTCGGACCTTCCACTGACCTGATAGCGTGAAGTACTATAATGAATAAGCCCAGCTCTGTTCCCTCTTAGAAATGGAATTATCTTAATGTATGTCCCCAAGTTATATTAATGTGCTTCCATTTCCATCCATATCTCTCAGTGTACTTTTTCTTCATCTATTCTTTTAACCTTTTTTGCAAGCATCATCTTGTTCTGTCTGTTGCCTGCCAGCTTTTCTCTCCATACTTTCGCAGAGTTGCCAGATTCTAGCTATTTCTCCACCCTCAGCTCAAAACTATTTTTCCCCCAAGCTCAGTGACTGCTAAGTGGTCTTTGTGGAATCCTATTAATACAATCTCCCTGCCTGTGAATCGCCTGAGCTGGCCTGCCTCTGGACATGTCAGCTCTCTTTCCCCACCACTGTCTATACCTCAGAGGCGGGCTCCTGAGCCTCCCAGCATCAGACTTATTCTCCAATGGGCTTACAAGTGCTCTGACCCTGCAGAATCTCATGGCCCACAAGCCACTGTTAAACCCACTCAAGACTCAGCTCAGGTGTCTGGGGATCCTGCTCCCTTCCCAACCCCAGAGAGGTGGGACCTGCCTCTTCTGTGTTTTTTTCTGTTATGGTAGTTTTTAGTCATCTGTCTCTCTCATCAGACTGTGCCCTTCATGAAGGCAGGGAGCTGTGTTGTTTACAATTGTATCTCTGATGTATCCCCAAGTGGTCAATACATGTTAGTTCAGTTAATGAAGGAATGCTCTCCTCTTCCATAGAGCTGATCCCAGTTTCCATTAGAACCTGATGCTCCTTTACAGCAGGCTGGGTCTACTCTCCATGGTAAACCCAGTGCCTGGAACAGGCCCTGTCCTGTATGTGGTTGGTGCTAACTAAATGTTGTTGAGCCAAGCTGAGCATCCATCCTCGGAGTAGCCCTGTTTAACCCGAGCAGCAATTCAGAGCTCTTTCTCTCCTTTAATCTTCCTTAAGCTGAAATGCAAGGGAAGATGCCCCAGTAGATAGTATCTGAGTGGAGAGGGGAGGAGGGCAGTAGGACATGACAGCCCCAAATTAATCAAGAATACACACCCCTCTCCTAGGGTCCCATAGCTCCAAGCCTCTTCTATGTCAGTCATCCCAGTGACCTTCACAGTCACCACGTGGAGCAAGTTTATCTGTCTTCTCATGCTACTGATGAAGAAGAGGATGCTACAGAAGGCCATGTACCATGTCATAGGTTACACACCCAGAATTCTTCACTTTATGCCCATCTCCAATTTCAGTTTAAAAAATAAAATTTCTGAGCAAATAATATGCACATTTCTTAACTTTGACAGACATTACTGTGTCCTTAAATATTGCACCAACTTTTACACACGCCATCAGTGTACAACCACCTGATTCTCAGAAATCTCACTAATAGTTGTCTAATGGATCATTTGTCTTTATCGTATTGATTGGTAAGAGCTCTTTCCATATGCATGAAATCAACCATTTGTTTTGTACATGTATTGTCTATATCATATTCCAATTTGCTGTGGACCTTTGCATCTTATTGACAGATATATAAATATTTTATGGCTTCTATCTTTAATGGTATCATCAGAAAGCTTCCCAACTCAAAGATTATTTAAATGTTTACATGTGCATTACACATCTCAGATGATTTCAAATTTTTACATTTAAACTCTTCATGTATCTGGAGTATATTTTGGTATACTGTACAAAGTAAGGACCTATTTCAACTTTGCCCTCACCCTCCCCTGGTGACTTATCATTACAATTTCATCTGGTCCTGTCTCACTAGTTTGAAACATTAAGTTTATTATCTACAGCACACACACACACACCTCTTTGGTGGGTGTATTTTGTGCTATTGATCTGTGTCGTATCTGATCAGTATACACTATTTGAACTATTTTAGGTTCAGAATATATTTCAAAAACTTGAAAGTGGAAGTCTTCCCCACTACTCTCTTTCAACATTTGGCTGGTTATCCATGCCCATTTATTTTTCTAGATAAACTTGAAAATCATTGTATTACATTGCTTACAAATATTTATTGTAAATCTGCATTATTTATTTTAAATTAAATTGACAACCTTCAAAATATCAAGTCCTTCCATCCAGAAACAAGATATGTCCATTTATTTATTTTCTCAATTCTGCCTTAATAGCTTCCTTTTAAACGCCCTTCTATTGCCTCTGGAGTTAATTCCTCAGCCTTTTATATTTTTTGTTGCTTTTGTAGAACGGATCCTTTTGGATTATCTTTTCTGGTTTTTTTATTTTTTGCATGTGTGTGTGTGTGTGTGTGTATTTGTTCTGTTTTGTTTTGTTCTAGTATATAGGAAATTGTTGATTTTTGTGTGTTTATTCCCCAACTAGTCCAACTTACTGGACAGTTTTATTGAGTTCTAATAGTTTTTCACTTATTTCTCTTGGGTTTTTCTTAGATAATCATATCTCTGCAAATAATAATTTTATCTGTTCCCATAGTTACACTCCTAATTCTGTTACTAAAAGCCCCTGTGTGCATGCTAAATAATTTTAGTGATCACGAGTGCCCTTGTGTTCTTAGGAAACGGGCTGCTGGTTGGGAAAAGACATGTCCCATCCATTGTGGAAATTGTCTTCTAGGCCTTTGCATGTGACAGCCCTTCTCTATGCCACTCTCCACCCACCAATCCTGAGCCCCTCTCCACCCTGTCTGCCCTGCTCTGGGCTCAGGGTAGCTAGCCTCCATGCTTAGCACAACCCAGCATGCTGCCCTCTGCCTCGGGTTGAGTTTGGCCAATGGCAGGTGCTGGCAGAGACCAGAAAGGGTGGGAGGTGAGTTTTGACAGTGGCTGTGTTCCCCTACGTCCCTCAACACCATTCCCTACCACTGCACTGCAGACTTCAGGGTGGTAATGGCTGCTTCACCATTCCTTGTTGATTCCATTGATCCATTTCCTACCTCTATTCCATTCAATCCTCCCCATTCTCATTGAAACTTTTCCTATAACATATGCTTCTCACCCAGACTCTAATTTACTGATAAATTAGGAATCGCTATTGAGTAGTTTCAAATGCCTTTTCAACATCTTAAAATGACCATAACATTTTTCTCCTTTGTGACACTGACGTGACATTTAATCATTCATTCATTCATTCATTCACTCAATTGAGAAAAATAATTTTCGAGTATGTGCCTATTGCACATATGCTTTGGGGAGAACAGACATGCAATCAAATAAGTAAAGCAATTAAAGATTAAGATAGTGCTTGGAAAGAAAGTGTTTGGATGGAGATTAATAACAGCAACATGGTCAGAAAGGATGATGAGAGCATGTTTCTCATAGAAGGTGACATTTAATCTGAGAAAGGTATGGGGGGAACCTTCTGGGCAGAAAGAACAGCCAGAGCAAAAGCCCTGAGGCAGAAAAGAGCCTGGAAAGGCTGAAGAACTGGCACAAGGAACACTACAAGCAAGGGGGTAGGTAAGAAAGGATGTGAACAAACAGGCAGGCAGGGCCCAGACCAGCACTGTGCAACCGAAATGCAGTGCAAGACACAGAGAAGATTCTAAATTTGCTAATATCCATATTAAAAAGGGTAAAAAGAAGCACATCAAATTTATTGTACTTCATTTTCTTTAACCCATTATATCCAAAATACTATTTGTGCAACATTTGAGCAATATAAAAGAAGTAATAAGGAATTTAACACTCCTCTTTTCATACATGTTTGTAAGCAGCGCTGCATTTTACATCTACAGCCCATCTCAATTTGGACTGGCCTTGTTTCAAGTGGTCAGTAGGCCAGTGTGGCAGTGGCCACCATATTGGAGAGCGCAAGGCCTTGTTGAGAAGTGGGAAGGCAGGGTAGGATAGAGCAGATTCGTCTCTCCTCGTTCCAGCATCAAGCCTGGCACACAAGTAGGTGCTCAGCAAACTGCAGAAGAGAGGCCAGGTCCCACAAGCAGAGAGGCATCACCAAGATCACTGACATACCTGCTCAGGAAACTGAGCCTTCCAGGCTCCTCAGACAAGAGACAAACTGGGGTTCTGCCTGCTCGTGTGCCCCACCGTGGGGGCCGGGTAGGGACGCCTCTCCCATGGCCAGTGCACTTGGCACAGCTGCTCCCTTAATTCAGAAAGATCTCATCCCACCATATGCCGGGGAGCAGGAGGGAGGGAGCACATTAGCATTCATTGTACACAGCTTTTCATTTGGAAAAGCACCTCAAATGTGCCGATCCGCATTGCTTTGCTTCATTTTTCAACATTCATGTGTGTAATTGCATTTATTTTTCTCGTCAAGACTGCAAAACAAGTGATAATTTACTCTATTACAGCCCATATTGGCTGGGTTTACAGCCACAACAGTTCTAATCCACCCTCACAAGGGTTGGGTGGGTAAGCAGGGGGTGGTCTTTTTAGCTGAGAACACTACATTCCTTTACAAGAAGAAGTTTGGGCCCAATTGCTCTTCAAGGTCACAAAAAAAGTGAACTAACCTATCAAGACACACTGAGCTCTCAAAGCATAGCCACCTCCATTCACTTCCACTATTGTCAACTGCTTCTTACAACAAATGGTATGAGGCAGACATGTCTTCCTATTCCCATCCCAAAGAAGAAGAGACTGAGGTTCAGAGAGGTCCTCAGTCATGCATGATCACAGGTTGGAAAAGAGCAGAGCAGGGATTCAAATCTGGATATGTGTGACAGAAAGCCTTGTGCTTTCCTACATGGCAGTGCTTGAACTCCTACAAAGTGTGTGGCACTTTCAGCTGGCATATTTTACTAGTAGTAAAAGACAAGTAGGCATGATCTTAAAATTTTTAAAACAAAAGTGCCTATGGTAGTGGGGCCACAAAGGATAACCACTTCCTTAAGTCTATACCCCTGGATGCTGAATTCCAGGAGAGACTTGGGCCAGTGGTTCCTGACCCCACTGAGGGGTCGGTCAGGTATGTTTCTGTTTGTGATTTTCTAGAAGTGAGAGTGGGGAAGGAGAGTCGATCCTTTCTTTAGGGAACCTCTCTTGCAGATGTTTTCATCCTCTTCAAAACAGAAGCAAAAGCCACAATGATGTGCAGAGTTTAGGTCACAAAAGCTCATGAATTAAACAGTAATTTTGTAACTGATCAACAGGACTCAGCCCTAAAAGCTTCAGATTTGTTCAATTCATTTTCCTATGTAAGATTAAAATAGACATGTCAGTGTTAGGGAGACACTTATCTCCAATTCTATAGGTGTAGGAAGAAGATTTAAATTCTACCCTCTAACCTTAGCTCCTACCCTCTAATTAAAACATAAGGGCCTTGGGAAGAGAGAAAGGCAAAGAGCTGGTTTGGCATGAAAGGATCCGAGTGAAGCAAAAGCCCATGTAAAATCTCAAATTTCAGGCACAGGCCATGGCTTTGGTCTGGTGTGGCAGCTCTGGAGTCAGGATGAGATGATGGGACCCAGCCCCACATCTCCAGCTCTGTCGGAGGACGGGCAGGTGGCCTAGGGAGCCACTGCACAGTCCGGGGTGGCCGGAGCAGAAGCATGTTCAGAAAGTGCCCCCAGCTTCAGGGCCTGGCTATTCCCGTCTGCAGGGGATCATCTCCTGCTCTCGGGCCTTCCCTGCAGAGTCAGGCCCCAGGGACGGTCCGGCCCTCTTCTCTTCACTTCTGCCATTGGCAAGAGGAGAGACCCTTTTTGTGCGGGACTTGCCTGCCCCGGGCCAGGGCTGGGCTGGCCACTCCAGGACCTGCGGCTGAGCCTCAGCACGAAGGCTGCACAAGGGTCCTCCGGAGCCGCTCTTGAGTCTAAGGGACCTCTGGGCATTAAAGAAAGCTAATCGGGGGTGCTCAGTGCCTCAGTCCACCTAGTCCACAGCACCATGTTGTGTCACCCACGAACACAAACACACACAAGTGTTCAGGCCTGATGAGGCTCAGTTTTCCTCTCGGGGAGACCCGCTTCCACGGTCCCCAAGGTGAGTCCCAGGTAGAGATGGGGCAGGAAGGAGGTGCGTGGGGCTGCTGGAGAGGACCCTGCCCACCCCCAGGTGTCTAGCATTTTGTTCGTTCTCACACGCTATGTCTTTAGTGTCCCCATCTCCAAATGCTTAACCTCCATTTCATAGGTTAAAAAAAAAACCCTGAACCATAGAGAAGCTAAACAGCTTGCTCAAGGTCATCCATGCAGGTCCCTCTGCCTCCCGTGTCCGTGAACTTTATACAGGGATGTGCACAGGTAGCATTTCTGAAGGTCAACCCAGCAGAGAGTCAAGGAAAGAGGTTATAGTAAAATTTCATTGCCAAGGTGGGAAGGTGGTTTTTCAATTCAAGAAAGAACCTTTCTCTTATTGCTTATCACATTGCAAAGTCTGAAAGTTCAGACTTTTAGGATAAAGTCTAAAAATTAGGTTTGCAAAGCTGGCATTTTCCTTGAAATGGTCAAATTCAGATAATTACTTCATTTAGCATGGGTATTATATGCGGTTTCTCTTCTAATTGTTACAATTGCCCAGAAAAGAAAAATGAGATTCATTTACCAAAGATTGGATCGAGGCTGGGGGTGTCTCTCTGGTCTGCTGGGCCCCATCTGCTCCAGGCCGCCCATAACCCAATCTTGCCTCACTCCAAGTGCACTCAAGACTCTCCTTGTCCCTGTAACAGGAAGTCGATTTCAAGAGGCCCTGTTTACAGTAAGGGAACAAGCTACACAGCAGGCACAGAGCTGCTCCTAGGACTTCATGCTGTTAGCGTTGTAAAGAAGACCAGCTGTACCTAATCAGAGCTTTGAGTTGTATGGGTAAGGCCACTGGGGCTCAGAGAGGCTAAGCAACTGGCACCAGGTCACACGGCAATTAGTGGCACAGGAGACCCAGAATCCAGGGCTCCCGACACCCCTGGGCACAGCACCCTAAAGCATAAGCATGCGTTTTGGCCACCAGGGGTTTTTTGTTTATTTGTTTGTTTAAACCGGTTTTGAAGTAGCTTAATATTTCAAGCTTCCCCTGACTAATTCAATATTAACTGACAGCCAACTGGATGCCAGAGCCTGCTTTACGAGCTGGTACCGTACAGCAAAATTGATTCCTGCTCTGGTGGAGCTTATATTTTATTGCAGGAGATGGGAGTTAGATACAAAAGTATATGCCTCTGTATTGAGCTCTAGCTGCCTGACTGGGTGCAGGCACAAGGGAATTCTGAAACAGAAAGAACCTGGAAGTGATGCAAAGGGGATGGTAAGGAGAAGTGGACAGAGGAGGAGAGGGGAGGTGAAGTACAAAGAGGAGCAAGACTGCAGGGACTCAGTGATGAGCCCAGAAAGAAGGAATGTTCCAGGGAACTAAGCCCCTGGAGTCAAAGCAGGAGAGGGTGGAATGAGTGTACCAGATGAAATGCAGCCTTGGTCACCACCGTCTCCACCCCTCACTTTCCTGGGGATTCTGGCCTCAGGCTTAATCCCTGTCCCGGCCTCTGAAACACCCAGTGGTTCTAAAATCCAGTATCCCCTAAAACCACGTGCTGTTTCTATGGCCTGCTCCCCACAGAGGGCTCTGCTTTTAAAGACACTCCCGGTGCTTCGGGTCCAGGGGTTTAGCGCTCCTGCTCACAGAGCTTGACAGTGCGGGATGGCCTTCAGCGCCATCGTTACTTGCAATAGCTCAGCACTCAGTGCTCCAGGCACAAGGCAGGAGCTTTGCGTGCTCATCACAGCCAGTCCCTACCATCCCCGGCAACTGTGTGCGTAATACACAGACCAGAAAGTGTAACCCCACGGAGCCTGTCCAGATGCACAGAACTCCCAAGGATCAGGGCCTGACTCCAAACCCAACTCCAAGGCCTCTGTCCAAGTCCTTCCCCAGCTCCAAATGAACTCACTAACGTCTCCCAAGCCCCTTTTCCTCCTCTCCCTCATCACACCTGATTCCCCTGCTCCAGCCCAATCAATTCTCTCCTGTTCACAGGCAGGGACTTCGCCCTCTCACCCCAGGCTCCCTGCACCAAGCTGCCCTCCACACTGGCCACCAAGGGGTTCTATAAAAGGCAAACTTGATCACACGTTCCCTGGCTCAATCTCTGATGGGCCCCACTGTCGCAGTCCAAACCCCGAGTACACAAGACCCCTCAATTCTGGCCCCAGTTTTCCTTCTCATCACCTCTCCTACCTTGCCATCATCTCTGCCATACACAGACCATAATTACCAATTCCCCCTATACCCACAGTATTGTACTGGTTAAGGTAGAGATACGAGTATTTGCTTCTGCCACTCACTCTGCAATCCTGGATAAGTAACTTAACCTCTCTGGGCCTTGGTTTCCTCATATTTAAAATGGGGATGATAATAGCTGCTTTATTAATGCTGTTGTGGAAATTTTATAAGAAAAGGAAGATGATAACTGTAAAGTACCCAGCAGAATGTCATGGAAACATTAGATGCTCCATAAATGCTAGTTTATGCTGCTATCATCATCTTCATATTATCACACTAATTGTTATTATCCGAACATACCATGTACCTTGAGTTATCTGACTTGGCACATAACTCCTCTTACTGTTGGAACCTCCCCATCAAAATTCTAGATTAGATATGAGGCAGGGTAGTTGTAAAATTTCTATTTTTGTGCCAGGTACTTTGCATGGATTATGTCATTTAATCCTCAACAACAGTCCTATGAGACTATCCATGCTGTTGTCCTCATCTTAGAGATGAGGAATCTGATGCTCAGAGAGGTTACCAAGCCAGCCTCGCATCAGACAGTGAGCCACCAGTAGAACTGTATTCCAACTCATATCAGTCCAATCTCGGAGTTCCCACTGTCAACCATTTCTGCTATGGAAAAACAGCACGAGGTTATCTCCCCAAGCACACTGCACTGGAAATTCTCGTGGTATTTAGCATCATCCTCGCCCCTCTAAACTCTCTCATATATCACTGGGACTAAAAGTCTGGAGACCACAGTTTCCTTTCTAGCAGGCTTCCAGCTTAAAATCCAGACCTGGCATTGTGGGATCAACAATTCTATCCTGACCAAATGGGGGGAAAGAAGTGCAATTAATAAAGTATCGGAGGCAGAGAGACTTCAAATAGAGTCAAGAGGCTACTCTGGAGGTTGCCCTTATGCAAGCTTCAATTAGACCTGCTACGGATCATAACCTGCCAAACCCCAACCAGGACCATTCCAGCCAATCCTAAAGAACAACTAGGACAATATATCAGATTCCACAAGGGTTCCAAGCACTAGAGTAACTTTCCAGAAACCTACAACCTCCAGATGGGTCCCTGGTCCAGATAAGTCCTGAAACCTAGCCCAGCCTCTCCAGAACATCAGATAGTTCCATCTCCCTACCCCATATTAGCAACAGACCCTTCCAAAACCAAAAATTTAGAATTGAAATAGCCCAAACACCCCTAAAGGGAGGGATGGAAAGATCAAAGGTGATGGTAGAGCTATATAGAGAAGACAGGATTTACCCAATGAATATGAATGTTGAATCATTAAATTGGTATCTCTTAGTCTGCAGTATTTTAGAGCAGCTAGAACTTAAAACCTAAAATTGTGAAATTGGAACCCATGTCAAAGTCTGAAATATGTTCTAAAACTAATTGTGGTGCTGTGCTTTGAAATTTATAGCTTTTTTGTATATATGTCATTTTTTTCACAAAAAAAAGAAGGAAAAAAAAGTCGATTGTGATGATAGAAAAATATTTAAGCCCTCTAGCCTCCTATATTCTGGAGCAGCTAGAAAGAAAACTATGAGAAGATCGTAAGGTAGCCCATGACAAACTCTGGGATCCATCCTGTAACCACTTGTTAAAGAGTGCTTTGAAAATTATTGCTTTTGAATTTCTTTGCTTTATATATATTTATTACATTATACAATTTTAAAAAGTTAAAAAAATAAAATAAATAAAATAAGATAAAAACAAAAAACACCAGTTTGCTCAAATAACTGTTGCTTTCCAAAGATAAAGTGTGATTTTATTTGCACACAGCACAGTGGCAAAACTGAGTGGATTAAGGGTGGGGAAAAAAAGCAGGTCTTTTTAGAAATCTATAAACGACCAAATGCCTCACTAATCAGCCACTGTGGGAAATAAATTCTTAAGATGTACACGTTATATTAATGGGACTTGTAGTAGCTTATTGCAGCTCTGTGAGGCTGCATGAGAACAGAGAACAACTTAAGTTCGATTGGGAGATTTATCTTCCTGGGCAAGTCTAAGCTTTTAGGGATGGATAGTCCCTCAGGTATCCTGTTTCTATATACACATGGAGACAAATTCCCCTGTCAAGGAATCACAGGCAACTTATGCCTGACAGACAGACAAATGGGGCACTAGGACCATAGGATCTTTCACCGACATTTTATCTCATAAATGTGTTACTTAATTTCTACATTTACAAATGTTTCCTTTACTTTTTTTTTTAACATGGGCAGGCACCAGGAATCGAATCCAGGTCTCCAGCATGGCAGGCAAGAATTCTGTCTGCTGAGCCACTGTGGCCCAGCTGCAAATATTTCCTTTACTTTTACAAAACAAACAACTCTGAGTTAGAAAGGATCAAACTCCTGATTTCACAAATAGGAGATAAATAAGTTCCACAGAGGGACAATGGTTCGCACACATCATAGAACAAGTTAAGTGGCGAAACCAGGACCAGAACTCAGCATACTTTACATTTAGTCCAAGTCTCTTTGAATGGCACTAAGGCCTTGCCTAGTTGAGCATCACGGTATTGCTATTTTTTTGTATTTAATTTCCTCTTTGTGATAAATACTCAATGCGGAAAACTAGTAATTTGCAAAAATGTATACAGAAGCAGAAAAACAAAGATCTGGCCTGTCATTTTGTCTCCCAGAGGCAACCACTGTCAGCATTTGGGTGGGATTCCTTCCAGTCTCTTTTCAAGGCATAGGAATGTGGCTCACAACAGCCTTGGATCCCACATCTTCAGATTTAGGGTCCAGAACAGAACCACCTCAGCAACTGGGCAAGTCACATGAATCCAACTTCCTAAACTTTCTGCCAAACCACAGGGCTAGCCCAGTGCTTTCCGTGGTCTCATGAGCGCTGTTGTAGAAAACCACAATTTCTAAATAACGTAAGTGTTGACAATTCACTTACTTCAAATTCTTTTAAAAGTCATGATTTTTTAATAAATTTCTTTGCTTCAAGCCAATTTATTAAAGAATTCGTGGGTTTGATCTACCCTAAAAGTAATATTCTGACCTAATCATATGGAAAATATAGAGAGAGAAAAAATTCCAGTTGCATGTTCATCGGAGAACACAGTAGAGGGTGGTCCATTTAAAGATGAGGAGAGAGAGGTTCCTTCTTTCCTTCATTCCTTCTACAAACAATTGTTTGGCATCTAGTCTTGTCTAGACCCTATCTAGACACTGAGAAGACAAGGCCACCAGGCTCACTCTCAAAGAGGCTGCATCTGACTGGGAGTTTGCATTCCAGGTAATTAATTAATTAATAAGTAGAAAAGGAATCACTGATAATAACCAGTACTGTGATGACAACAACACAGTATACAGTGGTAGGAAGTAACCAAGGGGCTATTTTAAATGGGTGATAGGGAGACGCCTCCATGAGGAAGTGACATAGCTGAAACCTTAATGAGAAGAGGAGACCAGACATGGGTGGAGACAAAGAAAGAGCATTCCAAGTAGAGAAAAGAGCAGATGCAAAGGTCCTGAACAATGAACAAAGGATGCATTTGAGGAGCATGCAGGCTGGGGTAGGGGGCAGTGATGGAAAATGAGACTGGAGGCGTGAGACTGAATGTGTTCATAAAGGCCTCTGAATGAGGTGGGAAGGTGGGGAAGGGAATGAAACTGAGCACTGGCACGAGTCTATCAATGATAAATCCACTCTGCTGCTGCATAGAGAATGGGTTTAAGTGGGAGCATGAGAGGGAAGAAGTTGAGAGAGACTTAGATGCACGAGTCATCATTTGGGCAAGAGGTGATAGCTTGGACTGTGTGGTGTTCAGAAAGAACTGCACAGACACCGGCTGAAGTTCTGAGTTAGCACCTACCTGATTTGTCAGACGTGGGCTGAGGGAACCAGAAGAATTAAGGATAAGATCCACATTTTACCCTGAGTAGATGATTGTCCTTGGAAACAAGGAAGACTGGAGGAGGAGCAGATGTGATGGCTAAGTCTCTTGCCCAAAGTCACAAGCTAGTAGCCAGGATTCTGGTGAGGCCTACCTGATCATCAAGCCAAGTTCAGACCTTCTGCACTAAACCCAAGACTCCTGAGTTCTTCAGGGGAGCCATGATAAAGGTTACATCCCTCGGCTTCCAGAGAGAGACAGGTGCAGCTTGCTCCCAGAAGAAAGACTGCTGAGTTGGGGCACATTCTTGGACTCAGAGGGAGGAGCCCAACAGCTCTCCCAGGAGACCAAACCTCAACAGTCCAAAGGGGGCTGCCCTACTAGAGGAAGCCAGTTCCCAAGTGAGCATCAAATGGTGGTGCTGAAGCCACAACACAGCAGCAGCCAACCCAAAAAAAAAAGCTCGGGAGTTGAGAGGTCAAACAACCACACACACAGCAGGACAGGACAGGTGCCCAGCTGGCTGCAGCACCGTACAAAAACCTTACCAGATCCAGCACCAAGTGACTCTAAGAGGTAAAAAGGGCATTTGTTTAGGACAGCTGGGGGGATTTGGAACACATTCTCTCCCACAAACAACACTGTGCATTTACGCTCCATTCTTGGACTAGCCCATGAGACCATCCCAAACACCTAGGGCACTGGCTGTCAAACTTCAGAAGCCATTAAAATCATTTGAGCTACTTGGGCAAAAAGCAGATAGTCAGGCCCTACCCTCCTTAGACAGTAGGGCTGGGGGCGGGGGGTCTGTGCTTTAATAGAAATAACATCATAACACATTAATGGCACTGAGTATGTGTGCTAAGAACACATTTATAGTTTTTATGTTAATGCGTTTGGCACTGCACAGCCACTCAGTAAAACAGAATCCACTCATACCCCCGTTTTACAGATGGGAAACTGAGCCAGGGAAGCTTCAAGTAACTTGCCCAAGGCCATAATAGTTCATGGTAGAGTTGGGATTCAAGTCAAATTGTCTCCAAGGTCTCTGCTTTTAATCCACCACGTCCTATCAGATGATTCTGATGCAGGTGCTCTGCAGTCCACATCTTTTTTTGGTGTTTTTTTTTTTATTGTATACTATAACGTACATACAAAGCAAAGAAATACAAAAGCAATAGTTTTCAAAGCACTCTTCAACAAGTAGTTACAGGACAGACCCCAGAGTTTGTCATGGGCTACATATGCTCCTCTCAGAATTTTCCTTTTAGCTTCTCCAGAATAAAGGAGGCTAGAAGACATAAATGTTTTTTTTAGCATCACAATTGACTTTTTTCTTTTTTGTGGAAAATAACATAAACACAAAAAAGCAATAAATTTCAAAGCACAGCACAATTACTTGTAGAACAGATAGTTTTGTATGGGTTACAATTCTACAATTTTAGGTTTTTACTTCTAGCTGCTCTAAGACACTGGAGACTAAAAGATATATCAATCTAATGATTCAGCATTCACACTCATTTGCTAAACGTGACCTTCTCTGTATAGCCCCACCATCACCTTTGATCTTTCCCCTACTCTTTAGGGGTACTTGGGCTATGGCCATTCTAACTTTTTCATTTGTAGGCCACATTTTAAGAAACAATGCCAAAGCATCAAGAAGAGATGGTCCGTTTACAATAAAAGGAGATGGAAAACAAGACATCACACCACTAGCAATCAAAGATGAGAGAGAAACTAACAAAAGGCACCTGTTTCTTTCTGGTTTTATGCCCTGGACCTGATGCAGCAGGAAGGTTGGCCCACTAAGAACATCAGGTGAGGAGAGGAGTTAGGACATCAAGGTAAGAGAGAGGCTGGCAGAACCAGCCTTGCACTGTCAGGCCTTGTTCATCACCTGAATCATCCTAGGGCAGGCCTCGGCCCAGATACCTCAGGTAACACCAAAGAATAAAGGCAGAACATTTACTCAAACTGAGTCAGAAGTAGCTCCTTACCTCTCCATCTCTATCTGCCCCTGGAGGCTGAGAAACAGTTTCCCAGACACAGGAGAGACATGTGGAAGTCAACAAGTTCCAGTGTCCCCCAGATAGCACAGAAATGAGACTCAGCCAGTTCCATGTGCTGGATACTTTTCAGTGGTCCCACAAGAATGAGTGAGTTAATGTGCAATGGACAGAGAGAGCCATGCCAGCAAAGGGCCATGCCAGCAAAGGGCTGGTCCTCTGGACCCAGAAGGTTCCCCAGTGGACACAACAGGGAATATTCTTCATGAAGCTGGGCCATGAGGGATGTCTGTTTACCCTCCTTGTCAACTGCACAGCACACCACATCTGCTGACCTTTCTGCAACTACAATTCCTCCAATACTGTGGGTAGACAGCATAAAAATACGAATACATATTACTCATATTTTTAGATAGAGCTTAAAGCCATTAGGAATGTGATGATTCCAGAGAGAAATGCAAGATGGTGGAAGGGGCAGAGGTTACACTTCAACGAACCGCATAGAAATCCCAGCTCAACAATTTATTAGCTGAGTGGCCTTGAGCAAGTCATTCGAACTCTCCAAGCCTGTTTCCTCTTCCCTGCATTGGGGAAACTCTGGTTACTTCATGGGGTTTTCACAAGAGACAGATGAGAAAAAAATCTCTTTTCTATGGCCTAGTGCATGGCAGACTGCAGGTGCTTTAATGGAGACAAATTAACTCCCCTCCAATAGAAGGTGACATCATTAAAAAAAATGATGGGTGTTAAGATAAATGGATGGGTAGATGGGTGAATGAGTGGATGGGTGGACGGGTGGATGGGTGGACAGGTGGATGGGTGGAAGGGCGGGAACTGCGTGTTGAAGCACTGAACTTAAGTCACACCAAAACATTACACCCTTACATTTGCTCTCTTATGCTTGCATCCTCTCTTCATTAGCAATACTGATGGACTTAGCCAATCAGCCATGTGATGGGATGACTGGCCCTCAGTGAATAAAAGTTGGGTATCCCCCCACCCCCAATTTCCCAGACAGAAAATCTCCCTCCAAAATGGTTTTCAGATAACTTTAATGTACAAAAGCTTAGGCGTGGAGGCGAATTAGTCAAATGTCTACTTAGGATATGTAATACATGACTTAATTACACATAAATATTTAAAAACCACAACTTTAGGGCGGGCCACAGTGGCTCAGCAGGTAAAAATGCTTGCCTGCCATGCAAGAGGATCTGGGTTTGATTCCCGGTGCCTGCCCAAGTAAAAAAACAAAAAAAAGCAAAAAAAAAAAAAAAAAAAACCCACAACTTTTATAAAATATACTAATTTAAAAATAGATAGTGGTTACAGGCAAGGCTCAGGCACCAGGCTGCTTGGTTCAAACCTCAACAGCCCCTTTACTAGCCGTCTGCTCTCAGGCAAATTATTTAACATTCGGGGCCTCAGATTTCTTCTCTGTATAACAGGGATAATAAAAGCACCCAGCTCACAAGGGTTGTTGAAGTATGAAGTGAGTTAAAAACAAGTAAAACCTTATAATCCTGTCTAGTAAGGGGTAATTATGTGTTCGTTTCGAATCATATTTTACTGCTTATCCATTACATTTATGGAACATTTTTATCCAAACTCTCCATATATGTCATTGATATCAGTGTCTGTGGCTTTGAAAGAACCACTTTTTAAGGTGCATTACACAAGTCATAAGTCCACACTGTCTTTACTTTCAACCACAATGTTTGGATTCAATACTTTTTGAATCCAGGTATGATGTTGAAGAAAACAGGACGTCAAGGTGAGCCCCACATGGGTTTCACGACAGGTACCTTTTCCCGTGTCTCTGATGTTCTGTATTCTGATCACCAGTTGCTTTTCAGTGACAACTTGCACGTGTCACTACCCGATCAACCCTACAGAATTACCACTAAATCTGTGTTAAATCTCCTGGCCTTCTTTTTCCCACCAGTTCTATGATCCTTGTAAACACCCCAAACTAGCCATGACTGGGCTCATTGCAGGCGATTGTCATTTCCCCAATTATGGCTTTTGTAGTTCAAAGTATGTGAGTGAGCATCCCATAATATTGGGCACTTTGTTAGAACTTTTCTAGGAGCTGCTTGAGGGCAAAGATCTTGCTTTTGGCTTGGGCCTATGGGGTGCTGTTTGGCTTTTGTCGATTCTTCTCCCACTGCCAGTCCCTGAGTGTTAGCTAAATAAACGGTTTTATTTATGGAACACCAGGCAGCCCTGGAGAGTGAAAACCAGACCTGAATACTGGAGATGGCAGGCCTGTCTGTGAACTCTGGTCTCTTGCATGGTTTACATCCTCGGGAGAGAAAGTGGTCCAGAGCTCACCTGGAATCAGACCTCCTACGGGCAAATGCTTGTCTGGCTCTGACCCTGGGAAAGTCATCTAATTTTTCTGTGTTTCAGGTTTCTTCATTTCTAAAATGCACACAGTAATAACATCTATATCAGAGGACTGTTGTAAAGATTAAGTAAATTAATCTATTTACGGGTACTTAGAGTAGTACTTGGCACCTAATAATAAGCACCACATAAAGGTCTCTTCCCTGCTATGGAAGCATGTATTACTATTCTCACAAGCATGTATTCCCTCTGTCCCTCTCTCCTTCCTTCCCTTTATCTTATTCTCTCTGTCTCTGGAAGGCTATTTGTCTACCTGTTAATAGTGGCCATTTGAGGGGACTGAGATAGGAGTGGAGAATGTTAATTTATATATACAAGTTCAGCATATTTAACAATGAGCATACAGTATTTTATCATTAAAAAGGGAAGAAAATGTTTTTACTAAACAGTGGCTAAATAGGAACATAAGCATTTATAGATACAACCCAATCAATGACAATATCAGCACTCATCAGGGGCACTTAAAGGCCTACAGTTCCAGATAATTTTATCAAAGGCCCACAAGAAAACATTAGGTCAGTTTTGGGGTCCATCCCATCGTTCCAGGGGGGCAGCCCATTTGTGATCGTATTTGCAAAAGTGTATCACTTTCTCTGGTGAAGGAAGAGCCAATCCCCTCATTCTCGTTACTTGCCCCAAGGCTCCTGGGATCAGTTTCCCCCTACCCCAGGTCTGGCCCAATGTGCCATCCTAACCACAGCCTCCTTCAGCTGGGCAAAGGAGAGTACCTCCAGCCCTGAGTACAGATGCTCCAGGCACAGAGAAAATGTCAAAGAAAACAGCAGCCCCCTGGAAGGTTCCCCTGAGGTTATTCCTATATCAATTCATTCCTCACTTTCCTAACACTAATTTAGGACACTGATTTAGTCCACACACTGCCCACCTTCCCCAGCCCCAGGGAAGAGTCAGCGAGAGCACACTGTGGTAAACTCAGCCCCAGGAGCACAGAGGAGAGGCCAGGGCTCTGGACCAAGAATCAGGGAAGGGCTCCTGGAAGAGTGACCTCTGGCCAGGGCTTTGTCTTGGTTGGAGAGGCCAGAGGCCTGGGAACAGAAGGTGCAGTCCAGCCAGAGGGGTCAGCAAGGTCAGAAGCATAAAGGTATAACCCACTGGGGTTGGAAACAAGAGAATTCAACTCCGGCTTTTGAACAACTAGTATTGTTTTGGAAGGATATCATCAATAAGAAGCTGGAGGGCCCAGCTTGAGAAACAAGTAGAAACCAAGGCATTTCTGGAGGACTGAGAAATAGGAAGTCCAACAACTCTCTTTTAGTACAGACACTGTGACCCGGATACACCCCTACCAGTAGACACCCCACCCCACGGGCCTCTGGTTGATGGCTCATCCTTCCCAGATGAAAGGTTCTAGGCTGGGGGCCCAACTGGCCAAGCTCAGGTCACATGCCCAGCCACATCCAGCTCCAGGAAGTGGTGAGGATCCATGCTCTTGGCTTCCACAGAGCCCTGTGTCCACCCAGACTCAACATAAGGGGAGAGTTCCAAAATCAGGAAGCAGGGTTGGAGGCTGAGCTGCAAAAACTAAAGCACAAAGACCCTCTCTTGTGATTACACAGAAGGGGAAGGGGAATGAAAGGAAAAGGCCAAATGAGGTGGCCAAAGCTGGGGATAGATGCTGGCATCATACCATGAGACAGTTCCATTATTGATAAGAGCAATTAATTTAACAAATATTTACCAGCAGCTACTATGTCCCAGGCAGTGGGTTACAGATGCAACTACAACATTGTCCCTGCCTGCAAAAAGAACAGAGGCTAGTTCAGTTCACAGACTATAAACAGACTTGGTATTCATCCCAGAAGCCCTGGTGAGACCAAACTGGTTGATTACTATTCTGAATATAATTCCTGCTAATACCCAAAGGCCGCCATCTAGTGTGCTAAGAGTGACAAGAAGATGGACACAGGGGCTCATTATCAGTTCCCAACATGTCTTTAGCACTTTGGAATTTACAAAGCATCAACTCATGGACCATTTTCCAAGATTACATGTTTGACATGTGGATAATATTTGTGCTAAGATCTCAAAAATAATACAACCCACTCTGGGATACACAAGGGAATACAGAACATATACCCAAAGGTAAATTTGATAACTCCTATTGGAGATGAGTACAGAGATACATGTGCAAAGACACTCACTGCAATGGAATTTAAGAGTAAGAAACAAGAAAGAACTTAAAATGCAACAATGCAGGGTGGTTAAATAAATCATAGAATATTTGCTGTAATGGTAAACTATGAAGCCTTTAGGAAACAGGTTTTCAAGAAATATTTAATGACATGAGAAAATGCTCAAAAATAATGTTAGGTAGAAGAATAGCTATATATGTGAGTTTGTGTACATATAAGACTTTTTTTTTGTTCTTTAAGCTACCTCCATTGTGAACATTTGCTACAATGAATATGCATTATCTTTGCAATCATAAATCATGACTATAAATAGAAGTAATTTTGAAAGATGCTTAGTTTGGCACAATACATAATTCTTGACCCTGAAGTTTCAGCATGCCTGCTCTGCACATACAACTTACATGACCTTAGACCAGTCACTTCACCTCTCTGGAACTCAGTTTTCTAAATAATGAGGAGGAAATAAAGGATGGTATGCAGATGAGATGATACAATGTCTGGAAAAACGCCTAATCCAGTTCTTGGATAGGATGGGTACACAGTTCCCTTAAATGAAAGCAAATGTCCCAAAACTTTTACAGCACTTCTGTGTGAGTTCTAGTGTGGAAAGGTGACCTGGTCAGGGGTTGAGGTTGAGGTACAGATGTGTGGCTGACCCCAAACCCTCTTCATATGGACATCAGATGGAGCTCACAGCCAAGGGCAAGTGGCATGAAGGAAAAGCCACTGCTGTCCTGGAGACTGGGCCTGCTTCCAAGGTACAGTGATTCGGTGAAGTATTCATGTCTGCATGGCTGCATCCCTGGGTGGATGTCCTCCTGTCCATCCAACCAGGCAACCAGGCTCTTAGTATTTCTCAGTCCTGGAAATTTTTGCAGGATAGAGAGAATTCAAAGGCTCCTTCTTTCCTCCTTTCTTTTTTAAAGTCTAAACTCACTGAAGAGATTAGGCTGTGGGTTTGATAAGTTTGGGTCAAGAGGAGTGTGCCTTGAGGGCTAAGAAGGTGAGGGGAGATGTTCCCCCAAACTGAGAAGAGGACAGTGTTGGATCTGCGAGCCCTGCACTGCTCAGTGCCAGTCCCTGGGGAGGTGGGGGTCCCACAGGGGATGTTGGGAAGTGCCCCTGGGCTGACTGGCCCCGGGGCAAGGGAAACAAGCCTGGAAAAGACACAGCAAAATCACCAGACCCGAAGGGACCTCAGGGGAATGCAACTGCACAGGTTTCTCAGAAGAAACCACAATGTACACCTTAAGGCTTAGGACATTTCCAGAACCCTAGAGAAGGGGGAGCCCCAACATTGACTAAGATTTAATTTCTCAACTCCCTGGGGCTCAGGGTCAGATTCAAGCTGATACAGAGAAATAAATGCAGCATTTCTTATGCACCTGGATTTCTAGCCTGAGTTCCAACACTTGACATAATGTCCTACAAGTATCAGAAGGAAAGAGTTGGAAACTCTCCAAGACCTATTACCTCCAGCCTCTGTCCTTTAAAAAAGACACTTGTAGTACTCGCAGCTTTTTTCAGGGCTCCCCCCAAGAAAACCTCCTTTGGGGCCCAGGGCTGTACCCCAGGGTTGCTGTGTAGAAATCCATGGCAAGTATAGGGGAGGCAAGGCTAGGAAACACTAGTGGTTGTAGTCAGTTCCGTTGATAGGACAGAGACCTGGAGAGAGGGCTTGTGGATATAGCAGCCCCCATTCCTCTGTGACAGCCTCAATTAAGACGAGGTAGTGGGGAAAACAGTTCTGAAGCCTGGAATACTAGCTTGAAGGCTTTTCCCATGGAAAGGGATGAAGAAAAGAGTATGACAATGGCTCCTGTGTAGCATTCAGTGAACAGAGTTAAGATGGCAAAGGTGCTCAAGCTCTCCTGGCAGCAATGCATCAGGGGTATTTAGGCCCCTCTGGACAGATGCAAGTTTCCAGCACCATCTGGGCTGGTGTAAGCTTGAAGGGTAGGGCACAATTCTAAGGCAGACTTAAAACCAGAGACTATAAGAACTAGAAAATAAGAGGGGAACAAGCATTGGTCACTCTCTATTATGTGCAGACATTGTACATGCACACAGGCATCACCCCAGTTAACTCTCATGCTGGTCCCCATGTTCAGGATGAGGAAACTGAGGGAGAGGGGTTAAGGCCTCAGAGTCACTCAGCTATGGAGTAGGATTGGAATAAATGATCTGTAAACATGTGTGTGATAGGACTCGGGAAGAAAAGAACAGGATGCTGGAAGAACAATGAAGGGTCCTTTCATTATAACCAACATGGGAAGATTCCCTGGGGAGGTGTCACTGCAGCTGATACCTGAGGAATCAGCCAAGAGTGGAGAAAAAACATCCCAGCAAGAAGGAACAGCATGTGCAAAGGTCCTGAGTATTGGAAAAATGTGGCATGTACACAAAACTGAAAAATGATAAGTGTGTCTCAAGCATTCTGATAGAGAGGGAAAAGGTTCAGAGAAGACGCTAGAACATGTAGAACACTGCATGCCAAGGCAAGGAATTCAGATTTCATTCTACGTGCCAGGGGTTACCACTGGAGGGCTTCAGTGTCCACGTAACTTGAGCTGATTCATCTACAGCCAGGCACAGAGTTTGTCACACAGAAAGGGATCAGTAAAAGGTTGTGAAACATCTGAATACATGAACTCAAACGAGATTTCCAAACAGAGATGGAAACTGCTGGCCTTCAAAAGGAAAAGATTTCAGCCTTTGCTCGTGAGAACAGCTTTGCCTAATCCAAAGTCACTTTCATGCCTCTCTCCCTAAGAGGCACAAAGCAACACTGAAATCCACAGGCACATCATGACAGAATCATTTCGATGATTATTATCAAATGCCTCTATTGAGAAAAAGCTCAGAAGATCATATTAGCAAAATCCAATACTTATGAAATGATGATCTGCCATAATAAGGGGCTGAGAAAATTAAGATTAGAAGCAAGAGATTCTTTGGGGAGAAAGAATGGCATGTGGCATAGTAAAAGAATCATTTCGATGATTATTATCAAATGCCTCTATTGAGAAAAAGCTCAGAAGATCATATTAGCAAAATCCAATACTTATGAAATGATGATCTGCCATAATAAGGGGCTGAGAAAATTAAGATTAGAAGCAAGAGATTCTTTGGGGAGAAAGAATGGCATGTGGCATAGTAAAAGAAACAGCAATGGAAGGAATACAGCGACTGTTAAAGAAGCTGAAAAAGAGATCAGACTTCAATTAGAGATATGAATGAAACAGATCTGGTTAGGACTAAGGTAAACCAGAATACAGGATAAAGGATGGTATTGCCCGTATTTCAAAACCTCAGCTTTTGTGTGAGACCAAAGGAAGTGATGTTTATTTTGTCCGAAATCTAATTATTTCCACAGCACACTATCTAATTTAACTTGTCAGGTCCATTTATCTAAACAACATAATTACACAGAACCTAGAATAGGGAAGAGATCTTGTTATTTTGAACAGGTTAAGGTGATACCCCAAAACATTCCAGAGTATTTTGGGCAGAAAATAAAAAAGCGTTTGCAAAATCTCCTTGAGGAGCTGGGGGAAAATGTGGTACTATTAATTTTCCCCACCCGAGGGATTCTTGATATTCCCTCAAGCATTAGGGACTTGCAATTTAACAGACCAAGTCCTGCATCTTGAAGCTTGCCCTTATGAAATTTAACTCTGCAATGGCAAAGCTAAGCCTACTTATAACCATGCCTAAGAGTCACCCCAAGAGAACCTCTTTTGTTGTTCAGATGTGACCTCTCTCTCTAAGCCAACTCTATAGATAAAATCACTACCCTCCCCCAAAGTGGGACATGCCTCCCAGGGATTGACTCTCCTTGGCATCACGGTACATGACTTCCAGGGATAAGCCTGGCCCTGGAATCATGGGCTTAAGAATGCCTTCTTGACCAAAAGGAAAAAGAAATGGAACAAAATAAAGATTCAGTGGCCAAGACATTTCAAAACTAACTGAGAGGTCATTCTGGAGTTTCCTCTTATGCAAGCTGCAGCCAAAAAATTACAAATGGCTACAGTATGCCAAGACCCAGCAAACAGTATTCCTGAAAACCCTAAAGAATGCCCTGGACTCTATCTAAGTCTCTAAAAGTGTTATACTTAGTATGTTTATTTTTTCAGAAACTAAAGGCCTCCAGATTGTTCCTATGCCAGGTAAGCCTTGAAACCCGAGGTACTATCTCGCCAAGAACATCAATGAATTTCATACCTCTACCCCATAAGGTCAACACCCCTTTCCTGCATGAAGAAGTTAAAATGGTCATTGTTCAGATATCCCTGAAGATTGAGAGAATGATTAAATGAGAGGGAGAAGGTATAATAGAGAATGAGAGGGAGGAGATGCAATAGAGAAATTCAGATTTACCAAATGATTATGACTACTAACTTATTATATAGATATTTCTTTCTTAGTTTCTAGTATACTAGAATAGCAAAGGAAATAGGGAAATTGCTGTGCTGTAATCAAGTAGCCCCAATCTCTAATAATGATTGTATACCTATACAGTAAAAAAAAAAAAGTCAGTTCCCCATGTTTATATGGATCTACTTCTGGATGTTTTATTCTGATCCATTGATCTATATATTTATCTCTGACAATAATACACTATCTTAGTTAACTTATCTTTATTGCATGACTTTAAATTGGGTAGGATGCAATTCTAGGGGCCGATAAGGGAAGAAAGAAAAGGTATGGGATGTCGTGAGTTTTCTTTTTCCTTTTTTATTTCTCTTCTGGAGTAATGCACATGATCCAAGATTGATCATGGTGATGAATGCACAACCATGCAATGATCCTGTGAGCCAATGATTGTACACTCTGGATGGACTGCATAGTTTATGAATATTCCTCGATAAAATTACATTCGAAACAAAAAGAGCCATGAAAAAAAATTGGAAGGATTGTAGCACAGATAAAAAAAAATGCATGATTAATCAACAGAGGTTCCAAAGGCATTTGATATCATTTATCATCCATTTTTTCATTAAAAAAAAGTTGGCACAGACCATTTTCCTATCCATCTTACTATCCATCCATTCATCTCTGCACCCATCCAACAAAATGTTATTTAGGCCCTACTATATATGTCACATTGCAGAAGGCAATGAAAATAAAACTATGGACAGGACTTTGGTGGTCCTTGTTCACATGGAATTTCTCATCTGGTAGTAAAACAGACATTGAACAAGTTATATATATATATATGCATGTTACAGGTATAGCGGTTACAGAGAAAGCTGACCCAGACTCGGGGATCTAGAGATGATGGTTCTGAGGAAGTGATGTTTGAGCTAAGATGTAAAGGGGAAGTACATATAAGTCAGGAGAAGAGGATGGAAGAACATCCCATAGAGAGTGCTGATCTTATGTGAGTCTCCAAGGCAGCAAAGAGTCTGTAATTTTCTGGGAACTGATAGAGACCAGTGATAAGTGAATACAGGGAGTAGTGAAACACATTAGGACTAAGGTGTAGGTGGAACCAGAAGGCCATTGTAGGGCTGGAGGACAAAGTAGGGCTTGTAGGCTCTCAGAGCAGGGCTTGGAGGCCATGAGAGTACGGCTTGGAGGCTACAGCTGGGCTTGGAGGCCATGGTAGGGCTGGAGGCCACAGTAGGGCTGAAGGCCATGGAAGGGCTTAGGGGCCTTCATGGAAGGGCTTAGGGGCCTTCATGGTAGGACTTGAAGGCCATAGTAGGGCTTGGTGGGCATGGTAGGGCTTTAAGTCTTCTTTGTCAGAGCAATGGGAGGCCTCAGAAGGATTCCAAGCACAAGCTAGGTGAGGCAAGAGTGAGGAAAGGTAACATGAATGGCTCTTAATTTTAGTAAAATCTTTTCAGATTCTCTGTTGATCCTAGATTAAAGAAGTCAAAAGACAATGCCAAGATATCTGTTAGGAGGTTTTCTAGTATCCAAGAGAGAGCCGCTAGTAGTCTAGACCAGGGCAGTGATGAAGACGGAGAGAAATCGGTAGACCCAAGGTGTACCCAGGAGGCAAAATGGCAAGACAAAGTACTGGAAGAAGGTGTAAGAGAGAGGAAAGAGAGAAGTATGTTCCCTGAGTTTTTGATGGAGAGGAGTCTCCTGAGACAAGGAACACTGTAGAGTAAGTTGACTAGAAGGAGAAAATGGGTGAATTAAGTGTTCAGTTCTGAAGATGAGTTTAGGGAGATTACAGGACTTCAGATGGACTAAAGACGAGCAGAAAGAGTATATGTGCATCTACCACATACACATGCACCTACACAGGTACACGCACACACACACACACACACACACACACACACACAGGGAGTTCCAAACTTATTTTGTCCAGAACAAAGATGGCTATGCTAAGCAGCAGCAACTGTGGTATGTTTTAGCACAGATGCTCTTGGCCATGTGATGTTTGACTCCATCATCTATACCACAACACTCTTGTGGGAAAAATAACATCAGTAAAAAT
This sequence comes from Tamandua tetradactyla, assembly GCF_023851605.1. Lineage (NCBI taxonomy): Eukaryota > Metazoa > Chordata > Mammalia > Pilosa > Myrmecophagidae > Tamandua > Tamandua tetradactyla. Next base: position 9,266,128 of record NC_135327.1, on the reverse strand, counting down.
AATGATGAGGCAACAGGCATAAAGGTTGTCCTAAAGTCACTGTGCTAATGTCCCAGGGACATGGAGATGGTAACTCCTACCATATCTGAATAGATCAATTTTGTAGCATAGAACCACTTTTTTATAGCTAGGGCATATATCAATACTCAGGAGGAATGCATACAAGCAGTTTAAAGCCCTTAGTAAGGCCATTTGGAAACTTCCAGCAACCTCCTGTCTTGGACCCAAACTCAAAGTCAATGGGGCCACACCTTCACCTGGACATCTCTGAGCCTCTCCTTTGCCTTCATCTTCATTGCATCTTTGCAGCATCCTGGAAAACGACTTTCCCCAGAGGCAGCCAAGTGGCAGCCAAGCTGGTGGCTGTGTAGGTTTAGGATTCATAAAAGATGTCTGGGCTGGAGATATAAACGTGAGAGTCACCAGCTACAGACGGAAAGTAAAGGAATGAGAGTGTCGAGGCCATAATGAAAAGTGTATAGGATGAGCTTGAAAAACTCCAATGTTGAATGGCCAGAGTGAACTGACAAAGGAGACTGAGAAATCGTGCAAGCAGGTAGTGGTAGAAACCCCAGACAGTATGTAGAGGAGAGGAAGGACCTGATTAGGGTGAATTATAGAGTATGACCTCTCCTCTCCAATACCAAATGTCTTTACAAATATATCAGAGATCCTATTTACCCAGAGAGCTGATCATAATATTCATAAAGGTGAATCTGTTTCTGGCTTACTTCACCAGATAAACCTCCTTAAGAGTCACATCATCCAGGTACACCATACCTAAATATGTTCTCCTCTTCCAGGCATGCTTCTCAGGAGATATATCAGGTGCTACTCTCATAGCCCTGCCTCAGGTGTCCACCAAGCGTGTATACATAGGCCATCAGCCCCAATGGTCAAGGATAAACTTGGCATTCAGGATGTCGGGAAATTATCATTCTGAGTGTTGAAATTTCCCTATTAAACCTCAACTTGTACATATACAAGCTGTGTCTATGCTGCCTGGAAGAAAAGGAGTGACTTCAAATTCTTCAAAAGTTCTTTCTCCTTCTAAAAATCCTCTATTATCAGGCCTCCAAAACATAAAGCCCAGTAAAGCCTTCCTTGTAGATAAAGCTCAGAATATCAAAGCTAAAAGAAATCCAAAAAGTTCCTAAATCTAGGTGATATGTGACCCCTATGAATTCACCCAGCTTTGGTTCAAATACCTCTGATGATGGGGAACTCACTACCGTCAAAGTTATCCAAAGTCTTCTCAAACAGCTCAGATGGTAAGAAAGTTCTTCCTTGTGAGTCACCGTGAAAGCTAGCCATCCCCATCAAAGCCCCAAACACAATAGGTCACATACCTGTGGGTACTGCTGGGTCCAGCATTGGTTTCTCCCATGTGTTAATCTGCTCCCAGGTAAACCCATTGGTGCCCAGGGCCACGCTATAACCGCAGTTGCTATAGTGCTCGTCAAAGGAACAACCACCTGCAGACAAAAGAGATTTGGGTAAATACACCCCACGTCTGAGGCTTGGTTCGTTAACCCTGTTTCATCAGGTCTTCATTTACAGCTTTGAATTTTAAACTTTAGCAAATTTTTTAAAGGCAAGCAAATTGGATTTTATATTTGCTTTGGTGTTCTCAGGAAAGGCATTGACATATGCAGGCCCCCCTATTTTAAAAAGTTAATAAGGCTAGTTACATTGATTTCAATCTTCCCTCTGAGAAAGTAAACAGCAATGTCTCATTCTAAGTAGGAAAAATGAATGCCAGGGCACGCCTCTGTAATTGCTTCCTGCAACATGGAAAGATGCTGTACGGCAGGAGAAAAGAGCACTAGCTTCAAAGTCTAGCGCAACTAGACACCAATCTCAGCTTTACAAAGCTGTGTGAGCTGGAACTAGATGCTTAAAACCTCTGGGACTCCATTTCCTCACCTGTAATAAGGAAGGAAATATTTATATTTCAGAAATATAGTAAGGATTAAATGGAATAACATACAAAATGTAACTGGCACAGAGTAAGTACTCAACGTCTACCTCCTTTGCTCTAAAACCATCCAAAAAAACCCCAATATTTTCTGCAGTAAAAAACAAGTTTGTGGAGAAATTAGAGCTTTTGAGTGACCAAGATGATAGTGTAAGTTGCTCCAGGGTGTCATCCCAAACAGAATATTTGAACAATCAGCAAAAAATGGGAGAGTGATCTTTCTCTGGAAAATAGTTAAAATGCTGCCATAACTGGACAAGGGCTACATCAAGAAAATGCATCCTTAAAAATAATAGGAGAAGATCATGCACACTTACTGGCTTCTATTTCCCCACCCCAGTCATTCCCTGGAATGGTGTGGAGACAGCCTTCACTCCCATCATAGCTCCCTGGTCCTGTTCTGGCGGGATCAGAGTAAACCCTTTGCACATACTGGGGTGCCTGTATGTTAGTATCAATCTACAAGGTGCTAGCTTCAAAGAGAAACAGGACATTCACCTCTGGCTCACTGTGGTAGTTTGAAGCTGTATGTAGCCCAGAAAAAAATGCTTTTAAATATAATCCATTTCTGTGGCTGTAAACCTATTGTAAGTAGGACCTTTTAATGAAACTACTTCAGTTGAGGTGTGGCCCACGTCGTTCAGGATGGGTCTTAATACTACTATTGGAGCCTTTATAAATGGAAGCAAGACAAAAAGAGAAAGCCACTGTAACAAGAAGTGAAAGTAATGAAACCAGAAGAGAAGGGAGAGACCAGCAGAAGCTGCTATGTGCCTTGCCAGTGGCAGAGGATCACCAGTAGCCAATCTTTGAGAGGAAAGCATTGCCTTTGATCATTTTCTCAGATTCAAAGCTGTAAGTTAATAAATTCCCATTTTTCAAGTGAGAACATTCCATAGTATGTGCTTTAAGCAGCAGAGGAAACAAAAACATCATCCTCTCAAAACTTGCCCTTCAGGTGGAAGCAACTTTCAGACAACTAAAGCAGTGTAACAAACAATTAAGTCAAAGTGGCCTGTGGTAAAGGAGTACAGGCAGCAAAACAGGTAACAGAGCACCCAGGAGTGGGGGAGGAGTCTATTTAGTAGTAAAGGGGGTATACAGATACCTTTAAATGGAGGAACTTCCTAAAGCCATGAGTGAGCACAAACCCAGGACAAGATGCAGGCTCAGAAAAGACAGAGAAGACCCTACACTTCACTTCTGACTCTAGTTGATCTTCTTAATATAAGGGCTAAAGTCTGAAGTAAAGCATCAGTCAATGCAAAGCCAATTTTCAAGGATTGTGAAAGTGTGAAAGGTGTTCTGTTTTGTTTTCTTGTTTTTGGCACTGGTTTCTTTGCTTTTCTTAGGTCCTGGAACTGGAGGAAATCATTACACTAGCTAGACACAAGCCTAAAGACAGATAGCTCAGTGTCTACTCCAAGAAAAAATATTAAAATAAAGTATACAATAGAAGATCACAACATAAAGAAAAAAATAAATGATGGCCCATCTAAAGGAACTTGATAAAACTTTAGAAACTATCAATGAAGAAAATTAGACTTTGAACACACCAGACTCTGGAACTCCATTTCCTCACCTGTAATATCGAAGGAAAAATTTCATTACAGAAATATAACAAGAACTAAATGGAATAACATATGAAGCATAACTGGCACAGAATAAGTATTCAATGTCCACCACCTTCCTTCTAAAACGATTTATTTGAAAAACAATATTTTCTGCAGTATAAAACAAGTTTGCAGAGAAATATCTTCAATATATTCAAGGAGATAAAGGAACACATGGAGAAAAAAGCTAAAAGATATCAGAAAAATGATGAACAATAAGAAAATCTCCAAAAAAGAGATGCAAATTTTTAAAATGGTCCCAACAGAAATTCTAAAGTTGACGATCACAATAACGGAAATGGAAAACTCCTTGCAGGGTGTCAAAATAAAACTGAAGCCTGTACAAGAAAGGACAGGTAACTTGAAGACAGGATGATGGAAATGATTCATGCTGAGGCATAAGAAAAATGAATGGAAAAAAGTGAACAGAGTCTAAGAGACCTGTGAGATACTATCAAGCACAATAAATGCATTATGGAAATCTGCAAAGCAGAAGAAAGAAAGAGGAACAGAAGGAATGTTGAAAGAAATAATGGCCAAAAAATCCTAAATTTAATGAAAGACATAAATATGCACACTCAAGAATCCCCGCAATACCCAAACAGGACATAAACTTATGAAGAGAACCTTATCTAGACACATAGTAATCAAGTAGTCAAATGCCAAGGACAAGGAGAGAGTTCTGAAAGTTGTAAGAGAAAAGCAACCTGTTTCGTATTGGAAGTCCCAATAAAATTAAGGGAGCAGATTTCTCATCAGAAATCATGGACACAAGAAGGAAGTGGGAGAGATTAGGACATTTCCAGACAAATGAAAGCTGAGGGAGTTCATCACCACTAAACCAACACTACAAGCAATGCCAAAGAAAGGTCTTCAGACTGAAAGGAAAGGACACTAAACACTTGATCAAAGAAGCATAAAGAAATAAACCTCTCCAGTAAAGGTAATCATATGGTAATTATAAATACCAGTATCATTGTGTTGCATTTTTTATATGACACACAACTTCTTACTACTTAACATGTTCTACAAAGTGAATGCATAAAAAGTAATGGTAAAATCTGGGTTTTGACATACAATGTATGATGATATCATTGGTAACAACTACCACAAAATGATGGGGACAGAGTGACATAGGAACAGTGTAGGTATATGCTACTGAAGTTAAGGTGGTATCAAAGCAAACATGATTGTTACAGATTTACGATGATAAAGTTAAACCCTGTGGTAATAACAAAGAAAGTCTGTGAAAATATATAAGGAAATGAGAAAGCCCCACAAAAAAAATCAAATTAATATGAAAGTAGACATTAAAGGAATAACTGAGAGATAAAAATAGGCATAAGACTTACAAAGACCAAATATCAAAATTGTAGAACAGAGACTGCAAGGCCAAGATGGCAGCTTAGCAAGGTGTGGGATTTAGTTCATCCTCCAAGCAGCTAGAAAATAGCCAGGAACAGTACAGAACAACTGCTGGGGCCACGTCAGTGACTGGACACGCAGTGTACCCCAGTCTGGACAAGCTGGACTGGCTGCGAGCCCCCCCAGAACCGTGAGTTCCCCAAGCCGTGGTGGCCAGTACTCCTCCACCACAGGCTACATCCCAGAAGGGAAAGGAAACGGACTTTACTAGCAGCAGAGCCTGAGTGCAACCAAGCTCCAATTGTGGAATTAATTAACAAATTTTGACTACTAAAATTAGGCCCCCAACTCAGCTGAACCACGAGTAAAAGCTGAGGTTGCTGGTTTTTGTCCCGGTGCAGAGGGGGCAAGGCTGACGGAAAAGGAAAAAAAGGAAGAAATACAGAGGTTTTTGGATCAGATAGCACTTATAAGTGCTTGAAAGGGTCCGGGCCCTAAAGGAAAGGAGGGGCACATAAGGACCTGGAGATACACAAAGCAACATACTGACTCAAGCAAACCTGAGGAAGGGGCCCTGCTCTGAAGAGGATTTTTTCTTTTATTTGTGGCTGTGTTTATACAGCTTGACTACTCTTTGGATACAGTTACAAGTCTTCTCAGGCTCCAACTGCAGCAGGAAAGGGCAGAATTAAGCTTGTTTCAGAGTTTGTCTGGAGTCTACGCCTTCCCCAGGAGAGGGGTGGGGCCCAGCTCAGGTAGATTCTTTCCCTCAAGGAATTCAGACCCCAGGGTCTGGAGAACTGAAGTGATTAAAGTCAGCCTATGACCTCTCCTCTGTCTCCACCATGCCCCAGCACAGAGAGTCTGCTGAAGATAAAGGTACCCCATTAACTTATGCTGTTGGGACCCGCCGGTAGACAAGCACCATGAACCAGGCAGGAAAGGAAAAACACAGAGTCCAGAGGCTTCATAGCAAAGTCTTTCAACTGCCTGGGTCTCACCCTCAGGGAAAACTGACGCACGTAACTCTTTCCTCCTGAGACAAGGCCAATTTGGTCTGGGAAAATCTGGCTGGGTTCTATAATACCTAAGGAGACCCTCAAGGAAAAAAATAAAAGGAACCATACAGGCAGGGCAAGAAACAAGAAAACAAGAATTGAAAAATTCTGATCTATTAAACAAAACCTAAGCTTGAGGTCTAGAATAAGCTGAACTGAATGTCAAAGAACAGACAGACAACAAAGTCATCTAGCAAGAAAATCCTGGGTAAAAAAAAAGTGAAAATAATCTCCAGAACAAACTGATTAAATGCCTACATGCCAGGAAAAAATAACAAATCATACTAGGAAAATTGAAGATAAAGCCAGGTCAAAGGAACAGAACAATTCAAATGAGATACAGGAGTTGAAACAATTAATTCAGAATGTTTGAACAGACATGGAAAGCCTTGCCAAAAATCAAATTAATGATTGAGGGAGGATCTAAAGAAGGCAAGGGATGAGCAAAAAGAAGAAATCGATAGTCTGAAAACACAAATCACAGAACTCATGGGAATGAAAGGCACAGTAGAAAAAAGCAATGGAAACCTACAATGTTAAATTTCAAGAGGCAAAAGACAGCCTTAGTGAACTGGAGGATGGGACATCTGAAATCCGACAAGCAAAAGAACATAGAGGGAAAAGAATTGAAAAATAAGAGCAGGGACTCAGGGAATTGAATGACAACATGAAGCGCACAAACATATGTGTGGTGAGTGTTCCCAAAAGAGAAGAGAAGGGAAAAGAAGGAGAAAAACTAATGGAGAAAATTATCACTGAAAATTTCCCAACTATTATGAAAAACTTGAAATTATAGATCAAAGAAGTGCAGCATACCCCAAACAGAACAGATCCAAAGAGATGTACTCCAAGACACTTACTAATCAGAATGTCACATGTCAAAGAAAAAGAGAGAATCTTGAAAGCAATAAGGGAAAAGCAATCCATTACATAAAAAGGAAGCCCAAAAGGACTATGCATAGATTTCCCAGCAGAAACCATGGAGATGAGAAGAAAGTGTGAAAATATAGTTAAGTTACTAAAAGAGAAAACTGCCAACCAAAAATTCTATATCCAGCAAAATTGTCCTTCAAAAATGAGGAGGCAAGTAAAACATTTTCAGACAGAAAAATCATTGAGGGAATTTGTGACCAAGAGACTAGCTCTGCAAAAAATACTAAAGGGAGCACTAGAGACAGAGAGGAAAATACAGCAGAAAGAGGTGTGGAGAAGAGTGTAGAAATGAAGACTATCAGTAAACGTAAAAAGAAGAAAACTTAGATATGACATATAAAATCCAAAAGGGAAAATGGTGCAAGTACTACCCATACAGTAATAACACTAAATGTTAATGGATTAAACTTCCCAATCAAAAGACAAAGACTGGCAGGATAATTTAAAAAGCAGGACCCATCTATATGCTGTCTATAGGAGACACATTTTAGACCCAAGGATAAACACAGGTTGAAAGTGAAAGTTTGGGAAAAGAGATTCCATGCGAACGACAATCAAAAAAAGAGCAGGAGTAGCTATACCAACAGCCAGCAAATTAGACTTCAAATGTAAAATAGTCAAAAGAGACAAAGAGGGACACTATGTATTAACAAAAGGAACACGTCAATAAGAAGACATAACAATCATAAATATTTTTGCACTGAGCCAGAATGCTCCAAAATAATGAGCCAAACACTGAAAAGAGAAATAGACACATCTACCATAATAGTTGGAGACTTCCATTCCTTACTCTCATCAATGGACAAAACATCTAGTCAGAAGATCAATAAAGAAGCAGAGAATTTGAATAATGCAACAAATGAGCTAGATTTAACTCATTTATAGACATTTATAGAACATCACACCCCACACCAGCAGTATACACCTTTTTCTCAAGTGCTCATAGATCATTCTCAAGGATACACCATATACTGGGTCACAAAGCAAGTCTCAATAAATTTAAAAAGATTGAAATCATACAAAACACTTTCCCAATGATAAAGGAATAAAGTTGGAAATCAATAATAGTCAGAGGGCCAGAAAATTCACAAATATATGGAGGCTCAACAACACACTCTTAAGCAACCCATGGGTCAAGGAAGAAATTACAAGAGAAATCAGTAAATATCTCAAGGCAAATGAAAATGAAAACACAACATATCAAAATTTATGGGATGCAGCAGAGGCAGTGCTAAGAGGGAAATTTATTGCCCTAAATGCCTATATCAAAAAAAGAAAAAGAGCAAAAATAGAGAAATTAACTGTCCACTTAGAAGAACTAGAGAAAGAACAGTAAACTAACCCCAAAGCAAGAAAATGGTAAAAAACAAAAAACAAAAAAACGAAGATTAGAGCAGAAATAAACAAAATTGAGAACATGAAAATGATTGAGAAAATCAATAAAAAACAGAAGTTGGTTCTATGAGAAAATCAGTAAGATTGATGGACCCTTAGTGAGGTTGACAAAAAAGAAGAGAGAGGATGCAAAGAAATAAAATCAGAAATGGAAGAGGAGACATAACCACTGACCCAGCAGAAATAAAGGAGTAATCAGAGGATACTATGAGCAATTTTATGCTAATAAGCTAGAAAATGCAGATGAAATGGACAACTTCCTAGAAAGGCATGAACAACCAACATTGACTCAAGAAGAAATAGCCTAAACAAACCAATCACAAGTAAAGAAATTGAATTAGTCATTAAGAAGCTCCCAAAAAAGAAAAGTCCAGGGCCAGATGGCTTCACATGTGAATTCTATCAAACATCCAAGAAAGAATCAGTACCAACCCTACTCAAACTCTTCAAAAAAATGAAGAGGAGGAAGGCTACCTAACTGGTTCTATGAAGCCAACATCACCCTCATAGCAAAGCCAGACAAAGATATTACAAGAAAAGAAAATTACAGACCAATCTCACTAATGAATATAGATGCAAAAATCCTCAACAAAATTCTAGCACATTAAAAGAATTACACATCAGGACCAAGTAGGATTCATCCCAGGTATGCAAGGATGGTTCAACATAAGAAAATCAATTAATGTAATACACTCTATCAACAAATCAAAGCAGAAAAACCACAGGATCATCGCGATTGATGCAGAAAAGGCATTTGACAAAAATCAACAATTTTTCTCGTTGAAAACACTTCAAAGGATAGGAATAGAAGGGAATTTCCTCAACATAATTAAGGGAATATATGAAAAACCCACAGCTAACATCATCCTCAATGGGGAAAAACTGAAAACTTTCCCCCTAAAATCAGGAACAAGACAAGGATGTCCACTGTCACCAGTGTTATTCAACATTGTGTTGGAAGTTCTAGCCAGAGCAATTAGACAAGAAAAAGAAATGCAAGGCATGAAAATTGGAAAGGAAGAAGTAAAACTTTCACTGTTTCCAGACGATATGATAATAGATGCTGAAAGCTCAAAAAAAATCCACAGCAAAACTACTAGAGCTAATAAATGAATACAGCAAAGTGGCAGGTTACAAGGTCAACACTCAAAAATCTACAGTATTTCTATACACTAGTAATGAACAATCTGAGGGGGAAAATCAAGAAAAAAATTCCATTTGCAATTGCAACCAAAAGAATAATATATTTAGGAATAAATTTTAAAAAGGATACAAAAGACCTATACAAAGAAAACTACAAGAAATTGCTAAAAGAAAGCACAGAAAATCTAAATAAATGGAAGGGCATACCGTGTTCATGGATTGGAAGACTAAATACACTTAAGATGTCAATTCTGCCTAAATTGATTTATAGATTCAATGCAATACCAATTAAAATCCCAAAAACTTACTCCTCAGAGTTAGAAAAACCAATAACCAAATTTCTATGAAAGGGCAGTGTGCCCCGAAAAGCTAAAAATATCCTGAGAAAGAAAATGAAGTCAGAGGTCTCATACTACCTGACTTTACAGCATATTATGAAGCTACAGTGGTCAAAACAGCATGGTACTGGCATAAAGATAGATATATTGACCAACAGAATCGAAATAGAGTGTTCAGATATAGACCCTCTCATCTATGGACAATTGATGTTGGAGAAGGCAGTCAAGCCAACTTACCTGGCACAGAACAATCTCTTCAATAAATGGTGCCTAGAGAACTGGATATCCACATGCAAAAGAATGAAGGAGGATCCATATCTCACACCCTATGCAAAAATTAACTCAAAATGGATCAAAGTCCTAAACATTAGATCTAAGACCATAAAACTTTAAGAAGAAAATGTAGGGAAATATCTTATAAATCTTATAATAGGAGGCAGTTTCCTGGACCTTACACCCAAAGCATGAGCATTGAAGAAAGAAAGAAATGAGAACTCCTCAAAATTAAACTTTTGTGCATCAAAGAACTTCATCAAGAAAGTAAAAAGACAGCCTACACAATGGGAGACAATATTTGGAAACGATATATCAGATAAAGGTCTAGTATCCAGAATATATAAAGGTATTGTTCAACTCAACAACAAAAAGACAGACAACCCAATTATAAAATGGGCAAATGACATGAACAGACACTTCTCAGAAAAGGAAATACAAATGCTTAAAGGTACATGAAAAGATGCTCAACTTCCCTGGCTATTAGGGAAATACAAATCAAAACCACAATGAGATACCATCTCACACCCATCCAGAATGGCCATTATCAATAAAATAGAAAATGACAAGTGCTGGAGAGGATGTGGAGAAAGAAGCACACTTATCCACTGTTGGTGAGAATGTCAAATGATACAACCGCTGTGGAAGGCAGTTTGGTGGTTCCTCAGGAAGTTAAGTATAGAATTGTCATATGACCCGGCAATACCTTTGCTAGGTATCTACTCAGAGGACATGAGAGCAAGGACACAAAAGGACAATTGCACACCAATGTTTATAGCAGCATTATTTACAATTGCAAAGAAATGGAAACAGCCAAAATGTCCATCAACAGATGAGTGGCTAAACAAGCTGTGGTATATACATATGATGAAATATTATGCAGTTGTAAGACAGAAGTTCATAAAGTTATGAAGTATGTAACAACATGGATGGACCTTAAGGACATTGTGCTGAGTGAGATTAGGCAGAAACAAAAGGATAAATACTGTATGTTCTCACTGACATGAACTAACATTAGTGAATGAACTTGGAGAATTTCAGTTAAGAACAGAGACCATCAGGTGATAAAAACAGGGTAGACATTGGGTAAATTGGAGCTGAAGGGATACAGATTGTACAATACTACCTAACTAACAATCATGTTAATACACTGAATGAAACTGAATATGAGAATGATAGAAGGAGGAGGGCTAGGAGCACAAATGAAATCAGAAGGAAAGATAGAGCATAAAGACTGTATAATCTAGGAATGCCTAGAGTGTATAATGATAGTGACTAAATGTACAAATTTAAAAATGTTTTTGCATGAGGAAGGACAAAGGAATGTCAATATTGCAGGGTATTGAAAACAGGTGGTAATTCATATTTTAAAACTTTAACTTATATGTGAGATTAAAGCAAAAAAATGTCTATTTGGTACAAAATTTATATTTTGACTAGTGCATTTCCTAATATAACTTATGTGAACAATTTAACTGAACACCATAAGTACATAGAGCCTTGAGTAGGAAATGAGATTTTGTAGTTTGTCCAGAGTGATGCTCCAATAAATCCCAGAGTGATCTGAACAGTGAATAAAAAGTATTTGCACAGTCCCCTTGGGGCAATGGCGAGAAAGTGGGGAAATTCAACTTCCCCATGTGGAGAATTCCTGATATTCTCACAAGCAGTGGGAACAACCAAAGCAATAGGCCTAGCCTTCAATCTTGGTGTTTGTTCATATGAAACCTATCCCCACAAAGGATAGGTCAAGCTTACTTAAAATTAGTCCTAAGAGTCACCCCTAGAGAACCTCTTTTGTTGCTCAGATGTAGCCTCTCTCTCTCAGCCAACACGGCAAGCAAACTCACTGTCCTTCCCTCTCTACGTGGAATATGACTCCCAGGCAATGTGGGACAGAAACCCTAGAATGAGCTGGGACTCAGCATCAAGGGATTGAGAAAACCTTCCCGACTGAAAGGGGGAAGAGTGAAATGAGACAAAATAAAGTGTCAATGACTGAGTGATTCCAAACAGAGTCGAAAGGCTATCCTGGAGGTTATTCTTACACATTAAATGGGTATCACCTTGTTAGTCAAGATGTAATGGAGAGGTTGGAGGGAACTGCCTGCAAATGTAGAGCTGTGTTCCAGTAGTCATGTTTCTTGTAGATGACTGTATAATGATACAGTTTTCATAATGTGACTGTGTGGTTGTGAAAACCTTGTGTATGATGCTCCTTTTATCTATCTTATGGACAGATGAGTAAGACATATGGATTAGAAATAAATAAATAATAGGCGGAACAAATGTTAAAATAAATTTAGTAGCTTGAAATGCTGGTGACTGGGGAGGGGGTACAGTATATATGAATTTTTTTCTTTTTATTTCTTTTTCTGGATTGATGCAAATGTTCTAAGCAGTGATCGTGGTGATGAATATACAACTATGTGATGATACTGTGAGTTATTGATCATATACCAAGAATGGAATGATCATATGGTAGGATATTCATGTTTGTCTGTTGTCACGTTTGAAAAAAATTTTTTAAATAGTAGAAGAAAGATTTGCATTTTTTGCAGTTACTTTAAATATAAATGGATTAAATGTTCTAGTCAAAAGGAAGAGGCTGGTGGAATAGATAAAAGAGCATGACCTAATTATATGCTATTTCCAAGACACTTACCTAAAATTCAAAGACACAAGTAGACTGAAAGTGAGAAGACAGAAAACAATATATACAAACAAATAGCAACCAAAAGATAGAGGGAGTACCTATACTAATGTCAGACAAAATAACTTTAAGCCAAGAAGTTTTACAAAGGACAAATAAGGTCACTATATACTGTTCAAGGTACCAGTTGAAAAGAAAAAATAACAATTATAAGTATGTATGGACCAAAAGGCAGAGCCCCAAATTTATGAAGCAAAACTTGACAGATTTGAAGGGAGAAATATATATTTCTACATTAATACTTGCAAACTACAATATATTACTTTCATTAACAGATACAAGATCTGGACAGAAGATCAATAATGAAATAAAAGACTTGAAGGATACTCTAAGCCAACTAGACCTAACAAACATATATAAAACACTTTACCCAGCAGCAGCAGAATATACATTCTTCTTTAGTGCACCAAAATCATTCTCTAGGATAGAAGATATTTTGGTCACAAAATAAGTCTCAAAAATTTTCTGAATACTGACATCATACAATGTATCTTCAACCACAATGGAAAGAATCTAGAAATGAATTACAAAGGGAGAACCAGACAATTAACAAATTTGTGGAAATTAAACAACACGTTCTTAAACAACCGGTAGATCAAAGAAGAAATCACACAGGAAATTAGGAAATTCTGGGTAGTGAATGCAAATGAAAACACAACATACCAAAATTTATGAGAGGCAGCAAAGGAAATGCTGAAGGAAATTGAATAACTTTAAATGCTTACAATAAAAAAGAAGAAAAATCCCAAACCAGGCACCTCACCTTATAGCAGGAGGATCTAGAAAAAGAAGAGCAAAATAAACTCAAAGGGAGCATAAGGACAGATGTAACACATATTAGAGCAGAGAGAGACAAAATACAGAATAAAAAACAAACAATGAAACCAAAAATTTTGGTTCTCTGAAAAGATCAATAAAATTGACAAACCTTTAGCTAAACTGATACAGAAAAAAATGAAAGAGGATACAAATAAGTGAAATCAGAAATGAAAGGGGGGCTATTACTACCAAGCTCACGGAAATAAAAAGAATTATATGAACAACTGTTTGCCAACAAATTAGATCACTTAGAGTAAATAGACAAATTCCTAGAAACACATGAACTACCTACAGTGACTCAAGAATAAATAGAGGATCTCAATTGTCCAATAACTAGTAAAGAGATTTAATCAGTTATCAAAAACCTCCCGACAAAGCAAGCCCAGGACCAGATGTCTTCACTTGTAAATTTTACTAAACATTCCAAAAATTAAAACCAATAATGTTCAATCTCTTCCAAGTAACTGAGGAGGAAGGAACATGTGCTACTCATTCTTTAAGACCAACATCACCCACATATCAAAGTCAGATAAAGATACCACAAGAAAAGAAAATTGCAGAACAATATCACTTATGGATCTAGATGCAAAAATTCTCAACAAAACAACCACAAAACACCCATCAAACTGAATCCAATAGCACATTAAAAGAATCATACACCATGATCAAGTTGGATTTATCCCAGGCATGCAAGGGTGATTCAACATAGAAAAATCAATTAATATATTACACCACATGAATAAAACAAAAGAAAAAATAACACAAAATCATTTCAGTCGATACAGAAAAGGCATTTGACAAAATCCAGCATCCCTTCTACATAAAAAGCACTTAGAAAACTAGGAATTAGAGAAAACTTCTTCAACATGATAAAGGGTATATATGAAAAACCCACAGCTAACATTTAGCTCAACAGTGAAAGACTGAAAACTTTCCCTATGGATCAGAGACCAGACAGACAAGGATGCCCACCGTCACCACTATTATTCAACATTCTGCTCAGAGACGTTAAGCAAGAAAAAGAAATAAAAGGCCTCCAAATTGTAATGGTAGAAGTAAAAAATTCTTTACTTACAAATGATATGTCCTATATGGAAAAAATCCTGAAAAATCCATAACAAAGCTACTAGAGCTAATAACAAATTCAGCAAAGTGGTAGGGTGCAAGATCAATATGCAAAAATCGGAAGTGTTTTTATACACTAGTAATGAGCAATCCAAAGGGAAATCAAATTAAAAATCTACCCATTTACAGTATCAACTTAAAGAATCAAATATCTCAGAATAAATTTAACCAAAAATCTCAAGGACTTATACATGGAAAATTACAAAACACTATTTTAAAGAATCAGAGAAGACCTACATAAATGGGAGGACAATCTGTGTTCATGGGTTACAGTACTAAATATTGTTAAGTTGTCAATTCTACCCAAAGCTATTTACAGATTTAAGGCAATCCCAAAAAAACTCCAACAGCCTTCTTTGCAGAAATGGAAAAGCCAATCACCAGATTAAATGGAAGGGTAACAGGCCCTGAATATCAAAACCGACTTGAAAAAAAAAAGAATGAGGTTGGAGGATTCGCAATTCCTGATTTTAAAGGCACAATAATAAAAACGTTATGGTACTGGTACAAAGACAGACTTATAGACCAAAAGAATCAAATTGAGAGGTCAGAAATAAGCCCTCACCTTTATGGCCAATTGATTTTTTTTTAACTTTTTTTATTGTATAATATAACATATATACAAAGCAAAGAAAGATAAAAGCAATAGTTTCCAAAGCATTCTCCAACAAGTAGTTGCAGAACAGATCCCAGACTTTGTCATGGGCTACCATATATACCATCATCTCAGATTTTTCCTTCTAGCTGCTTCAGAACATAAGAGGCTAGAAGGAACAAATTTTTTTTTATCACAATTGACTTTTTTTCTTTTTTTGTGAAAAATAACATATATACAAAAAGCAATAAATTTCAAACTACAGCACAACAGTTAGTTGCAGAACAGATTTCAGAGTTTGGTATGGGTTACAATTCCACAATTTTAGGTTTTTACTTTTAGCTGCTCTAAGATAATGGAGACTAAAAGAAATGTCAATTGTTGATTCAGCAATCATATTCGTTTGTTAAAGTCTACCTTCCCTGTATAACTCCACCATCACCTTTGATCTTTCTATCCCACTCTTTAGGGGTATTTGGGTTATGGCCACTAAGGCCAATTGAATTTTTTCACAATGGTACCAAGTCCACTGATGGGAAAAAATAATTTCTTCAACAAATGGTGCTGGAAAAACTGAATAACCATATATAAATGAATGAAGGAGGACTCTTACCTCACACCACATATAAAAATCAACTCAAAATGGATCAACGACCTAAATATAAGAACAAAAATAATAAAATTCCTAGAAGAAAACATAGGGAAGCATCTTCAAGACCTTGTCTAAGGCAATGATTTCTTAGACTTTACACCAAAAGTATAAGCAATGAAAGGAAAAATAGATACATAGGACTTCATCAAAAATTTAAAACTTTTGTGCATCAAACAAAGGACTTAATCATGAAAGTAAAAACACAGCATACAAAATGGGAGAGAGTATCTGGAAACTATATATCTGATATGGGTTTAATATCCAGAATTTGTAAATAAATCCCATAAGTCAACCATAAAAAGGACAAACAACCCAAAATAAAAATGGGCAAAAGAGTTGAATAGACATTTCTCCAAGGAAGTTATACGGATGGCCATGAAAAAATGACAAGCATCACTAGCCATTAGGGAAATGTAAATCAAGACCACAATGAGATACCATTTCACACCCACTAGAATAGCTACTATTTAAAAAATGGAAACTTACAAGTGTTTAATAGGATGTGGAGAAATAGGAACACCCATTAATTATTGGTAAGAATATAAAATGATGCAGCCACTGTGGAAGACAGTTTGGCAGTTTCTCAGAGAGTTATGTACAGAATTGCCATATGACCTGGTATATACCCAAAGGGACTCAAACAGATATTTCCACACCCATGTTCATAGCAGCATTATTCACAGTTTCCAAAAGATGGAAGCAACCCAAACGTCCATCAACAGATAAATGGTTGAAAAAAATGTGGTATAGACATACAATGGAATATTACTCAGCCATGAAAGGAATGAAGTTCCGAAACATGTGACAACGTGGATGGACCTTGAAGTAATCATGGTAGGTGAAATAAGACAGGTACAAAATGGCGAATATCATATGATCTCATTGATACGAAATAACTAACAAAAGCAAATTAAGAGAGGCAGAAACTAGAATCCAGGTTACCAGGGGCTGGGGTGGGGATAGAGAATGGGGAGTTAATATTTAATTGGCACAGAGTTTCTGCTTTGACTGATGGGTCAGTTTTGGTAGTGGGTGGTGGTGATGGTGGAAGTGGTGGTGGTGGTGGGGATGATGGTGGTGATGGTGGTGATGGTGGTGATGGTGGTGGTGGTGGTGATGGTGGTGGAGGTGGTGGTGGTGGTGGTGGTGGTGGTGGTGGTGGTGGTGGTGGTGATGGTGGTGATGGTGGTGGTGGTGGTGATGGTGGTGGAGGTGGTGGTGGTGGTGGTGGTGGTGGTGGTGGTGGTGGTGGTGATGGTGGTGGTGGTGGTGGTGGTGGTGGTGGTGACGGTGGTGGTGGTGGTGGTGGTGACGGTGGTGGTGGTGGTGGTGGTGGTGACGGTGGTGGTGGTGGTGACGGTGGTGGTGGTGGTGGTGGTGACGGTGGTGATGGTGGTGGTGATGGTGGTGATGGTGGTGGTGGTGGTGGTGGGGATGATGGTGGTGGTGGTGGTGATGGTGGTGGTGGTGATAGTGGTGACGGTGGTGATGGTGGTGGAGGTGGTGGTGGTGGTGGTGGTGGTGATGGTGGTGGAGGTGGTGGTGGTGGTGGTGGAGGTGATGGTGGCGATGGTGGTGGTGGTGGTGGTGACGGTGGTGGTGGTGGTGACGGTGGCGGTGGTGGTGGTGGTGGTGGTGATGGTGGTGGCAGTGGTGGTGATGGTGGTGGTGGTGATGGTGGTGACGGTGGTGACGGTGGTGGTGGTATCACATTGTGGACTTGACTGGCACCATTGAGTTGTATATTTGAATGTGATTGGAAAGGGAAATCTGGGCTTGTGTATATATTACTAGAATGAAATTTTTTTTAAAAAATGACTGTACAGCACAAATAGTGAACCCTGATATAAACTATGGGCTGTGGTTAATGGTATAATTTTAATGATGCTGTTTTGTCAGTTGTAACAAGGGTACTTCACAGGCAAAAAATGTTGGTTACGGGGGGACTGTGTATATGGGGGGGTCAGTTACATGGGAACTCTGTATTTTCCTCATGAAGGCTCTATAAATCTGAAACTTCTCTAATGAAAAAAAAAATCTAGTCGATGAGAAACTAGACAATCATGTACTTCGAACATAATAAAATCAGGATCAGTGGTGTTCAAAGTTTCTCCCTCCAATGATACTTCTGAGTTCAAGCCAGCCATCATTTTACGGGTTTCATCAATTCCGTTTTGACAAGACTTTATTATGCACATGCTATGGAGCTCTACATCCCCTCAAAGAGACTACAGTCAGTGAGACGCACTGGAAGAGATACAGGTATAGAATCAGCACTCCCACCAGGAAATGGTGGTCTGCCAGAGACGCAGGAGCCCACTATATCCTAGAGAACGGGGGCAGAGAAGAACTGAACAGATTCCAAATGATGGGTGCTCCTCAAGGGAGCAGGAGGAAGGGTGCCCCAGAGTGAGCGTCACAAGACACAGGGACAGCTCGTAGCTCTGTAGCGCCTGCTGAGTGGCTGCCTACATGCCAATCTCACGCCTCAGTCTCTTTTCCACTGTCCCTTTCTTTTCTCCCTGATGTTCAGATCTCATCATATCACCATCCCCCTTCTTTAAGTATCCATTGCTTCCCCATCATCCAAGAAGCCATGTCCACCCCTAGCCTGACACACAGGCCCCTTCCCTCCCTAGCCCCTGCCTGTCTCTGCATCTCCTGTAAGATCACACTACTGTCTACGTTGGCTGCAATGGACACAACCCCTTCTGTGCACCCGAGACCTGGGATTTTCTCTGGCTGGTGGTGGAGGAAGTCCTGCCACTGGATTTGATAGAGAACATGGTCAAAATACCACTGAAGAAAGCTTGTGATGTTAACGCTGTCTCCATTTTTCTTTCTGGCTGTGTCTAGAAGCCTAGAAGAATTTCTACAAAAATCACTTCTTCTCTAAAGCTTTCCTGACCAGAATAGCAGAGTGAATGCCCCGATATGAAAACACAACATAGTCCTTCTGAAATAAAAACAGCAGCAGCAGCAGTTCCAGTCGGCTCTAAGGAGGCCAATCTCCCTTCCCTGCACTGCCACTGCCTCACTGGAGTTGGAATCCAACCCGTGGGAGATAAATGAATCAGGTCAATGCCATCGACAACCGACCCTGATGTGCAGGAATTGATAAGCTGCGGGAGGAATGCAGCATCCAAAGTGCTCCCGGGAAGAGCTGGCTGAGAATGCTAAACTGTAATCCATCTCCAGGACTAGGAGGCAAATGCGAGGAGGAAAGCATGGCCAAGACAATGCTGTGTATATTGCAAACTGTTTTGTATCTTTTTTTTTCCCTCTTGTCACAAAAGAATATTATTTCAAGCCCGCTTTCCATCTAGGGAGGACCATGCAGCAAATCCTGGATAATGTGGGGCAAAGTAATAGCTACCATTTGCAGGACCAGCCCATAAAAATAATCTCTGACATTCAATCCTTCTCACCTTTCCCTGCTGTAAGGATCTTTAAAACACAGGTTTGAGGTGGTAGAATCAAAGGAGGAAAGAAATAAAGGTCCCTGAGATAGTCATTGGAGGAGAATCACCCAGAGAGTTGTCTGACCAAAAATATCAGCATTCAACTTAATGGGAGAAAAATATAAATTGTTATTGTCTTCTGCCACTGAGATCTCAGTTTAGTTGTTACCTTAGCAGAACCCTGCACATCCTGGCTAATGTAAGGAGTGTGCTCTACCAAGCACTTCAGCACACACCGGGGATCACACTTATTGCATATGCAATCTCATTTGCTTTCCTTAGACTTTTATTCCTCCTTTAAATATATGGTGATTGATGCACTGAGGGGTTAAGTGACCTGTTCAGGTCACACAGAGGGAAAGTGTTAGAGCCCAGATTAAATGCGTGTGACCTAACCACTGAGTCCCTGCTCTTTCTATTACACCAGAGGAAGACTGCATCCCCCAAACCAAGGACTTCACTGTAAGGTAAGGAAAGGGGGCCAGGCAGATAAAGGGCTTTCAAGGTGGCTGGGTTTCTTTCTCACTGGAATCCATTCCATCGTTCATTCCAGAAACCTTTAATAAAATGTCTTTTCTACAGGCTCTGAGCAGGCATACAGAATCAACAGACCCTTACCCTCACAGAGTTTGCTGAGTAGCAGAAAAAACAACCACAGGATCATACATTCAAGATGCACTGCAAAACAAACAAGCAAAAAAACACTTTCAATGTGATGTGTGGAAGCTTCAAGAAGAAATCATTAATTAATTTTCGTCATTGTTTAAATGAAATATATTCTTCAGACAAGATCTAGGAGGGCTCATAGCTAACCGTGTGCATCCCAGCTTATCCCAGACAAGGTCTTGTAACAATTTGCCCCTCAGATGCTGGATTTAGTTGCTCACCTGCCACCCCCCACCCCCCTACCCCTGCCTAGGGCAGGCTGCCTGCTCAGCTACCACCTGAGTGCGGACAGGCAGGTGCTGGTCCTCTGAGAGTTAGGGAGCCCACCTTCCCTTCACAGCCCCCCCCTGGAGCACCGTGCTGCCTTCACCTGCCCCTCTCTGGTGGTCCCCTCAATCTGCAGCCAGTGGGGAAAAAAAATGCCTTTCCCTCCTAATCGCTTCTGCCTTCAGAGGGGGCCCCAGCAGCTGACCACAGCATCTCTTCACCCCTCCCTCCCCCCAAGATATAGCCTCCCACTGTCACTGGGGCCACTCTTCCTCCGGACAGTGAGGCCCAGATGTTGGTTCTATCCCTCTCTGCCAGAATTTGTCCTTCCTTACGGGCACCTCTGTGTTCTTCCCTGTGGAAGAGTTTCTAGAAACAGGCCTCCATCCTACACGTTATCACACATACGTGTCTGAACCCGGGTGGTAGACACGGCTCAAGGTTTTTGCATGGGGGCTCTTGGGCTCCTTCCCAGTCAAGCAGGAAATGTGGCCGCCAGGCGATCATTAAAGCGGCCCTGTGCTCTGAGTAGAGAGAACACAGACCGTATTCAAGGGATGTGCCTAACTGGTCATTCGTCTGCCCATTAGCAACTCTCGTCCAGCCACAGGTGCCTGTTAAACGCAGAAAGGGGATAAACAGCGCGATGGCAGAAATCACACTGGGGACAGAACATGAAAGCAAAGCAGGAAGGAGAGGAGGTACAGATCCGTGTTTCAATTTCCTACAGGTCTGGCTGCTAAAAGGGGTGATATATGTGGCTCTGAGTTTCCTAGGCCCAATAGGAAGAGGAAAAACTGGTCAGGTCCTGGAACTGTGTTCATACGGTAAGAATGAAATTGCTCAGAAAAATTACAGCCATTCAGGTGCTTAGCTCGCACAAGAACATCTCCACGGGGGCACTTGCAAAGAAACCCCGTATCCCATAATGAACAGTGTCTGAGACAATATCCACACAATTTCACAAGACTATTTCTCATAATCATTGTCAATATAAGTTGATAGTATCACCCAAACATACAATTCAGGAAGGGCAACTCATTGGGGCCCCAGAAGATGCAGTCAAGATACCAGGGTGCCTGTTGACCCAGACATAAGTTTTAAAAGCTACTTAAAAGAGAAAATACATCCAACAAGAATTTTCTATGCAATCCTTCCTGAAGTTTCTTCCTCTCTACCAACCTATTGAAAACCAGCAGCTTTGAGTTTAAGCTTGTACATCTTAACGGCAATTCTGCATTGCCAGGTGAGCACGGCTCCTCTGGCACACATCCCTGCCCATTTTGGAGTGCTCAACTTCTGGTATGCAAGGCAAGGGGCTAGACAAGATGATTACTGTCAAAGGTTGAATTTTGTACCCCCAAAACATGCACAGAACCCCAAACCCCAGCTCCAGAAATGTGGCTGAAGAGGTGATTAAATAAGAGGAGGCCAGACTGGATTAGGGTAGAAGGTAGGCACTGACCCAATATGGCCAGCATCTGGACAGAGAGACATGCAGTGGACAGAAGACCACGTGAAGACAGAGATTGGACTGATGGATCTACAAGCCAAGGAACAATCAAGATTGCCAGAAAAATTGCAAGGAAGGATTGTCCTCTACAGGTTTCAGAGGGACCACGGCCCTGATGACACCTTGACTTTGTTCTGACCTCCAGAATCATGAGACAATAAATTTCTGTTGTCTGAAGCCAGGCAGTCTGTGGTACTTCACCACAGCATCCCAAGGAAATTTAAACAATTACCAAGGAACTTCCCGGTTCTGGAGACTCAGAAAGACCTGGAATTCTCAGGAGTCTCAGAGATGCAAAGCCCCACTGCCAGCAAGAGTCAAGCTACGGTGCCACACCAGAGACACCAAAGGAGGGACAAGAAGGGTGGAAGACTAGCTTCTCCTGGACCCCTAGCATAAAATACTCGAACCCTTATCCTGAATCTCATTTAGGCTCCTTTTGCACCTTTGAAAATCACACCTCCCTCCATCTTGGTGCAATTCCTAGATTCCACAACATCCGACAGACAAAGCTCCAGACCACTTTTACCGATATTTGTGGCAAGCTCCTTGGGGAAGGCGGATGATTGGAGAGTTTTCTAAAAGACACTCTTGGATGCTCACTCATTTAAGTTTAAAGAATAAGTGGCCCCATCTAACTGATGTCAACCTTACCACCATCAATTTTTGGAGGAAGGAAAAAAAAGCCCCATAACTCTACTCCTCCCTCCCTTCCCCCTTCCCTCTCCCCCAGCCTTCCCCCCCTTAGGCCACTCCCCTACCCCATCCTCCAGAGCACAGAGCCTGGTTTGGTGAAGAGCCACATAATTGGAGCACGGGACAGGAAACTGCAGGCCAAAGACCCAGCACTTCCTCAGTGCTCCCGAAGAGAGGAGCCATTTCCCCTGGCAGGTTGAGGTCCACATGTGGCAAAGGCCCCAGATGTTCTGATTTGAGTCAAACATAAAAAGTCAACAGAGAAATCAGAAACTGTAGAAAGGAAATTGGATTTTGAAAATCCATTTGGGTTTGGTAATGTATGGCATATCAGCATCTGTAAGAGAAGTAAAAATAGTACAGGGTACATACTTTAGGATACATTAAAGCATAAATAAAGTTTATGGTGCCAATCAGAATTTTTTTCAAACAGGAGCTCTTCTTTTGAGAATGAGAAAGAAATAGAATTCAATAAAAATATGAATGTGTCTGCCTCTGCATTTCACAGATATGATCCTGTATATTCTTGAACAGAATTAAGTTTAGAAGAACCTGAGATTTGTTGGGCTTGTTATGTGCCAGGAACTGCACTTGAGTTTTTGAGTGTGTATTTATATATGTATGTGTACGAATGAGGCAACTCCAACTACCACCCACTAAGACAGGGAGGGGCCCTTTCTGTAAAGAGAAACAGAGCAAATATTCTAAGTTTACAATCTTAGGGTCTCTGTCTCAACCAGTCAAATCTGTCCTAGCACTAGTGTCATCATAGACAATGTATAAACAAATGGGCATGGCTGTGTTTCAATAAAACTTTATTTACAAAAATACATGGAAAACCTGATTTAGCCCAAGAGCTTTAGTTTCCCAGTCCTTGCTGTAAGAAAGAAACATTGCTCTTCCCATTTTCCAGATAGAAATTTGTCATCAGAGCTACTAAGGGATCTTAGTAGGGATCCTTGCCCAGTTAGGGATCTTGGAGGAAAAAGAGTGAGATCACATCCGGTAATATGAACAGTGACACTTTTTTTATTGGCAACTGAGCACTTGTCAAGCTTTACCTATGTCGCCTTTAACCCTTGCTATAGGATCTGCCATTTTGATGGTGCCCCTTTCAGAGCGGCTCAGAGAAGCTACCCCCAGCAGCAATGGAGCCGAGGCATTAGCACCAGGGTGAGCTGTTTCAGAGCCAGGCATCCCATTCCCCCAGCCCCACCCCTCTTTAGAACGCTCCATGTCTTCCCAGAATGTAAATCTCTTCTTGCTGCTCCCAGAATATGAAGCTGTGCCTTTAATACCCAGTGGTGTAGCTAAAAGATAGAAAACTGGGCCAAACACTCAATAATAATAATAATAATAATAATAATAAGTGGAGATTGGGTTGCTGTACATGATCAGTACGACTTCTTGTAGAGTTCATAATTTTAACAAACATGATCAGAAACCAACCATGAGGATGCACAGAAACATCCCTCTCCTGGTATTCACAGCTGCAATGGAAATCCTTATTGGGGAAGCCCACCCAATATCCAACTTCAAGGTGCTCTGAGGCCACTGGCCTGGGCCCCCGAAGCTCCATGTCTAATAGCTCCATGAGAGCAGGGACTTGCCTCACTGGCTTCTTTACTCAGAGTCGAGCCCATGGTATGTGCTCCACCTTTACTGCTCATGAGTGACTGAAATGATTAAAATGGACCTCTACCCACAAGGAGGAGGCAGGCTGGGCCCCCCGGGGGGCTCCTGTCCCCCTTCTTGTCCATCTGCCATTGGCCCCATAGCAAGAAAGCAACCTGGGGCTCAGGGGCCAGGCTGATCCTGCAAACGCCCTTTTATGGGGCCAGGCTGATCGTGCAAAGGCCCTTTTATGGATGGAGAATCTGAATTCAGACAGATAAGGGACAAAAAAGATGAAATGCATGAAACCACAGAGGTACCAGGTAAGGAGCAGAGTGAGGTAAGGCTGTAGGCAGGACAATGAGCCTTTAGAAGAGAAACGAGACTATTAGCAACAGGTCCAGAAATAGAGGTGAGACTGCTCAGGATTAAACTGTGAGCAGGGACTGAACTGGGGGCAGGTGTGTGGGAACTCTGAGGTCTTCACAGAACCCAGCAGTGCCAGGTAATCATGGTCCAAAGCCAAAGAAGTGGAGACAGGAATCTGCTGAACAGATAGGAGACCTGACTAGAACCATGAGACAGGGATCCTGCGTGTTTACTACGTACCAGGCACTGTTCTAAGGGTTTTACCAATATTAACTCATTTAATTATCATAACCACCCTATGAGCTAAACACTGGTCATTATTTCTGGGCTTTATAAAAACCAGTGGAGGCCCAGATTTGACAGATATGCTATAGTTTGCTGACTTCCACTTTATCTCAATAAAACTTTCCACTTAAAACACAGTCACGGAACCATACCAGGTTTCACCATTGGAGTGTTCGATGCCGTGAGCTTCTGACACTTCCCTCACACGTCTCAGTTATGGAACATTTCCTCCTTCCCCCGGGAAGTGGAAGTGGAGACGTGCCTCCCATTGCCTTCTAATGCTACACTCCTGATCCTTAGGACAAGACACTGAGCAAAGAACAGTTACTCCCTAGAATGGAATAAGCATGTTACCTACATTTTATTGTTTGTTCCCGTGGGTAGGGCATGGCAGTCCCATTCTGCAGATGAGAACACCAAGGCTAGAGCAGTTGACAGACTCACCCCCACACATTTTCTCAGGGGCAGAGCCAAAACACAAATCAAGGACTTCCTTGGCCAGAAGGTCTGAGAGCCAGGGTAACAGCCATGGGTGGGCCAGTTACAAAATTTGTAGGGCCCAGTGCAATTTAAAACATGAGACCTTGTTTGAAAACGAAGAATTTCAAGACTTCAGCAGCAAAACATTCAACCAAGCATGGGGCCCCTCTAAGTGCCAGGTAGCGTGTGACTCCACAGCACACAAGGCCACAAGACCAGCCCTTCTAACCCAACCCCCAAATCATTGAGATTCCAATCCCACACCCACAAATGCTTTGAAGGCAGGGCATTATCTAAGTGGGGCTTATTAATCGCGAGCAGCCTAGCACAAGGAACCGAGTCTTGCCCCCGGATTGAATGTAAACCATGCTTGCATAAATTTAATTCCTTTTTTGAATATCTAATTGAATTTGCAGAAGTATGTGCCAGGGGGGTGTTTAAATAAGTGCACAAATATGATAAGAAGGCCTTCACACCATTATATCTAATTCAGTAAGCAAAAATAATGGCAGGGCACGTTCCAATTAGTGTTTGATTTACTTGCTTTAACAAATCCAATTAGTAGAATGTTTTATAAAGTCATCCAATGTCAAACACTCATGGACTCAACAGATAGAAACAATACTCCTAATAGAAAAAAAAACTGTTTTAAAGCTCTTTGAACAGTGAATTTATTATAAATAAGACGCCATCTCTCCGTAGGCTTGGGCATTCCCCAAGGACACAGGGAAGCTGTCTGATCTGCTCGTTTGGCATTCCCTCTCAGAGACTCCACCAGGCTCCTCAGGTTAATTTGGCCTATTACATTAGAGCCAGGAATAAAAACAACAAAGGTGGAAGTTAGGGAAGGGACTTCAAGAGATGATAATGAGTTCGCTGATGGGCATCTTCTAGACCAGAGATGTGTTTGGACTTCCGAGGCAGCACAGTGCAGTGGGAGAAGCTCAGGGCGAACTCACGTCCTAGAACCTGATCTACTGCTCTCTTGGCCTTTTGGGGCCCCAGCTTTCCCATCTGCAAACTAGAGAATTCAACTAGGTTAGCAGCCTCAGGTCCATCCATCTGCAGGCTGGATAATGCTCTTTGCCCAGCAAGGGTAGCACAAATTAAAAGTAAAGACTCTTGAGCCAACACTTGAGCTCTACTATTATTTATGTCTTTAGCTGTGTAACCTTAGCAAAGTAATCTCCATGTGCCTCAGTTTCCCCATATATCAAACCATCCCTTAAGGAGGTTGGGAGAATGTAATATTTGGAAAGACTTAGATCAGTGCCTGGCTCATTGTAGGTGCCAAATAAATGTCTGTTAAATAAATTAGAAATGGAAAACGATAGCTATGCTAAATGTGGGCACTATGTATCAGCCCATAAAACATAAAAATAGTTTAGAGAAATTGTATCTGAGTTTGTCCATCACATCCTGTATGAACCAGCAGTATCTATTGGATAGCCTGTTGATGGCCCTGTAAATTCCAGCTTATTGCTGTGTGACCTTGGGCAAGTCACACTACCTCTAGGGTCAGAGTTTCTTCACATGTAACAGAAGGCAGAAAAGTTAAACCCTCTCCACGGGACCTTCTGAGACCATGGCTGTGTTCTCTTCCGTGGTACCTGGCAACATCTGGGATACAAAGAGAGCCAGATGTTCCCTGCAAAGAGGAGCCTCTATCAGACTAGCTTCTCTGCTTGGTCTGCGTGGCCTCGATCTGGTACATTTGTACATCAAACTAGAGGAGGACACACAGGGACGTGACAGCCAGGTTCCTGTCTTCTAGCAGATCTGTCTTCCCAGGCATCAGTTTGCAGGCAGACCCGAGATTGTGTGGGAGACCGCAGACTCTCTGCCCCAGACACCATCGCAGCAGACGCTGTGACACAGGGTGACAAGGAGGGAAGAGTGAGGGAGGAGGCCATGTGTGGAGTCGGCACCCAGACTTGACCTGTTGAGGAGAGGCGTGGAGAGGCAGGGAGCGTGTGGTCACCTTTATGGGAAACAGGTGAAGACGGCTCAGTTGGGGAATCAGGCCAGACTGGAAAGAGGCTGCACTCAGCCCAGCAAGTCGTCTTTCCCCAAAGACAGCTCCAGAGCAGATGCGGGGTTTCTGCCAATCTCTCAAGTTTAAAGAGGGAAGGGATCATCTGGCCCAGCTCCTAATTTTACAGGTGAGGAAATAGGCATAAAAAAAGGCAAGGCCACAAGGCAGGGGGTACAGAGCTGGGACTGAACCCAGCTCTCCTGGCCCCAGTCCAGTGCTCTGCCCACTCAGATGCCAAAATAGCATCTTTCATCATTTCTCACACAATATTGATGTCTTTTTTTTTCAAGGAGCAGTGAGAGAAAGAGATGGCTGGAGGTCATACCCAAACACAGAGAAACTTAAGATCATTGGGGAAAAGGTAAGTAAAGTTTTCCTCTGCCCAGAACAACAAGCTTAAACTGGTTTCTGGCAAGAGTTGTGTCAGTATCTAATGCTTCAGCAGCCCAAGCCATGCTTTTTATGGCCCCAGGATCTTTGCACTGGCTGTTCCCTCCTCATGGGATGCTCTTGGCCTGGTGTTTCATGGGTCTGGCTGCTCACCTTCTATAGCTCAAACCAAAGGCCACCTTTTCAGAGAAGTCCCCTTCCCATGTCCAGTTATTCTCTCTTAGACCACCATGTTTATGCCTGTCTGTGTCCCTTAATCACACTTTGAAATTGTTTATTTACTCACTTACATGTTTTCTGTTTCCCACCACCAATCTAACCTTCAAGGGTATGGAGCGTTTCCCATTAATTCATCATTAAATGATCAGAATTTCCCAAAGAGCCCAGTACTATGACACTTGAGAGCTTGCAGAAAACTCGATCAATGCATCATGAATGAATGTATGAATGAATGAAGCGGAATGTAGCAAAGCAGCAGTAGTGCAAGACTTGGCATCAGGGCGGGCCACGGTGGCTAAGCAGGCAAGAATGTTCGCCTGCTATGCCAGAGGACCCGGGTTCGATTCCCAGTCCCTGCCCATGTTAAAAAAAAAAAAAAGATTTGGCATCAGAGAATAAGGATGCAAGGCTTGATCCTAACACTGTCTACAGCCCTCAGGTGGATCAGAGGAAATCTCTGCACCTCCACTTCCTCATCTGTAAAGTGGGAGGAACAATGACAACAATTGGCATTTGAGTGCATAGCTTGTGCTGAGTGCATGGCTCTGTGCTGAGCCATTTCCATGGATTACCTCAACTAATTCTCAGTAAAGTGCCATGATAGAGGTGCTATTACATACCACACTTTTTATATCATGAAATTGAGAACCAAGTGAATACCCGCCCCGAAGCTTACAGCCAGGAAATGGCTGGATGGAGATTTGAACTGAGGTAGTCTGACTCCAGGCACCAGATCCTCAATCACTGGGCCATCTTACCTAAGTTACCACTAACATTTATCCCAATAAGACATTAAGGCTACACAGTCATTTCTGGGGCAAGGTAAGACTGATTAGAGACATCTGCAGGGCATGTTGGAAGAAGCAAAGGTCTTTGTAAATCTTTGGAGGTCCATAGAAGTGAGGTAACCTTCCAAGGGTCAGAGAAAAGCGCGGTCTCCTTCCAAGGTTGACAGAACTGTATTTCAGTCTCAGGTTGGTCCATCTCAAAGCCCCACTTGGCTCAGCCTAAGCCACACTCATGGTGTCAGGGGCTGACCCCAGCTCCTTCCAACCTGCCCAGGGGTGTGCCAGGCCCTTTCTTCAAGAATAAGTTAGAGGAAACAGCAGGCACTGACATCACTGTGCCATCAGCTGGGAAGCCAATGCTAGTAAGCTTCTAGAGCCTTGCAGTGAAAAATCGGGTGTCTGGCTTGTCCCCAGTGTTAATAGCCATTACCTCTCTCTCCAGCCTCAGTTTATAATGAACCTCCATCCAACTTCATGCCCAGGGCACCAAAACAAGTAATGTCACCCAGAGCCCTCATTATATGAAAGACATGAGATAGACCCTTCATGGTTGGCCCTGCTCAGTTTCTTATCCAGAAAATGGGATAATAATAGTGCACTCCTCATACATTGCTGTGAGGATTAATAATATAAAAAGCAGTTAGTATAGTGTCTGGCACATAGCAGGTTCTCCATAAATGTTAGCAATTATTCCCATCACAGAATATCATGGAAATGCATGCAAAGATACACACTTCATAGATAGATACATTTTTTAATTAAAACATTTGTTTATGATCATTCTGAGAATTACATTTTATCTTTTATAAAATCAGATATTCCATAAAATAAGTTCAACTCCCACAATTCATAATTGTCAAAAATAGAAGTTCCTGGCATGCACCCTGGGGTCTTAGTCTCATTTAGGGAATTAGTTTGAATTCTCTTTTCTGATTGGCCTAATTGTTGGTTTGACTACAGCGGCTGAAACCCCAGCCTGAGACCCACAGGCTCCCAAAGGCTACAGCATGCTCCTGGGAACAAGGCCAACCCCACCCCACCTCAGCCCCATCCCCCTAAGAGAAGGAAGGAGGATGATAAATACAGAAACCAATGCCTTTCACTAAGGCTTTAACATGGGGTCAGCAAACTCAACCTGTGAACTAAACCCAGCCTGCTTCCTGCTTTTGGTAAATAAAGTTTTATTGAAACACAGCTATGCCCATTTGCTTATACACTGTCTACGGCAGCTGTCGACCTGCAGCAGCTGAGTCAAGTAGTTGCGATGTTGACCACACAGCCTGCAGACTAAAATATTTACTCTCCGGCCCTTTACAGGAAAAGTTTGCTTTAGAAGATCTTGAAGCACTTTAATAACTATCACCCAAGGTGTGGCAAGGAAATACAAGTGCTAATGATGGCAGCTTATTATTGTTAGCCCCAAAAGTTGCAGAGCTATAGGAATAGCTGGCTTTCTAAGAACCTTGCCTTTGGAGAGTGACTTATTTTTAACAGATCTTTTTTTTTTCTTTTCAGAGCAAGAGAGAGAAAGTAAAGCAGCCACAGGCCCTGGACCCCATCGGCAGGCCTCACCCTACAAGGCTCTGCTGCCTGTCTCTCCATCCACTGCCCAGATAGCCCAAGGTCAAGCAGAATCCCTGCATGGCCCATATGTGGCTCTTCTGGGGGCCCAGGAGCTCCATTTACCCTCACTCCAGACCTCACTTCCATCAGTGACCAGCTAAGAGAATCTCGCGAGAGCCCACAGCACGTGCTCCCACCGGAGCTTAGAGAGGTGCAAAGAGAAGAACCTTGCCATAGTCACTTTGTATCTATCATCAAGAATTACTTAAAGCTTTCCTGAGTTCCCCATTAGGAAAACTCGGGCTTCTTTTACAAGCACTACCTTATTTTCCTCTTAGTACAACCTTGTGATATTTGGCAAAGCACAATTTCACAAAGCTAGAACCTAAGGCTCAGAGAGGTTAAGTAACTTCCTCAAGGCTGCACAGCTTAAAAAGGGCAGAGTTAGGATTAGAATCACTGCCATTCTGATCCCAAAGCACAAGCCCTCTCAACTGTTCCATGAAGCGTCTTGCAGGAAAAAAAAAAACAGTAAACAGCTCCAGTTTGGCAGTTCTCACTCTTCCATATTGTTCTTTCTAAATTAACTCAACCCATACTTCAGTTTCATTCAACAACCTTATATAGAGTGTCTACTGCATCCTAGCCATTCTTTTGCACACCACAGACAGAGCAAGGATTAACAGCTAAAACCCCTTCCTTCATGGAGCACACCTTCTAATGGATGAGACCAGCAATAAAGCCAGGGAGAGAAATTTTAAAAAGTCAGGTATCCGCCTTGCCTCTTCGCTTACACGTCTTGCACATGGTGGCATGCAAACAAATAGGCACACTGGACATGGAAAGGGAGCCTTATGGAGCAGTTATTCTTGGCCAGACATTGTGCCCCACATTCCACAAAACTCAATCACAGCCAACGTCCTTTGAGATGGTCATTAATCATTTCCAGTTTACAGGTGAAGTAACTGAGAATCAGACAAGTTAAGAACCCAGTCCAAGTTCCCTGCGTTTATGAATCCTGACTGACTGTTTTCCCGCAAAGCCCTCACCTTTCTGCTGCACAATGCCATGTGAAAGGAAGCCCAAGAAACATTTTGGACTTGTTGAGAGATGATAGCTCACATATTCAGTTTTAATAAGCACATAGTTATTTAATTACATAAAATAAAGACCAGGTAGGGTTTTCCATACAGTCAATTTTAATTCAATAATTTCATCATGTGTTATATAAATCACCACAAAGGTAATTATGTAGATAAAATATTTATTGAGGTCTGAAAATTATAAGTACAGTTGGTTGTGAGATGCCCCCTCAAAACAGTTAAGCTTTGACAAATGTCCATGGTTGCCAACTGGCTTTCATTTACCATGGGTTGTTAAATGTGTCTTCAACAGGGAATGAAGGGTTTTTAAAGGACATAACGTAAAGGAGCCTTAACTAAACTAAAGCTTAAAATCTAGGTTGCAGTGTTGGGTCAATCCAATAGGAGGAGTGGATTCAGTGGGGACTGAGGTCTGTGGAGTAGTGACGGAGCCTGGGATACTGCAACTGGAGTTGTACTGGCATGTCATCATGTTAAACCACTAAGCCTGCTCACTCTTTCTCTCAGATGTTGACACTTTGGTTTCCTGGAGAGGTAAATCTTGCCACAATGGAGGCACACACAAATGGGTAGGGAGTGCTCTCTTAGCAATGAAGGAAGCAATCCTTGATGAATATTTCAAAATGAGATAGTTGGACAGTGTTCTAGTTCGCTAGCTGCTGGAATGTGATATACCAGAAACAAAACGGCATGTTATTAAGCTGCATGTTTACAATTCAAAGGCCATGAAAATGTCCAAATTAAAGCAAGAATATAGAAATGTCCAATCTAAGGCATCCAGAGAAAGATACCTCAGTTCAAGAAGGCCGAAGAAGTTCAGGGTTTCTCTCTCAACTGGAAAGGCACAAGGTGAACATGCTGATGTCTGCTAGCTTTCTCTCCAGGCTTCCTGTTTCATGAAGCTCCCCCAGGGGTGTTTTCGTTCTTTATCTCCAAAGGTCTCTAGCTGTGCGGGCTTTGTGAGCTCTCATGGTTCTTGTGGCTCTGGGGCTGTCTCCAAAATGTTTCCTCTTTAAAAAGGATTCCAGTAAAGTAATCAAGACCCACCTGGAATGGGTGGAGTCACATATCCATCTAATCAAAGGTTAAAACCTACAACTGGCTGTGCCACATCCCCATGGAGGTAATCTAATCAAGCTTTCAACCTACAGTGCTGAATAGGCTTCTTTAGGAACAAGGCTTCTTTAGAGTACATAATACTTTCAAACTGGTACACACAGTAACTAAGGTTCCTAAACAAACAGCTGTAGTACCTCATAGCTGCCTCATCTCCACTTCTCCAGTGCCAGGGAGCTCAAGTCTAGAACTCACAGCCACGCTTTGCATCTTTGGAACAAGTAATCAATCAGCAGCCTCCCATCCCGTGCACCTTTTTAAAAAAAAATCTGCAAAAGCCCAATGTATATGATCCTATGAGTGCAGCACCTGCCAACATGACTTTGCCTCAGGCTCATACTGTTTGGAACAGAAATAAACTTCTAACAAAGCCACCACTTGCTAAATCACATAATAACTCAGCCCTCAACAGGGCAGGAGAGGCAGGAGGTCTTGAAGACTGAGGATTTGCCTGGGAGAAAGGAGACCTGCATTAAAGACTCGGCTCCACCACCGACTGGCTGCACGACCGTGGCCAAGTCATGTTCTGCTTAATACTGTCTCTTGTAGGACTTCTCTGCAGTGCCTGCCTGTGCTTGGACAAAGTTGAAAACTTCCAACAGAATAAGAAAATAAGGGCTGACAGTAAAACTATCACCAGCATCTGGAAGAAACTGAAATGGAATTACATGCAAATGGCAGATCAAAATGGTTACAATCTGAAAAAAAAAAACTGGAACCCTCCCCCACCTGGAAGTAACCAGGTAGACCACGCATTCCTTCCACTTCGTCTACCCCCAGGTTCAGAAATGCATGTCTAACAGTTAGAAAACTGTGATGCTGGTGCCCTAAGAAGCCTGTTTTAGGCATCACAGTCTCTCTCTTCCTCACTATTGCCAACCTTCATTCAGAAAAAATAATATTCAGGAAAAAAAATGAGTAAATGAAAAAGATGAACACTGCGGAAGAAATAAAAGACATGATCATGAACACTTGAAGGGATGACCTGTAAAAATGGTGTGTCCCAGGAACATGAAGAATGCCTAAGAGGGCGGGCCACAGTGGCTCAGCAGGCAGGAGTGCTTGCCTGCAATGCCAGAGGACCCGGGTTCGATTCCCGGTGCCTGCCCATGTGAAAAAAAAAAAAAAAAAAGAATGCCTTAGAAGGCTGTCAAGCACCCTAGATAGGATGCAAAAAGACCAGTCCCTCTCTAAAACAAGAAGAGAAAGCCACAAAGAGAGACTACGGTAAGATGAAAAGACAATAAATTTGGATGGCAGATCTGTGGATTAATAAAGCATTTCAGAAAAAGTAAAAATGCAAAAAGGCAGGATCAAAATCTGCATTAGTAAGAAAGATGGCAATATAAGGTAGATTTATCAAACCTTCTGTCCTCAAAATTGACTGAAATGAACAAAAGGAAGCAAAAGTAGCAAAGAAAACATAAATACTGAACCTACAGCCCTGCATTTTTTTCTCATTGACTTAGAGGAGTATCTGCCAGCTGCAATACAATGTGGGCCCACCTAAAACGTTGAGAATTTATATACCACATAACCCATTCTGCACAGTATAAAAGAAGATTCTGTTGGTATCTGCCAGTTGGGAAGTCGGAGCTGTGGGATAAGGAAACTGTGTGAAGGAGAAAGGACGTCTGACTCAGTGGCCTCTGCTCTCCTTGCATCAGCAGCACTTTAAGGTCACATTGGTTTCCTGTACCCCCTGACCCAGTTCTCCCCAGGGGTCTGCTATCATCCAGGAGAACCTCAACACCTGGGAGGTGAAGGGCTGGGAGCAAGAGCAAAATGAGTGAGAAATGGGAAAATGATTATTGAGCTGAGGACCAACAAAGGCTCGCCATCAAGAAGAGTATGCAACCTTCACCCCATGGCTAACTCATCCGGGACCCAGGTGATGGAGAAGCTCCCCTGCACCACCAAGGGTGGGAATGTCAGATGGGAGATGATCGAAAAGCCTGCAAGGGGGCCGACAGAAGGGAGCCCCCTGCCCATGTCTCCCAGGGCTCTGGCCTCCAGCAGCCACGACTCCACAAAGGTTGAGGGAAGCAAAACTCATGCCCGGTAGACGTGGCTCACAGCTCAGCCCAGCCCACGGCCACAGGGCCTCGGGAAAGCCACCTAGCCTCCCCCAGTTACAAATCCTTTACCTGGAAGGGGATAATTGCCATACCCACCTAGGGCAGGTCTGAGTTTTACAGACTCACCACAAATAATACATTTCCAACAGCTGACAAATTCCACAGACATTGTACAACGCAGAAAAAGAACATCAGTTTGCATTCATTATTTGCTTGACAACATTTTCCCCTACATTTCTGGCTGCATTCCCCAGGATTGCCTCCTCGTGACAATGCTTTCGTGATATCATTTTCTATGACTACAAACTTCAATATCTCCTTTAGCAGTGTGATTGAAATTTGTATCTTATTATTACATTTTTTTAAGTTTTTCTTCAGGTTCATAAGTCATTATAAATATGGTATTACACCAACTTTAAGATTGCCGTCACCTTACTATCAAATTTCTCTTGTTTATATGCTATAACATTGCAGGACATCGTAAGTGTTCTTGAGCAATGAATAGCCTTAAATAATCTTAGAACTGATAATAACATTAGGCTTGGCTCTTGAAAGCCATTTCCACCCCAGGACTGCTGGTGGTAACTGAATCACACAATGCAAGCACACACATATATACTCTATCCCATCAGTCCAAACTAAATGTAAACCCAACTCAACTTCCCCTTAGCCACACTCCAAAATGCTCATGGCTATTCCAAAGCCCACTTCCAACCTTTCGCCCCCATCCTCATGAAGGAATAGTAAGATGAAGGGAAAGCCAGAGGGAAACCAAAGAGCAGTCTTAGTACACTGTACTAAAATGACCCTACTTTTTACAATGTTATAAAATATACAGATGACCATCTGAACACACTGCGAGCTGCTCCCCCGCTCCCCCCAGGCCTTGGATGTGCAACATGGCAGTACAGAGCCCTGAAGTTTAAGCTTCTGTCGTGCGCTGGGTATGGGGTTCTCAAACCCCCTTGTAGGGGTGCATGGAGGTAGGGGGCGTGGTCCCGGGCCTGCTCTGGAGTGCACGACACCACCCTGTAGGACCACGTCTTTGACAGAGCCAGCTGAAGCCAGTCCAGCGCTGACCACCCGCTGCTCCCGTGTGGCCACCCATGCGCCACCGGGCAGGGAGCGGGGTGGGTCCTGGGGGGATGAGATCTGTCCCATTCGCCCACATTTAGTTACTTTCATCCAAACATTCTGGATTTTATCTGAGGGAGAACAACATTCAATAACTGTGCCAGAAAGCATTGCCATTGTCCGCAGCTCTAGCAAAAATACTCTATTTCCACCATTTGCCCAGTTTGCTAAAACATGCCAAGGCCAACCGGTATTTCAGATTCTTGTTAATTTTCCCATCTCTCGCCTCTTCTCTTTTCCCTTGCAACTCCCTCCACAGTTCAATCACACCCCTGAGCCTTTCAAGCTGATTCCGTAAAGCCAGTTTCCTTATCCCCTCCAATCCCTGCAGGTTGTTGGGTTCCTATTTTTCACAAGCCCCAGGCCACACCACGCGACAGACCCCAGACCACGGCCCCAGGGACCACCACGGGAAGTGGGCGCAGGAGAGTTTCAAACTGTTTTAGATTCAAAGTCACTAGAATCACGCTGCTCGCCTCCAAGGAGCTTTAAAATATTTCTCAGTTTCCCGGGGAGGCTCCTCAAAGCAATCCTTAAGAAGCAGAGCTCTGCCCCTCTCAGCGGCACCTGTCCACCAGGAACCGGTTGCAAAGCATCCATGGGGTTGGAGCGATGGGAATTTGTATCTTCTTCTTTATCCTTTGATGATTTGGGCATAATATAGTGATGGGGGGTGGGGAAACGCCATTGTCTCATAGGCACTGAGAACTGAGATGGGGGAATGATGCGGATGGGGTGGGGCTTACAGGACGCACACCCCACCCCTCCCCAGGGGGTCTCTGGTCTCCTCCAGGATGACGCCAGACAGATGCCTATAGTCTGCACACAGCCTGGAGCCTCGGGAGGGCTCCCTTTCCTCTGGAGAGAAAAGCATCCAAGCAGGCTGCCACGCAAAATCAGAAGGAAACCGAGGTGATTACAGAACACAAAAATCTTCTTTGAAATGACTCACAAAAGAAGATCTTTTTAGGTAATGGTGCCCTCCCAAAGTCTGACATGTTTATCTTATATATTTGTGATTCGTGGACATACACATGTGGACACAAAACAGACATGCACACAAGCTCACAGAATTTCTCAAGAAGACTGAAGGAGACAATAACCTGAAGAACCTAGAAATAGGACTGGCAAATTTTAAGAGCTAAATACATATTGGCTATGATTGTCATTGTAACCATTAAACATATGTACAATTTAAGAAGACACATATTTACAAGTCATGACTATTGATAGATATTAACTAGTAACTATTCTGATTGTCCTAAAGTCACAAATATTCAAAGCATTACTAGCAGCAAAGCATTTGACAACTCAGGGCATTTCTGGTGTAATGAAAACCTAAAAGATATATACAACATATAGGGACTGACATTTATTTATACATAAGACTATATACCTAAGTATATATGCATGTATATGTTAGACTTAGTTTTGTTATAAACCTAAAAATAATACACATTTAGTGCAAACAATGTGGAAAAACTGTAACAACTCAATCTCCTCTAAACTCACTTCACTAGGAGTCACCATTGTTTATACTGGGTTCTAGGGCTTTGAGATTTTTTTCCACTGATAGTTACGCCCATTTATTCTCTAAAAAAACACTGGAACCAGGGATGGGCCAGGGTGGCTCAATGGCAGAGTTCTCACCTGCTATGCCGGAGACCCAGCTTCAATTCCTAGTATCTGCCCATGCAAAAAAAAAAAATTGCAACCAGAGAGCACAAAAAGTTTTGCAACCTGCTTTTAAAGTACATTATTATATTAGGAACATTTTCCTGTTTCACTAAACATTCTTCCACATCCTAATTGTAATAATTGCCGTCCAATTTGTCCATATTTACTAAATCAAATCCCCTTTACGTAGAGTTTTTGTTCTCTTCATACTTTACTATATATAAAACAAGGAGATAAATCTCTAGGCACATCCACATTTATTTCTTTAGGATAACTTCCTAAAAGTTGAATTTCCAGGGTAAAATGGTCATGTGTAATTTTATATATATATATATATATATATATATGCACACACACACACACACACACTCAAACTGCCCTCCACAACAGATGTTCAAATTACCACTGCTATCTGCAATACCTAAAATTGCTCATTTCCCTTGCATCCTCACCATGGCTAGGTGTCATCAGTGTTTAGTGGGTGATACAGGGGCCCACTATTTTCACTTATTTGAATACTAGGTAAGCTTGAATGGTTTTCATAAATTCAGCTGGCATTTCTTCATTTGTAAATTGCCTGTTCATGTCCTTCACCCATTTTATATTGGGCTATTTATTTATTAACTCGTGAGTGCTCTTAATGTCAAAAAACACATAAACCCATTTTCTGTATTTTCAGTTATAAGCATTCCTTTAATTTCTTTTAACTTCATAATTATTTCTGACATAAGGACATAGTCAAGTACAAAGTCAAAACCACAAATCATTTTTCACAAATAAATATTATCTTATTTTGGTTCTCTTGGTAAATTATGAATATATTTAAGTCTTTAATTCATGTAGAAATAATTCTAATGTCTGAATCAAATGCTCTTCCACTTTTTAAAGTACTTTCCTTATTGTTCCGGCACCATTCATCAAATAAGCATCTACTCTCTAATGACTACCATCTATGAAATGTTATTCCTTCAATTCTGTCCCATTAATCTATGTGTTTGTCAGCATCACCCTATTTTTTGCTATCATTATGGATCTGAACATAGTTGTGCTGGTTTGAAATGTTGTGTAGCCCAGAAAACCTATGTTCTTCAATCCTGATTCAATATTGCTGGGCGGAATCTTTTTTTTTTTTTTTTATTAATTAAAAAAAGAATTAACAAAACAATTAGAAATCATTCCAATCTACATGTACAATCAGTAATTCTTAATAACATCACATAGTTGCATATTCATCATTTCTTAGTACATTTGCATCGATTTAGAAAAAGAAATAAAAAGACAACAGAATAAGAATTAAAACAATAATAGAAAGAAAAAAAAACAAAAAAACAAAAACAAAAAACCTATACCTCACATGCAGCTTCATTCAGTGTTTTAACATAATTGCATTACAATTGGGTAGTATTGTGCTGTCCATTTCTGAGTTTTTATATCCAGTCCCGTTGTACAGTCTGTATCCCTTCATCTCCAATTATCCCTTCTCTCTTTTTTTTTTTTTTTTAATTAACGGAAAAAAAGAAATTAACCCAACATTTAGAGATCATACCATTCTACACATGCAATCATTAATTCTTAACATCATCACATAGATGCATGATCATCATTTCTTAGTACATTTGCATTGGTTTAGAAGAACTAGCAACATAACCGAAAAAGATATAAAATGTTAATATAGAGAAAAAAATAAAAGTAATAATAGTAAAATCAAAACAAAACAAAACAAAACAAAACAAAAACCTATAGCTCAGATGCAGCTTCATTCAGTGTTTTAACATGATTACTTTACAATTAGGTATTATTGTGCTGTCCATTTTTGAGTTTTTGTATCTAGTCCTGTTGCACAGTCTGTATCCCTTCAGCTTCAATTACCCATTGTCTTACCCTGTTTCTAACTCCTGCTGAACTCTGTTACCAATGACATATTTCAAGTTTATTCTCGAATGTCCGTTCACATCAGTGGGACCATACAGTATTTGTCCTTTAGTTTTTGGCTGGATTCACTCAGCATAATATTCTCTAGGTCCATCCATGTTA
The DNA here is from genome assembly GCF_023851605.1 of Tamandua tetradactyla. Taxonomy (NCBI): domain Eukaryota; kingdom Metazoa; phylum Chordata; class Mammalia; order Pilosa; family Myrmecophagidae; genus Tamandua; species Tamandua tetradactyla. Next base: position 9,226,640 of record NC_135327.1, on the reverse strand, counting down.
TTACATGGTTCATAAGTTTATCCTGTCTTAAAGCTGCATAATATTCCATCGTATGTATATACCACAGTTTGTTTAGCCACTCTTCTGTTGATGGAGATTTTGGCTGTTTCCATCTCTTTGCAATTGTAAATAATGCTGCTATAAACGTTGGTGTGCAAATGTCCGTTTGTGTCTTTGCCCTTAAGTCCTTTGAGTAGATACCTAGCAATGGTATTGCTGGGTCGTATGGCAATTCTATATTCAGCTTTTTGAGGAACCGCCAAACTGCCTTCCACAGTGGTTGCACCCTTTGACATTCCCACCAACAGTGGATAAGTGTGCCTCTTTCTCCGCATCCTCTCCAGCACTTGTCATTTTCTGTTTTGTTGATAATGGCCATTCTGGTGGGTGTGAGATGATATCTCATTGTGGTTTTGATTTGCATTTCTCTAATGGCCAGGGACATTGAGCATCTCTTCATGTGCCTCTTGGCCATCCGTATTTCCTCTTCTGAGAGGTGTCTGTTCAAGTCTTTTTCCCATTTTGTAATTGGGTTGGCTGTCTTTTTGTTGTTGAGATGAACAATCTCTTTATAAATTCTGGATACTAGACCTTTATCTGATATATCATTTCCAAATATTGTCTCCCATTGTGAAGGCTGTCTTTCTACTTTCTTGATGAAGTTCTTTGATGCACAAAAGTGTTTAATTTTGAGGAGTTCCCATTTATTTATTTCCTTCTTCAGTGCTCTTGCTTTAGGTTTAAGGTCCATAAAACCGCCTCCAGTTGTAAGATCCATAAGATATCTCCCAACATTTTCCTCTAACTGTTTTATGGTCTTAGACCTAATGTTTAGATCTTTGATCCACTTTGAGTTAACTTTTGTATAGGGTGTGAGAGATGGGTCTTCTTTCATTCTTTTGCATATGGATATCCAGTTCTCTAGGCAACATTTATTGAAGAGACTGCTCTGTCCCAGGTGAGTTGGCTTGACTGCCTTATCAAAGATCAAATGTCCATAGATGAGAGGGTCTATATCTGAGCACTCTATTCGATTCCATTGGTCGATATATCTATCTTTATGCCAATACCATGCTGTTTTGACCACTGTGGCTTCATAATATGCCTTAAAGTCAGGCAGCGCGAGACCTCCAGCTTCGTTTTTTTTCCTCAAGATGTTTTTAGCAATTCGGGGCACCCTGCCCTTCCAGATAAATTTGCTTATTGGTTTTTCTATTTCTGAAAAATAAGTTGTTGGGATTTTGATTGGTATTGCATTGAATCTGTAAATCAATTTAGGTAGGATTGACATCTTAACTATATTTAGTCTTCCAATCCATGAACATGGTATGCCCTTCCATCTATTTAGGTCTTCTGTGATTTCTTTTAGCAGTTTTTTGTAGTTTTCTTTATATAGGTTTTTTGTCTCTTTAGTTAAATTTATTCCTAGGTATTTTATTCTTTTAGTTGCAATTGTAAATGGGATTCGTTTCTTGATTTCCCCCTCAGCTTGTTCATTACTAGTGTATAGAAATGCTACAGATTTTTGAATGTTGATCTTGTAACCTGCTACTTTGCTGTACTCATTTATTAGCTCTAGTAGTTTTGTTGTGGATTTTTCCGGGTTTTCGACGTATAGTATCATATCGTCTGCAAACAGTGATAGTTTTACTTCTTCCTTTCCAATTTTGATGCCTTGTATTTCTTTTTCTTGTCTAATTGCTCTGGCTAGAACCTCCAACACAATGTTGAATAATAGTGGTGATAGTGGACATCCTTGTCTTGTTCCTGATCTTAGGGGGAACGTTTTCAATTTTTCCCCATTGAGGATGATATTAGCTGTGGGTTTTTCATATATTCCCTCTATCATTTTAAGGAAGTTCCCTTGTATTCCTATCTTTTGAAGTGTTTTCAACAGGAAAGGATGTTGAATCTTGTCAAATGCCTTCTCTGCATCAATTGAGATGATCATGTGATTTTTATGCTTTGATTTGTTGATATGGTGTATTACATTAATTGATTTTCTTATGTTGAACCATCCTTGCATACCTGGGATGAATCCTACTTGGTCATGATGTATAATTCTTTTAATGTGTTGTTGGATACGATTTGCTAGAATTTTATTGAGGATTTTTGCATCTGTATTCATTAGAGAGATTGGTCTGTAGTTTTCTTTTTTTGTAATATCTTTGCCTGGTTTTGGTATGAGGGTGATGTTGGCTTCATAGAATGAATTAGGTAGTTTTCCCTCCACTTCGATTTTTTTGAAGAGTTTGAAGAGAATTGGTACTAATTCTTTCTGGAACGTTTGGTAGAATTCACATGTGAAGCCATCTGGTCCTGGACTTTTCTTTTTAGGAAGCTTTTGAATGACTAATTCAATTTCTTTACTTGTGATTGGTTTGTTGAGGTCATCTATGTCTTCTTGAGTCAAAGTTGGTTGTTCATGTCTTTCCAGGAACCCGTCCATTTCCTCTAAATTGTTGTATTTATTAGCGTAAAGTTGTTCATAGTATCCTGTTATTACCTCCTTTATTTCTGTGAGGTCAGTAGTTATGTCTCCTCTTCCATTTCTGATCTTATTTATTTGCATCCTCTCTCTTCTTCTTTTTGTCAATCTTGCTAAGGGCCCATCAATCTTATTGATTTTCTCATAGAACCAACTTCTGGCCTTATTGATTTTCTCTATTGTTTTCATGTTTTCAATTTCATTTATTTCTGCTCTAATCTTTGTTATTTCTTTCCTTTTGCTTGCTTTGGGGTTAGCTTGCTGTTCTTTCTCCAGTTCTTCCAAATGGATAGTTAATTCCTGAATTTTTGCCTTTTCTTCTTTTCTGATATAGGCATTTAGAGCAATAAATTTCCCTCTTAGCACTGCCTTTGCTGCGTCCCATAAGTTTTGATATGTTGTGTTTTCATTTTCATTCGCCTCGAGGTATTTGCTAATTTCTCTTGCAATTTCTTCTTTGACCCAGTCGTTGTTTAGGAGTGTGTTGTTGAGCCTCCACGTATTTGTGAATTTTCTGGCACTCTGCCTATTATTGATTTCCAACATCATTCCTTTATGGTCCGAGAAAGTGTTGTGTAAGATTTCAATCTTTTTAAATTTGTTATGACTTGCTTTGTGACCCAGCATATGGTCTATCTTTGAGAATGATCCATGAGCACTTGAGAAAAAGGTGTATCCTGCTGTTGTGGGATGTAATGTCCTATAAATGTCTATTAAGTCTAGTTCATTTATAGTAATATTCAGATTCTCTATTTCTTTGTTGATCCTCTGTCTAGATGTTCTGTCCCTTGATGAGAGTGGTGAGTTGAAGTCTCCAACTATTATGGTATATGAGCCTATTTCCCTTTTCAGTGTTTGCAGTATATTCCTCACGTATTTTGGGGCATTCTGATTCGGTGCATAAATATTTATGATTGTTATGTCTTCTTGTTTAATTGTTCCTTTTATTAGTATATAGTGTCCTTCTTTGTCTCTTTTAACTGTTTTACATTTGAAGTCTAATTTGTTGGATATTAGTATAGCCACTCCTGCTCTTTTCTGGTTGTTATTTGCATGAAATATCTTTTCCCAACCTTTCACTTTCAACCTATGTTTATCTTTGGGTCTAAGATGTGTTTCCTGTAGACAGCATATCGAAGGATCCTGTTTTTTAATCCATTCTGCCAATCTATGTCTTTTGATTGGGGAATTCAGTCCATTGACATTTAGTGTTATTACTGTTTGGATAATATTTTCCTCTAACATTTTGCCTTTTGTATTATATATATCATATCTGATTTTCCTTCTTTCTACACTCTTTTCCATATCTCTCTCTTCTGTCTTTTTGTATCTGACTCTAGTGCTCCCTTTAGTATTTCTTGCAGAGCTGGTCTCTTGGTCACAAATTCTTTCAGTGACTTTTTGTCTGAGAATGTTTTAATTTCTCCCTCATTTTTGAAGGATAATTTTGCTGGATATAGGAGTCTTGGTTGGCAGTTTTTCTCTTTTAGTATTTTAAATATATCATCCCACTGTCTTCTAGCTTCCATGGTTTCTGCTGAGAAATCTACACAAAGTCTTATTGGGTTTCCCTTGTATGTAATGGATTGTTTTTCTCTTGCTGCTTTCAAGATCTTCTCTTTCTCTTTGACCTCTGACATTCTAACTAGTAAGTGTCTTGGAGAACGCCTATTTGGGTCTAATCTCTTTGGGGTGCGCTGCACTTCTTGGATCTGTAATTTTAGGTCTTTCATAAGAGTTGGGAAATTTTCAGTGATAATTTCTTCCATTAGTTTTTCTCCTCCTTTTCCCTTCTCTTCTCCTTCTGGGACACCCACAACACGTATATTTGTGCGGTTCATATTGTCCTTGAGTTCCCTGATACCCTGTTCAAATTTTTCCATTCTTTTCCCTATAGTTTCTGTTTCTTTTTGGGATTCAGATGTTCCATCCTCCAAATCACTAATTCTATCTTCTGTCTCTTTAAATCTATCATTGTAGCTATCCATTATTTTTTCTATGTTTGCTACTTTATCCTTCACTTCCATAAGTTCTGCGATTTGTTTTTTCAGTTTGTCTATTTCTTCTTTATGTTCAGCCCATGTCCTCTTCATGTCCTCCCTCAATTTATCGATTTCATTTTTGAAGAGGTTTTCCATTTCTGTTCGTATATTCAGCATTAGTTGTCTCAGCTCTTGTGTCTCATTTGAGCTATTGGTTTGTTCCTTTGACTGAGCCATATTCTCAATCTTTTGAGCGTGGACAGTTATCTTCTGCTGCTGGCGTCTGGGCATTTATTCAGATTTCTCTTGGTGTTGGACCCAGCAAGGTTGTAATATTTTTCTGTGAAATCTCTGGGTTCTGTTTTTCTTATCCTGCCCAGTAGGTGGCGCTCGTGGCACCCGTTTGTCTGCGGGTCCCACCAGTAAAAGGTGCTGTGGGACCTTAAACTTTGGAAAACTCTCGCCGTCCTGGGGGTTCGCTAGCCGAAGCGGCTTGAGCCGGCCCGGGGACCGAACGCAGGGAGGGTTGCTGGTCGCCGCAGCCAGGGAAAGAGCCCGTCCGAATTTCCTAGTTGGCCCTGGGCAATAAGCGTGGCGGGAGGGCGCCAGCGGCAGCGGCCCGCCCGAGAGAGTGCACGTTCCCCGGGAGTCACGGGGTCACCGTTCTCCGCGGCCTGGGGGTTTCCGATCCAATTCTCTCAGTTGGTCCGGGGGCTGCGCGTGGTGTGGGCGCCAGCCGTCTTTGTTTCAGGGGACCGCCTCTCCAATTCTCCCAGCTGGCCCGGGAAGGGGGAAGGGAGTAACTCCGGCCGCTTGCCACCCCGCCCGGTAAGGCCCGCGCGCCTCGGCGATCTCACCCGAGCTGCTTCTCTCAGCCAGCCAGCCGTTCCAGGATGGGGTACGCTGTCTTTTTTATCTCTGTTGTGGCTTTGGGCGCTTTCTGTATCGTTTCTACTCCCCTAGTAGGTGTCCTGGAGAAGAAACTAAGATCCGCGCGTCTTACTAAGCCGCCATCTTCCAGGAAGTCTCCTCGACACTTGGGCGGAATCTTTTTGATTAAGTTATTTCCATAAGATATGACCCACCCAGTTGCAGATGGGACCTTTTGATTAGGTGGTTTCCATGGAGGCGTGTCTCCACTCATTCAAGGTGGGGTTGCTTACTAGACTCGTTTAAGAAGGAGCCATTTTGGAAAAAGCTTCAGAGCCCACACAGCCAGAGACCTTTGGAGATGAAGAAAGAAAATGCCTCTGGGGAAGCTGTTTGAAACAAGAGGCCAAAGACCCCAGAAGACACCAGGCAGTGCCTGCTGACAGGGGTGTTCCAGACCCACGAGCCTCTCTTGAGTCAAGGTATCTTCCCATGGAGGCCTTAGTTTGGACATTTTTATAGACTGAGAACTGTAAACTTGCAACTTAATAAACCCTCTTTATAAAAGCTGTTTCATTTCTGATATATTGCATCCTGACAGCTTTAACAAACCAAAACAATGGCATAATTAGCAGTAGTTCAGGAACTAGGCTGTCTGAGTACCTCATACTAGCTAGATGACCATGGAGAAGTTTTTTAATATCTATTCCTTAGTTTTTTCATCTATAAAACAAGGATAATAATAATAATAGCATTCCTCATAAAATTTCTGAAAATTAAAATTAGCCCAGGGTATAAAGTACTTAGAACAGTGCCTGACATACAGTGAGTGCCCAATAACTGTTAGCCATCATGTATTATACATTCTCAATGTTGAATGAAGTGGGTATCAGACAACTGAGTCTTAATATTGACTTTAACACCAATGCTTCCAATTTTTCATAGTAAATGATGAAGTTTTAGATTTAGGAAAGTTTTTGTGCTGTTGATTGGTTATAGCCTGATGAGGACTTATCTCTCATTTCTAGTTTATGAAAATTTAGTGTGTTGGGTTGCTTGCTAACTTTAAAACTAGGATAGTTTTGGATTTTATCAAAAGTCTTTTTGAGGCTGTTGAATTAATCATACTATTGTTTTACTTTGACTTATTAATGTGACATATATTAGTTCATTTCCTAAAACTGAATTTCTCCTATATTCCTAGGATAAGCCCTATTTTATGGGTGTCTATTATTCCCGTAACATACCACTGGAGTATTGCTAGTATTTTTTCTTATGATGATTGCATCCATCTTCATTTGTACTACTGTCCCATGTTCCCTTGACAAATTTTGCAACTAGGATTGTTTTTGCTTTCTCAGGAAAGGGATTTATGGATCAACCCTAGGGGACCCTCTTTAGTCTAATCCCATCAGCTCTGCATCTTCTAGAAAATGCCCCAAGTATGAGGCAGAAACATGGCACCTTTCCCAATTCCCAGCCTGGATAAGTCTTTAAAAAGTTATGTCAATTCAGTTCAAGGAAAACAGGGTGCTTGGCTGCCTGTGCTAAATGTATCTTCTTTCCAAGAAGTCTGAAACATTGCACTTATTTGTAAAATCCACCATAAAGGCATGTCAGTCCTATGTACGGATCCTTAGAACTTGGTTCAAAAGCCAACCACACACTGGAATACAACTCAACAATAAAAAGGAACAAATTATTGATATACGCCACAACATTAGCTGAAAAAGGCTAGAATCGAAAAGCTACATGCTGCACGATGCCATTAATACAGCATTCTGGAAAAGTCAAAACGAACAGATCAATGGTTGCCAGCAGTTGAGGGTGAGGAGAGGGTTTGACTATAAAGGGGCATTTTGAATTAGGAATTTAGGAGGTAATGGAAAAAGTATAGTTGATTCTCATTATTCACAGTAGTTACATTCTATAAAGTAACTGCAAACACTTAATTTAGTGAATGCTGAACCATTACTCCTAGAGGAAATATAATCCTGTGAGCCTCTGACCACATTTTCATCAACTGATCGATACATAATTTTATTTTATGTGTGCTTCCATTTAAAGACATCTTATTAATTTATACTGTTGATTCATCAACACTGAATTCACGGCCAACAACCCTACAGTTCACGCTGGAATGAAACTCATCTAACACACAGATTTACTCCATAAGGTACATCACTGCCTTCTTGCACTTAAGAACTCTGGACAGCACTTCAGCACTACACTTGGTGATGATTTCACACTGCAAAATCACCCCAAAAATGTGGAAAAAATGGCGCAGAAAGGATACTCATTTACAGTCTGAGAGCTGAAATAAGAAGGCAGAACATCACTTTGTTTCATCTCAGATGTGCTGTGCTATCGAACATATCCAATTGTTCACTGCTTTGCACATTTCTGCAAATGACTACAAGGATGCTGTGGGTATTGATTTGGGGGCTACGAATAAACTTCAGTGAGTAGGCAAATTTACAAATACAGAATCTGCAAATAATGAGGCTGCACGTTATATTATTAATGGATAAAAGGGGAGTGGATGGGGATAGGGGTGAAGCAAAACCCACTATGAGGTGGTAACTGCTGAAGCGAGGTGGTCAGGGTACATTGCGCTGTCTGCAACATATGTTGAAAGTTTCACATGATAAACAGTTGAAACACCCACACACAGAGCACAGAATTTGAATGAGGCAGGGAGGGCAAAAAACATGACCCTCGCGAACTCTTTCTGACTCTCAGTCCCCCCTAAATGTCCTCCTTCATGAATGTGCTCTCCACCGACTTAATAAACCAAACGGAGAAAGAGGCAAAAAGGAGAGATCAATTAAGGAATCAGGGGCAGTCCAAACCTGGGGCCAGTCTGAGTGAAACTGCTGTGCTAATGTCTTTGTTAACGTCTTGTGGTCACAGCAAAGAGAAAATTGCTCCCGAGATGGCAGACCTCGCCTTTGAGAGCGTCTCTGGAGTCGAGTGCATGATGTGCTGCAAAACCTGTGCTTTCACTGAAAAGTCTCCGCGCAGCTGAGAGGCCGCCCGGGGCCAAGGTCTAGGTCAGCCCCGCGGGCCCCTTCCCCGACCGCAACGCAGGCCTCGAAGCTCACTACGCAGAAGCCAGCCTGGGGTCCGCACCAAGGCTGCGGGTGCTGACCGCTTCCCCTCAGGCAGCCCAGAGCCTGGCAGTCTCGCGGTGCAGGGAGCTGACTTGAGAGCACTCCTGGCACCGGGAGGCAGCCTTACTGCCAGACAGATAAATCCATTTGTTCTGGAAGCTGTTCCCCTTACCTGGGCCTCGTTGTTACCAAAAGAAATTCTCCTAAAAGTTAAACCTTTAAGGGGTGAACTCCCACTGCTTCCTGTGCCCCCCTCAGTCCAGAATGGAAGGGGACTCACGTGCATTGGAACTGCGGGGCAGCGCCCCCTCTTCCCATCGCACTACCCGGTAAACAGCCTCTGGAGGCCACGGGGGAGTGATGGAGCCAAACTTGGACCCTTGCGGGGTGGGGGTGGGGTGGTAGCTAGCTCTTTCCTCCATCTTCCTGTTGCCATAGAAAAAGGGACTTCCACGGCACTCACGACGGGGGGGGGGGGGGGGGGGGGGGGGGGTGAAGTCCATATTTCTCCTTCCCCAAGGGTGGATGAGCTGCTCCTCTGATTGGGAAAGCTTGCCATTCACTGGGCTGCATTTCACAGGGAGTGGAGTGGGCAGGGTCAACATGTCCCCGAGGTCCCCTCTGCCTGGGCATTCTTTTTGCCCACCTGTCCTCTGGCTGCTCACTCGTCTCCTCCTTCCTGGTTCTCTTCTCTTTCCTGGTCACTCGCAGCAAACCACCCGGGCAGGGGCCAAGGCCTCATTCTCTCTCCATCCTGGAGACAGGCAGTGAGAGGCAACCCAGGGCTGCCCGGTCATTCCCCAGAACGAGCATCCACAATGTTGAACTCTGGAACTCTCCCCTCTCACCCTCTCAGGAAATGGCGACCTGCAAAGAGCTGCCATTCCCCATGTGATGGAGATGAGGCCAAGCACAGATCCTGCAAATTCCCATTCTTTGACTCATAAATGACTAGCTGAATTGCTTATCTCCACTGAGCCATGTGAACAAAATACCTGCTAACTTGACTAAACTTTGTCCAGCTTCTCTCCTCCCTCCACGGCCCTCCCCAGGATTGGCTGCCCCACCCTCAAGCCTCAGAAAACACTGAAACCAGGACCAGCCTCCTTAAGGGCCCCTTCCATGGATCAGCTCATGCTAAAGAAAAACATTTCCTCTTCAGTGACCCAAACACGCCACCTGCTCACCCCATTACCCACAACCACTTCCTTCCAGCCTTGCTCAGTCCTCCCCATGCGAGGACACCCATTTGCCTGCCTTCTGAGACACTTACAGATCTGCAGTCAGAGTGCTCCCGATGGCAGAGTCCGCGTTCCGCTATGCCAATAGGCCCCTCAATAAAGTCTTTCGCTGCTAATGCTTGGACTTACAATTTTTTCTTTGATGCTGAATTAAGTTCATGAGGAAACGCAACAGAGGCTAACTTTCACTTGAAACTTAAACCCAGCTTATTAGTCACACAGTAACTGGGGGTTATAGAGTGCTTGCACAGATTTAAAAGATGGCTATTTCCTTCAGGATCCCTTACATATGTGTACCATCAATTAAAATTAGAAGCCAAATCTAAACTGTCCTAAACACATCAACTCTGCCTATCGCCCTCTCTTCTATCTTCTGTCCATTTCTTCACTCCAGGAGAGGCCCTCTCAGCCTACACCCCACCTCCCACACAGCTCCCTAAATAGTAAAACAGATTTCAAAAGGCAGAGGACATCAGTTTCTCCCAGTTCTGAGGGACTGAGGCTAATACCAGGTGCCAAAGCAGGTAAAGGAAAGCTGAGGCCTCTCTCCTATGACACAAACGCTTCAAGAAAATTGTTCTCCTCCATAGGTTATACAGAGGCGCCCATCACTCCTCCAGCCTCTTGATGGTTGGGGTCCCCCCGAAAGAAGACATAAAGGGACACCTGGTTTGACCAAGCAGCTGGGAACTTAACACACGTCTCAGGATACACACTGCAGGAGGAGACGTGGATATGCTCGCTGCGCTTCCCTCCTTGAAACTTTTCTCTCCCCCTGCTATACCGAGGCTGGTTGGACCCCGTGATTGCTAAGATCCCTTTGAGGACGGGAACACTGGAACCCAACAAATGCAATGGGACCCACGTTCAAAGACGTGAGAGGAGTGGCTGGTCTAGGGCTGCACCAGAGAGTGCCAGCTGGAAAAGACTGAGACCAGATGGCCAAGTTCTTAACATAGGACAGGGGTGATCTGGCAAGATTTGGTTCTCAAATCTACAAAACATTTTGCAGCACATAGTAAGTGCCAAACACTGAGCACTATATTTTAGGTAATAATACCTTAAAAAAATCATTTAAATTACCTAAAAAATAAATAACCATTTTAAAGGGCAGGCCACGGTGGCTCAGTGGCAGAGTTATTGCCTGCCATGCCGGAGACCTGGGTTTGAGTCCCGGTACCCGTCCATGCAAAAAAATTAATTAATTAAAAATAAATAAATAACCATTTTAATTGAAGTTACAGAACCTTAATACTAAAATAGAGTAGAAAAAAGAAAAGAAAAGAAAAAAAAACCTTCTGACGGGCAGGAATTGCTTAGAATCCTGCACCCATTACATGCGGAATGGCTTCATTGGCTGCTCATTTGCATATTTCCTTTCTTTTTGGTCTATGTTAATGGGTGCAGCATGCAGAAAAATTTAAAAATTGCTCAACCAAATACATTTTATTAGGGGTGTCTAAATGGATTTTCCAGGTGTATTTTGACAATATACGATTCCCAACTTACCTGCTGGCTTGAGAACCCAACCCCTACCTAAAATTCTACTCCATTGTGTTATAACCTCTACAGTAAAGAAGCTGGTCTCCAAAGAGAGGCCTTTGTCCTCCCAGTTCCCTGCAAGTAACCACTAAACCTCCAGAATTTCCCAAGTGATAGGAGCATCTTCCTTATCACTGTGTGTCCCTGAGAGCCAGAAGGACCAACCATGACATGAGCGGGTTGGGCTTGGAGGCATGTGACAGCAGCCTGCCCTCCACGGAGGAGACACGCTGGGGACTGAGCCAAAGAACAGGGGCATGCATTTGATCAATCATGTGGCGTGCATTTGATCAATCACATCTATGAATGAAACATCAATAAAAACTCTGGAAACCAACATTTGGGTGAGCTTCCTTGATTGGAAATATCCTTTGAGTATTTGTCCTACATCTTGGCTGGGAAGGGAACAACAGAAGCTTCATTTAAGACCCTCCAGACCTCACCCTACATGCATCTCTCCTTTGGTCTAGTCCTGAGTTGTGTTGTTTTTGCTATAACCAAATTGTAATTATTAAGTATGGCACCTTCCTGAGTTCTAGCACATTATGGAACCTGTGAGTCATTCCAGAGAATTATCAAACCTGAGGGGTTAGCGGAAACCCCTGAAATTGTAGCCATATTGGTCAGAAGTGAGGGTGGGCCTGGGAACCCCGAAACCTGTGGCTGGTGTTTGAAGCGGGTGCAGGCTGTGGCTGCACTCGGCCTTTTGAATGTCCTAGGTGATCAAAAACATTTTAAAGAAGATGTCTGGCTGTCCTGTCGCTCACAAAGTCAGAAGGAGTTGGGTGAAGGAGCTGAGTCAGACACAAGCAACAAAAAATAAGTGAATGGATTGACAAATTATGGTCGATCCTGGTTATGGCGACTCCTCAGCATACAGAATCAATGCAGCCACACGGGCGAGTCTCAAAAATACTCCACAAAGTGAAAAAGTCAAACACAAAAGTCTACATCCTATATTATTCCTTTTATGTAAACTCCTAGAAAAGGCAAAACTATAGCGTCAAAAAGCAGACAGGTTGCTACCTGGGGCAAAGGTAGGAGAGATGATAGGGGTAAAGTGGAGGGGAGGGGAGGAGGCCTCTTTAGGGTGAGGGGATAACTCTAAATCATGATGTGGTGCTAGTTACAACATTTGAATTTTATAGTGTGGCAATAAGCCCTAAAGAATATTTTTAGAGAAGTGGGGAAACCTGATGGTCAAACACGAACAAAAAAGATGAGAGAACGTTATCCCAAACAGAAGGCTACTAAGAAACTTAGATCAGGAGAGTAAACAAAGCCAAGATCCTCCTTTTCAGGTTTCCTCTGGGATAGAGGAAGGAGAAAGGAAAAAAAAATTGTGAAACACATCTTAATATTTTCTTTCAGATCAGGGCACTAATCAGTACAGAGATCAGGGTGACGAATGAAACCAAGAGGGTTTAATTAAACTGAGCAATCATTAAACTGGGTTTAAGAGTGCTTGTGTTTGCAAAACAACAAAATATTTACAGACATTTTCTTCATTCCCTTCATTAGTTTCAGACTCTGCGGGAAATATGGAGGTTGGGAATAGATCCTAATGAGACCGTGCAAATTTTAACTGCTGAGGTTATGGTGGCAAAAAGACAACTTGGGAAAAATGTTCATGATGAAATGTTAAGTGGCAAAAGCAAGATACAGAAATGAGTCTGCACTAGTGTTACAAATGGTTAAAAAAAATCGTAAGCATTGTAGGGTGGGGTGGAGAGGGAGAGCGAAATAAAATTACATTCTATCAGTAATTGCATAAGAGATGAGGAATTCAGGTATTCTTTTCATCTTTATTCTCCAAAATTTCTGAAATGTGGTCTTAATACCTTTATTTCCTTGAAAATAAATGCTAATTTAGGCATATAAAAGTCACACGCTGTCCCTATTTCTTTGCCTGGCAAGAGTCCCCCACCAGTTACATCCAATCTCTTGTCATTACATCTGGCGCCCATTCCAAGTGCGTGCTCACTGCCGATGGGACAGTGAAACTGCTCTTCTCAGGTCACCCTGGCCTCCACGTTGCTAAATCCAAAGGTCAATACTCAGTCCATAGCACATGTGGCCTATCAGCAGTACTGAGAAGGTTCATCTCTCCCTCCTTCCTTCTCTTAGATTCAAGACACTGCTGTCTCGGCTTGTCCTCCCACCTCACCCTTTCTCAGTCTCGTGCTGGTTTTTCCTCCTCTTCTGGATCCCTAGACGTTGGAACACCCAGAGCTCATCCTTGCATTTCTTATCCTCTCTCTACACTTAGCTCTAAGTATGACCCAGGCTCAAGGCTTTAAATAGCACTGATTACCCCCAACCTTGCATCTTCATTCTGGACCTCTCCTCTGGACTCTCAGATTTGTGTATCCAACGGCCTAGCTGACATATCGACCTAGAAATCAAAGAGAATCTCAAGCCTGACATGCCCAGAGCTGAACTTCTCCAGCCTCCTCCAAACCTGCTCCTTCCGAGACCTCCCTTGGTGCCCAGCACCACTTACTGACTCCTTTAGCCTGGCCCCACCTCTCATTAAATTCTGTTCAGTTACATCCTCTGAGAATTGTTTCCTGCAGGGACCCTGACAGATGAGTATGATGGCTTTGGAGAGGAGACCCTTCTCACCTGCCACTCCCCACCTCCCATCCCGCCCTGTTCAGGTGAGGGTCACTCAGACATCGAGCACCATTTTATGACTTGATGCTCTCATCCTTCCCATCTAGACCACCCTTAGCCTGGTGTCTCTTAGAAACGTGGTGCAAGCCCCATTCCCTCAGAGAAGCGTCCCCAGCCACCACCCCCACCCCAAGCTGCGTTGAAGGTCCCAATCCTGTGGTTCCCAACACTTCTCTTGGGGCTATTTTGGAGAGAGACCTACAGCTGATCTTTGTAGGCAGGTGTAGGGCACTAATAGAATCTGAGGGACCTTCCACACCATCGCTGCCTGGCACACTCCTCCCCATTCCATCACAATGACTCCTAGGGCCAAACCATGCCTGATGGAGGGCCAGGCACACCTGCAGCAGGTGCATCGACTACACCTGGGAACTACACCTGGCGATAAGAGACTTTAGAGGTGGTCTCCAAGGATTTCTGGCTCTGCAGGTAACATAAATGAGCAAGTCATAGAGGGGAGGGGTCTTTACCAAGCCAAAGAACATAAACCCTATCTAAAGGCATCCCAAAACCATTTTTAAAGGATACTATGTACTCAGAAAATAAATGTCTCTGCATTGACCTGGGCTCACTATCCATGAGTTTGCAGTCCCTGACCACATGGCAAACAAAGGCCCGGAATGTGCAAGACCACCAGGATTAATTCTGAATGCAGGATTCCTGGAGGACAGAGATGCCTGCACATAACTTCCTAGGTGACAGACAAGGCAGACACACCTGCACATTGCCATCTATATGACAATGCACTTCTCACATATCTTCTCAGTCTATCCACATAAGGGCCCATGAGGCAAGTTCATTCCTATCTCTCTTTGCCTTTGAGGAAAATGAAGCCCAGTGAGGGCAGGTGACTTAACAAGGTCACACAATGAGTACTTGAAAGTATTGGAAGCCCTGGCACTGATCCCAGGTACCCCACCTGCACTGCTGGGCCAGAGGAAGTTTCACAGCCCCAAGGTTCTCCTGAACCAATCCCTGAATCACAGACTCAAACTTCATCAGGCCCCTACCTGTCTCGAGCCAGACCGCACATTTGGGATCCCTGATATGGACATGGATGGAAATGCCCATTAACCTTTAATATCTGCCTTTTAACCCTTGACATATAACTGGGATAACTTTTTCCCAGTTATAGCCTCTGCTGCAAAACCTTGGAAGATCTCTGCAATTAAAATTGCATGCAGCTTGCTGAGAAGACTGTGGTGCTTGCACAACAAGCAGCCTTCCATTCTGGTTATAGAAGCAGCCATGGTCTGATGAGCTGGTCGTGCCACGTTTGCCAACATCAACGGCCACAGCTGTAAGCCTTGTGAAAAAGGAATTCTTTATGTCAAAAGTGTTCCTACAAGGACCAAGATGGGCAAGAGGAGCCCAAACTTTTCCTAAACCCCATACCAACATCTCAACTTCTGTGCCACAATGGTTGAAGTAGAAGTGAACTAGCTTTGCATTACATCCTCAAGGTGAAGAAAGGTGAGCTTGAGCAAAATGGACACTACGTGCAGAGAACATCACGGCTAGCAAATCACCTGTGCTGCACTCTAGTTCTGAATGGCAGCCACTTTAACTCACTTTACAGATAAGGAAATGGGGCTCAGAGAGGTTAGGTGAATAGGCAAGGCTGAGCGGAGATTTGAACACAAGTTGGCTGGATTAACACGTCTGTGTTCTTATAACCACACCTGTGGTTCCTAAACCTTACTGGGCATGTGAATCTCCGGGGAGCTTGTTAAATGCAGATGCCTGGGTGCATGTACTCTGAGGATTCC
Organism: Tamandua tetradactyla; assembly: GCF_023851605.1. NCBI lineage: Eukaryota > Metazoa > Chordata > Mammalia > Pilosa > Myrmecophagidae > Tamandua > Tamandua tetradactyla. The sequence goes on along the minus strand of NC_135327.1, from coordinate 9,210,959 downwards.
GATCCTAATATCTAAGAGGGGTTGTCAGTTGCATGTGAGTAGCACCTGTTCTTAATTTCCATAGTCCTTTGTAGATTCCCAGCAGGAGATATCCCATTATTCCAAGGCCAAGCTCCATGTAAGCTCTTCAATAGCTTCACCCATGGGCTATCTCTTCTCATGGTAATTGTGGTCAGGAGGGGGCAGGAAGGTTGGCTGGAGTGTTACCCCAATGAGCAGAGAGGCTGCATCAGCAGATCTGGGCAGCTGTGAGCCTGACCTCCAGCTGGCCACATCCCTCCTCCACGCCTGTTAGGGTCATGATATGGCTTCTGCTCCTGTCTGAGGGGCTGCTTCTGGTCTGCCCTCCACCCTGGCCAAGACTGAGCCCTGTGCAGACATCCACAAGCTCCCCAGACACCACATGGGTGAGTCATTGCCCACACCAAGGTGCCTCTCCTCACCTTCTAGACATGCCTGGAGCCCCTAATACGTCCCTTCCCAGGTCACAGGCACCAGCAATGGGCTCTGCTAACCTGGATCCCACTCCTGACTCCTCTCCAGTAACCAGAAGTTTCAGGGAACAAAAAACAAATATTTTTTTCAAAGAAGTTCCTACAGCCACTCACTCAGCTCCACGTGTGCTTTTAAGGAGCTTCCAGCATCAAACAAGGGATCAAGGAAATCATGTTTCACAGGAGATCAAAATCTCCCACTGGAAGAACTTCCCAGAGACCTTGACTTTGGCTGGTACCCCAATGGGATTGTCAGAATTCCCCGGGACCCTCAACAATGATGTAGCTAGCCCTTAACATATATCTCCACATAGCAGTTGCACCTGCATCCCTGTGATAAATTCCCTCGCTCTGTGCCTGCCAAAACTCCTGCAGCGTCATTTAAATTTTAAAAACCCTCCGATGAAAAGCCACCTACTTCCCACTTGACCCTCAGTTTTAGACTGACCAATGAGAACCTGCCAACTGCCAGCGCCTGCCAAACCTCTGCTGTAAACGATCTTCTCTTGTCCTGCCCACAGGATGGAGTCTATACTTCAGTTCCCCTCCACCTGTGCTTGCTAACAAATCTCCCGCCTGCACCTGTCAGTCTCAGCATCCCCGTGCTACCTTTTTCCTAACAGAGATGACATACATCCCTAAGGAGAGAATTCCCAAGGGGTGTCAGAAAAACACACAGGCTCCAGGGTCTACACAGCCAGGTTGGAATCCCAGCCTCACAGCTTACCCTCTGTGTATTTGGGGACCCACTTCTTTATTTTTTTATTTATTTATTTTTTAAATCTGTAACTACTTATATTTCATTCATTTATGTATTAATTAGCTTGTTTAAATTTCCCAAAGTGGTCATCTATAGATGTTATTGAGTCTTGCTTTCTTCCTCACTATATCTCAGAGATCTTTCTATGTCAGCATATGTTTACTGAAAAATCACGCGGAAAGTACACAGTTCCCATAGACATCCCCCGTTATTTACACTTTGCATTAATGTGGTGATAACATTTGTTACATTGTGCAATAATATTATTATAATTGTACTATTAACTATAGCCCAGGGTTTACATTAGGGTTCCCTGTGTTGTACAGTCTTATATAGTAACATATATACAACCTAAAAAATTTCCCCTTATAACCACATTCAATCATTTAACTCAGTGGTGTTAATTATATTCACAATGTTATGCTACCATCACTGCCATCCATTATCAAAATTTTTCCATAACCCCAAATAGAAACTTTGTACAATTGAAGCATTAACTCATCATTCCCTACCCTCACTCTGGCTCCTTGTAACCTGTTTTCAAATTTCTCTATCAATTTGCTTATTATAATTATTTCATATCCGAGAGATCATGCAATATTTGTCCTTTTATATCTGGCTTATTGTACACAACATGATGTCTTCAGGTTTCATCCATATCATTGCACACATCAGGGCTTCATTCCTTTTTATGGCTCAATAATATTCCATTGCATGCATAAAGCACATTTTGTTCATCCATTCATCAGAGGATGGCACTTGGGCTGCTTCCATTTTGGGGCAGCTGGGAATAATGCCCCTATAAATAGTGGTGTACAAACATCTGTTGGAATACCTGCTTTCAATTCTTTTGGGCATGTATCTAGAAATGGGATCACCAGGTCATATGGTAATTCTATACTTACTTTTCTGAAGGACTGCCAAACTGTTTTCCGCGGTAGCTGCATCATTTTACATTCCTTCCAACAATGAACGAGTCTTCATTTTTCCACCTCCTCTCCATTTTTTTAATAGTAGCTATTCTAGTGGGTGTGACGTGGTATCTCACTGTGGTTTTGATTTGCACTCTCCTAATGGCTAATGATGCTGAACATCTTTTCATGGGCTTTTTGGCCATTCATATAAGTTCAGTGGAGAAATGTTTATTCAAATCTTTTGCCCATTTCTTTTGTTTTTTCCCAACTTTTTTTATTTTATAGTATAACATATATACAAAGCAAAGAAATAAAAAAGCCACAGTTTTCAAAGCACTCTTCAACAAGTAGTTACAGGACAGATCCCAGAGTTTGTCATGGGCTACCATACAGTCCTCTCAGATTTTTCCTTCTAGCTGCTCCAGAAAATAGGAGGCTAGAGGGCTTAAATATTTTTTATCATCACAATAGACTTTTCCTCCTTCTTTTATTTTGTGAACAATAGCATATATACAGAAAAGCTATACATTTCCAAGCACAGCACCACAATTAGTTGTAGAACATATTTCAGACTTTGATATGGGTTACAATTTCACAATTTTAGGTTTTTACTTCTAGCTGCTCTAAAATATGGCAGACTAAAAGAGATATCGATTAATGATTCAGCATTCATATCATTTGTTCAATCCTATCTTCTCTGTATAACTCCACCATCACCTTTGATCTTTCCTTCCCTCTCTTTAGGGGTGTTTGTTGTCCACTTCTTAACCTCGACATGTCTCAGTTTCTTCATCCGAAATAGAGGAAAGCACACCCACCTGCAGGCTTGCTGTAGGGATGGCATTAAATGATGCATGCCAAGCCCAGCAGGGTGGCAGCCAGGCTGACAGTGTGCTCCAGGGATGGATGGCAGCTGCTGTCAACACTACCACCATTGTCATTAATGGAACAGCCACTGCAGGTGGGGGGCATTTCAATGCTTCCTCCAGCCATCCCTGAGCCGGTATCCCCATGGAAAGACAGTTTCCCTTCTGGCATGAGTGCACGTGTCTGCGTTTGCACGCATGCACACACACGGAAACACACACCCACACAGTCACTCAAGGTCCCAACAGCCCTGGAAGCTGAAACAACCTGAGCTATGACGTGCAGGTGGGGCTTCCAAGGTTGCCTTGAAAATGTGTTTGGCCATCTGCAATGAGAGGGGTAGGAAAACCTAAGGGGTCAACCAAGATTTAACAATCCCTGTTCATCAGAATTTCTCACTTGCCCTCAGGAACTAGGGCAAGGTCAGGCAACTCCCCACATTGAGAGTTGCAAGTTAAGGGGAGGAACAAAAGGCAAAACCTGCCTGTGGACAACTGCACAGAGCAGGTCAAAGAAAAAATAAAGGGAGAGGCAGCCAGCCACGGAGCTGTGATGGATCCGTGCCTGCAGTCAGAGCAGAGTTCAAAACCCCACACCCCACTTACCACCAATGTGTGCCTGTTCATGCAACAGTATCTGTGGGACTCTGTTTCCTCCTCTGTAAACCAGGTATGGTATTTTTCAGAGAAGTTACGTAACCTGTCTAAAGTCACACAGCTAATACAGGGTGGGGCTGGGCTGCAAACCTACTGTGATGATAAAAACATATTTAAGCCCTGTAGCCTCCTGTATTCTGGAGCAGCTAGAAGGAAAAATATGAGAGGATCCATGTCCAGGTTGCCTGCTATCAGTGTAGCACGGTGCCCAGTGTAGAACACATAACTGGGGCAGGGGGCTGAGGGGTGCGGGCGCTGCTTTCCCAAATCATCGTCTGGATGATGAGAGAAGGAGTGAATCTACAGACTTGATTAATCTAAACCCAAACTCATGGCTCTGGTTCCCGGCCCCAAATTTAAACAGCTGCTCCTTCAATGTAATGGAACTCAAATGTCTGAAGAGCTTCGGATTTTAATTATCAAAGTCCTGATGAAAATCTGAATCAACAGCTGCTCCTGGCAAGGCGGCCCTTGGAGACACCCAGAAAGGGGGAGAGGAAGGGGAAGGGTGGACATAGCCCAGACAGGACCCGGACGATGGCAGCTGTCTGGGGAGCCCCAGCACCTGCAGCTGTGAGCTGTGGGGTGGTCAAAACAGGCCGGGCATCAGGCACGAGAAGAAGGGACCCTCTGGGGCACACCCGTCCTCGCTCCACAGAACTGCGTCTGGAGTCTGCTCTGCAGTGGTGACAACATGGCAGATGACAGCAAGAGCTGTGGGAAGGCCAAGGTGCTTCTGGTGGGGAGGGCCATGAAGGGATCAGCTGGGACTGGAAGCAGGTGTCAGTGTGATGGCCTTCAGCCAACCAAGAGAAGGAGAATCTCAGTGGCTGGGAGGCCCCATGGTGGCAGTGACTCCTCTGCACCAGATGCTGGAGACTCTGCCCATCCTCCACCCTTCTCTTCCCCAGAAGAAAAACATCCCCCATCCCCGCAACTGTTCTAGCTCAGATATTACAACTCAGCACCAAAAACCCATCCCTACTTGCCTCAAAAGAAGGAAAAGACATCCTATGCCCAGAAAACCTTATCAGTCCAATCTTTTGATTCTTATATCTAATACCTTCCCTATCAGTGACCTGGTCTGGATAACTCTGAGCTGGAGATATTAGATTAACAAAGAGGCCAGCAGAATACAATGTATCTTTGTCCTCTTTTTGGTTTTGCCCATCAACTTGTTAAGATGGCAGTGAGAATGGCACTGCTGGTGGGTGTGGAGGGTGCTACATTTCCAGGGGCAAATATGCTGACATATGTCATGTTTAACATCCTTACAGCTTGGTACAGTAATTCTCTCCTAGGAAGACAGTTTGTGAGGATGTTCAATAAGGTGTAATTTATAAGACTAAAAAGGTGTGCTGGCTTGAAAGGATGCTGTACTCTCAAAAAGCCATGTTTTAATCTTAATCCCATTTTGTAAAAGCAGCTGTTTCCTCTAATGCCTATTCGGTAATGCATGTTTGAAACTGGAATTAGATCACCCCCCTGAAGATGTGATTTAATCAAGAGTGGTTGTTAAACTGGATTAGGTGGAGGCGTGTATCCACCCATTTGGGTGGGTCTTGAGTAGTTTACTGGAATCCTATAAAAAGCCAGGAGATTCAGGAGATTCGAAGAGAGCAGAACGATATAGCCATAAGAAGCAGAGAGTCCACCAGCCAGCGACCTTTGGAGATAAAGAAGGAAAACGCCTCTCGGGGAGCTTCATGAAACCGGAAGCCAGGAGAGAAAGTTAGCAGATGATGCCCTGTTCGCCATGTGCCCTTCCAGCTGAGAGAGAAACCCTGACCCTGTTCGCCATGAGCCTTCTCACTTGAGAGAGAAACCCTGAACTTCATCAGCCTTTTCGAACCAAGGTATTTTTCCGTGGATGCCTTAGATTGGACATTTCTATAGACTTGTTTTAATTAGGACATTTTCTCAGCCTTAGAACTGTAAACTAGCAACTTATTAAATTCCCCTTTTTAAAAACCACTCTGTTTCTGGTATATTGTATTCCGGCGGCTAGCAAACTAGAACAAAAGGCACTCAAAGGTGTTCAAAAGTAGGGGGCTGGTTAAATAAGTTATGATATACTCAGGCAGCTGAAGCCTAGGCAGTTGTTGTGCCCAGAAAAGCCATGCCCTTTTTACTGGTCCCATCTTGAGGGTCAGCCAGGTTTCTTTTAATCCTGATTCAATATTGTGAGGTGGGAATTTTGACTGGATTGTTTCCATGGAGATGTGACTCACCCTGTTGTGGGTGGGACCTTTACATTGGGTTGTTTCCATGGAGATGTGACACACCCAATTGTGGGTGTGACCTTTTGATGAGATGGAGATGTGGCTACACCCATTCAAGGTAGGTCTTGATTAGTTTAACAGAGTCCTTTAAAAGAGGAAAACTTTTGGAGAAAGCTAGAGCAGACAAAGACAGAGACTTTCGGAGATGCAGAAAGAAAATGCCCCTGGGGAAGCTGTTTGAAACCAGATCCAAAGGACCAGCAGATGCCAGACACATGCCTTCCCAGACTAGCCTTTCTTGAGTCCAGGTATCTTTCCCTGGATGCCTTAGCTTGGACATTTTTATGGCCTCAGAACTGTAAACTTGTAACTTAATAAATTCCCTTTTTAAAAGCCATTCCATTTCAAGTACATTGCATTCTGACAACATTTAGCAAACTAAAACAGTTGTTCACAATTTAGAGTTCCAAATAACCAAAAATATGGGGATATATTTATGATAAATTGATAAGCAATAATGCAGGGCATAAAATACACTGTCACATATGTCATTATTTTGAATTATGTTTAAAAGATACAAATGTATAAATACGAATAGAAAAAAGATAAGCCAGAAGTATACCAATATACATTAATCACTTCTGTTCTTATGCATGGATTTTACCTCTTCTCTGTGCTTTTCCATTTTTCCCTAAGTTTTCCACAGAAAATATGCATTATTTATAGACTTAATTTTTACAAATAAAAAAGAAAAATCTTAAAAAATAACAAAGAAAGACAGAGAAGACTCGGTGGGAGAGACAAAGCTTTGACTGGGTGAGACCCACAATCTATGTTGAGAAAAAGCCTCCTCCCTCGTGCAGCCCTAGGAGTCTAAATTATGAGGACATTTTCCCCCTTAAATTAATTTGACAAAAATAACATTTGGTCTCATGTTTGTAGGAATACAAGAGTCCTCAGCTCCTGCAAGCATATATTAGAGAAAGCGCCTCAAAACGTCATTCCAGAATGTACTCTCAGGACTAGCAGTTGTCATGGCAATGTGTTAGCAAACAATTTTAGAAGTACTTGAAATTTTGCCTCCAACATTGATTAGTTAATGGCTATTGGAATAGTCTGACTCATCACTGCAAGTTCTGTGCCACCATCTCAGTAAAGTGGCTGCAAATGGTCCCCAACTTAGGAAGCTGTGCTCTAGGCTGCTACTATTACATGTCCAGTGCTGTTCAAGAAAAATGTAATCTGGGAAAAGTCTAAGCACAATCTCCCTGGACATGTATCTGATAAGCAGGGAAGGGGACAGGAAAAAGGCTGGGAGGGTGCTTGCTGCTGGGGAGGGAGCTGAGCCCTGCTTTAGTAGCATCCACTAACCCCTGCCATCAGCCTGCAGCACCAGTGCCATGGAAAACCACCCAACTGCCCTCCCAGGTTGCAGGTCCACTTTCCAGAAGACTTGGGCCAAATTCCTTTCTCTCTTATGAAGTCTTCCCCAAGGAGCCAGTTGCTTGCTTATCTGCCAAGAATCCACTTATGGACAAACAAGGAATGCTGGTTCCAATCCAAGTAGGGGTAAGACTCAGCCTGGGAGAGGAGAAGAGTCTTTGAGGTGGTGGTCACTGCTTCCTAAAAGCTGAAGGGTTATCATGGGGGATCCAAAGAGAAGTGGAACCCATATGGAGAGTGAGTTCCAGAAAACCGTTCTGCTCAGAATGATGGAGAAACCTCTCCCAGGTGGGGCCGGAATGGGCATTAGACAGGCGTCTGAAGGGGTGACAGAACAGGAGATAATGCAAGGACACCTCCCACATTGATGAGAATTAGCTAAGAGGACACAGTGCAGACCCTCAGGAAGTATTTGCTGAAGGACAGGCAGGGTTTCCTGCTAACTGGAAGCCAGGCATATACTCACAAGTCTTTAGTTGGTAGAGGTGGGCTGGTACACGTGAGCCACAGTCTCAGAATAAACAAAGTAAAGGTCATTTCCAGTGGTTTTCGCTTTAACTAGGCAGCACTAAAAAACTAACCTCTGTCAACATTTTTCCTGATTTTCCCATACAGCCTGAAAACCGGCGTCTGAGCCCACCCTAGCCTCTTCGTGCCTTGAAGCTAAATCTAAGGCCTGATATGAGCAAAAGTTCAACCTTCTAAGGGGTGAGTAAGCAGAGAGGCATAAACAAAGACCAGCAGCTCTGAGAACCCACTGGCCTAGGGCTGAGGGAAGGATGAGGCCGAGCTCCTGGGAAACAGAACACGGAGGCAGGAATCCAGGCCCAGGCCCAGAACCAAGGCTGGGTGTGCTCTGGCTCCTGGCCTAGGGGTAGCATCTCTGAGGGATGCATGTGCCTGGTCTGGGTAAAGGGCTGCCTGGCTGCAGCTCAGGTCACAGGGAAGGCCTCGGGACAAAGAGGCCAGGGGCCTGGACTGCTTAGATAGGGAAGCTCAGAAAATTAGGAGGAGGTAGTGAGTACCTGAGGGTCAGGTTGGGGGGAAAGGGGGTACAGAAAGAGGAGCCCTATGCTCCCCAACCTGGGCAGCCTGGGTGCAGCCTGGCCGGCAGCAGCCTGATAACTCAGGGGACTAACTCATCTTGCTTTCAGCACTGAAAGACTTGCACCCTGTGGCTGCTGGTTACCTTGTAGCCACCCCACACATTAGGCGGGACCCCTCTGTGCTCTCTGAGAAGGACCCTAAAGTCCTCTACTGCCCAAGACCCCTCAGGTTTTTTTGAAATGTCTCCTGCTACTTGGAGATGGCTGCGGTTAATCCAAAAAAAACGTAAAGAGTAAAAAATAAAAGGGCAAACAATAAACCTGGATTAGAGCAATATAGAAGCAAGTGTCCCATTGCTGCCTCATGCTCGTTGCCCTGTCATCCTTTCTTCTCACCCCTTCCAGCCTCTCCTACACATTGCACCTAAAAGGGCTCCTTCCAAACCCCAAATCTGACCACGCCTCCCCTGCTTGGACTCTCCCTGGGCTCCCTGCTGCTCTGAAGACAGACCCTAAGCCTTGGCTTGACCCCAAGACCTTCCCAGTTTGGCTGTACCCACCTCTCTGGCCTCATTCTTGCCTCTCAAGTTCCCAAATCTGCCAAGTTGACTCATATCTTCCAGGCCTTTGCATAGCCTGGCTCTTTGCCCCCTGAATGCCCTCTGCTCCCCTGGAGCCTTAGCCTCCTCTTTACCAACCTATTTGCCTACTCTGAGTCACCTGCACTTTCCCTTCCTTGTTGCCCGCTGATGGGACCAATCGCCCTTTTACTGGTCTCCCATAGAACTTGATCTCTCATTTTACTGAACTGCAAATTTATTTTTTTATATTTATATGCTGCCTCCCCTGACTCCCCCAAATTCCATGAACTCCTTGATAATAGTGAAAGGGTCTTATTTTCACTAAACTTTTCCAGCACTGAGCACAGTACAGGGTACAAAGTAGGTATAAAAAAGTGTTGGCTGGTCAACTGATTGATTGATTAACTACAACTTACCCCCCACCCCAACCCTTCCATGTGAAAATATATTTTCCTCAAAGTTTTGGCCATTACAAATGACAGGCAAGATACCTCTTTGAATTTCCAAATGCTTATCTCAAAGCTTTCAGTTTCATCTACCAGCTCATGCCACCAATGGGACATGTCTCAGCAATGATTCTGTCAAAGCACCCTTCTTTGTGCTGATTTACTTTAAAATGCAACACAGTGCCTTCAAGTTAGAAGAAGAATGCAGCCGCGTCTTCAGCCTGTCCTCAAACATCTATCACCAGCCGGCTGAGGAGATGTGACTGTCGTCTTTCCAACCTGACAAGATGATTTTTCTCAACCACAATGCAAGCCCAGTGAGCCGTACAATCATGGTGAATTCCCTATCAGCTCAACATCCTAGGCAATTTTTCAGAGCATATGATTCCATCTGAAAATAAGTGCAACAGTCTGGAACTCATTTTTCCCCAGTGCCTAACTTTTCAGCTTCCTGTAAATACCAGATGGCCTTCCAGGCAGTGACACACCTCGGAATTATCGAACGAGCATTGCTTATGACTCTGCTTGAGCAGTGTCAGAAGGTACTGGAAATTTACCCATCTTATCAATGGCACTGCTAACAGGGTCTCCGGCAATTTGCTGGGCCAGAAATTATGTCAACAACCAATGCCAATGCCTCAAAGTAAAGGGCGTGTGTGTCTCTGTGTGTCTTCTGAGTGCTGGGTATAGCTGCAGAAAGAAACGGGAAGGAGAATTCAACTCCTCTAACAAAGGAATATAGAGTTCAATGGACAAAGAAAAAAACAGACATGTACTAGTCATCTAATTCCACACAGCAAGTCCCTCCAAAACCTAGCTGCTTAAAACAACACACATGCACCATCTCACAGTTCCTCTGGCTCCGGAATCCAGGTATGGCTTAGTAGAGTCGCCCACCACAACGTCCCAAACGGCTGCAAGCAGGGTTATGGTCAGGCCCTAAGGTGGTTTCATCTGAGGCTTGACTAGGGAAGAATCTGCTTCCAAACTTGCTCCACGGTGCTTGGCAGGATTCACTGCCATGGGCCTCTTCTAGGAGAATCCCCACAGAAATGCCATCAGAGTGACTAAATGAGGGAGCTAGAGAAAGTGCCAGCAAGACAGAAGTCACATCCTTTGGTAACTTAATCTCAGAAGCATCACCCCGTTACCTTTCCATCTGCTAGTCTTTAGAAGGAAGTCACTAGGTCCATCCCACACTCGATGGGAGGGAATCACCCAAGAGCGTGAATACCAGGGACCCCCCCAAAAATACCATCAGAGCCTCTCACCTAAAGCCTGGCACATACGAGTATTTGGGAAACTTGTCCATTCGTTTTTCAACAACTATTTAATGAGTTCCTACTATGGTCCAAGCACTGTTCTAAGATCAGGGAATACAGGAATGAGTAAGACAGACACAAATCCCTGCCCTCATAGAGCTTATGTTCTAGTGGAAAGAGAAAGGCAGTAAACAAGACAACCAGAGTGTTGGGTGTTCTAACCACTATGGAGAAAAACAAAGCCAGGGAGGGAATGATGGGGTAGGAATGGGGAGTTCAAGTTGAAATAAATATCATGAAGGAAAGGCCCCAACGAGAAGGTGACATTTGGGCAAAATCAGGTGATGTTATCTGGGAGAAGAGTATTCCAGACAGCAGCTACAGGTACAAAGGGCTCAGAGGCAGGAGTATGAAGTTAAGGCTGGAGTGGAGTGAGAGAGAGAGGCTAGGAGAGGTAGTCAGGGAGTATCAGGCATGTAAATCAGGGAAGGCCTTGTTGGCCTTTGTAAGGTCTTCTTCAGGCTGAATGAGATGAGGAGCAATCACAGAGGGTTGGGACAAAGGAGTGACAAGAGTTGATGTATAGTTTAACCGGCCCCTCTGCCTTTGTGTGCAAAAGAGATTGCAGGGGGAGGGGCAGGGGCAGGCAGGGGCAGGCAGGAGGGTTTAGCAGGTGCCTTCTCCAATTCAGATGGGAACTGATGATGACTTAGCCCAGGTGGTAGCAGAGGAAACAAGGGTCACAGCCAATGAGTTGTTGATGGTTTCGATGGAGAGTATAACTAAAGAAAGAAATCAGAGCTAGCTTCTCTACTTCATCACAGCACTCTCTTATAAGAGCTGTTTTAAAAGGTCCCTGGCTCTTTTTAAAGCCGAAATCACAATATGGATAGGCCTTAAATTGCTGGCAGCATTTGAGAAAAGGAGCAAAGAAAAGCTCTGAAGAAGAAAGAGGTCAACAAGGACATTCAGCTGCTGTTACAGCTCTGGCTCTCTGCATTTTTCCATGTCAGTAATGGCCCTTCCCTTCTCCTGTCCTCTAGCCTATTTCTCATTAAATACTGTGTTGTCAGTAATGGCCCTTCCCTTCTCCTGTCCTCTAGCCTATTTCTCATTAAATACTGTGTTGTGCTGGGTATTTTCAGCCTCAGGCCCCTCCCCCCACGTTCACTAGAGAATGTTCCATTGTGTGATGAAAAGAGGTAAGGGGTTTCAGCATGTTTTTGGTTACATCCAAAGTCTACAGTCTCTCAATAGCCTCTTTGTTCTTTCTCTCAATAGTTCCTGTGTCTTAAGAAATTACAATTTTTCATTCTTTCTATTGCATTAGTTGAGAAAGACAAAAAAAAAAAGAAGCCAATTAAAAAATAAAGTTCTTAGACTTAAGAAAGGCATTTATAATAACTTCACAGGTCTAACCTGTACTTACTGCTGGCAGTTTAAACAGAAGGTTCCTTGAGAGGTGAGCCATAAAGAAGCCATTCAGTACTTGATCTCAGAAGGTGCTTTTATCAACTCACTTGCCCCCTGACCCATCTCTGGTTTCTGTGTAATCCATGGAAAGAGGCGATGTACCAACCAGCTCTTACATATTTGCATGGGTCAGACCTCTTATTAAATGAGTTCTCTCCAAATGGCAAGGCGTAGCATTCTCTGGTGGCACGTGCCTAAACATTTCATCCATTTCAATGGGATGTCAATTTCTGATGCCAGGCAAGGCAGCCTTCAAAGCAGAATGTGACTTTGAATAGATGCGACTTTTATTCCAGGTGTTCCCCATTGCCACACCATCCCTCTCAGCAATGTCTCTGCCAACATCAGCTCAGAATTTGGAAAACTGGAGCCGCCATTTCAGTTTAGCTGCGGGATGACACTTGTCTGTTCTCCTGCCTCCTTTTCTCATCCTCTCCCTTCCTTCTCGAGAGCAAGGCTTAGCTGGTTAACCTCTGTGCCCATAACATCTAGCTCAGTACCTGACACCCAGTGGGTGTTGAGACCATGTTTGTTTAATCAAATTTAACGAAATCCCCTGATTCATATTTCATTCATTCTTTAAATATTTACTCATACCTGCTATGTGCCGGCTTCTCTGCTACGAGTTGGGCCCTGGCAGTCATCCAGGCAGTATTCTAGCCTTCAAGGGGCTTACATTTTAGTGTGATACGAAGGCAATAAGCAAGTAAATGAACAGATTAAATCATTAACAAATAATAGCATTTCTTATAGAATAAGGCCCCTGAAATAAAATTTTAAAAACAGGGAAAAGGATAGAGAATGGTAGAGTGGTGGTTTGGGGAACGGAGATAATTCACCATACCATCATCTATCTATCCAACAAATAAGCACTGAATATTTTTTTATCCATTCAGTATTTATTAGATAGATGGAGGAAGGAAAAGTAAATTATCTGCCCCTCCCAATGCCAATGGGAGAGTCAGGGATTCTGGTGGCAAAGGATAAGAACAGACTAACATTTGTTGAGTGTCTGCTGTGTGCCAGGCCTTTAAAATATAATTGCCTAATTTAACCTTAAAAATATGAAATAGTCCCTACTTTTTAGTTCTACCAGTGAGAATACAGAGCCTCAAAGTCATTGAAAGAAACTTGCCCAAGATCACCTACCTAGAAAGTGGTGGGGCCGAGCTTTGGGTCTAGATCCCTTCTCTGTAAAATGCACACTGTGTGTGTTCACCTGTACCCACTCAGAACCTGAGGCATCATCTGGACACTGTGGGGGAAGCCGATGGTCAGCCTACAGTCTTTGATGTTGTCAAAGAGCTCACGAGCTCCTTGGGAAATAGGATGGTCTCAGTCAAAACCAAGGCAAGGAGGACAGGTGATTCAAGAGACATGAAAGTGATAGGTTAGAATGGCCAGGAAAGGAACATGAAAGGGTAATATGAGTCCATAAAGACAGGCTAGATCTGGAAATCAGAGATGGAGATAAAGGGGGAAGGAGAATGTTTACCCATACTTTCAAAGCCTCTATATTGTGTTAGGCATGGGAGAGTCACAAAAATATATGACTTTTTCCCTTAGGAGAAAGGACAAACTTGTGTCCTACCAATTTCCCTACTCCCAGTATCACTCATATCCATTCTGTCCTTTTGTTCCCCACTATTCCTGACCCAGTTTGATGGTTATAGCTTCTTAGGAGACTCTATGCTTCTTGTTTGTTTCCTCAATTCTGAGCCACAGGTCAATCTTTCTAAAAACCCTTTTGATGATGTCACTCCCCAGGGAAGTGGAAAAGAAAGCAATGTGATGTGAGTTCACAGGCTACTGTCATGTGTCCTTGGCCATGAACTTCTAGAGGGCAGGGACACAGCTGCTAGCAAAATGGGAACATCTTCCAAATGTAAAACAATGCTGAAGTCAGAGAATTTCACGTAGCTATAATGGAGAGTCTACCTGATATTGGCCATGAGATGCTCAAGGAGCACTGTCTTCAGTGATCCCTATGGCTGGAACATTAAAAGGCATGACCCATGAAGTGTCAGGTAGAGGCCAACACAGAGTAGCCCTTCTTTGGTACAAACTGCAGTTGAGAAGTCATTCTTCCCACAAAAAGTAGCAGAATACACCATTCTGCAATGGACAGAGGCAGGGGCAAAGGGCTGAGCCTGGGAGGAGGAAAGCTCAGTCAGTAGAACCTCTGCAGCCATGGTGAGCATGAAATGCAGGAGGAGCCACTTTTCTGCAAAATCAATTGATAGGGAACTGATTCCCAAAGGTATCATGAATATTTGCAGATGCTTAGTCCAAAGACATCCTACAAATATCAGTGGGTGTGTCATGTCAACACTGGCTGGTGAGGAACAAGCGTAGAAAGGGACATTCATCAAGGCAGAAGAAAAATAACAAGTGATCTATCTACCCACCCAGCCACTAGCCCCCCATGACCACCCCCGAAAAGAGCATGTACAAATGGATGGCAGAGCCCATGTGTGGAATTTATAGCTGGGGTGTGTACTTGGGCTTGAATTTCTTTTCTTCATGGAAGCCTTCTCTGAAAACCCCCATCCAAAAGAAGACTAGGCTAGGAACTCTACCCCATCCTCTTACTACACCATGGACTTGACTTTCATAGCCTTTAGCAGTTTTGGAATTGTCTAGATGTTTGTCTGAAGTGTGAAGCCTTCCACGGACTAAGGGTGAATTGAGAGCAGGACCCATGTCAGTCTTGTTTCCTTTCATATCCCCAGTATTCAGAGAAGAGCCGCTGAGGAGCAGGGTCGACGGGTATGATTGCTGGTTCGGATCTAGACAGCCAAAGTTCCAATGCTCCCTCAACTAGCTGTGGCCAGGTGATCTTTAGCATGTGGCCAACTCTTCCAAGCCTCAGTTCTTTTATCCCCAAGATACGGCTCTTCTCATCAGGGCTGAAGATCCCAGGAGTTATCACACACAGAATATTTAGGCATTTCCTGGCACAGAAGGAGTGCTCAGTAAATGTTTATCCTTGCCTTATTACTTTGGTCAAGGTTCCATAAATACTTGTTGCATGAATAAGGAAAGACTTACATTAATTGCATATTAAACTGTACACAGAAAGGCCTTGGCATCCACAAATCTTAATTTTTAGCACTTCCACTCTTCATAAGAAGGCCATGGCTTATTGTTACTTAAAGATTTTCTGTAGCATTGATGTCAATCATCTATTTATTTAAAACAGTTTGCTGAGAGAGGGTGCCTTCTGCCCACAACTTGGCCAACATTCCCATTCCAAAAAGATTCAGGTAGAAGCCCACTTGCCTGACTACTAAACAGGCTAAAGTTAGGAAAATGCCACAGTGTTGTGGAAGGTTTTCCCAAGAAGTCCCAAGACATTCGGCTTATAGGAGCCCAGGGCAATGAGCTCAGAGTCCACCAGCTACTAGAACTGCCCTGACTACCTGAAAGCCAGCCCTTTTTGGAATTAGCTTCTGGCTAGATATGAAAAGTTCAAATTCAAAATGTATGCCCAATGTCTAGAGCTGAGTAGACTGGAAGAGGACTGGCCAATGAGAAGCCCTGCCTACTGAAGACCCTGGAAGCTTACTCTTCCTCTCACAGGTGCCAGGCACTGGACACCAGTCTCTTTAAGGGACCCCTAACACTGAGTGTCTTCAGTTCTCTGGAATGATGCAAATCAGAAGAAAGAGGCTGTACAACCTCCAGTCTGGCATGAGTCTCACACTTTCTTTGCTCCTACACCTCCTACATTCCTTTCTTGCATAAAGCATCTGAAGCCATTTGCTACACCATATAGCATCCAATTCATCTCTTTCAACAAAGACTTCAACTCAATAAGCTTCCTTAAAATTAGGGACTAGTCATGAGCTGATCCCCATTCATTAGAGTCAACTCATGAGTACAGACAACTGTCCAAAAAGACAGAGAGGCTCTGTTTCTCTCAGTAACACCTTCCACACCCCTGTGTGCACTGCCCTCTCATTGAGTCATGAAAACATCTCAAAGTAAACATGGGAAAACAGGAGGCATCACAATTTAGAATCTTGGAGCTGGAGGTCCCAATAGGGCTTCTGCTGGAATGTCCATCTTCCCGAGCAAATAAGAAAAGTGCACATTCTGATGCTGCCTCCTCCTCTTTAACCCCATGACCACCTTTCCAGTCCGAGCCACCATCATCCCTCACCTGGTCAACTCCAAGAACCTGAAGTTCTTGCTCTTCTTGTGTCTGCTCATGAAGTGCTCCAATCCATTGTCCCTCACAACAGCGAACAGCTCTTCATAAAACATAAATCTGATCCCACCACTGCCCAGCATTAGCTTCTCTTTAAACTTAGAGTAAAACCCAAATTCCATGAAATGGCCTATAAGGCCCTGTGTGAAGACTATTGCCCTTTCTGTTCCCCTGTCCTTATCTTGCACCCCATTTCTCGCTATTCTCCAGCCTCACTGGTCTCCACTCAGTTCTTTGAACATGCTGAGCTCTTTCCCATCTTAGAGCTTTAAAATCCACTATGCCCTCCACCTGAAAGGCTCTTCTCTTCCCCACTCTCCACCTGACCAGCTCCTTCTCCCCTCTTAGATCTCAGCTTAAATACCACCACCTCAGAGAATCCTTTTCCAGACACCTTTAATTTAGGTCCATACTCTGCTATTCTCTGCCTTACAGACTTGCTTGTTTTCTGTAGCGTACTTACTATAATGTGCAATTATATTTGTCTTTGATGTTTCATTTTATCTCATGAAAGCAGGGAATATGCTTATCTAGGCACTGTTTATTCTCTGTGCGTGGCCCATAGTAGGTGCTCAATAAACTCATGAAAGCACAAAGGAGCCCATGCTACCATTTACAGATGACCTGAATATTCAGCAGCACAGACTGTGGGCCTGGCATTGTCAGAGGCGCTTTATGTAGATATACTATTTATATTTAAATGATTACGTCCATAAATCCTCTAAGCCTCATGGAAGCCTGTGGGATAGGCATTATCACCGTTACACAGATGAGAAAACTCATCACCTGGCTAGAAGATGACAAATGTTTAACTTTTGCCACCACCAAACCCTACTGATGGATGCTCCACCACAGAGACCAAACGAGGATGTCCACGCACCCTCCCAGCAGGATACAAAAGGGGTGGCATGGGTGAAACGGGGCTCGTTGTCTTTACTCCTGTGTCTGCCAGGACCATGAACACCATGGCCTCCCCCACCCACACGGACATCAGAGCCCAAGGAGAGTCCCCTGCTGGCCACCACGTCGCCTCCTGCTGAGTGGCAGGAGCGCCCCCTCTCCCCTACTTGCTTTATATCCTGCAGAAGTCCAGCTACTGGGGAGGATTTAATCCTGTCTGCCAGGGCATCTGCTGCCTCTCCCGGGACTAATCTGCCATGAAGCAGATGCAAAGCTTCGTTTATCACTTCCAATGAAACATGAAAGAGACAAAGCCCCAGCGGACGCTCCTGCTTCCAGCGTCCAACAAGACAAGGCAGGGGCCTCTCGGTAGGGGCCTCCAGGGTACCCGCCCGCCTGAGGGAGGGTCTCTGCCCTCCGCGAGGCCAAAGTGGGCCCAGAGCTGTGTGGCCTTGACACGGCCAGCTGGGCCGCAGAGCTAGTCATTTTCTGTTTGTTTTTGAATTGAGGTACATTTCGTATAACATAAAGTTAACCATTTGAAGTGAAGAATTCGGTGGCATTTGGTGCATTTAAATGGTGTCACTTCCATTTAGTTCCAAAATATTTCCATCATCCCCAAAGGAAACCCACACCCATTAGCAGTCACTTGCCATCCTCTCCTGCCCACCCCACCCCACCCCCAGCCCCTGGCAGTGGCTTTCTGTCTCTATGGATTTACTATTGTGGACATTCCCTGTAAAAGGAATCATACAATCATGACGTTCTGTACCTGGCTTCTTCCACTTAGCCTAATGCTTTTGAGGTTCATCCACAGTGTGGCAGGTCCACCCACAGCAAGTCCATCAGGGTTTTGGCCACTTACAGTTAGGGACGGCACAGCCTCGGGTGAAGGCCAGAGAAGGCCCAGCTGATGACCAAAATCATCACAGTCTTCCCAGACTGACGAAGAGATAGGGAAATCAAACCCACATTCACCTGGAAACTCTCCATGTGCAGGAGGGGGACAGCCCCGCCAGGGGAACACCCCCCACCACTGCGGCACCCTGGCAGGGGACTCAGGAGGCAGCAGGGTCTGTGTTTAGACCAAACTCATTAGGGACACCAGAGCCCAGCTCAGCCCAGCCCCGGGAGCCACGATACTCATGAAGAGTAAGGACAAGCATTAATATGTATGCATTTGTATATTTTTGCTGAAGAAAACAAAACCAAACAATCCCAATAACCAAGCCACCCCTTGTGTTTCAACTACAGGAACAGCAGATTGTGGCCGCCCCACTTCAGCATTAGCAGAGGACTTTACATACATGATACAGGGTCAAAATGCCGGCCCTTCTCTAGACAGAGGCCCACAATGAGTGGTGACTATAACCACAACCACTGAATTCTCAGGCAAAAATCCATCTCAGAAGCAAACACCGAATATCATCTAGCAGGAACATCAGAATCATTTATGGCATATACTTGCATAATTCTTGCCCCAAATCTTCCTTCCTTTCTTCACCCAACAGCATGGACACACCCCTCTTGTCAAAAACAGCAGGACTGGAAGCACAGTTTCTCAACCTCAGCACTGTTGACCCTTGAGCTGGGCCATTCTTTGTTGGGAGGGGCAGTCCTGTGGGTCGTAGAACATTTAGCAGCATCCCTGGGCTCTAC
The DNA here is from genome assembly GCF_023851605.1 of Tamandua tetradactyla. NCBI lineage: Eukaryota > Metazoa > Chordata > Mammalia > Pilosa > Myrmecophagidae > Tamandua > Tamandua tetradactyla. The sequence goes on along the minus strand of NC_135327.1, from coordinate 9,192,023 downwards.
CCACTAGATGTCAATCACAGAACCACCCGCCCACACCATACACACAGTTGTGACAGCTAAAAACGTCTCTAGACTTTACCAGATGTTGCAGAGGGGGCAAGGGGAGCTTCACCCCAGTTTGAGAAGCCCTGATTTAGAGTCTCGTAAAGAGAGCAGCTGCCAAGAGGTTGCCCACCAGGGTTGCCACAGATTTGTAGGTATGGGATCTTGTGCGGAGTTTCCAAAATTAGGTTAATTACAATAAACTCCCAATTATCCAGGGGCCAATTATCCACATTATCCCAGAGCCCACCCCCACACTGTTTTCCTCTCAATTCACCGTTCACAGGCCCATGGCACACGGGGAGAAGGATTTAGAATCAAGAATGCTGACCCACAACTCGGGGTTAAATTATTTTGTTGTTCCAGACTGGAGACACTTCAAGTGCTCAACTGCATTTGCCTTACATCTTATGACTTCAATGCTGTCCACCCTTCCTCCAAGCCCTGGAAGCAGAGGTCCCAATGGGTGGGGATGAAGGACTCTTTCCTCTCCTCTCTGGGTGGCTGGAGTTGTCTCCTCTTCTCTTTGGGGTTGGAAAAAATGGTCACTCTCCCATTCCCTCTCTCCCTTTCCAGGCCAGTCTGTATCTCCTTCAGGTAGATAGATAATAGAGAGATCCTCTCTGGGAAACCAGAGATACGATATCACAATATCTGGGAGGGCAGCAGAATAATTAACACATACACAGAAGGGACAGCCCCACTACCATATTAAAAAAAGGAATTAAAATATTTCCCTCAATGTCTCCCACTCCAGCCATCACTCTTTCTCTCCTCCCCTTGACAGCCAACCTTCTTGCCACAATCATCCTTGCTTACATTTTCTACCATCTCACCTTCCACTCACTCTCCAACCCAGAGCTCCCCTGAAACATGGCCAAGGTCACTGACGAATGTCTACCTTGTCACTGCATCTAATGATCATCTCTTCATCCTGATGTAGAATATAAGATCCATGAGGGCAGGGAGTTTTTTCTGTTTTGTTCACTGCTGTATCCCCAGTACTAGAACAATGCCTGGTACGTTATAGATATTCCACATATATTTGTTGAATGAATGAATAAGTGAATGAATGAATGAGTGAGTTCCACTTGACTTCTTTGAGCCATTTCTAATACCAACCACTCCCTCCCTCCTGAAATGCATCCTTCTCTTGGCTTCCAGAAAGCTGCATGCCACTGGCTTTTCTCCCACCTCCCCTAGGACTCATCTCAGCCTCCTTAACGTGTCTACTTCCCTTGCCCATCCAACAGATGCTTCTCAGAGCCAGCCCTTGGCCCTCCTCCCTTCCCACTCAGCAGCCCTTAATTCCTGGACCATCTCATTTATTTTCTTGGCCTTAGTTACTACCTGGAGAGGACAGCACTGTTTGGGCTGCTCTGCATCCATTTGTCTCTCAGAACATCTGGATTGTCCTTGGGAACTGTCCCCCACACCACCCCCAGCCTCAAGTGTGAGCACAGCTGGCCCATCATAGCCTCTTATGTCTGTGGCCAGAGTGAATGGCTAGGAGAGGTCATCTAATCCTATATAGGCCAATGTGACTCCCACTCAGGCTGTCATTGAGTGACTGGTGATGAGGGGTTCTCTTTCTTCTCCACAGAGCTCAGAGTCACAGGTTGTGGCCACCTTGTCTCCCTGAGGGGAAAGCATGCCTAGGAATTCAGCCAGCTGGCAAAAAAAAAAGCAAGGTAAGGAGATAAGAGACCATATGCTGATAACTTCATATGAGCCCCTAGATCCAGCTAGGCTTGAAGAACCCAAATCCAGAGCTTTTCAGTTAAATGACCCAATAAATTCCCCTTTTGCTTTTGCCAGTTTGGATAAGAGTCTGTCAGGTACAACCAAAAAGCCCAGCTACAGACAATGACTGAGATATCTATCTCTCCATGCCAGCTTCAACTCTAAGCCTCAGACCCACCTGTCCAACTCTCCATGGATATTTTTATAACCTCTGCCACATGCACATGCTGCAGGGAACACAAGCCCTGCACATAAATCTGGCCTGATTTGCCACATGCCCCAACCATCCCCACCTTCCCTCTCCCCACCGTTCAGATGGGAACTCATCAATACACCCCATTCCAATGCACCCAACAACAACCCATTCCAATGCACCCCATTCCCAGAAACAAAACTTGGGCTGCTTCAGTGGGGAAGCTTCTCTCCAAGGTATCTCTCATCAATTCCTTCCTCTTGTACATTCAAGCACACTATTCCCCTGTTGAGAGGTGGGAACTTTTCCTCCCCTCTCCTTATACCTAGTCTGGCCTTAGCTATCTGGTTTTCCAATAGAATGCAAGGATAGGGAAGCTCTGGGACTTCCGAGGCCGAGTCGTGGCATGCCTCACAGCTCCCACTGCCACGGAAGGAGTCTAAGTACCCTAAGAAGATCATGCCGTGTGGAAGCACAAGCTGGCCACGTGATGAAGCCTTGGAGAGGGAGAGCGCGTGGAGTCAACTAGCCCCCATGGTCCTGGTTATCCCAGCCCAAGCGCTAGGAATGTGAGCAAAAGAGCCATTCTTGGACATTCCAGCAGATGCCTTGTGGCAAAGAACCAAGGTTCCAGATTTATGGTCCCATTTGAACTATGCCAGCCATCTTTGGCCTCTGAGCAACCACTGCTGGGACCCCAAACATGGAGCAGGGACAAACCTTCCCTCTGTGTCTGGCCAGAATTCCCAAACCACAGAATTGTGGACATCTCAAATGGTTATTGGGCTCTGCTACTAGGTTTTGGAGTAGTCTGCTATAAGGAAAGATCACTGAAGCACCCAGGCATTGCTCCTCTCTGCCATACCATCCCCGAGACCCATCCAACACCAGGCACTTAATCTACAGTAGCCCTGGCCAGAAAAATCTCTCTTGTAGAACTGAGAGGAAGTTATCTATTTGCCTGTCTTTGTCCTTTACCATGTCATGGACTCCTCCAGGGCTCGGTCCAGTGTGTGGTGCTAAAATATAAGTACAGATCTGATGAACAGCTGAATGAAAGAAAGGAAGAAGGGCTACGCGCTGCTGTCCTCTTTGTGAATGCTGTGCCAGCCCTAGAACTGACAGTGTCTTGGGGGGCTCCATGGAAGGAAAGAAGCGCTGCAAGTGTTATTAGAATAATAGTGACAGGTTCCAAGGCTGGTAATCATTACCCTTCCCCAGGAGAGCTAGTTAGCTAGCAAAGAAGAAAGCCCCTCCCCGGGGTTGGGAATGTCAGTGCCCTGACGGCACTTGGCTTCAAACTGAACTCCCCACGCCATCTCCCAGAGCTGATCTGTCTATAAAATGGGTGGTTTCTATAGAAACCGAAGCACTGTAGTAAAGTGAAGGGAAATCGTACATTCTGTCAACGTACAGAGATCAATCCCGTTCTTATACAGGGCCAGGACTCTTTCACGCTTTATTTTTGAGCATCTCGACTTTCATTTCCATCCCAGCCATCTCATCTCATATTTATGAGGCTCCTGCACTGGTAATCTCGTCCCTTCCTGCCTAGCTGCCGCTGTTAACTAGGACCACAGGCAGAAGTATGGGGAAGCAGCGTGGAATTCCCGGCATTCCCTTGGGGTGCCAACAGGTCCGAACCCCCACTTCAGAGGCAGAACTGGAATCCCCGTTATCCTGGGTGGCACCCAGCCTGGTGGACAGGAGCCCCGTAGATAAGGCTCTGCAAATCTCCGACGAGACATTATAAAAATTTGCTCTGTAATCGGGTACTTGTTTGACATGCCCACACCTTAGCTTTAGACTGTCTCCAAGCTCTTAAATATTAATATGTCTGCAATCTCTGTTTTGCACCCCAAAGTGCAAGTAGCTTTCTAACAGGCAAGGAATCAGCACTTAGCTTATATGGGAATTATTCCATGCTGCCTCTGATCATCTATGGAGAAAATCAGAAAAGGTTGTATTTTAATATTTTAGATGAAGGCCCATGTCTTGAGACATGGTAACTCAAGAAAAATGCCTGCTTTTATTTTAATTCACTCTTAGAATAAGAAACAATATGATGTTTTTTCTTCATCAAAGCGCACGTTTATAATACATATCTGAAATCTGACCTAATGTCATTAAATGTGTTTTCCCCTTGTCCTGGTTCACTAAATGGTTGTTTGGAGTATAGGGCTGAATGGATGGATGGATCAGGGGGTGAATCATGGATGAATGAGGAGATAAATGATGGACAGATGGGGATGGATGATGGATAGATGCTGGATGAGCGAACCACTTCTACCAGGATGATTTTTCCAAAATGCAAATAGAATCATCCAGCCATTTATTCATTCACAAATATTTCTGAGCATCTGCTCCACGCCAGGCACAATGCTCAGCACTGGAGATCCAGCAGTGGATAGATGAGAGAAGGTCCCAGTCCTCGAGGAGCTAAGATTTCAGCATCTTTGAAATAGGGAATGGATTGAAAAGACGCAAGAGTGGGTGCAGGGAATGGAGTGAACAGTCTGTCCCTGTGGCCCAGGTGGGCACTGATGGTGACTTGCTCTAGAATAATGGCAGTGGATACACGGAGGCAAAAATAGATTTGAGAGCTACCAGCAGGCCTTGATGACTGATTGAAACACACAGCCCTGAGTCTAAATCTCAGTTCAACCACTTACGCACTGTGTGAGCCTCAATCTCCTTGGCTGTAACTTGTGGATAATTGCACCTATCTCCCCGAGTTGCTATGGAGGATAAATGAAATGAAGTACGTGAAAGAGGCAGGCTTGGGTTCTGGCCAAGAAAACATTTTAACATGAGAAACCTCCATTTTAGTGGAAGGCATCCACTAATCTCCGGTTCTAGTCCCCAGACTATGAGCCATGGGGAATACTAGAAGCTGTCAGGGTGAGAGTCAGCAGAAGGTCAAGAGAGGAACTCAAAGTGGAGAACAGCAGGGTCATCTGGTCACCCCGTGTCCAGCCCGTACTCCTTCTCCTCTCTCAGGGCTTGAAGCAGCTTCCTGCCACAAACCTGTGCCATACCATGTCTGAGTCCACACATCATGCCAACCTCATTTACAAATAAACTGTCGCAGAAGCCTGGGCCCCGTCCACCCTACATGGGCAAATCACCAAAACAGAACCTCCAAGGAGGTCAGAATCTTAAGGCTGCATGAACCAAGGAGCTCAGTGCTTGCCCCGCTCTATCAGAACAATTACACCCCCTTTTGTGTAGCCACAAAGCACAAAGAGAACAAAAATAAAATAGGTAGGCAGAACTCTAAGCTGAATAGTTCAGGAGAAAAAAGCAGGGTCACTGGCCAGCCAGATTGCCTGGTTTAAATCCCAACTCTGCTGCTGATTAGCTGTGTCCCCCTGGACAAACTGCTTAGTAATTATGTACCTCAGTTTCCTTACCTGTCAATTGGGGATAATACATTTCTACCTCTAGAATTTTGATAAGTAAGGTGTTAAATACATAATGAGCTTGGAACAGTGTCTGGTAGGTAGTAAATGGTTTATAAGTATTTGCTCTGGATGTATCATTATTGAGTGTCCTACCCTGACTACCTCACTAAGTGATTAAATGCACACTTCCAATTGGACCAGGTGACAATCCTAAGCACTCATTACAGAGCACAGGATTTGGAATTAGACCTGCCAGGAACTTTCGGCATGATGCTGGGCAGACACTGAACCTCTCTAATGCTCTCTCATCTCACCTTCCAAATGGGTATCAAAGCACTAACAGCGGACACTTGATGAACAAGAAGGTGAGGTTTTTTTATGTGTGTGTTTTAAAAAAACTCTTGAGCTGGATAAATAGTCCCTCTATAGACACAGCTCTGAACCCAGCAAAGCTATTCCCTGCCACTGAACTGCCATTTCAAGTCCCCTACAGCTCAGGCCTGGAATGGATCTCTTCTCTACCAGCTTCTTTTCTCTTTTCAACACCATTCCTGCCTTGTCAAATCTGCAAAGACGACCAGTCCAAGCCAACACAGTTCAAACAATCCAGAGGAGAAAGAAAGACAGTCTGAGCATAGACAGAAAGAAAACAAATCCAAACCAAATGGCAGTTCCCTCAGATAGGAGGATTCTGGAAGTCAGCAGAGGGGCCAGGCAGCTTTGAAGGCAGAGGGAGCTGCACAGAGCTGCACTTTGCAGATGGACTCCACTCCACCCAAGTTCTCAGCTAGCAAGCACACAGTAAAACAGACTTGACCTCCTCCCCTGTGATGGTAAGAAGAAAGAGGCTCAGAGATGTTCAGAAACCTATCTAAGGTCACACAGCTCGGTATTAGAAGAGCTGGGATTCAGAAGCAGGTCTCACTCCACGTGCCTTTACCATGACACCTGCTGCCATCCCCAGGTGGAGCCTGCAGCAAAGCACAGGTGAGACTGCAATTAAAGCACATTCTATTATTTACTGGGAGCAGCATTCAAAGATCTCCACTCCTAAAGGAAGTGGCTTCTCACCTCCGCTTGCAGTTAACCACTTTGGAATACAGTCTAGCACATTCTCAAAAGAAACTGCAGGTGCAGGACTCAGAGGAGTCCTGTATCTGAGGCTCCCCAGCCTATGGAGAAGCTGAGTCTTCTGCTTATGCAAAGGGAGCTACGCTTTTATTCCTTCACAGATATGTTTAAGCACCTACTATGTGCCAGCCACAATGTTAAGCACTGAAGATTCAGCAGTGGATTTAGAGATTAAGGTCCCAACCAGTGAATATTTCAATATTTGGGGAGTAGGGAATGAATTGAAAGGAAACAAGAGTGGGTACAGAGGAGGGAGAGGAGGGACAACTTCTTACCCTTTGGACAAAGCCAGTCTAGAGCAGGGTTTCTCACCCTTGGCACTGCTGACACTTGGGGCAGAGGAATTCTCTGCTGTGTGTGTGTGGAGAGGGGTCCTGTGCACTGCAGGATGTTTAGTGGCATCCCTGGGTCCTACCTACTGGATGCCACTGGCATTCCACCCTTAACTGTAAAGACCAAAATTATCTCCAGAGTTGACCAATGCCCAGGGAGGTGGGGGGCAGGGCAAAACTGGCCTGGAGGGACATGTCGCATTCTGAGAGAATGTGCAAGTGGGCCTGAGGGGTGCCGCAGAGGCAGGAAGGCTGCCATGTCCTCTTGGAAGGATGCTGGACAAGATGGGGTCGCCAGGGACGAGCAATGCCTTCAGCACCGCGCGCTCCCAGCTCCTTCCTGTCAGGCTTGATTGATCTCCAAGGGGCCAACTCAGTGGCTCCACCTCCCTAGAGGCCGAGGCATGGCCTAGATTCCAGGTTACTGATTTCCCAGCAGAACCAGAACCTCTCGAGCAGACAAGAATTTCATCTTAACTGGTCAGCACATTCTTCCCTGGAGAGAACTCTTGGGAAGCAGAGTCGTGGTGAGATCGATGTTGGTGAGCAGACCTGGAAGGAGGAATCGCTGGAAGACTTGATGGTGCTTGTTCCTGGGCTGAATTTTCCTCCTGGAGTACAGGAGGGGAGCCAGCATCCTGGCACATTATACTGATTTCTGTATCTTCTATTATTAAATTATAATCAAATTAAGCAGATAATCAAAAAGTATTGGCAAAGTCCCCTGAGGGAGGGGAGAAAGACTAGAATTGTTAAGGCTTACCATCAGGGAATCCCTTGATACTTTGTTAAACTTTAGGGACAAAAGGTAATCCCTAATCAACAGGCTGTGCCCTCGATCGTGAGGCTTACTCTTAGGAAGCTTATGTAGGTAGCAGAGAAGCTTAGACTACCTATAGGCATGCCTAAGAGTTACTTCTGGAGGACCTCTGTTGTTGCTCAGACGTGGCCTCAGACTATCTAAGCCCAAATCTGCAAGAGAAATCATTGCCCTCACTCCTACATGGGACATGACATCCAGGGGGGAAAGTCTCCCTGGTGACATGGGAGATGACTCCCAGGGATGAATCTAGACCTGGCACCACGGGATCAACAATTCCATCCTGACCAAAAGGGGGAAAAGAAGTGTAACTAATAGAGTATCAGTGGCAGAGAGTTCAGACAGAGTCGAGAGGCTACTCTGGAGGTCCCTCTTACTCAAGCTTCAGGTAGACCTTGCTACCTATCATAACCTGCCAACCCCCAACCTGGACCTTTCCAGCCAATCCTAAAGAACACCTAGGGCAATATATAAGATTCCAGAAGGGTTCCAGGCACTAGAGAAACTTTCCAGAAACCTACAACCTCTGGATGGGTCCCTGGTCCAAATAAGTCCTGAAACCTAGCCCAGACTCTCCAGAACATCAGACAGTTTCATCTCCTACCCCATATTAGTGGCAGGCCCTTCCAATAGCAAAAATTTAGAATTGCCATAGTCCAAACAACCCCAAAGAGAGGTATGGAAAGATCAAAGGTGATGGTGGAATTATACATAGAAGATAGGATTTAACCAATGAATATGAATGCTGAAAGATTAAATTGATATCTCTTTTAGTTTCCGGTATTTTAGAGCAGCTAGAAGTAAAAGCCTAAAATTGTGAAATTGGAACCCATGTCAAAGTCTGAAATATGTTCTACAACTAATTGTGATGCTGTTCTTTGAAGTTTATAGCTTTTTTGTATATATGTTATTCATAGGAAAAGAAGTTGATTGTAATGATAAAACATTATTTAAGCCCTCTAGCCTCCTATACTCTGGAGCAGCTAGAAGGAAAAATCTGAGAGGATCATATGGTAGCCCATGACAAACTCTGGGATCTGTCCTGTAACCACTTGTTGAAGAGTGCTTTGAAAACTATGGCTTTTTTATTTCTTTGCTTTGTACATATGTTATATTATACAACAAAAAAAAGTTAGAACCTAATGATACACGCAACAGTTTGCCTATCAGGCAACTCTTCCAGCCTGTGAGCGCCTCAAAAGTGGGGGGGAGGGGGGTGCTACATCGCCTCCACCTGTGCAGCACAGCGCTGCAGGGGAGATGCACAGGCAGCATCTGTGTTTGCTTCTTTTACCTTTTGCTGTCACCTTCTTGAAAGAAAGGATGTGCAAGGCAGTTAGGAAGACAAAAGGCAAAAGAGATTTCTGACCACAGAAGGAAAATGCAATAGGTCCATAGAAGTTATCACATCTCCCATGGAGAGCAAGATACCCAGGCTTCAAATGATGACAGCTAGCCACTTTTTTCTGGATCAGCTTTGTCTAAGGAGGTCTCCTTGGAATCTCGATATTGGAAGTGGAAAGCGGAGGAGGAGAGGAAGGGAGGGGAGTGGAGGAGGAAGAGGAGGGAGGGGAAGGAGAAGAGGTATGAGGTATGAGGAGGAAGGCGTGAAGAAGAGAAGGGGAGGAAAGGGGAGGAGAGGGAAACGGACAACACACAAGCTTCTTCTCTCTGGACCACTTGCGTTTAGGAAGCGATGCATGCCCTCACCCCTCTCAGCCATTCCCAACACGTGCTGCCAGATCAGTATAAATCACATTAACGATCATCATTAACATTTATCGAGCTTTTACTGTGTACCAGACGCTTTTCTACATGCCTACTGTATTAACACCGCTAATCCTTACCACAGCCCTGAGAGGCACAGAGGCATTGAACAACTTGGTTATCTAGGTTACTAGCCAGTTAGTAGTTGCACACTGGGGAGACAAGGTATTTCCCAGACTCTGAGAAATCTTGCATTAGAAACCTGCCATACCCAAATTTCTCACATTTGTTTGACTATGGGACCTTTTTTTTTTATTTATTTTTTTCTCATCAAGCACATCTATTAACAGGCTGCGAAATGCATCCTGGAAAACACAGTTCTAGAACAATGTAGGTTTTGGTTCACTAACTGCGTGCTGGAAGCTTTCATATAATGAGCCTAAGTTGTCATAACCGAAAGGCATAACAATAATTAGTATGATGACTATCAACATTTCATTATTAATAACAGTATCCTCCTATTTATATTCAAATTATATTCTTATTCCTAAAGCTCTAAGATGTCCCTATGAGGAAAGTAGTAAGTTCATTGTCCCCATTTTCCAGATGAGACAGCCGAGGCCCAGTGAGCTTCCACCTTGTTCGGGACCCCTGGGCAGCAGGAGAAGTGCAGGCACAGCAGCCAAGGCAAAGCTTTCTCACCAAGACTTTATTGTGAGGTGCAATGCCAGGGCGGCTGAGGGAGAGGAGGAGGAGGGCAAGCTGGAAGGGAGGATGAGCAAATGCAGGGCGGGGCTTTCCCAGGCCCCAGGACTTCACAAGAAGGCTTCGCTGGTTGCTCGACCACGGACCGTGGGGGGCTCGGCTCAGAATGCTCCATCCTTCAGGAAGAGGAAGAGAGAGTGTTCTGGTTTGCTAGTTGCTAGAATGCAATATACCAGAAAAGGAATGGCTTTTAACAAGGGGAGTTTAATGAGTTGCTAGTTTACAGATCTAAGGCCGAGAAAATGTCCCAATTAAAACAAGTCTATAGAAATGTCCAATCAAAGGCATCCGGGGAAAGATACCTTGGTTCAAGAAGGCCGATGAAGTTCAGGGTCTCTCTCTCAAGTGAGACGGCACATGGTGAACACAGTCAGGGCTTCTCTCTCGGCTGGAAGGGCGCATGGCAAATACAGCATCATCTGCTAGCTTTCTCTCCTGGCTTCCTATTTCATGAAGCTCCCCGGGAGGCACTTTCCTTCTTCATCTCCAAAGGTTGATGGCTCGTGGACTCTGCATCATGGTGCTGCAGCATTCTCTGCTCTCTCTGAGTCTCTCATTCTCCAAAATGTTTCCTCTTTTATAGGACTTCAGAAACTAATCAAGACCCACTCAGATGGGTGGAGACATATCATCCCCTAATCCAGTTTAACAACCGTTCTTAACTAAATCTCATCAACCAGGGAGATGATCCCATCACAGTCCCAAATACACAGCATTGAATAGAGACTATTCTACCTTTAAGAAATGGGATCCATATTAAAACATGGCTTTTCTTAGGGGGCATACTTCCTTTCAAACCAGCACAGAGAGAAATCTTACATCTGCTACTTTGTTCCTCTCCGTGCTTCCCGGCTCTCTTTGGTCAAAGTACTCACACAGGGCACTAACTCTCCTACACAAACGGACTGTGATATCTAAGCCACTTCATGCAGCTCTTGGAAAAACCAGATCAAGCATCGGATGGTATGACACACCTCGAGCCTCATCCACTCCAACCTGGACACCAAAGACCCCGCAGCTCCCACAGCTGTGGGTGCAGTGGAGGCCGGGATGGACAAGGGCCCTGAGGAGTTAGGTGACTATACATTGATTCAAGGCCTGGGGACAGATGGGATCAAGTAAACCTGGGAAGCACATAACTTAGGGCATCCATCCACCTCTTTGGATTTAAAGTGAGGACGCCTTCATTCAGCAGCAGAAAGCCTTAGCCTGCAGTACCCAAGCCCCTGTAGCCACGGCACCCATTGAAAATGCAGATTCCTAGGCCACAAGCACCTCTGCACCACCACTCCCCCGCTAAAGGAGCAGCTTCACTGCAGATGCAACTGTGGAATCTACAAATTTTTTAAAGCTCCTGGGATGACTTCTGTGCACATTAAATTTCAGTAACAGCTAGAGCTGTTTGCTGCCTCAAGTCCCCAACTCATTTAAAGAGGGGAAATCGAAACCCAGCAGTGATTAATTATAGATCAATGAAACAGAACAACTAATCAGGCAAAAGGTCAAGTCATGGCGCACAGAAGCACATGGGACACGGGCACGTGGCAAGCCAACTAATCGGGGGCTTCTCACGGTGGTCATTTGCTCATAAACACTGATAACAACAGGTCTCCTAGATATGAACGGAAGTTAATTTTTCATAAAGCGATAGGAAAAGTAAATTTGGTTTGAATATCATACCCTACATCCACTGCATACTTTCTTTCTGAACGACTGAAAGACTCAGCCCTTTTGCATCCGTGAAGCAGCAGGAGAGAGGTGCCAGAATGCACTCTGCTTCAGCAACCCTGAAAAGGTTCCAATTCTTGCACAGTGACAACATCCCTTGATTCTCACAGTCCTAGCTATTAAATGGAGACAAATGATGCAGGGTGAGGTTGGACATAGGGACGGGGGTGTCTGATGACAGCTGGGCATCCAAGTCATTGTTGCTTATAAAGATTTTCATTAGCAGACTTTCTAGCATCTACTGTTCCAGTATACTGGACCCATCTCTGGAAATTTTCAACAACCTCAGATTTAATTTCCTTTTCCATTAATTAATTTTTGTATTAATCTCGTCCATTAGAGCCTAATACCTCCCAATTACATGTTATAAGCTTGGAGGAAGCTTGGTAATTGAAACTGTCCCAAGATATCAAGAGTGCCCTGCTTGGTGTGTCTGCTTTAATTAGCTTTTCATTAATTACTTTTTTATCAATTAATATTTTGTACTTTCGGCCTAACACTTGTGATCGCTACATCATACGCTTCTAAATGACACCTCATTTATTGTGATCAGTCAAGCAAGGGGTTGAGAACAAGTTCAGCAAAAGGAGCTGGTACTGAAGACATGATCTGTGCCTACATACAAATTACATGTGACCCTTCCAGGGGTGGGTTCACCCCAAAATGTGTACCCAAGAGTCTCACCAAGCTAGGAAAAAACAAAAAAGACCATACAAAGTGTCTGGTCCAAACTACTCATTTTGGAGTAGGGAAGGAAGTGGCCTGGCCAACCTCTCAGAACATTGAAGGAGAACATTTTTCTCACCTCCACCTCTCCCCACCCCCATTTCAAGGCTGATCACTCAATTTACCATCTATGCCAGGACTCTTCTGAGAGTGAAAAGGATTGTTATTAATAATTCTTCTGGGGAACAGACACAAGAGACACAAACTAGAATGGAGCATCCCCCAACTCATCATCCCCGCATAAGCTCAGTGTCCTCTTGGCTCTAGTGTCTTTAAGGTGGTATCCCTGCCTTGGCTGCCTTAATACAGTCCAGTATTTGCCTGGAAAATCAATTTACATTGATTAATGAGAATAATAGGATTGTGATCTTCATCTCCAGAACTCTCTTACTATTTCCATTTTTTGTCTTAGACACTTAAGTTCACCCAGTATCTTTTTTTATCTTGTACATATCATCATTTCCCCACTATTCCTTCACAGAATATTCCTGAATTGCACCCTTCCTCCTAACCTAATGATTCAGATTGGACAGAAGTCAGACTGCCTGGGTTTGAACTTAGAAGCCGGGTATCTTTGAGCAAGTTTCTTAAACTCTGTGTAACACAGTTTTCTTATCTGTAAAACGAGAATAAAGCAATACTTATTTTGTGGGGTTCCTGTAAGGATTAGATGAGTTGATGTAGGTAAAGTGCTTCAAACAGGGCCTGGCTGGTAAAGAATACTATATCAGTACTTGCTAAATTAAAGAAACAATAAAGATAAATTTGAAAGAAGCAGCAACGATTAAAAGAAATAACTAATTTCTAACTCTAAACAAAGCAGAATACTTCTAACTCCCAGAGAAGAAGACGAAAGAAAACCAGATTTGGTTGTGCATAGCTCCCTGTGCCAGACACTAGGATGGCCACTTGAAATGCATCCTTTTATTTGGTCCACCCAACCCTTTAAGGCAGGAGTTGCTGTTATCCCCATTTTACAGGTGAGGAAACAGACTCAGAGGCATGTAGAGGTTGGCTTCCGCAACACAACAAAACCAAATATCCCAAGGATAGAGGCCAGGTGGGACAACTGGATAAATAAAAACAAACCAGGGTGTCAGTTTGGCTTCCACCCTCCACTTGGACCCTCTCTATTGCTACCTTCCACAAGCAGCCACCCCCAGAGGACTCTGCACCCCCACCTCCACCCCCAATGCCAAGACCCATTCATGAGCCCTTCCTCAGCTCTGGAAGGGAACTTCTAGAAAGATCTTCTAAGTCCTGCAGAAACAAAAAGGGAACAAGCACAGGAGGCAAAGAGTCAGCTCAGCAGACAATAAATGGGTGTTGGCTCTTCCACAGAGATCTCTCCCCCAGCTCACTCCAGCCTTTCCCGCTCCATGCCCTGACTGCTGGGATAGCACTTGCTCTCACTTTGAAGGGCTGGTCCTCTTCCCAGACATGAGCCCCAATTCCTGGATTTCCAGCTCCCAACCTCCCTTCATTAATGGTGAAAAATGCCCTCCACTGCTAAGCCAAGAGTTGAGAGATAAACAGTTGCCTTTCTGATCTCAATCTGCTTAAAACTTGACTACATTCCCCTCATTTGCCTTCCCACCCATTCATTCATTCATCCACTCATTCACTCAACAGATACTTATCAACCACCATTGTAAGCTTTAAGTCTTCCCATTTTATCCTGACATGTGCTGTTTCCTCTGTGTAACTCATTTCTCCCTTTCCAAATGACCCAGAATTTATAACTTGGAGATTGGATCAGCGATATCTGTGTTCTTTATTATGGACTCAGGATTTAAGAGTTCAATCCACCCTGTAGCTTGGCTGAGCACATCCTCTCATTTCATAGGTGGGAAACTGCAGTCCATAGGGGCAAAGTGCCTGGCTCCAGGTCAGGGAATTATTCTGGAGATGGAAAAGTTCAGACCAGAGGCTAGGTGTCCTGATCCCTCTGCCCCCGCCTCATGTCTGCTCTGGCTGCCTCAGTTAGGGATGAAAACAAGGAAAAGGGCAGGGAGAGGCAGTCTCCTAGGTCAACACTTGGGTGGGGCTTCTCTCCTCTGAAGGCCCTCTGCCAGGACCAACCCTCCCCAGCGTCAGAGTTGGAGAGTTTGCGTAAAGACGAGAACTGCCTCTGCGGTTCTGCATTCTGCAGTTTCCTGGCCATCTTGGAAACTCTTTCTTGCCAAACCTATCTCCTTCTGGGCTGAGCAGGGGCTTCAGCCTTGACCCCTCTCATGTTCTGGAGTCCTTTACGCCTCTCTGTGCAGGACTTAAACACACTCATTCATTTAACATATTTATTAAGCACCTACTATGGGCCAAGAACTGAGACTCCAGCAGTGACATAAGACAAACTCATGGAATTCTGAGACTAGAGCCAGACATGGATGATGATGAATAAGACGAATGCTAGGAAAGGGGGTGGGTCATAGAGGGGTGACTGCCTGTAATTCAGGGGTGCCTAGCCTGGCCCAAAACTAAGCAAGAGTCTTGCAGAAGCCTTTGCAAAACCTTCAGTGAAAAGATCTGGGGGGTGATGCTTAGTAACCAATACTCAAGGCTCCAAGGTGATGCCTCTACACCTCGAGAGGATGAAGCACGTGGAGGCTGGGAAATGGCCCGGCTGGATTAGTCTAAGAGTCACAACCAGTTTGGGAACAAGACTAATTGAACATGACTGGCTGATCTTTAGCCTAAGAAGCTGCTTCAAATGCATAGATCTAGTAGTTAAAGATTAAATCTCAGCAAAATATTCATCCCTGTACATGTAAAACCACACCCCCTCCACTCCTCTGGCCTTCTTTTTATTTATTTATTTTTTTTTGCCCCTGAGATCATTAGATTAGCAAGTATTTGTCCTCACCCCATCCCACTACCACTACCTCTCCTCTCTGGGACAGGCTGGGACCTCTGAACAAGGTAAAGCCTCCCTCAACTCTCTTGCATGCATATACCTTATCACCGTATATCCGTGATTATTTATTTCAGTGGTTTATTTCATAGCTTACAAGACAGCAGGAAGCCTTAGGGAAGGAGAGTAAGCAAGTATGTCCCAGATTCTGGACAGAGCAAGAAAGACACTGCTCTTAGTGGATGGGAGATACCCTGGAAAATCTTACCAGTTCCTTTACCACTTCTTCAAACCACTGGGAGCAGAGGGCCTCAAGAGTGGTACCTGAGAGAGGGGCCTGTATGCATTCCAAGTGTGGCTATCAGTTCGAGGACTCTTACATCTCCTGGTAAGGGCTCAGCTTGAGACCTCAGCTGTCTTATTTCTAAAAGACCAAACCTAACTGTACAGTAACCAATAACCTGAGGGTTGCCAATTGTGATTTTGTCCTTATGACTCAAAAGGAGGAGTTTGTAAATTCAAGTGGATGAAGTATGTGTGTGTAGGTGAGTGTGTGTGTTCATGTGAGTGTGTGTGGTGTGGGAAAATCCACTCTACAAATCAGGAATAAACCAGAACAACTTAAAAAATAATAATAAAGCGCAGATACTCATTCACACGCACACACACACACATACGCTCTCACATGCACACACCTTCAACAAGTGGCTTGCTGAAAATGCAACAAATGCTTGCTAAAAATGCTACCAAAGTGATTCAAGTTATCTCAAACAGCATTTCAGCAAAGAATAAAGAGGCCCCAACAACTCACTGGAGAACAAAACAGGGCAAGAAGAACTTTCCCCATTTATAACCAATATGAGGCCTAGAAAGATATTTTGTTAATTACAGAAAAATGAAGTATGCAAAAGACCAGGAAAAACATACTTTTCTAAAAAGGACTTATACATGAAATCCATTAAATCTCAGACTGCCTGCTTTGCATTCTCCATAAATTCAAGAAAACCTGGTTGCATGAAAAAGATATTTAAAAATAAAACAATCAGAAGTAAGAAGAGATTTATTTGATTTAAACACTAGAAAACAATTTTAAAATGGTAACTAAAATAAGGAAGGAATGTTTTGAAGTTCCTGAGAAGGAAGATTATAGGTACATCCGGCTGGGGAGAAGCAGAAGGAGTGTGCTGGAATACAGGAAAGTTAGCACAACACTCATCCCCACAACACGCAGTTCATAGAAATAAGCAACGAAACACTACCGCAGGTCTTTGGGATGGGAAGAAGAAAACAGACCATCTCAAGTGCACTCTAAAGGAGGAAAGTAGATAAAGGCGGCCCTGCAGGTAAAAGGTATAACTTTATTGAAAGAGGAACAGAGATGCAGAATTACCTCTCAATTCCTCTATGTTATGCCTAGAGTATAGGGTTGATCCTTTTCTATCATCAGCTGAGGAATTAACTGTAATATGATGATAAATGTAGAATTTCGGTGAAGAGAGTTCAAAGAGTACTGAAACTTTGAAATATTTATTAAGACTGGGACTTACAGGTACCAGGACAGATAGAAAGCTCCCAATAATAAAATGGTCAGAAAAAAATATAAAAAAATGGGATGGACAAGAGTGATATATAATATGGACAATGAAAATTCCTAAAAAAAACACATTAGAACAGATGAAAATAAGCTATATTTAATCTCTTACACATCCTGAACAATATTTTTTCATCTAGTATCAAAGAAGAAAAACAAAGATATCTAAATAGGTAAATACTTATATAAATAACCAATGTCAGACTTCTCCTCTACAATACTAGACTGAAAAAACTAATGCTTAAATATCTACAGTGTTTAAGGCAGTAATTTTTGCTCATGTATGAAAAAAGAAAGATATTTACAAATATAAAAGGACTCAGAAAGTATATGTGGAAATATCACCAGCACCAGCACCTTGCCAACTAAGTATCCTCAGGAAGGTGCTAAAATAAATACACTAACCAAATGAAGTTCATTTTTTTTTAAATGAAGAATGGGTAGTCACAGTTTTTAATGCCTGGCAGTAAGTAACAAAACAAGCAAAATATGGAATTTTCTTAATAACTAATTTAAGTATAGTTGCAAAGAGAATATAAGTGTTATCAATGGTTCTTTTAAAAAAATATGCTATGGGCGGGCCACAGTGGCTCAGCAGGCAGAGTTCTCACCTGCCATGCCGGAGACCTGGGTTCAATTCCCGGCGCCTGCCCATGCAAATAAAAAAAAGATATGCTATGACAACTTTATATTTCCTGCATGATATTTCTATAAATCTACAATTGCTATAAAAAAGAAAAAAAAAGGTATATAGACATATAAGTTCAAATAATAATGATTAAGAAGCACAGATAAAAGGGAATGAATAAAGATAATAAAAGGGTATGATAAAATTTTACATTTTGAAGGCAATTAGGAATGAAGTTAGAAAAATTTAAATTTATATGTACATTAATAAAGCTAAAGTAATCCAACAATAAAAGCATGATGTATATACATACCTAATCACTAGACCTGGGCTCAACAAAGTTTTTCTGTTAGAAGCCCAGATAGTATATATCTTAGGCTACATAGCCCACTTACAGCCTCCGTCACATAGTCTTTTTTCTTTCGTTTTGTGTGTCTTTACTACCCTTTAAAAGTATAAAAGCTATTCTTAGCTTGTACACTGTAGAAAAAACACACTGTCAGCTGGACTTGACCCAGTAGCCATAGGTTGGTAAATCCTGCATCAGAGTAAAAAAGGAAGGGAAGTGTGTGTGTGGGGGGGGGAAACAAAAATAGGAAATAGAAAGCATTGCATGGAGATGATGAAAATCATACAAAACATAGTGGTTTTGACATTTGGTATAAAGAGACTCAATTTCTCTATCAAAAGACACTGAGGGTGGTGCAACAGTGGCTCAGTGGCAGAATTCTCACCTGCCATGCTGGAGACCCGGGTTCAATTCCCAGTGCCTGCCCATGTAAACAAAAGACATTGACTGGCAGTCTGAGTCAAAAATTAAGTATATCTATGTGGAATTGTAACCCATACCAAACTCTGAAATCTGTTCTACAACCAATTGTTGCAGTACGCTTTGAAATTTATTGGTTTTTTGTATATATGTTATTTTTCACAATTAAAAAATAGGTATCCTATAATGAAAACAGGAAATAACATGAAAAAAATTAAGTATATATAAACATTTCCCATAAGACACGATCCTAAATTGTTAGATTGTAAAAAGGTTAAATGTGAAAGAAAGGGCAGATTTAATAGGCAAATGTCAGTGGAAAAAATGCAGTTGTACTAATATCCATATCAAAGTATAATTCAAATACAAGGCATTAAATAGTACAAAGAACGTCATTTTACATTGATAAAAGGTATAATTCACAAGGACATCTTAACTATCATGACCTTTTCTACAGTATGTAACATTGCTTTAAAATATATAAAGCAAACTGTTAGAAAAGAAATTGACAGAAGCACACCTCTCTGAGTACTGACATAGAGACAGAAAATTCAAATAAGAATAAGGTGGCCTTAATAATGTAACTAATAATATTGATTAAAAAGACATACATCAAACTTTTTTCTCCACAGAGAGTTCACCTCTTTTTACTGCTCTTTGAAAGTTTTTAAATGATGATTTAAAACAAAAAAGACTACCAAAAAAACCTCAACAAATTTTAATGTTTTACCAACTGTGTTATGGCTGTGAGGCTAAAGGTTAAACAACATTTAATCACTAGTAAATTTAAATTAAAGCAGAAAAAAATGTATTTGATATATGAATTAACATAGATTCCTATCATAACCATGATACCAAAATCTGACAAAAATTACACAACTATAAACCAATACCATGTGTGTATGAATAAAAAAAATCCAAAACGAAGAGTTAAGAGACCAAATCCTATCATATATGAAAAAAAAATACTATGACAAAGTAAATTTCAGAAATACAGGCTATTTCAACATTAGTAAATCAATTAATATATTTAATACAAGGAGAAATATATTTTAAATTAAAATCCTGTATATATATCACTAGAGATAAAAGACATTTGATTAGAATATCCATTCTTGTTTAAATTCTTAGTAAAATAATGTAATTATCATTATTTGAAAGTGATTATCTACCTAGGAAAGCCAAGGTAATCAACAGAAAAATTATTATAACTAATACTCAGATTCAATAAGATATCCAGTATAAAAGTAAATAAATAAACTCATAGCCTTCTCATATCACAGCACCAAACAATTAAAAAACATAAAGCTGGAGAAGAGAACAACCCATTCACTATATATCCATATCCATATCCAATCCATATCCATATGCATAGCCATATTCATATATGCACATACACATATACATACAAACAGACCTGCCATGCAGAACTAGGGGCGTCAGCTATATATAAAAAGAGGTATGCTGGTAAATATTCAACAACTGGCAATGTGGGAAAAGAAGTCCTCATTTGTAGCATTTGATCATGCCTGTGACTTAAACATTTCCCCCATAACTGGCTACCAGCATGGTGCCACTGAAAACAAAGTTGGGAAGAGATGGGCAATAGCACACCACTATATAGTACAATAAAAATAAATAAACTCAAGAACATGGGCAGTAATAAAATATAGTAAAAAGTAGGAAGTAATGAGTTTGAGTATTTATTACCTTTGTTTTTTTAATATAATTTATTTCACTGTAAGTATATAAAATTTTTTATTTAACAATCACCTTATAAGCTCTGAAAATTTAATAATCAGCTCTTGGGCATAGGTACATGCTCACTTCAGCACAACACAGTTTTTAAAAACTAATAATCTCAACCAGAAAGTTTCAGTACTTGTAGGAAGAATATTACTAAGCTTAGCTGAAAGCCATCAAATAAAACTTCAACAAAGAGAAGTGCATCATGCTCATAGATGAGAAAACTTAATATGATAAAGATGATAATATGATATCGATGTCAATCAAAATATTTAAGCAATCCCAAGCAATGCACCAATTTAATTTTCTCTGAGGGCAAGGGGTAGACTTGACAAAGTAATTTTAAATTTCATTCCTAAAAATAAATACCAATTACCCAGGAAAATTCTATAGACAACCACATTCAGGGGACACTTAGTCTTAAGGCTAGAATATTGAGATGAGTGTGACACACTCAGCAGTGGAGACAACAGAAGCTCTGGTCTCAGTCCAGTGGGGTGGACAGATACCTAAACAGGTCATGACAAGTGCTACCATAACTGTGAAGAGAACACGCACAAACTGGGGAGTCTGAGAATGCCACAGAAAGGATGTGATCCCTGAATAGACAGATTTGCCTTCTCAGGTCTTTTGAAACTTTCATCAAATTGCCTGCCAGGAAGCTTGCACCAATTCACACTCTCACAACCTGTGTGTGCAAGGGCCTATTTCCAGCATCCTTGCCCACACTGACCAATATGCCATTTTTATTCTATCTTGCCTAGTTTGATAGGTGAAAATGGTACCTATCTTAAGTAGCATGCCTGAGGTTTGATGAGGCCAGTAACATATCATGGACTTCTTGACTACTTTGATTTTTACTTCTGAGGACACTCAAATCTCCTCTGTGCCCCCTTGGTTCCTTGCACAGTCCCATCATAGCATTCAGTACATAGTGGCACACAAGCTCTCACATTTTCTCCACTTGACAGCAAGCCAGGAGTGGGGACTGTGCCTCTTTTGTCCCTGTATCTACTCAGGTGTTCAGAGTTCAGCCAGGACCACAGGCTCTTAGCCAAGGACTGCCCAACCAATGGCAGGTTCTATGAGAACATCTGCCAAGTTAAAGCGACAACAGGTTTTGGAGCATTTTCACTTGGATGCCAGCAGCCACTGCAACTGAACCACATAAAAATGGCGCTGCATTCCCAGAGGCACAGTGTTCTGCCAACATTATTAACAGCAACTGGGCACAAACAAGGAGAAAAACAAAAATAGAGTAAGGCTGTAGTTCATTCCATTGTATGCGATCATGAGGCAGAGAAGTCTGTACAATTAAAGAAGAATTTTCTCCAGAAATTACATTTTGCTTAAGAGACCATTCCAAGGTACCTGTGGAACTGTCAGAGAAAATTAGATTCTCTGCAAATAACAGTCACTTGAATTTCTACTTTACTTCTAAAGTGTTCTCCTGTTCTAACTTCCATCTGTTGTGTCTTTCCAACCCCTTCTTTAGGAGAGGCAGTTGGCTGGGCATTAATCTGCTTATCAGACCCTGAAAAGGCACTGCAGGCTGGTGTCATGACATGATAGTGGGTGATGAGTCCATGCAAGTTTGCCCAGATGGTTATGGAAGGTCAGGAAGCCCAGACCATCCCTGTACAGGGAGCCAGGAGCCACTCCATCTATCCAGTGGCTGAAGAGGGCTGCTATTACCTCTATTTCACAAGGCAGGAAGCTGAGGCTCAGAAGGCTAGTGGACATCCATCAAGTTCTCACAGCCAATGAGTGGCAGGCCAGGGCCCATGCCCAGAGCCATCTGACTACACCTCTAAAGCCTTATGATGCTCTGCCCCATGGACCTGCCCCATTACAGCCACCCCAGCCTCTGTTCTAAGCTGCAGACACCCATCAAGCGTGTATAGAGAAATGAGTGGTGATGGGAACATTCAACTGTGTCCATGTGAAACCCAGAGACACACACAGCTTGCCTGAAAATGACTGATAGGATGGAAACTGACAAACCATCACCTGCTTCTGGCACCATCCATGACTGGTTAACATGGATATTGTGTTGATTCTGGCAAGATGGAAGAAGACATCACTCATCATTAATGGAGTGTCACAGATACACTTGCCTAAAGGAAAATGTTCTTTGGGTTGTTATTGTTGTTGTTCTCAATTTTCCCATCACTTTACAACCATTAAAAAAATGGAAAAGATTCAGCAGAAGGGATGATCCTACCATGGGGTAGAATGGAAATGAGTCTTGATTCATTCCCTTCTTTCTTTTCTGGAACAACCAAAAGCCAATCCATCCTGGGGCGAGTGAACAGGTGTGCACCTCAGTTCTAGGACCAGCCAACTGCCCCAGGCTCTAGGATAGAGTTTCAGAGTCCAGAAGTCACAGCAAGGAGGTGTTCAGAGTCCAGGCAGGACCACAGGCTCTCAGCCAGGCTCAAAGGATGATGGTCAAGGAAGATGATTTGAAAATACATTTACAAATAGTAATAGATGTAGACAATATTTATTAACACTCCACTACGGACTCTGAAGTGCACTAAATAAATATTCTATACTCCATTTAAGCAGCACAATCATCCTTTGATCAGGTGTACAAAACTTGAACTAAAATTTCTGAATATTCAATATCTTTGAAAATCAAAAGTGGTTTTCATACATGTGGTACAGACTTATTAGGTGCTAAGATTTAAGTTAAACTGATGGGGCAGGGCTAATTGTGGATTTATACCTCCTTTTATGTTTTTTTTAGTATTCATACCTTTTTCTGCAAAAATATCAAAATGTTCGACTTCAATGTGGCTGCTCCAGATCCCACTGGGAGTGTCATTTATTATATGGTACATGCATAGCAATGCCTTCCAAAGGAAAAAAATCTGAATTTTGAAACACATTTGGCCCCAAGGATAGCAGATAGGTGTTTGAGGACTTGTTCAACTCATTTTATGGATGGGGAAACTGAAGGCATAAAGAAGTTGAGGAATTTGCCTGAAGTTTCGCAGCACAGAAGCATCAGATCTAGGATTTGGGTTAACCAGCATGTTCAGCAGCCTTCAGCAAGCTCCATGCCCCTTTCAGTGTGTCTCAGCTCCTGCTTGTTCTTGGGCAGGAAGCAAAGATTTGCCTCTTTAGACAGCTGAGGTCTGCAATGAGCCCCCAGAGCATCAGAAGCATAATTAAAGTGCTCGGACTACCTGTGATATGGGTTATAGAGCTCTGTTTCAAATCTAAAGTCAAATGCAGTGGCAGCATCAGTCCTAGTTAGGTAACTACCAGTCAAGCATTAGGATCCAGACTTGAGCGTATATGCAGAGAAGCAAAGAAAGGCATCTCTCAAGTTGCTGATGATGAACCAGCATCAAATTAATCACATTCCCTCAAACTACAGCAGTGGAGACAGGCCCTGGAGCCACACAGACTGACTCTGAATCCTGGCTCAGTTTACCAGCCATATGACCTTGGACAAGCTACTTAATCACTCTGTGCCCCAGTTTCTTTATCTGAAAAATGGGGATGATAATAATATAGCTACTTCAAGAGTTGCCATGAGAATTAAATGAGTCTGTACTTAAAGCCTGTATAATATAGCAAGTCCTCCGTAAGCCTTTGCTTCATAAATGCATGCACACTTTGTTTCACATTCCAACTTCTCTGAAATTGGGATTCTTCTTGCCACTATGTGTACCTTTAATATAATGTTTATTTTGTTGTTCCCAGAAAGCTGCAATTTAACCACTGGTACATCTTTTATCTGGATGGCATCTTAGAATTGTGGGAACATGGTAAATAATACTTTAGAAAGAATGCATTTTCCTCTTGGTCCCAAGAGATGAAATTGAGACAGAATGAGTTATAGATTCGACCTGTGCTCACCACGTGTCTCTGCCTGGAGGTCACACTTCCCTGTTCACAGACTAAAGTATTCAAAGACCAAACACCAAACAGAATAAACCTTCCCGTTCCAAGGGAAGAATTGTGTACAATTTTTATTTGCATTTGCATTTCAAAACCCTAACAACAAATGGCCGGAATCAATCACTTTTGATTTTCCTAACTAGATTCACTCTGTGCCTCTGTCACTCTCAGCAGGGAGCCAAGGATTTTAACCTTTAAAATTAGTACTAGTGGATGTCAGAAAGCATAGAGAAGACTCAAAAGTGTGTTCGGAGCCGGATCGCCACATCCGAATGTGTTTTCTGACGAGTTTTCAGTCTTCAGGGAAGCAAGCTCCCACCCTTTGGGAAAACTAAAAGTTTCTGCAAATCATATACCAGAAAAAAAGTATTAAAACAGATTTACCCATAAAGGCAAAGAAATGAAACAGCAAGAAAAAAATAAATCATAAATCAGATGTCTCTCCCCTGCTTAACATCCTCTAGTGTCTTCCTACTGTACTTTAAATAAAAAACAGTCTCACCACATCTTCCCAGCCTGGCATGATCTGTCCCCTGCCCACTCTCCCAACGACTTATCATCCTATGCTACCTCTCACAAGCTATGCTCCAACTATAGCTGACTTTTTTATCAAACCTATTCCTGCCTCGGGTTCTCTGTACTTGTTATTCCCCCTGCCTGGAAAGATCAGCCTCCTCCCCAGAACGACCAGATTCAGTTGTGCAGAATGTGCACTGCACAAGGTCAGCCAGGGGAAAGGGTTCCTTTTTCTAATTCATACAAAGGAGCCACATGGGCTCGCAGCAGTCCCACTTCCCCATGTTTCGTTAATTCTTAGGTCAAATATTAGTTGAGCACCTCCTATGAGCCAGGCACTGGGGATTTAGCCTCAAATAAAACAGACAAGGCCCTTGCCCTTTGGAAGCTCTTGTACTAGTGAAATGAGACATGCAACAAGCCATTCGACAACTAACAAATAAGCAAAACACCAGAAAGTAAGCAGAGTGTGCAGAAAATTTAACTCTGTTATGTGATAGCGGATTATGGTTACATGGGATTTGGTAGTAAAGGAAGGCCTCCTGGAGTTGCGGATGAGATCTAAATGGCAACGAAAGCCATAAACACAAAGAGTTTGTTGGGTTGGAGAAGGGGAGCCAGGGCATGGCATGCAGGGGGAACAGCTCTTACACAAGTCCCAAGATGTGAACAAGCTCTGTGTGTTTCGGAAACAGAAAGTCTGTGATAAAGCTGGAAAATAGTGATCAAAGAGGGGGACAGAGTGAGATGAGGCTGAAGCAGTGGGAAAGGACCAGATCACATGGCTCTCTAACTCATAGTAAAAGGGTTTGGATTTTATTCCACGTGATTTGGGAAACCACTGGAGACCTTCAGCAGGGAGCGACGAGATCTGATGTACATACCGAAAGATCACTCTAACTCAAGATTGTCCAAATGAACTTCCTGCAATGATGCAAATAACGTATATCTGCACTGTCAAATGCAATACCCACTAGCCATGTGTGGCTATCAAGCACTTGAAATGGAATGAGAAACTGAATTTTTAATTTGATTTAATGCGAATGAGTATGAATTCAAGTAGCCACATGCAGCTGGTGGCTGCTCTATCACTCAGCACAGCTTTCCTGCTGGGGGGCCGCTATTTACAAGGCTGGGGGGCGTGGAGGCAGGAAGATTAACCAGGAGGTTATAGAGTGGTGCAGGGGAAAGATGAAGGCTGGGTGAATAGAGACAAGAGATGCAGACGGCTAGGAATGTCTTTTAGAGATGGAGCCCACAGCAGGGAGGTAGGAGGGTGAGGGAGAGGGAAGGAAGATAAAGAACGGGCGATAACTCCTAGATTTCTGGTCTGAGTCACTGAGTGGATGGTGGCACCATGTTGATATGAGAAAAAAACGAGGAAGAAGCAGGTTTGAAAAATCAAACAAAAACTCGACCAAAAATAACACCCACTCCTCCCCAACTGCAAATGTGACAGGTCTGTATTTTCCATTTGAGGCTTAGAGGGACTCTGGAAATCCTCCCATCACTCTCTTCACACTGAACTTTTTTCTCCCAACCTTTATTGCCTATACTTATCATCTGCATTTATTTGATGGAGACTACATCAAGCCGTAAACTCTCTTTGTACAGGGTTTTCATCTCCCTGTTCGCACAGAAGTCCGTCTACCCTGGTCCAGTGCCTGGCACATAGCAGGTACTTAAATATGGGTTCGATTAATTAAAGAAACAAGGATAAATACCTTTGCCTAAACCACGGCCAAAGCCTTGAAGGGTGGGCTTCTAGCTTGCATTTAGCACAACATAAAACAGTAGAGAACAAAGTGTGCTCACACACCTGCTCCAGGTATAAATGGATAAATTCTGTTTGCGCTCATTTACCAGGACTACGTCTAGACAGAAAACTGAGGATAATTTCCAGGTAATGAGCCACCTAATCTGACAGGTACGGAAGTGAGACGCTACCCACGGCGGTGGTTCCCAGCACTTGCGGTCCCATTTCTCCACAAGAGTGTTTGGAGAGAGAGCTGCGGGTGTGTAAAATGAAAGCTGGGGAAATTCTTGCACTGCTCATTTTCAAAGTTCACGAACCTACCCGCGGTTAGTCTGGAACACGAAGTCACCAGCACCCACCAGCTGTGGATTTCTTCCCAGCTAAACAGATGCGATGCGGGGAGGAGGTATGCAACTGAACAGATATTAATGTGAATTCAGTCATGCGATCTTGAGATAGTCATTTAGCCTCTCCGACCATGACTTCTTGAATCCCCCAGCCCTACTCCTGGCCTGAATACATCAGGCCACCCTGCTTTCCCTGTCAACCAAAACCCCTAAATATTTCCTCACCAACTACAGCCATGCCACAGCACCCTCAAGCCTCTGAGCCCCAGAGCAGAACCCCACACTGACTCATTTCTGCCTGTCAAAACAGAGTGGTGTGCAACTTTGCCATTATTTCCTGCATTCTCCTCTCCTCGCAGACTTAATTCTCTCCATAAATGCATCACACCCCAACCCACACACACGCTCGCACACAATTCCACACCCGCAGACACACGCAGAGCTCTCTACAGCTTCTTTCACTCTACACTGACTCACAGTCGTGAGAACACATTTCCTTTTCCTCTTCACAGGCTCCCGAAATGAGATCGTCTCTGCTAAAAGCAATTGTAAGTGCTGGATGAATAACTCCAGAAAATTAGTACAAGTTCCACTAAGGCTAGAGACAGAGAGGAGAAAAATCTGTTCAGTTTTGACTGTATTCACATTACCCAGAAAATGGAATACACCTCACATTTTCTTCACTAATTCCAATTCGTAACAAAAATTATAACCAAAGCAATTCCTAGCCCCAACTCAAATGGTCATTCACTCCAAAAATCCAGAATGCACCATTCAATTCACCTTCTGAAGTATGATTCATCTATTAGGGCTGCTGCCCACATCTCGATTTCCAGTGGAAATTACAGACAACATAATATTAGGGAAAAAATAACTAGCAGGCTTTAATGATTTAACTATGATTCACTATAGACATTGAATGAGGAGGTAAATCTGCCAGGCCTGAGTCTGATATATAGACATTCCAAACAAGGAAATAATTGGAGGAATATTTGGTATAGGCATAAAAGATAAGAGAAAGAAAGCATCAGATATAAGAAAAATAGTTTTCCATTGATTCAAAAATAATTGAAATGAATAATTGTCTATGTAATACCCACTGAATGGAATATCATGCAGCTAATCAAAGCTATTTTTACAAAGAGTTTTTAATAACACGAGAAAAGCACAAATTCTATAGCTTAATGATTTTTAAGAGCAAGACACAAGATAGTATACATAGCATGATTTCAATTATTTGAAATGCACAGATAACCCTGAAAGGAAATAACATGGCAATATTATTAATGATTTATCTTTGGTAGTCAGAAAATAGAGGGACCCTTGTTTTCCCATTCTTTCTATTTTTCTCTATTTTCCAAATGTTGCATAGTGGGTGTATATCCTTCATTAACAAAACCTTTCATTTAGCAAATTTTCATTTTTAAATAAAGTTGACCTAAACTTTCTAAATTTCCTTCATTTTGTGAAAGTGTTTTCTGCACAAGTTTCTGTCTTAAACTGCCCCAGAGGCATTGTGATGCTCAAGAAAACAAGACAGAATTGTCCCCACATCCATCCCCATCCTATATTCCAAGGAGGTGGGCTGAGGCTCCAGCCAGAGCTGCTACCGGAGGCTGCTGCTAAGTTGGGAGCTGGTTGCCCTGCTGTTCCTGGGAAGCCCAAGAGAATCAACACCGAAGGTGAAAGTAGCCACAACTGTCAGTCCAATGCCCCAAAAATGGGAACAACTTAAATAGGACTGAAGACACAAAATCCCTACAAGGCTGGTATTATCCCCAATTTTATTATTTAGGAGGTAAAGAAAGGGGAGGCACTTTACTCAAGGTCACAAGTGAGTCACCTGCCAATGCCTGGATGCAGACCCATGTCAGCCCTTTACGTTACACCACGTGGCCTCAGGCATCTAGACTGCCACGGCTTATAGACACACATCTGAAACATGGTGCCCTGCTATTGCCTGGTCCAACCTGCATGGGGCCTCCTGCCAAAGGAGCCCTAAGTCTATGGGTTTTCATAGGCAACCAGGCTCCCACCTTATCCCCCAGATCCTAGAAAGGACATAGGGTTAGAATTAATTATAGGTAAGTGATGGTATCTTAGAATAATATTTCTTCAACATTGGGATGACTGGGTCAAAAATTATGAAGAGGCTTAAGACTTGACATAGTCCCCCAAACTTTCCTACCAAATGGGGTTGCATGAATTAATACTTTCATGAACATGATATAGGAATGACCATTTAGTTGCATCTTTGTCACTAGTAGGAACAACAATTTCTTGGCAAACTTGACAAGAAAAAAGAGGGAAGAAATGGAAAAGTCTTGCTCCAGCTTTTGACGGAGGCAGGCAGAATACAATCTGAATGTGCCAGTTCAAATTTTCCAGCACAGTAACGTCCAGGCTGGTCACCTAGCCTGATTTCTCCCTCTTTGGGGAAAATGGCTGTGGCTAAAAGACTAAGAAAAATCCAAAGTAAACCTAAAATTATAGAAGACAGTTAAAGACCAACCCAGAGTGAAACCAATCTGAGGTTCAGATCCAAAATGCCGACAAAAAACAAAACAAAACAAAAATGGTAAACAAGAGCTAACATTTACTGAGAGTCAGTGCTACCTTTTTATGTCTGAATTAATTAACCCCTGGAACAACTCTGTGAGAAGGTAAAGGTACCCCCACTTTACAAAAAAAAGGAAAAAAGTTTCAAAAAGTCATAAGGTCAACCAGCTAGTAAATGCACAGTCCAAATTTAAATCCAAACCAATCTCCTGTCATTTTATTTCAGCATTTTATTGTCATGACATTTACCACGCTCTCTAATTTTAAAAGAAATGATTGTTGATCATAATAAAGGTAAAAAATGGTTTGGAAGTTCCTCCAAAGAAGAAACTTAAAATCATCCATAATCTACCACTCAGAGACAAGAATTGCTAACACAAGGGTTCATTTTCTTCCATTCACTTTCATATATATAAGTTAAATAGAATTGGTAAAAGATTGCATATCAAGATTAGTTTATTAATTTTTAAACTAAACCTAGTATGAGACTTTTACCTGGCATTCAACATTACTTTAAAATATCGCTTTTAATGTCTGCAGATAATTCTATTTTACGAGAGCCAAAAATCATTCTCTATTATTGAACATTTAGATTTTTTCATCACATTTTTCTATCCCTAATAATGCTGTGATAATTACTATGAATGGAATTATAGGGTCAAAGCATATGTACAATTTAAGGTTCTTAATCCATATACTACATTGTATCCTAGAAGGTTGCAGGAATTTATGTTCTTCTTATATCCACAACACTTCATCTCACTAATATCATTGTTGAAATCTCTTGTCATTGTGAATGGAGAAAAATGGCACCTCCATTCTTCTGTAATTCACATTTCAGTAACTAAGTGAAATTGGTGGGTTTGTTTTGTTTTGTTTTCTTCAGATTTTTATTGAAAAATGAAAATTGCGAAAAAAAAAGTTCTTTCTGACATGAATTTTCTATTTGTATTATTTTCTCTTATTCTACAAAGACCCTGATATTTTTTTTGTCTTTTAGCATTTTTCATATACGAAGGATAGTTGACTGTTGTAAATATTGTCAAAATTTTGCCCAGGTTGTTCTTTTTCAACATTTTCGTGGTTTTTTATTTGCTTACAAATATTTATAATTTTTATGTAACCAAATCAATTCTACTTTCCCCATACAGTTTCTTTCTCGGTTTTTATACTTGGAAAGCCTTTGCTCCCCCTGAGATCAAATCCATAGTCACCTATATTTTCTTAAGCTCTTGCCTTTTCCACTGCACTGTGTGATTGCTATTTCATATGGGTGAAATGTCAAATAAGAATAGAAAAATAACTGAAAATATCCTTAGGGTTAAAAAAAAAAGAAGTAAATCCATCTCAGAAGGTGCATTCACTTGCAGATAAATTATGGATGACTCTTGTCCCCTTCGTAATCTCAGGGATGACAGCTACAGTGAGCATCAAACACCCTTGGAAAAGTTCTAAGACCCCCTTATCCCAGGGCTTCACTCTGAGCCTGGCGGGCTCCCTAATGCAGTGAACACCCACAGGGGTATTAAACTTCAGTCCAATGGAGAGTGACTTTGGAAGCTGGTAGCTTCTGTCCCAAAATCCCCTATCAGCCAGTATTCCCAGCTGCACCGAGCCCAGCCCCAAATCTCAGCCAGAAGACCAGGGAGCAGGCAGGTATGCCCAGAGAGGGGTCTTACCGAGAGAAAGCAATTAAAATTCACAGCACAAAAGGAATGAGGCTTTTTTTATTCTAAACTGCAAAACGTGGTGTGGTTAATCAGAGCAATTATAAATGGTAACATCATTATTCAAGCTTCTATTTCCAAACGAAGTCATTTAAATGAATACATTTTCTGCCTTGGAGCAGTAGCTGCCAGTGAGCCTTTAAAAAGAAAAGAAAGAAAACACAGGAGAAGCCACTGGTGTAAAGCTTTGCAGGATGGGATAGAAAGAGCTCTACGTTGGGGACTGGGAGTCGGGAGCCCTGGGCGCAGCCCCACATCTGACAGGGGTTCACTTTACGACCTTTGGCAAGGCCTTGTTTCACACCTGTGCAGCCACGAGACTAGACTAGTATTCCTGAGCCCATTTGGCTTTGACATTGTGGATCTAGAACTCCACAGCTTATTTTAAGATCCTGTTTTTCTATATGCTGCATCTGCAATTTCATAGGATCCATCGATGTGTTAAGCACATTCTCTTATTTAAATGGAAGGCAAATTCTTTAGAAGCTGCCCAAGCTGCCTCTAAATAGTGACAGATTTTTCTTCACTGCAGCCTGTACATATGTGGTCACTATGAATTATAGGGGAAGAAGTACATGTTGTTGGAATCATTTGGTCCTGGATTCAAGTCTCAGTTGCAACTGAATGAAAGCACTGCCTTCAACTTCGCTGAACCTCAGTGTCCCTATCCATGAAACACAAGCCACAATAAGGGAGGCTTATTTTAAGGTGTGTATGAAGTTGCTCAAGGAATGAATGAGATTGTGCATCTAAACACCTGTCATAGAGCACGGTTGTAGATTGTCTGCAAAACCTACCTCCCTGTATCCACTTCCTTGGGTCAGCCTCTCCCCCTCTGATTCTGGGCTTGACATGTGAATTGCTTTGACCACTAAGACAAAAGCAAACATGCTGCAAGCAGAGGCTTAAATAGATGCATTGGAGCTTGCCTTCTTATTGTACTTTGAACCCCAAGAATATCATAAGTGAACCTATGCTAGCCTGCTGGAGAACAAGAACTCACACGGAGAACTGACCTGCAGGATGACAGCCTGCCAATCACCAGATAAATGTGAGTGGGCATTTCAGATACAAGAGAGAGCCCAGGAGAGACCAAACAAGCTGCCCAGAACAGAATGAATGCCTAGCTGACCCAAATCTAAGCTAAATAAAATGGCTTTTGTTTTAAGGCACTAAGTTGTAGTTTGCCATGCAGCAAAAACTGACTGATACCAATAGGCATTGCCTCATGTTCACGCCCTTCTTTTTCAATTTTCTTACAGTTTTCTCTCTTTTCTCTGGCTAGGAGGACTGAGCACCAGCAAACTAAATGGTCTCCTGCCCCATCAGACAGGAGAGTGCTATCTGCAGTTAGTGGTCTCACTGGTTCCCTTCAGCTCCCAAAGCCAGAATTAGACTCGGGAAGAAACTACCAGGAGGGGATGTCACTGAGCCCCTAAATTCTTCTGAAGGCTGATATGGATTTCTTAGCAACCCTCTATAGTACCACCAATATGAGCTTTCTGGACTTATTCCTGCAAAGGATAGGCTAACCCTACTTAAAATTAGGCCTAAGAGTCACCCCCAGAGAACCTCTTTTGTTGCTCAGGTGTGGCCTCTCACTCACTAAGCTGATGTGGCAAGTGAACCCACTGCCCTCCACCCCCTACCCCCCACCCCACCCCCGCCAAATGGGACATGACTCCCAGGGGTGTAAATCTCCCTGACAATGTGGGACAGAAATCCTGGGATGAGCCAGGACCCAGCATCATGGGATTGAGAAAGTCTTCTTAACCAAAAAGGGGAAGAAAGAAATGAGACAAAATAAAGCCTCAGTGGCCGAGCTATTTCAAACAGAGGTGAGAGGTTATCTTGGAGGTTATTCTTATGCATTATATAGATATCCCTTTTTAGTTTTTGGTATTTTGGAATGGCTAGAACAAAGTACCTGAAGCTGTTGAGCTGTGTTCCAGGAGCCTTGATTCTCAAAGATGACTGTATAATGACATAGCATCTACAATATAACTGTGTAATTATGAAAACCTTGTGTCTGATGCTCATTTTATCTAGGGTGTAGGACAGATGAGTAAAAATATGGATAAAAATAAACAAATAATAGGGAGGACAAAGGTGAAAATAAATTGGACTGATGGAAATACTGGTGGTCAATGAGAGGGAGGGGTAAGAGATGTGGTATGTATGAGTTTTTTTCTTTTTCTTTTTATTTCTTTTTCTGGAGTGATGCAAATATTCTAAAAAATGGTCATGGTGAAAAAAATCACAACTATGTGATAATGCTGTGAACCACTGATTGTACACTATAAGATTTATCAATAAAAATATTTAAATATATATACACATATACATATGAGCTTCCTGTTTTGGGCTCAGATAACCCTGGCAAAAGGGGTACCCAACCCTTATGGACTGAAATGCTCCTTAAATTGACCCAGAGATGCACCCAGGAGTTTCTGCCCTTGGGCAATTATTACCCAAATATCCATTTGGGGAGACAGCAATGACTAAGAAGCCACTGGCCTGGCCTGGGGGAGCTTACAGCCTGGTGTGGAACATGGAACAGAAAGGAGTGAACAATTAAGCAACATAATCATATGATGCAGAACCAGTCACCAAAGAAATGGGAACAGCCCAGTGTGGGACAGGGACTGAGCAGACCGAACCTGGGAGCACTCATTAGCCAGGAGAGCCGGAGGGACCTCTGAAAAGGTGACTCATGGAGTAAATCAAAGAGTGTGAATAAGCCAGTCATTCTAAAAACTTTTTTTAAAAAATTTTTTTTTCAGAGGCCCTGAGGCAGCAAGGGCTTCAGGAAAGCAAAGGTGGCCATCAGTCCGCGGGGACAGAGCCTGGGGAGCAAGGGGATTTGTGGGGAGCCTGAGGCCGGAGAGGGGAGCAGGGCCAGTTCTGCCCATGTAGCATCCCCACACTGACAACCTTCATCTTTCCCATCCTCTCCCCCACAGCCTCCTGAGGCCACGCTTGAGGTTGTCCCAAGCTCTCTCCTGGCCAAGGTGTCCCCCTTGCTCTCCCCAGGTAGAGTTGTCCCCCTTGCTCTCCCCAGGTGGAGGTGCCCTCCTTGCTCTCCCCAGGTGGAGGTGTCCCCCTTGCTCTCCCCAGGTGGAGGTGCCCTCCTTGCTCTCAGCATGAGGAGGCCAGCGATGGAGGCATCTGATGAGCAGACGTGCTCTTTCCTCGGAGCCTGGCCCTATCTGTGGGGACTTCCATCTTTTCCTCAGCCACGACACAGGGACTGTGACCACCCCACAGAACCCGGAAACCTCAGGCCACCTGCCCAAGTTGACCCCGCCAGGGCCAGTAGCCATAGTCAGCGTTGGCATGCAGGGGCTAGTCTTCCCTTCAGAGGCTCCAGCCATGGCAGCTTCTCCATGCTGCAGTCCCGCAGCCCCCCAGGGGTTTCATCTCTTCTACTGTTTACCTCAAGTTCATATGAGCCCTTCATGCATTGGTGGTCATTTCATAAGGCACCCAAAAAAGCCCTTAAATGTCTTCTCTGTCTGTTTCACTAGGTTAAATGAGACCACCTAATAGTCTATTGTCAAAGCCACGCTGGATGCCCAATAGCCCTGGAATCTTGGAGTTGAATCACAAGGGAGAAGAGAAGGGAGAGAAAGAAGATGCAGAGTGGTCTGAGTGGGCTTCTCTGCCAGGCAGGAGTGGGACAACCTATTTACAGCATCATGCCACTTCATTCCTTGGTGGGCCCCAGGAGGTGGGGCAGCTTCCCAAGGTCACGTTGTTGCAGGGGGAGCCCCGGCACCCACCGGGCCACGCTGCCTCCCAAGTGACTCTCCCCAGGCTGTTGGGACCCCCATTGGCAAGGTCTCCAAGTTGTGCCCAGACGTCAGCCTCTTGCCAGGTCCTAGCTCCATGCTGGGATTGGAAGCAGCCACCTCACTCGCCTAGGACAAAGGCAGGCCACTGGGTAGTGTGGCCAGAGCCCCTGTCCACCGCCTAATTTAGGGATCTTTGTTCTATTCTCTCTGTATCATTGTATCCCCATTGTCTAGAACAGGAGAGCTGGCATACAGCTGATGTGTCACAAGTATGATGAATGAACAAGCATCCAGGCTCTGTAGCCTGCTATTCAGAGCCCTGACACCCATTCTCAACTTTTATTCCACCCTCTTAAAACCCCTCCTGCACTGGCTCCCAGTCAGAGCAAGTTCAATTGGTCTTCAGGTCTTTGCACCCCTGAATCCTCCTTCCCGAATTATCTGCTGTCTCCTTCCTCTCTCTTCCACCCAGCTAACGTGCTAAGCCCTCGGGCTGCATAAGGCCCTCCAGGCTGCCTGGCCACCTGCCCTTAGCACCACCTGGCAGGCTGTCATGTGACACTTCTTTAGCCACTGGCAACTATTTAGGTTCTGAGCCTGCCTTTATCTCTGCCTACGCATAGCACCAGGAGAATGGACATATGCATCAGAAAACCTGGGTTCTTCTTCCATGACCTCCTCGACCTTGGTCCAATGAAAGAACTCTGAGCCAATGTACGTATTTCTAAAAATATGAAAAATGATACCTAGCTCAGAAGTTATCCAGAGAACTAAGTAAGATAGCGGGTATGAAAGCACATAGTAGGTGCCCAAGAAAATCCATTGAGGGGCTGGTGAGGGAATTGGCATCACAGAGTGGAGGTGGGGAACTGCAGAGTTAGTTAAAGGTATTATATTTCAGTGTGCTGATTTTGGAATGGGAGATTGTTTTTGTCCCACATTAGAATAATGAGAAAGCTCTTATCTTTATTGGAATCCTTCTACAGAAAGAGGAAAGCTGTATTTGTGTCAGAGATAATGTGGTCTTTTTACAAGCTTCTGTGTGATAGACAATAGCAGGGGTCTTTTAACTGATTTGTTGAGGGCTTTCTCTGTCTGTCTCTTTACATGGTCTGTCAATTCCAGGCTTTACTTGGCTTCTGGGCGACTTTTGCGACATTTGAGTAGTTATTTCTTAGTGGATTGAGGAGGTGTGTGCATGGATAGGGCCCAGTGTGTTTTCTCGTACACACACGTTTGTATGCACATGTACGTGCACATTGGAAAGACCTCCTGGTCTCTGGGGAGCTGGGTGCTTGTGCACGTGTAGATAAATGCACATGTGTTACCCTGGATGCACACATCATGTGTGAACACACGTCTCTATGTGTGCATGGGTGGTACTGTTAGAGGGCCTGGTACTTGCCTGCAGACAAAAGCCCAGTGGGCAGGGCAGAGCCCAGCCAGGCTCTGGTACCAGTTGTCTGGCGGGGAGAACGTGGCAAGGAAGGGCAGGGTACGGCCAGCAGGAGCTGAAGGCAGGGCCTGCAGGAGCTGAAGGCAGGGCCAGCCTGTCCAGGGGAATACCACCCAAAGGAAGCAGGGAAAATGGGAATAAGGCCCATTATTAATTCATTACCAATTACCTCATTCCCAAAAATTTGGCTGCCAAGAGTGAGGCAGGAAAGTGGACAGGGTTCTGCACGTGGGTGGAGGGCAGCCCCTGGCAACCACGCCAGGGTGCTTGAAATCTCAGCCTGGTGCCCAGAGATCTGGAGCTTCTTTTCCAGTGGGCTTTACCTTTTCGTGGATATAAAATAATTATATAAGAAGGTGGTAAATATATGAGGGAAAAAAAGTAACAGTAGGTCAGGATAGGGGGGTTATAATTTACAATAGAGTGGTCAGAGCTGGCCTCACCAAGAAGGTGAGATGGGAGCAAAGACCTCAAGTGGGCAAGGGGTCAGCCCCACAGATCTCTGGGGGAAGGAGGCTGCGGGTACAGGTTCAAGGAGGAAGCCCAGTGAATGAGGGGGAGAGAAGCAGGGCATGAGGTCTAAATTTAGCCCTGTGAACCACAGGTGCCTTGGAAAGTGAGACAACGGACAAAATTAGTACATTGGTATAGTAAGGTCAAGCTTTCTATTTCATTCATCTGTATAAATCATTCATTCATTCCACGAACCGAGTGACGGAAAAAAAGATATTTTATTAATATGATATCCAGCCAATACCTGACATTAACCTGAAGATCTGGCATGCCGCCCGCTAACATTTCTTTGTACAGAGGGCACTTTCCTGAGGCCACAGGAGGAAGGGCAGGGTGGAGGGCAGCCCCATGTGGCTATGTCAACTGAAAGAACCCTCAAGCCAGTTCTTCTTTTCTGACGGAAGCATTTCTAAGGGTGCATTGGGACTGGGAAGGCACACACCAGGGAAACTGAGGGCTGTTCCCAGCTTATGTGGCTCTCCCTGTGATGTGCCCACTGGTCCCCAAAGTCACCAGCTTCCTGGGGCTTCTAATTGCCCATTTCAGACAACAGCCAGCATTGGAAGATGATCAGAGGTTCTGACATCTCCTGCCACCTCAACACACTCTGGGGTCCTAGTCATCAGTCATCCCTGGGCATCTCCTTCAGTCCAGCCTTGACATTCCTCTTGGTTACAGCCCCAAAGCTTCTGGATCAGGCCCTGTCCAGCCCCAGGGTCCACAGGAGGCCAGCCAAGGCCAGCACACGAGGCTGGAGAGTCTTTTCTCAGAAATGCTGCTGTTGATTATGACAGGGAAACCAAGAGCAAGAACCCATGAGTTCTACCACACGCCTGCACTGGGCAAGTGGTCTACATGGGTGCATCTCATTGGAGGCTTGTGAAGCCCTATAAGGTAGAGGGAATTAACTATCCCATTTTGCAAATGGAGAAACTAAGGCATGTGGAATGAGTGGACTGCATTGGACCAACGTGCAGATATCTAACTGCATTTGAGCCTCGGAAGGGAAATGGGGGGTTGGCACAATGGGGACTTCAGTGAGAGCCTGGGGCTGTGGACAGACCCCCTCTTAGGAGAGTGTGACCCCCTATCTTCTCTGCAGCCTCCTAGGTCACAGCTGTCTTGGAGACCACATTCTTGCATCAGGCTAGATCAGATGGCAATGACCCACACTGACACCTCAGCTTCACCACCTCCCATCTCATGAGGCTCTGGGACCCCAGGTCCTGCTGAGCCAGCTATCATCTCCATGCTGGGCCACTGCCTCAGCCTCTTCCCACCTCCATCCACTCTCCACATGGCAGCCAGGGAGTGCATCCTGCAGATGCAGCTCAGAGCACATCCCTGTCCCCCTGGACCCTCCCCAGCTCCCCTGTGCACTCTCTGTACTATCCGCTGGAGTGTCCACTAGCCCCATGTGGCTATGTCAACTGAAATCCATCAATATTGAATAAATTTTTTTTAATTTTTTAATCAACTCTTTTTTCTTTTTTGTGAAAAATAGCATTCATTCAAAAAAGCAATAAATTTCAAAGCACATCTCAATAATCAGCTGTAGAA
Organism: Tamandua tetradactyla; assembly: GCF_023851605.1. Taxonomy (NCBI): domain Eukaryota; kingdom Metazoa; phylum Chordata; class Mammalia; order Pilosa; family Myrmecophagidae; genus Tamandua; species Tamandua tetradactyla. Next base: position 9,153,704 of record NC_135327.1, on the reverse strand, counting down.
CAAATTTCAGCGTTTGGTATGGTAAAAACAATTTTGGGTTTTTACTGATAGCTGCTCTAAGGTACTATAGGCTAAAAGAAATATCAGTATAATGATTATAGCACTCATACTCATTTGTTAAATTTTATCTTCTCTGTATAACTCCACCATTACCTTTGATCTTTCCTATTCTTTAAAGGTATTTGGGCTATACCCATTCTAACTTTTTCATGTTGGAAGGGGCTGTTGATAATATGGGATAGAGGGATGGAACTAGTTGATGTTCTGGAGAGGCTGGCCCCTCTGCATTTCAGGACTTACATACTGAAAAAATTGTAAAATTCAGTTCCTCAGTTGCACTAACCACATTTCAAGCACTCAAGAGCATGCCACGAGCGGCTGTGGTGTCAGCGCAGGAGAAGGACACAGCTGCCATCACAGAAAGTTCTCCCGATGGTGTGGACTTGGACAGTGAATTGCGCTCCTGCCCAGGAGCCCCACGGGGCCCTGAGAGGGAGGCTTCTGCTCGGCCCTCCAGCCTCGCTCAGGGAACACATTCTCTCAGTGGCCACACTCAAGCTTTCCCGCTCTTTCTTCAGCTCCTCCACCGCACCCAGCGCCCCGAGGGCCCGCCCTCGCCCGCTGCCTGCCCACCTCCCTGGCACTGCAGCTAAGGCCTCGGCACCTTCAGGGGTCTCTGCAGCTTTCACTTCCCTAAAGGCATCATTCCTGACAGCCCCAAACCTAAATTCATGTAGAGACGCAACAATTATGGCAATTATTATAACCTCTCACTATTACCTGTCTTTCCTTCTGTGGCACATATAGTAAGTCACCTGCAAGTGTGATGGGCGCTGGGGCAGGACCTCCGGGCTCACACCTACCTGAGGCTGCTGGCCAGAGCTGGGGCCTCGCCAGCTGCTGCTCCCCACGTGGCACCTGCTTCCAAGGAGAAGCCACAGCAGCTCTTATAACCTAACCCTGGGTGTGACACACCATCATTTCTGTGCAATTCTAGGGGTCACCCAGACTCCCCTGGGGCAGTGAGGGAGGGGCTGCCCCAGGGTGTGGACACCAGGGGGCCAGATCGCTGGGGTCAATCTGGAGACTGGCTAGGACAGGCTGTCTGTCCCACTTGTCACATCATTGCTGGGCACAGAATGAAGATCACTGAAACACCCATAAAGATCACTGAAACACCCATAAAGATCACTGAAACAAAACGACTGAGTGCCCTTCACATCTGACGGGACTCAGCTTCCCATCTGCAAAACCGGAGATTCAGGGGGAAAGTAGTTAATGCTCCAACTCATTCAGAATGTTCTTCGGTCCATTGTGATGGCACGCTCCTTGTACTGGTCATGCTCTTAGTTAAACCAGCGACAGTTTAAAAGAAAGGGGGCGGGGACCTGAGGCTCACAGGGCTGCCCTCTCGGGGACAGGATTTTCGGGAGAGATGTACGAGGCTCCCCTCATTCTGGCTTTGGTCTCCTGCAGGGTTGGCAGCTCCCTGTGCCGCACGCAGCTCTGTCCTCTGTCACATGGAACAGCGGCAGGTTCATGACAGAGGATGAAATCATACGCCCCATGCAGCAGGGAGGCACACTCAGACAGGACCGGCAGAACCACTGGCCTTTTATTAGATGTTTCTCTCCAAGAATAAACCGGGACAGACGATAACTGTAGGGAAACAGCAGCTCCTGGTCAGGCCCTGCAATGGGTCAATCACGTGCAGCAGATGATCTTGAGCCCAGGGTCAAAGGGTGAGCTACTAGGACAGGGTAGGAATGAGGGGAACCATCCAGGAGGTAAACAGGCACCCTGTGACCTGGGATTGCCAACACCAGTGAGCATAACGGCGACAAAATAGTAGCAGCTGCCTCTTCCTAAGCACCCATTACATCCCAGGCACTTTACATACCGTATCCCTAATCCTTACAACGGCTACTAGACAGTAAGTCCATATCTTGCTTAAGATCACGGTTTCGGGACATCATCACATAGTGACTGGTGCACAGTAGGTGCTCAAAAACCACCGTGTAAGTGAATTAGTGAATAAATGGACAGCCACCCTGGGATGGGTATTGCCATGCCCATTTTGCAAACTAGAAAACTTAGGTTTATATGTTTGCTCAAAGCCACGTGGGTCGTATTAAGTACACCTGGGCTTGAACCATCACCTGTCCAACTCCAAGGCCAAGACACATTACACCAAACTCAAATACTTTGCACACGGGGGCAAGCACATTTAGCAGAATTCTGCCAATTTCCATATCACATGATTCCTCCTGCAAATACAGAGACCAGGAAACATTTGTGGGCACTGAGAAATTAAAAACTGGACATTTTGCAGTTTGTCAAAGTAAATGGGACACAGCTGGGCCCTGACGCCCTTTGGGAGCCAAAGCAGATGCGCTCGGAGGTCAGCTTTCCCACGAAGCAGATACAATGGCCCCACGCAGAATTGGGGGAAAGAAAACATGTCACCTTAACAACAAAAATTAGGTTATTAAACAGAAATCCACTGGCTCCCCAAAATCAACACAACTTCTCACTACCATCCTAATATTCCATCAATTGTTTCACTTACAAAAAGGAAAAAAACACTTGGTTCTATTTCCTCAACCATGCTCCTCTTTTATTAACAGCCAGCGAGCATGCAAGCTCCCGCATTTTGTGATTTTGCTCTCAGCAATTCATTTTCCTTCCTCAAGCACATTTTCAACTGGAAAAATTGGTGGTTACAAACTGAAATTTTGAGATGTGAACTTGAAACCACCGAAAATTGGAACGTTAAAGTGAGAAGCACAAAAAAACGAAAATTCCAGAAAGTCATGCTAGAATAATGTTGTCCCAGGCATTTCTACAATAACATGGCACCTCCTGGCACTGTTGAATCACTAGTGAGTTGCAACAGTCAAGGAACAAAGGATACGATGCACTTCAATGTTTATTTAAAATACGAGATTGGTTATAGAAACAAAAATGTGCATAAGCTTCATGACATTCAGGCATAAAATATTTATCACCTTATGGAACCAGCATTCTTTAAAAGCTTTCCAAAATTTTACAAACTTTCAAAAGACATTTTTTTAAATTAAACTTCTTTTGTATTTTCAAACCAAAAACAACATACAAACATGAATATTCTTAACATTCCATGTATGATGTACAATCACCGGCTCACTATATCATCACATAGTTGTATATTCATCACCATGATCATTTTTGAGAAGATTTGCATCACTCCAGAAAAAGAAACAAAAAGAAAAAAGGAAAAGCTCATACATGCCATATTCCTTATGCCTCCCTCATTGACGACTAGTATTTCCATCTACTGAATAGATTTTAACCTTTGTTCCCCCCTATTTTTTTCTAGACCCCTTACCTCTCCCTTCCATTGCTTACTAGTATTTCAGTATACTTAATTTATTTTAACATTTGTTCCCTCTATCATGTATTTAATTTTTAATCCATATTTTTTACTCGTCTGTCAATATCATAGAAAAGAAGAGTATCAGACACAAGGTTTTCACAATTACATAGTCACTGTGAAAGCTATATCCTTATACATTCATCTTCAAGAAACATGGCTACTAGAACACAGCTCTACCATTTCGGGCACTTCCCTCTAGCCTCTCTAATACACCTTAAACTAAAAAGGGGATGTCTATAAAATGCATAAGAATAACTTTCAGGATAACCTCTCGACTCTGTTTGAAATTTCTCAGTCACTGACAAGTTTATTTTGACTCATTTCTCTGTTGCCCCTTTTGGTCAAGAAGGTTTTCTCAATCCCCTGATGCTGAATCCCAGCTCATTCTAGGATTTCTGTCCCATGTTGCCAGGGAGGTTTATACCCCTGGGAGTAATATCCCTCAGTGAGTTTGCTTGCCATGTTGGCTGAGAGAGAGAGAGGCCACATCTGAGCAACAAAAGAGGTTCTCTGAGGGTGACTCTTAGGCCAAATTTTAAGTAGGCTTAATCTATCCTTGGCAGGTATAAGCTACTTATGAACAAACCCAAGATTGAGGGATAGGCCTATTGATTTGGTTGTCCCCACTGCTTGAGAGAATATCAGGAATTCTCCAAATGGGGAAGTTAAATTTGCCCCCTTTCTCACCATTTCCCCAGGGGACTTTGCAAATACTCTTTTAGGCACTGTTCAAATCACTCTGGGATTTATCAGGGCACCACTCTGGACAAACCTACAAAATTTCATGCCCTATTTAAGGTTCCATGTACTTATGATGTTCAATTAAACTGTCCATATAAGTTATATTAGGACATGCACTAGTCAAAATATAAATTTTGTACCAAATGAACATTTTTTTGCTTTAGTCTCATGCATAAAGTTTTAAAATATGAATTATCATCTATTTTTAACACCCTGCAGTATTGATATTCCTTTGTTCTTCCTCATGCAAAAACATTTTTTAATTTGTACATTTAGTCCCTATCATAATACATTCTAGGCATTCCTAGATTATACTATCTCAGTCTTTATCCTCTATCTTCCCTTCTGGTTTTATATGTACCCCCAGCCCTCCTCCCTCTATCATTCTCACATTCAGCTTCATTCAGTATACTAACATTATAGTGCTACAATTAGATAATATTGTGCTAACCATTTTTGAATTTTTACAATCAGTCCTGTTGCACAATCTATGTCCCTTCAGCTCCAATTACCCCAAATCTAGCCTATTTCTATCTCTCGATGGTCTCTGTTCCTAACTGAAATTCTCCACTTTATTCATTAATGTTAGTTCATATCAGTGAGACCATACAGTATTTGTCATTTGTTTCTGGCTAACTTCACTCAGCATAATGTCCTCAAGGTCCAGTCATGTTGTTACATGCTTCATGACTTTATTCTGTCTTACAGCTGCATAATATTCCATCATGTATCTATACCACAGTTTGTTTAGCCACTCACCTTTTGATGGACATTTTGGCTGTTTCCATCTCTTTGCAATTGTAAATAATGCTGCTATAAACATCGGTGTGCAAATGCCCATTTGTGTTCTTGCCCTCATGTCCTCTGAATAGATACCCAGCAAGGATATTGCCAGATCATATGGCAATTCCATACCTAGCTTCCTGAGGAACCACCAAAAACCTTCCACCGTGGTTGTAACACTTTACATTCCCACCAACAGTGGATAAGTGTGCCTTTTTCTCCACATCCACTCCAGCACTTGTCATTTTTGGTTTTATTGGTAATGGCCATTCTGGTGGGTGTGAGATGATATCTCATTGTGGTTTTGATTTAAATTTCTCTAATAGCCAGGGAAGTTGAACATCTTTTCAAGTGCCTTTTAGCCATTGTATTTCCTCTTCTGAGAAGTGTCCATGTCCTTTGTCCATTTTGTAATGAAGTTGTTTGTCTTTTTGTTGTTGAGTTGAACAATCTCTTTATATATTCTGGATACTAGACCCTTATCTAATGTATCATTTCCAAATATTGTCTCCATTGTGTAAGCTGTCTTTTTACTTTCTTGAAAAAATTTTTTGATGCACAAAAGTGCTAAATTTTGAGGTGTTTCCATTTATCTATTTTGTTTTTCAATGCTCGGGCTTTGGGTGTAAGATCTAGGAAACCACATCCTATTATAAGATTTATAAGCTATTTCCCTACATTGTCTTCTAAAAGTTTCATGGTCTTAGATCTAATGTTTAGGACTTTGATCCATTTTGAGTTATTTTTTCATTCTTTTGTATGTGGATATCCAGTTCTCTAGGCACAATATATTGAAGAGACTGTTCTGTCCCAGGTGAGTTGGTTTGACTGTCTTCTCAAAGATCAATTGTCCATAGATGAGAGGGTCTATATCTGAATACTCTATTCGATTCCATTGGTCAATATATCTATCTTTATGCCAGTACCATGCTGTTTTGACCACTGTAGCTTCATAATACGCCTTAAAATCAGGTAGTGTGAGACCTCCAACTCCATTTTTCTTTCTCAGGATATTTTTAGCTATTCAAGGCATCTTGCCCTTCCAGATAAATTTGGTTATTGTTTTTTCTATTTCTGAAAAGTAAGTTTTTGGAATTTTAATTGGTATTGCATTGAATCTGTACATCAATTTAGGTAGAATTGACATCTTAACTATATTTAGTCTTCCAAACCATGAACATGGTATGCCCTTCCATTTATTTAGGTCTTCTGTGATTTCTTTTAGCAATTTCTTGAAGTTTTCTTTGTATAGGTCTTTTGTATCCTTAGTTAAATTTATTCCTAAATATTTTATTCTTTTGGTTGCAATTGCAAATGGAATTTTCCCCTTGATTTCCACCTCAGAGTGCTCATTATTAGTGTATAGAAACACTACAGATTTTTAAGTGATGGCCTTGTAACCTGCCACTTTGCTGTACTCATTTACTAACTCTAGTAGTTTTGCTGTGGATTTTTCAGGGTTTTCAACATACAGTATCATATCATCTGCGAACAGTGAGAGTTTTACTTCTGCCTTTCCAATTCCAATGCCTTCTATTTCTTTTTCTCATCTAATTGCTCTGGCTATAACTTCCAACACAACGTTGCATAACAGTGGTGACAGTGGACATAGCTGTCTTGTTCCTGATCTTATGGGAAAGGTTTTCAGTTTTTCCCCATTGAGGATGATGTTAGCTGTGGGTTTTTTTTATATTCCCTTTATCATCTTGAGGCAGTTCCCTTCTATTCCTATCCTTTAAAGTGTTTTCAACAAGAAAAAAGATGTTGAACTTTGTCAAATGCCTTTTCTGCATTGATTAAGATAACCATGTGGTTTTTCTGCTTTGATTTGTTGATATGGTGTATTACATTAATTGGTTTTCTTATGTTGAACCATCCTTGCATATCTTGGATGACTCCTACTTGGTCACAGTGATAATTCTTTTAATGTGCTGCTGGATTCGATTCCTAAGAAGTCTGTTGAGGATTTTTGCATCTATATTAATTAGAGAGATTGGTCTGTAATTTTCCTTTCTTGTAGTATCTTTGTCTGGCTTTGGTATGAGGGTGATGTTGGCTTCATAGAATGAGTCAGGTAACCTTCCCTCCTCTTCAATTTTTTTTGAAGAGTTTGAGCAGGATTGATACTAATTCTTTCTTGAATGTTTGGTAGAATTCACATGTGAAGCCATTTGGTCCTGGACTTTTCTTTTTGGGGAGCATCTTAATGACTAATTCAGTTTCTTTACTTGTGATTGGTTTGTTGAGGTCGTCTATTTCTTCTTGAGTCAATACTGATTGTTCATGTGTTTCTAGGAAGTTTTCCATTTCATCTACATTGTCTAGTTCATTAGCATAAAGTTGTTCATAGTATCCTCTCATTACCTCCTTTATTTCTGTGAGATCAGTGGTTATGTCTCCTCTTTCTTTTCTGATTTTATTTATTTACATGCTCTCTCTTCTTCTTTTTGTCAACCTTGCTAAGGGTCCATCAATCTTATTGATTTTCTCATAGAACCAACTTCTGGTTATTTTGATTTTCTCGATTGCTTTCACATTCTCAATTTCATGTATTTCTGCTCTAATCCTCATTATTTCTTCCCTTTTGCTTGCTTTGGGGTTAGATTGCTATTCTTTCTCTAGTGCTTCCAAGTGAATAGTTAATTCCTCAATTTTTGCTCTTTCTTTCTTCTTTTTTGATATAGACATATAGAGCAATAAAATTCCTCTTAGCACTGCCTTTGCTGCGTCCCATAAGTTTTGATATGTTGTGTTTTCATTTTCATTTGCCTAGAGATATTTACTGATTTCTCTTATAATTTCTTCCTTGACCCACTGTTTGTTTAAGAGTGTGTTGTTGAGCCTCCATATATTTATGAATTTTCTGGCCCTCTGACAATTACTGGTTTCCAACTTCATTCCTCTGTGATCTAAGAAACTGTTTTGTATGATTTCAATCTTTTTAAATTTATTGATACTTTCTTTGTGACCCAGCATATGGTCTTTCCTTGAGAATGATCCATGAGCACTTGAGAAAAAGGTGTATCCTGCTGTTGTGGGGTGTAATGTTCTATAAATGTCTGTTAAGTCTAGCTCACTTACTGTATTATTCAAATTCTGTTCCTTTATTGAACCTCTGTCTAGATATTCTATCCATTGTTGAAAGTGGGGAATTGAAGTCTCCAAATATTGTGTTAGATGTGTCTATTTCTCTTTTCAGTGTTTTCAGTGTTTGCCTCATGTATTTTGGAGCACTTTGGCTGGGGACATAAATATTTATGATTGTTATGTCTTCTTGTTGAATTGCTCCTTTTATTAATACACAGTGTCCTTCTTTTTCGTTTTTATTTGTTTTACATTTGAAGTCTAATTTGCTGAATATTAGTATAGCTATCCTGCTCTTTTCTAATTATTGTTTGCATGCAACATCTTTTCCCAACCTTTCACTTTCAACCTATGTTTATCCTTGGGTCTAAAATGTTTCTCCTACAGACAACATATAGATGGGTCACATTTTTTAATCCATTCTACAAGTCTATGTCTTTTGATTGGGAAGTTTAATCCATTAACATTTAGTGTTTTTACTGGTAGGACAGTACTATTTTCTACCATTTTGACTTTTGGATTTTATACGTCATATCTATTTTTTCTTTTTTTACCTTTACTGATAGTCTTCATTTTTACACTCTTCTCCACACCCCTCTCTGCTGTCTTTTCCTATCTATCTCTATGCTCCCTTTAGTATTTCTTGCACACACCCAGTCTCTTGGTCACAAATTCTCTGAGTGATTTTTTTGTCTGAAAATGTTTTAATTTCCCCTCACTTTTTTTTTTACATGGGCAGGCACCAGGAATGAAACCTGTGTCTCTGGCATGGCAGGTGAGAGCTCTGCCACTGAGCCTCCATGTCCTGCCCTCCCCTCATTTTTGAAGGACAATTTTGATGGATATAGAATTCTTCATCGGCAGTTGTTCACTTTTAGTACCTTAAATATATCATCCCACTGTCTTCTTGCCTCCAAGATTTCTGCTGAGAAATCTATGCATAGTCTTATGGGCTTCCTTTATATGTGATGGTTTGCTTTTCTCTTGCTGCTTTCAAAATTCTCTCTTTCTCTTTGACATCTGACATTCTTATTAGTAAGTGTCTGGGAATATGTCTATTTAGGTCTATTCTGTTTGGGGTACACTGGACTTCCTGGAAATGTAATTTTAAGTCCTTCATAAGAGGTGGGAAATTTTCAGTGATAATTTCCTCTATTAGTTTTTTCTCTTCCTTTTCCCTTTTCTTCTCCTTCCGGGACACCCACAACACAAATATTTGTGTGCTTCATACTGCTATTCAGTTCTCTGAGTCCCCTGCTCATATTTTTCCATTCTTTTCCCTATATATTTTTTTGCTTGTCAGATTTCAGATATCCCATCCTCCAGTTCACTAATCCCATCTTCTGCCTCTTGAAATCTAACATTGTAGATTTCCATTGTTCTTTTCATCTCTTCTACTGTGCCTTTCATTCCCATAAGTTCTGTGATTTGTTTTTTCAGACTTTCAGTTTCTTCCTTCTGTTCGTCCCTTGCCTTCTTTGTATCCTCCCTCAATTCATTGATTTGATTTTTGATGAGATTTTCCATGTCTGTTTGAACATCCTGAATTAATCGCTTCCACTCCTGTATCTCATTTGAATTGTTGTTTTGTTCCTTGGACTGGGCTTCATCTTCAATTTTCCTAGTATGATTCATTATTTCTTGCTGGCGTCTAGACATCTAATTTCCTTAATTAGTTTATTCTGGAGATTTTTGCTTTTTTTACCTAGGATTTTCTTGCTGGATGACTTTGTTGTCTATCTGTTCTTTGACATTCAGTTCAGCTTTTTCTAGACCTCTAGCTTAAGTTTTGTTTAACAGATCAGAATTTTTCAGTTTTCTTTTTTCTTGCCCTGCCTGTATGGTGCCTTTTTTTGTTATCCCCTTAGGAAGATCTACTTAGGTATTATAGACCCCAGCCAGATTTTCCCTGACCAGACTGGCCCCCTGTCAGGAGAAAAGTGTCACCTGTATCAGTTTTCCCTGAGGGTGAGATCCAGCAGGTTGACAGACTTTCCTAAGACGTCTCTGGACTCTGTATTTTTCCTATCCTGCCCAGTATGTGGCGCTTATTTATCTGCAGGTCCCACCAGCATAAGGTGATGCAGTACCTTTAACTTCAGCAGACTCTCCCTGATGGGGGCATGGTGGAGACAGAGGAGAGGTTGTAGTGTGGCTTTAATCATTCTGTTCTCCAGACCCTGGAGTCTGAATTTCTTGAGGGAGGGGTTCAACCTGAGCTGGGTCCTACCCTTCTCCTGTAGAAGGCACGGCCTCCAGACAAGCTCTCAGACAAGCTTAATTCTGCCCTTGCCTGGGGCAGTTGGAGCCTGAGAAGCCCTGCAGCTGTATCCAAAGGCTGTCAAGCCATAGAAACAAGCCACCAAAAAGAAATGAAAAAAAAAAACTTTTCAGAGCAGGACCCACAGTCCTCAGGTTTGCCAATCAAGAGCTTAAGTTGGTACATTGCTGTGTATCTCCAGGTCCTATGTGGCCCCTCCTTTCCTTCATGGCCCAGACCCTTTCAAGTGTTTTTGTGCTGTCCGATCCAAAAACCTCTGTTTTGTTGGGTTTTTTTTTTTCCTTTTTCCGTCAGCCCTACCCCCTCGGTACCAGGGCAAAAAACAGCAACCTCAGCTTTTACTCGAGGTTCAGCTGAGCTGGGGGTCTATTTTTAGTAGTCAGAATTTGTTAATTAATTGGAGCTTGGCTGCGCTCAGGCCCTGCTGCTGGTAAAGCCTCTTTCCTTTCCCCTCTGGGAAGCAGCCTGTGGGGGAGGGGCACCGACCACCGCAGCTTGGGGGACTCATGGTTCTAGGGGGATGCACAGCCGGTCCAGCTGGTCCAGACTGGGGTACGCTGTGTGCCCAGTCACTGACGTGGCCCCAGCAGTTGTTTTGTACTGTTCCTGGCCATTTACTAGATGCTCTGGAGGATGTATTAAATCCCACTCTCACTAAGCCGCCATCTTGGACCTGTCCCCTCTCAAAAGACATTTTAAAGACTAGAATAAAGCCTGACTGGAGACAGGAATCAGCAAACTATTGCCTGTCATTGTTTCTGTAAATGAAGTTCTATTGGCACACAGCCACACCTCTTTCTTTACATTTTGCCTATGGCTGTTTCTGCATGAGGACAGAGTTGAATATTTGTGACAGAGGTAACAGGGCCTGCAAAGTCTAAAATAGTTACTATCTGACCCTTTACATAAAATGTTTGTTGACCTCTAGTTTAGATATTTCATTGGTTTTGTTTGCTATATTTATCATTTTGAAATTTATGAAGATACTACTTTAATAAATGACTGCTAGGAAAATCACTTACAGGGAAATTTTCAATAAGATACATGGGATTTGGGTTTGTTTATGGGGAGCAAAGTGTCAGGTTGTTTTTAAGCATAAACAGACACAAAAATGGGTCCAAATCAATACTGGAGAGAACTGCAGCATCGTGGTGTAAACTAAGACCACAGAATATCTGATGCCCTACAAACTTCTGTGTCCTCATCAGAGAGTTTAACAGCGTGGCAAAAATGATAAATCTTGGAAAAAATAAAGAAAAATAATCACACGAATTGTATTTTTAAGCAAATGCATAGTAAAATGAGAAATGGCTTTGAAAATTTAGGCACTGGTCATGGTTTTAGCACGCTAGGTTGAAATCTTATTTTCTTCATGCAAGGGATAAAAAGATGCCTTGAAGAAAGGTCAAAAATCTAAATAAGGAGAATTAATTCATTATTCACCTTAATGTAAAGGAGAGCTTGCAAAAGTAGATTATTTAGCAGATATTATTTCTTAACTGGAAAACAACTGCATGGATTGGGCAGTACTGATCAGAAGAGGTTTCTGTCATACAGAAGAGAAAGGAATAAAGATGAGCAGGTGGGACATAAAGGGCATTAAGTTAGTAAATATTGGGGGGGGGGGGGTAGCTTTACAGGTCATTCAGCCCTTGCGGAGAGGAAGAGACCAAGGAGAGAAAACAAGGAGAATTCTGAAATCATTTTCATTCTTTTAACTACAAAAATAAGGAAGGCTGAAAACGGGAATTTGAACTAGTGGCGTTCCAGGTCTTATGGCTAAAGCATAAAATTCCATTCCCAAGGGGCTGGAAAAGAGGCTCCTTTCCCATGCTAATGAAATAATCAGAGATCAGGCCAACCTGATCTAATTCAGGGGTGTTCAAGCTTTTTCTAGAAAGGGCCAGACAGTAAATATCTTTGGCTCTGCAGACCACACAGCCTCTGTCTTAACTACTCATCTCTTGTTGTATAAGAGAGCAGCTGCAGATAGTACATAAATGAATGGGCATGGTTGGGTTCCAATAAAATTTTATTTGCAAAATAAGGCTGTCCAATTCTGTCCCCAGGTCATAGTTTGCTGTCACCAAATCCAATCAGCCTTGGGAGGAGAATCTGTGACATATCAAGAACAGGATCACGAGGGAAAGAATGTGGAGTCCTGGCTAAAAGGATGAAGTTGAGCCTGAACATTCAAAGAGCTGCTCCCTGCAACTCTCGACAAATTGCTGAAGGTAGTAAGTAGAATAGATGAATGTGCTTGTTTTACTGGCAGTCCACTCATCAGTGCCTCTCCTTGAAAGAGCCAAAGATGAGGGCAAGGAGGAAACCCAGGCTTCAGTGCCCTGCGTAAGCTGACCTCGGAGCCCTGCAACCCCGCTGCCATGTACCCACTTCTCGTCCATGACATAGGAGGGCAGAGAACAGGGACGGTTACCTTTGTCCAGCATTCAAGGCAAAACGCTGAGTGTTTTAATGGCAGGTGTCAAGATGGCTGAACTAGAAATGAAGTTTGAGGATTGTGCAGTTACACTTACCAGGTACCTATTGCTGCATAACAAATTACCTGCAAATTAGTGACCTCAAACAATAACAGTCATTTCTTATCTCTTATAGTCTCCATGGATCAGGAATTTGGAAAGGTGCTGGCTGGGCAGCTCTGGTTTGGGATCACTTGTACATCTACAGCCACACAGGGACCAGAGCAACTAAGGGCTGGCTGGAGATCAATCTCCCTCTTCCTGTGGTTTCAGGACCTCCAACATGGTCTTTCCTGGGAGCTACTCTGAGTTGCTGCAGAGTCTAGGGGCCTCAGACTTGCCATCTGTGGCTCAGAACTCCAAAGGTGAGTATCCCAAGGCAGAGGTCAGCCAAACCGCATGCTCTTTTCTAGCGCAGCCTCAGAAGCCACACAGTATCACACCCACCACCCATCAGTCTGGTGCAAGGTTCCAGAGGAGGGGACACAGACTCTGAGAGCATGGCAAGGATCTGGAAAAGTACATGGAACAGGAAATATTGTAACGGCCATTTTAAAAATGCAGCCTATCATAGGAACTTGTATCAGTTTGTTAAGCTGCTGGAATGCAATATACTAGAAGTGGATCAGCTATTATAAAGAGGATTTATTCAATTGCAAGTTTACAGATCTAAGGGTAAGTGAATGTCCAAACTAAGGCACCAACAAGAGGTTACCTTCACTCAAGAAAGGCTGATGCCATCCAAAACACCTGTCAGTTAGGAAGGCACCTGGATGGCATCTGCTGGTCCCTTGCTTCTGGGCTCTATTGTTTTCAGTCTCTGTTCTTGCGGAGGTTCCTCCAGGGTTGAATTTCATCTCTTGGCTTCCCTTGGCTGTCTGTAAGTTCTGGCTTACTTAACATCTCACAGTGACATCTGCTGAGCTCCAAGCATTTTCCAAACATCTGTGTCTCTGTTCTGCTCTCTCAAAACTGTTTCCTCTTTTAAAGGACTCCAGTAAACTAATCTAGACTCAACTGCAGTGGGTGGAGTCACAACTCCATCCCATCAAAAGGTCACACTCACAATTGGGCACACCACATCTCCTCTCCATAGATATAATCTAAGCAAAAGTTTCCACCCCACAATATTGAATCAGGATGAAAAGAAACTGCCCCCACAAGATTGGATCAGGTTGCACACCATGCATGCAAAGTATGTATATGAAGATTTTTCTCAATAAAAAAATCATTTAAAAAAAGATTGGACACAGGATTCAAACATCGCTTTTCTGGGGTACATAATATTTTCAAACTGGCACAGAATTGAAAATTATTTGGGACTCTTCATTTACATATGAACAAAGTTTAAATATTAATAATAAAAAAAATATTCTCACAAACTCCTTTGACCAGCACATCCCTAAGATGACAAAAGAACCCACAGGACATAAGCAACCTGACTTTTCATGCAAAAACCACCAACACTAGCCTAAATTATTGCATCATCCCACCTCCCTAGCAGCATTCGGAACCTCTCTGCTTGGTGAGTGACCTGACGTTGCTTTAACACAGTGAAACAACCAACGTATATGGGTATGGCCTGTTGAGATATTGTGACACAAAGAGAAAACTGCCTGGACAGAATCCAAAACCCACTGTCAGCGTCCTTCAACCCGATTCAGTCTTCCAGGTGACAACTCAGGGTAACACAATCTCATCCATTAATAATGGGAGTGGAAGAAAAACATTTTTTTATGTTATTCTTTTGATTATAATAAAATATCTGTGTCAAAAGTAATGCGATCTCTATTTATCAAATCCTGTTTTTCTTTTCTCTTCCTGGACAAAGAAGACTCCCCATTCCCAAGCCTGTTGCAGCTCCACCAGGGCCATGTAACTGAGTTAATGGTTGAAAACCACTTCCAAGCCCAACATAACACTCCCATTTACTGTTCCACATATTCTCTCTCTCCCCCTTCCATGCTAACCTCAGACCCATATGTCAGACTCACAAGATGTAAGGATCCCAGAGTCACTGCTTATTGGAGCCACAAAGCTCACACTGAAATATGATTTGATTTAGAAGTAACCTTTTTATGTGCATATCCAGCAGTTGAGATTTTTTTTCTTTCATGTCCTACAAGCAAGAGTCAAATTATAAAATCCCCAGCTGGGGTGCTGTTAGAATTTGGGGTAACCACATGTTTGTGGTTATTGTTGTTACACAGGCTGTCTCGAATTTTAAAGGACTCCTGCATGCCAGAAGCATTCCCCAATCATGGAAGCCACTGAGATTTGGAATTTATTTGTTATTGCAGTATAACTGACACTAGCCTGACTAACACAACACTATGTTAAAACAAACATGAATATATTAATGAGCAGAATTTCAAATTCACATGAATTTTTTAAGTTAAAACATGAAACTTTAAAGAAATGTCCTGCTTAAGAATATGCCCCACCAGAGCCCCAGGGAGCATACATTTATTCTCTTCTGCTATTAGCAAAACATCAGTGAAGAGACTGAGAGGGGAGATCTAACGCATATGTCAAAAACAGTTTCTGGAGCCAGATGATACTGAGTTCTGTTACTTCCTAACTCTGATTTACTGAGCAAGTCACTTCCCTTCTCTGAGCCTCAGATTATATAATGGGGGAAGACACTGTTACTGTATAAATTGATTACATTTGGGCCAGTTGGCCTAGAGGATCCAGCAGAACTGGCCACAAAAATGCAACAGCCCGGGGTGGGCCACAGTGGCTCAGCAGGCAAGAATGCTTGCCTGCCATGCCAGAGGACCCAGGTTCGATTCCCGGTGCCTGCCCATGTAAAAAAAAAAAAATGCAACAGCCCTTGGTAAAACACCTTAATGCATTTATAAAAGGTTCAATCTACCTAGATTTAGAGAGATTTAGATTTAAAAAAAAGAAGTAAAATTGTTTATTATGAGAAATAACAGGAATTTTGGAGTGCCCAGCAATCTCTTAAGAAAGGGCTGGATCTTTAGAAGACAAATAGAGAAAAAGGGCTGAGAAAGGGACACAACAACATGGCGAGAGGCAGGGCCTACAAACGGCAATGGCTCACAAGACTTCCATGCTGCATTGGTTATCTCTTGCCGTGTAACAAATTACCCCAAATCTTAGTGGCTTGAGACAACAAACATTTTTTTAAACATTTTTTTATTGTTAAATAAAACATATATACAAAGAAAAGTTGAAAAAAAAACAATGATATTAAAAGTACACTTCAATAAGTAGATATAGAACAGATTTCAGAGTTTGTAGTGGGTTCTCGTTCCATTATTTCATTTTTTTCCTTCTAACTGTTCTAAAACCCTGGAGGCTAGAAGAAAGGTTTTTTTTTTCTTTTTTGTGAAAAATAACATATATACTAAAAAGCAATAAATTTCAAAGCACATCACAACGATTAGTTGTAGAACTGATTTCAGAGTCTGGTATGGGTTATAATTCCACCATTTTAGGTTTTTACTTCGAGCTGCTCTGAGATACTGTAGACTAAAAGAAATGTCAATAGAATGATTCAGCAATCATATTTATTTGTTAAACTCTACCTTCTCTGCACAACTCCACCATCACCTTTGAGCTTTCTCCTACTCTTTAGGGGTATTTCGGCTATGCCATGGAGATGGCAGACATTGATCACCTCTCGGATTCTATGGATCAGGAATTCAGGAGCAGCTTCCCTGAGTGGATCAAGTATAGGGTATCTGGTAAGGCTGCAGTTGACATGAACGAATAAATACGTACAAATAGAAGCAAACCTGCTGGTTGTTTTCAGTCAGATCACATGTTGAGAGTATTACAGAAAGGAAGAGGATCAGAGCCTCTGCTTTCCTCCCGTGTGTGGACCCAAGTGTCTCACCTTCTTTGGCCATCCACTTGAAAACTCAGATCATCCTTAAAGGGGTCTTTGAACCCAAACAGCCATCCCAGCAGGTGAGCCCAAGAGAGTACTCCTGCCCACAGCTGGAATGGCAGGGCTCCCCAAGACCCCAGGGAAGGGTTGCCTAATTCTTTCTCCTCCACGGCCAGGGCCTGGGATCACTCCACCCAACCCACTGCACTTCTACACAGACCAGATATCTCACTCCTCAAAGCAAGGGCTCAGGCTCTTTTCTTTAGAACTTGGGCAGTGTCTCTTTGGGGCCTCTCTCTATGCTAGAGTTTGGATTAGAAAAGCGGATAGGAAGCACAGAGTAGGAAACAGTGGGTAGCCTTCCTCCCTTTCCTTTACCCAAGCACCAAGAGTCTGAGATACTTGTTTCTCTAGGGATAAGCTGCCCTCCTCTATGGAAAACTAAACTATGCAAACATTGACCAGAGCATGCATAATTCACAACTGGCTGTCTCCCTGGACCAAAGCAGGAAAGAGCTGGTTGAACTTCAGGTCAGAAAAAATCATTTCTAGCGGTTACATCCCTGCACCTAAGTATTCAATCACCGAAAAGTTTTTGCCCATGGGGAAACTACTGGAACCTGCATCAGCATCAAAACTTTTCTTAATATGATCCTGCAGTAAGCTGAGATATGCAGCACCCTGCCAATTGATATGCAAATTAAATAAACAAAACGACATAATAAATAATTAAATCAGTCTAACATGATGAATGAATTAATCATATCGGAGTGATGAGAAGAAGCCGGCACTGTCACCCAGAAGCTCACTGATTTGAGAAAAATGAAACATGCATAACAAGGCCAGTTCAGCAGAGGGTGGTAGCTCTGATATTGATCACCTACGCTGGACTGTGAACAGAGTAGGGGCCTAATAGATGTTGGCAGAATCAAGTAGACTTTTCCAAGATCATACCTCTAATATACATGGAATTATTAGTTCATTCAATAAGCAATTGCACGGACATTTTCTCATTTCAGTCTTATCTAGGAATAAAATAGCCCTGTAATGCAGGCATTTTACAGTTAAGGAAAATAAAGCTAAGAAGCTAAGTGAGTAGGACCCAGCGTTGTGCGGTGATGAAAAGAGCCTCCCCTCCCCTCCCCTCAGGGCTCGTGACCCTTGTACCACCCGCCTCTGACCCCACAGAAGGGCAGTATCATGTCTACGTGAGTATGGAGGTGTGGGCAGGGAGAAATGCTACCACCACCCACAATTTCCCCAACCCTTTCCCATAATAAATCAATTCTAGATTTATTTTAAGTTTACACCTGAATATATTATGCCCTTGCCCCCATGTGTGCCTTTTACTTACTTACTATACATAGCATCTCTTTAGTGGCAGCTAAGAAACACAGGTAAGCACGAGGAAAATAAAAGCACCGTGTAGCCATCAAAATTAATATTGAAGAATATTTAGCCATGTGGGGAAATTTCCATAATCTAACGTTAAGTAAAAAGAAAAGGGTCTCAAAATAGCATGTATATCATCCACATACTAATATGCACACATAGACAAGAAGACTAAAAGTATGTGTCAAAAATAAACAGCAGTTTGGGTAATAGATGTTGGTAATGGCAGCACATTAATATCACTGAATTGTACACTTGAAAATGGTTAAAATGGGAAATTTTGAGTTTTATATATATTACTACCATAAAAACTTTCTTAGAAAGCAAGCAGCAGTTTTTTCTACATGATGGTATTATAAGGGGTTTGGGTTCCCTCTTTGGGTATTTTTAAACATTTTTTGAGAGTTATACAATGAGAAGTATTACTTTTGTCATTGTAATTGTTATTTGTAACACGAAGACAAATTGTAGTAAGTGACGGGAAATAAAAATGCTTCGGAGCCCACAGCTAACAAAAGTGATCTACATTTTCAGTGTTTTGTTTCCTTTCAAAAGAGGATTACTTACCGCTATGACTAAATTTTGAGCAGCTATGGAATGGGGAACAATTTGGGACCTCATCTCACTATGAGATAATATATGCCTTCTAATCAGTGGCTCTGAGGAGTGGTGACATAACTGCGAAAAATGGAAAAAAAAAAAAGTCTACAAAAACAAAGCTCCCTAGTGGTAATAAACCAAAGACCTAGCTCTTTCTCCTTCTCCAATTTCCCAAACTGTTAAGGCAAAACAGAAAATAAACCTCCTCTCTGGCTCTATAAGAAAGATTTGATGGTGCCTAGGAAAACAAGTTGCACCAAGGAAAATCAACCAGACTATTCTGTGGTAAGTAGAAAGCCTAAAAAGATATGTTCCTGACTCAAAATGAGTTAAACAGACAACAAAATAGGGAGGGGAAACTCATACAATACTTCTGCAGCAAAGTAATTAGGAAATAAAATTCTAGACGCATTATAGATATGCATCTAGAATATATGTCTTACGAAGATTTACTCCAGGAAATTGTGAAGGCGGTGGGGAGTGTTTTGACAGCAATGGTTTGCACTCTCAAAAGAAACTGAAAAAATCATGGAAACAATAGAAAACACTTAAAATACAAAACCATAAGACAACGAAGTTACATGACAAGGCTATGAAAATATTTTTAAAAAAACAAAAAACTAAATCCATTGCAGAATTCAAAACAATGTAATGAACCAAATCAACAACACAAAACACAGGCTTGAGATCATCAAGCAGAACGCAGAAGTACAAACTAATAAAAGCTATCTGAGAGACAAGGTTAGACACGAAAGATAGACAACAGAGACTGAGAATGGATAGGCCCAGCGAAGATTCTAGAAAGCAAAATTCAATCTATATTCAGTGACACAAGAGAAGAAAATCTGACGACGACTACTGACAGAACTCACAAGGCATCAGAAAGAATTACTGAAAAGAAACCAACATGGAGAAATATCCTGGTAAAACCCTAGAATGTCAAGGATGAAAACAGAATTGCAAAAGCTTGTAGGTCAAAAAAGTGATCTGCAAAGGAAAAAAAAAGTAAGAAGTTCTTCCAGTTATCCGTGTGCACAGGGAAAAGAAGGACAAGGAGAAAAAGGAGGAAGATGACCATGAAGAAAAGAGAAGGAGAGGGAAAAAGAAGAGAAAGAGGAGACAGACGTAAATGAAGATCAGATCATAATATTCTCAAATATACAAGGACTCTAGAAGGCTAACATGAATGCACCATTACTGGAGAAAACAACAATGACAACTTGAAAACATGCTCTAAACCACCAAAAGTTCAATCAAAATACAGATCTCAAAAATAAGTAAATATTTCAAATATGAAATATTTATGAAATATGAAATATGAAAGTATTTGAAATTATTGATGAAATTTAAGAATTTGAGTCTAAATAACCAGGATAAATAAAGTTTAAAAAGTTTTAAATCTTAAAGCTTTATTCTTTTTCAATATAAAAATAGCCTCTAGTTAGAGAAAAAGCAGAATGTAGGTCTTCCCTATCGTAAAGACAAGTACTTATAACAAAGAGAAGACGGATTTAAAGGCAAAGATATCATTTAAAACCAAGAGCACATGTGGGATAAACTCAATAACATGACAGTTTCAAACTGAATCCGAAAACAACAATAAAACAAGTATATCATATCTACCAAGAAGACAACTAAAACTGTAATTCAAAGATGGAAAATAAAATGATATAATATACCAATAATTTAAATGGCGAAAATATACCATTAAAATTTTCAAAGAAAATGAAAGCAGAGATCACTGTAATTATAGATAATTAAGTTGAATTTAGTGAAAGGAAGAGTATTGTTTTACAAAAAAAAAAAAAAAGACCCCTTTCCCCTTTTTTTTTTTTAAATTTTACATTTTTTTTAACACACATTTCCCCCTTTCTCCCTCCCCCACTTTTCGGTAACCTCTAATCTACTTTTGATCTCTGCATATTTGCTATTTCTAGTCATCTCTCATAAATGATATCATATAATATTTGTCCTTAGATGTCTTGCTCATTTCACTTAGCATAACGTTTTCGGAGTTCTTCTATCTTGCAACACATCTCATAATTTCATTCTTCCTTATGGCCAAATAATATTCCATTGTGTATATGTACATTCTGTTTAGCCATACATTTGGTAATAGACACGTAGGTTGAATCTACCTTTTGACTATTGTGAATAATGCTGCTACAAGCACTGGTGTACAAATATCTCTGTGAGGCCATGTTTTCACTTTCTTTCTGTATATTCTTAGAATTAGAATTACCAGGTCAAATGGTAACATTATATTTAATTTTTTGAGGAACTGACATATTGCTTTCCACAGTGACTACACCCTTTTACATTCCCAGTAACAATGCACTCAAGTTTCAGTTTCTCCCCAATATCTGCTACACTTGTTACTTTCCATTTTTCTTTAAATAATACCCATCCTTGTGTATGTGAAGTGATATCTCACACCGAGGTTTGATTTGATGTCCCTAATGGCTAATGATGTCAAGCATCATTTTGTATTCCTTTCGGTCATTTGGGTCTCTTCTTTGGAAAAATGTCTATTCAAGTCCTTTGCCCACTTTTAATTGGCTCATTTGTCTTTTTGTTGCTTCATTGTAAAAGTTCTTTTTATATCCTGGATATTAAGCCCATATCCAACATGTAATTTGCAACAATTTTCTTCCTTCCTTTAGGCTGCCTTTTCACTTTCTTAACAATTTTCTTTTATGCACAAAAGTTTTAAATGTTGATGAAATCAAATTTACCTATTGTTTCTTTTGTTGCTTGTGCTTTTTAGTGTCATAACTAAGAATCCATACTGAATTTCATGTCATGAAGATTTGCCCTGATGTTATTTTCAAAGAGTTTTATAGCTTTATCTCTTATATTTAGGTTCTTAATCCATTTTGACTCCACCTTTGTATATGGTGTGAGGCAGGGGTCCACCTTCATTCTTTTGCATTTGAATATCCTGTTTTCCCAGCACTATCTGTTGAAGAGACTATTCTTTCCCCACTGTCTGTACTTAGGAGCTGAAAGTCAGTTAGCCACAGATGTGTAGGTCCAGTTCTGGATTTTCAATTCTATTCCATTGGTCTGTTTGTCTTTATACCAGTGCCACACTATTTCGATCATGATAACTTTGTAGAACAATTTGAAATCAGGAAATTTCACTCCTCCAAATTTGTTCTTCTTTTTCAAAATTGTTTTGGCTATTCAGGCCCCCATCCAGTTCCATATGAATTTGAGATGAATTTTTCCATGTCTGTGAAAGGTCACTTTTAAATTGATGAGTGGCATAATTCACAATAAAGCTATAACTCTCAAAATATCCATGGTCTGAATAACACAGCAAAAACATTATTAAAAAGCTATCGGGAAAACAACAGGGCTTGGATGGAGAAGGCAATGAAAAAATGTAAAAATAGTGGCTAATCAGAAAGACAATAAGCATCAAAGGAGGGGATTTGATTAATATTATTAAAGTGAATGTAAAAGCTATATTCATACTTTGTGCAGTACAAATAAAGAATTTAGTTCCTTCTCTAATCCCCACTAAATAGTTACAAAATCAACCAATATTAAACGACCAAGAATATCTCATTAAATTTCCAAAAAAAGAAATTAATAATATAGATTATATTCTCCATTCACACTACAATAAACTAGAAATTAATTTCAAAAGCAGAACAAAATAATTATTCCAACAGCTTGGAAATAATTCTTGGGTCAAAAATAAAAACCAAAATAGTAATTACAGAATTTTAGAGACTAGCAATAATGAAATCATCACATATCAAAATACATGGAACATGGCCAAAGTATACAGAAAATAAATTCCATAGTCTTAAATACTTTAATAAATGAGCAAGAAATAAGTATATCAGTTATTTAAGAAATCCAATCAAGGTGGAAAATAAAAACTTGAGTGAAACAGGAAGAAGAGCGTAAAGATAAAAGTAAAAAATAGAAGAACACTGGAATTGATTTTTAAAATCCAAGAAATGACTGTTTGATAAAAAGACAATAAACCAGATAAACCATAAATTAATCTAATCAAAGAAAAACATAATAAAAACACAAGCAGAAAGAGAAATGAGGAGATACAGTTACAGGGAAAAAATACATTTTCTGTCTACTAACAAATTTAGAACATGAATAAAATATTTTTATATTTATTTTATTAATAAACCTCTCCAAAGAACACTACAACCAAGCAGTGCTATTTTACCTCTCCTAGTCCTTGCTACTTGAAGTGTGGTCCAAGGACCAGCAGCATTGGCATCTTCCAGGAGCCTCCTAGAAACACGGACTCTCAAGCCACACCCCAGATCTACTGAGACAGTATCTGCATGCTGAATTCTTAGGAGGTTCATGGGCAAGTTAAAGTTGGAGAAGCATGGTCTTAGATCTAGAGAAAGGTGGAAAATGTCTCAATTCTTTAAATCTACAGGTTATTTCATTTATCCAGATTCAAAATTCTAAATTAAAATTTTAACAAAGAGAATCCAACACTTTATTCAATAAATACCATACAGCAAGCAAGTGGAATTCATTCCAGCAATGCAATAATAGTTCCTTACTAAATCTGTTAATAGAAAAGAAAAACATGGCTGAACTTAATAATGAACAAAAATAATAATTTTTGACTGGGAAAGCTTTCCTGACTATAACACTGTGACAGTCAGGTTCATGTGCCAACTTGGCCAGGCGATGGTGCCCAGTTGTCTGGTCAAGCTAGCACTAGCCTATCTGTTGCCATCAGAACATTTTGGGGACTTAAATCATGAGCACATTGGTTGCATCCATGGCTGATTACATCTGCAGTTGGCTAAAGGGAGTGTCTTCTGCAATGAGGGATGCTTAATCTAATTGCTGAAAGGCTTTTTTTTTTTTTTTTGGTTTTTACATGGGCAGGCACCAGGAATTGAACCCGGGTTCTCTGGCATGGCAGGCAACCATTCTTGCCTGCTGAGGCACTGCAGCCCGCCCCGCCGAAAGGCTTTTAAAGAGAGTTAGGAAGAAAGAATCTTTCTCTCCCCTTCAGCCAACCAGCCTCTCCTAGGGAGCATCGTGAGGATCTTCACTGGAGCTGCCAGCTCACAGCCTGACATTCAGATTTTGGACTATTGCGTCCCCACAGCTGCTTGAGATACTTTTATAAATCTCATATTCACAGATATTTCCTGTTGGTTCTGTTTCTCTAGGGAACCCTGTCTGATACAAACACCAAGCCAGATAACCAGACAGACAGTAACTGAAATAATCCATAAAAGGTACAAAAAATCTGTATTGCAAAAAGGTAAAATCACAAACAAGATTTAAAGAAAAATGACTAACTTAGAAAATGCATCTGAAGTTTTGACAAGGGGCTATTATCCATAATGTATATAGAGCTCTTAAAACTTACTAAGAAAAAGACATTCACTCCAATAGAACACTGGATGAAGGATAATAACCCATTCACAAAAGAGAAGGAAACAGACAGCCCCGTTACTCCGTTCATTCAATCAACAAACACTCTCCAGGCACTGTTCTAGGTTCTGAGGCTACAGCAATGAACACATCAGAGTAACTTCATATAAATAAAAATGGTCTAAAAAAGAAATAGTCAAAGGAACTCAAAATAGCATATATTCAACTAGCCAACAGACTGACAAAGACTAAGAAGTTAGATGACTATCCTGCCAGGATATGACACCTTCATAGAACTTTATAAGTACACAACTGTACAGGATTTAAATCTATTAAAGTCATTTTCAGAGGGGTACTTTTTAGAAGAATATATCCACAGGGAATAAACAAATGTGTAGGAGATTGTTCATCACAGCATCATTACAATAGGGAAAACCACCAAAAATATCCATCAATAGAAGAATGTCATAACAGCATCAACTAACATTTCTTGATCTCTTACTATTTGTGCATACATTAAGCATACATTATTTTTATCAGAATAAAATACTATTCTGAAATATTTAGCTGATGTCAGACTATTTCCGATACAATACTAAGATATTTTACAGGTAAAAGAAACCCTAGTACATTTCAAATGATGACGATGAAATAAGACCCTATGTGTGAATTCGACCCTGAATGTAAACTATGTACCTGTCTAAGGACGTAAATACAATTCACCGTTTCCTGAAAGTGAGGTAGGTCCAAACTGTGTCCCTGACAGCTGAGGCCAGCCCTTGTTGGAACAGCTCCCCAACACATGGAAGACGGCTCAGGTGCCTTCATCACTACGTTCTCCTGTTACTCACCCCCTCCCACCCACCCCTGTCCATTCTTCATACTGTATTTTTTTTTCATCTGAAATCCCAGCACTCCCCTCAATGGCTTCTTAATGTTCTACCAAAAAAATTCGCACTCCCAACAATGATGTCACAAAGCTCCATTCAAATGTGACCGTCCCACACACAGCCCCACTCCACCTGAGCCCATCTTCTCCTTCACTCCTTGAGCTCTGGCCAGCTGGACCTTGCAGCAGTATCCAGAACATTCCAAGCCTTGTCACATCTCTGAGGCTTTGCACATGACATGCAGCTCAACCTAGAATGTTCTTTTGCCCATTCTTTTCAGGGCAACCTTTTTCATTTTTCAAGTCTCAGCTTAAAAATCATCCATTGCCTCAGAGCAGGCTCCACTAACCAACTCTCTTTTCATTAGATATTATCGCTTCCTGTTTATTCCTTCACTACACTTAGCACAAGCTATATATATATATATATATATATATATATTGGGGGGGGGGGGGTATGGCCCGGGAAAGGAACCCAGATCTCCCACATGGAAGGCAACTATTCTACCACTGAACCACCACCCATGCACCCTCAAGCTATATTTGTTAAAATTAATACTTCGTTTGCTAATTCTCTATCTCCTCCATGGAAATACATGTTCCAGAAAGCAGAGCCACGTGTATCTTTCTCTTATTGGGTCCCCGGTAATACACCTCAGAGCCTGACAGGCTGAGAACATTCAAATGTTGTTAAACGAACAAATGAACAGAACACAATTTTCAAACAGTGCATATTTTTAATTCTTTTCTATTTCTGAGGCTCAATCTTAAGGAAATAATCAGAGAAGTACACAAAGATTAATATCCAAAGATTTTCATTACAACATTCTTCTAGTAGCAAAATCTGCAAACAACTGAATGCCTAACTATAGGCAAATAATTAAATAAGTTAATAGACAGGATGTACCATACAGTCAAATATAAAGTTCATGATAATAAAAAAACAATGCACCATTTGTTTATAAAAAATTTATAAAAGCAGGGCATGCAATTCTATATGCAAAATAAAGGAAGGAAATATTCTAAAGTATGAACGGTGGTTTTGTCTTCTTCCATACATTTTCCAGTTATACATATTTTGTAGTTTTCAACCCTGAACAAGAGTATATACTTTTAACACAGAAAGGCAAAGATTTTTTAAAAACATCTTTCAAAAAAAAATAATAAAACAGGTTACTCCTCCCTATGAGTGTGATCTTTAGGTCTCATGGAAAAGGAAACTTTTATTTTCAACTAGATCTATGTACAGCAGTACCCAGTCAAGAAAGATTACTCTAGTTAAAATTGCAGCAGATTCTATCTGCATGCAAAGCACAGTAATAGCATCTGATCATTTATTTTGAGTCACAAAACCCAAGGGAAGAATCATTAATATGGAATCTTTCCCCAGAAAATCTACAGAAACTCACTCCACCCCCCAGTTCACAGTCCTTGTCAGTGACTGCCAGCCCCTCTCATGGTCTGGTTCTTCCCCTGCTATCTCCCCTTGCTTGTATGTTCTCACACTCAGCCTCCCTCCTTTGACTTCCCTTTGAACTTGACATCCTTGTCTCCATTATTCTCCCCAGGACCCCCTTTCTCTTCTTTATTGACCATACATGAAATGCATGGATAGCATTTATTGAACTGTCTTTGCTTCTTCCCATCAAAATAAAATCAGACAAGTGAAATCATCTGTTGATCTGTCGCTCAAAAAGAACTAAATTAAATTACTTTGAGTTTCTGCAGGTCACCAACCCTCTCCGGAGCACTCAGGAAAGGAGATGAGCCCGTGCTGAGAAGGCTAGTAGTTCGTCACATAAGCAGACATTCATGATAGATTGATTAAAACTTATTTTATGAAATAAGCTGTGAGGCAAGGTGTGACTGAAACATTTAGAGTCTGCACAGGAATCTCTAGGCCACAGAAACTGCGAAGCTTCTAAGAGGTCATAAAAATAGTACCACATTCCAAGGGTCCATACAATCTTAATCTATCAGGCTGAACTGAACCCAGGTGAATCTTCTCCAGAAAAATCATAGCAATCAGAATCACTGAAATCAAAAGCAGTATAAAAAAAACAGTCCAGAATTAGACCACAGTATACCTTGTAGATCACAAAGTCAATCAAAAGGTTAAACAAGATTTGAATCAACACTAAAGTACAAAATAAAGTACCCAGGGGAGCAAAAGTGAAAGCTGCTTGTTAGCTAAGCAGTTTTATACCTTCCTCTGACGATTTCAAGGGTTTAGAATAAACAGCAAAACCTCTAAAAGAAAAAGCATTTTCTAGTTCTGATTTTTGGCTTGGAAACAGAAACAGATATCTGATTTTAATGGTTCTTAGAATAGAAATATGGACTTCTGACTTTAAATACATGCAGCATCAGATCTTATTATTCTGCTATCTTTAGCCATTTTTTTGCCTTCATGAGTTATTTATCATTTTGCTTTCAATAACTTTGATATGTAAATTAATGCCACTGTACCAAATGCTATGATTTAGATAAAAATCTAGAAATGCTAATGTTCCTCATTTCAAATTTTGCTTATCCAACTGAATTGAACAGAATTGCCCAATTTGAACCATGCTGGGAAAATGCCTGGACAGAACTTCAAAGACAACCAAACATCCAAACCCACCAACTAAAGACCTCCTATCATAAAGGCGTCTCAGTTTGTGATTGTGAGACATTGTCCAGCAATTCTGAAATCCTGATAAAACCTTGGATTTAAAATGTGGGCAGAATCATTCCCTGTGCCCATCTGAAAAGTTCTGAGTCTTCTGAAAAGTACTGAGCTAATACTTCAGGCATTATTTGAATTTCATACTCATTCCAACATTTCCCAGCTGTGTGTCCTTGACAAGTTTAACCTCTCTTTTCCTGAGTTTACTTAACTGTAAATCTGGAAAGTGACAAAACCTGCCATGAGCACAAAATAAGAAAATCCCAGTAAAGTCTGACTTAGCCCAGTGCCTGACACAGGGTAAGTATTCCATAACTGTCTGTAAATTATTATTCATCAGGCAAAGCGCTGCAGCAATGCTCTGTCACAAACATAAGGAATGTAACTCTCCTTTAAGTCTGGCTGCTGAGAAGTCACCAGGCAGACTCGTTGAGAGGTCAGAGGTCAGCATGAGGCTGAATTCAAACAAAAAGCACAAAGGTGCCCCCTGGCCACGCCGTGCTACCCTTCCTCAGCCATCTCCTGGGCTCTGAGACGGTGAGAATGATTGCTGAGCTACTGTGGTTACTCAAGCACCCCTCGGGTGACCATTTGGGACTGTCCACCTGGCCTCACAGATCCAGAGCTGGCTTCTAAAGGCATCCTGCCACTCAGACCGCAGGAGCATCTTATTAAGAGAATAACCCCAATACCTATGGGCAACGCAAGCTGTGGGCCACCAACAGCAAGGCAGGGCAAGGGGGACACTGAGGCATGGTGAACAGGTGGGAGACCACCTCAAGGTCACTGAAAGTTGTCTTCTCCAGTAGCTCAAATATTGTTAAAGTTCTTAAATCTCAGAACTTGAGAAGAACTGCCCCCCAAAAGAACTACATAGTGAAGGCATTTCATCTATCTATCCGCCCATTCTTTCTTTCCCTCACTCACTGGTTCTTGCAAACCCTGGGGACACAGATGCTGCAGAGACAGTCCTTGTCCTCAGGGAGCGCTGTGGGTGTGACAGGCCACAAGAAGCCGAGCTGAGGTATTGAAGGACTGGAGGGACAGGGAAAGAGGAGTTGCAGGTGTAAAACTGTAGCAGTGTTCTTCAAATTGTGCAAGGTTCAGAGAGGCTGAGGTGAGGAGGGGATGGGGAACAGCATAAAGTGGGACTTGGGGGCAGCCAGCAGGGCCCAGGCCTCGGGGACTTAAGCTAAGGAGCCGAACTTCATCCTGAGAACAACACGGGCCCCCCCTCCCAAGTGTGAACAGCAGTGATGTGTTCAGATTTGCATTTTCAAAAGGTCCTTCTGTCACATTTGGCCCCAATGCACTCTTGACGCAGCTCATTCCCTGGGCCTCTGTGGCTGTAGCTAGATTTCCATAAATTCTGATCATCCAGGTCCTCTGAGGGAGGGGGGGGACACCTTACCCTTCAGTGCCCTTGGCTGCAGTTTTACTCCAGTGGAGGCGCGAGGAAAAGCATCTCCCAGGGCTGCAGGCCCAAATTTTCAGCTGTCAAATAGAAACCTCCAGCCTGCCCCACTGGAGGCAGCAAGCACGCTTCCAAGGCCAATCCATCCTCTTCCCCTCCAGACCAGCTCTTCTTTCTCCAGTTTTCGGTTGCTTGCCCAGCTTCAGAAGCCCCTCTCACTCCTTGCCACGTCCCGTCTCAACAAGGCCTGCTGCATCCCCCCTCCCTCTTCCTTCCCAGCCCCACTGGCTCCACCCCATCCTGCCTGTAGTCACCTCACTTGTGAACTCTCACTTTGCTGGCCAACTGCATCCCTCTGAACCCCACCCCACCCCTATCCCATCTGCATTACCAAACAGGGTGGTTTGAAACTGTATGGACCCCAGGAAAATACGCTCTTACGTCTAATGCACTCCTGTGAGTGTGAACCCACTGGAAGCAGGACTTTGGATGAGGCTATGCAGCGAAGGTGTGAGCCACCCCAGTCAGGACAGGTCTTAATCCTATTATTGGAGTACTTTATAAGCAGAATGAAATTCAGACAGACAGAGAAATAAAGTCCCAGGAAGCAAGAGGGCGGCCATCAATGGAACATGGAAGAGAAGGGAGAGACTAGGAGCTGCCACCAGGCCCCTTGCCATGTGTCCGAGGAGCCAAGGATTACTGGAAGCCAGATTCACAACACATAGACAGAGTTGCCTTGATGATGCCTTGATTTGGACTTTCTTTTAGCTCAGAAACTGTCAGCTAACAAATTCCCATTGTTTAAGCCAGTCACTTCATTGTCTTTAAGCAGCCTAGGAAAGTAAAACACCAACTCACTCCCTGACAAAGGGAGTAGACTCCAAGCTCCCTGCAGTGCAGAGTTCTCACTCATGAAGGCACTCAAGGCCCTCCCCAAAGCCTTGGGTTTCTGGGGACTGTACACCCCAAGGACTGCACATCCCATGTTCAGGCACCTTGAATGACTAACTGGCAACAGCAAGCAATCCTGATTTCCTTCCCTTGCAAATAATGGCTGGGGAGGAGGTGTTGGTTAATCTCCTTCAAGGGCAGCCGTTGTCTTGTTTTATGGTCACGGGTTTCCCTCCTAATTCCAGCCACCCTTTCCCAAGTATGTATCTGTGGTGATCAGTGGAGGCAGACACATATCACTCAAAATCTCTGTCACCTGAAGCCAACCTCCCTTTCCATGATTATGATCCTTTACCCTCCTCAGCACACTTCCCTCCATCCCACCTGTCCTCACATGAGCTGTGGTTCAGGTATTTCTGAATTCCAAATAGACCCTGTACAGCCCCACCTCCATTCCTGTGCTGGAATAGCCTTTCCTCCCGGCACATACTCTTTAAAATCCTTTTAGCCCTTCAAGGTCAGCTTTTATAAAAAAGCTGCCACCCTTTATAAAAGGTCTCTCTCTACCACAAGCCAGTGGAAATCTGCTCCCTTCCTCTTTGATTTGTTAGGGCTCGACTTACACCTACCTGAGGCTATTCTTAACATGAGCTGCACTCGTGTCTGCAAAGCCCCCCCTTACCTGCTGTTCAATCTTCAGCAAATCACACAACCTACATGGACCGCACTTCCCCCCCACCCTGCCTGTAGCACAGAATCTGATACTTAGTGTATTCAGTGTATAATGGCATCATCATCGTCATCTTCTTCATCACATAACATCATCATCAAACCTTGTCTTCAAATGCCTAGCACAGACAAGGAACACAGGGTTGCATAAATTGCAAGAAAAATAAAAGAAGAAAAAAACACCCTTCAGAAGTCCTGCCCCCACTAACCATGAGTACTGAGCAGGTTCTTCACGTATAAGGACAGCATATTATTAACCCCTTAAAATTCCTTTCTTCCAAAGAGATTAAAGAGCCTGGAAGATCTCATACCACTTGGTTTCAAAAAGTCTCCTGAGAGAGCAACACTTTTCTACGGTGCAAGGTGTGCCGAGAGAAGAACGAAGGGGCCGTCGCAGAGGCTGGAGGCTGCTCACACTCCAGGTGTGATATGATTTCTGGAAACATGGGCCCACCTCCTGCCTATTCCTTGGACACGTGTCCTTTGCTTAATCTGAAAGCAAACGAGTGTGCAGCAGACGAATGGCTCGAATCCAGTGCACACACTTTCCACAGTCTTGGACTCACTAGTTCATTCGCCTATTCCTTCTATTCATTCATTCATTGACATGATTTGCCGATTTTGACGATACCCCCATGCACACTATAGGAGTTGTGCAGGCTGTGGAAAAGGAGAGGTGCAGACAGTCAAGTATAGCCCTAAAAAGTATCCCAAGCAACAAACCACCAGGGTCCCTACCATCACTGAATAAAAAGGCCAAAGATTTCTAAACACTCACCAGTGTTAATTTTCTTCCCTTGTTTTTTTAAATGGAAGAAAAGATTCAACTCAATGTCTAGAAATATTGCAGAGTTGATGATCCCCACAAACAGGAGAGTACATCCTGTCCAAATGCAAGTCCCTTCTCGGTTCTACTGAAGCTGTCAGGCACACAGTTTGAGGTCAATGCCAAGCTCGGATGAATCACGGCCTCCTGCGTCCCATCTGAGCCCCCCTGTTCCTAGGACCGCCAGGCATTTGAGCATAAAGTCAGAGAAGCAGTCAGGGCATGTCTCAAAAGCCACAGGAAGAAGGAGGGGTGCTAGCGTGGAGGCTGGTGGTCAGTGTCCCCCCAGGCCCCTCCCGGGGTGGGGGCGGTTCTCCCCCAGCTGCATGGGTGCATCCCTGCTGCCTTCTCCAGAGAACCATCCTCAGCCTACAGGGGCCACCTGGGAGGTTACAACCCCCACCCACCCGTGGGGACAGCCAATGGCCAATGGCTAACTGACACGGGGCTGGGGGGAGCACAAAAGGGCTCCTGCCTCGAGGTGGAACCAACTCTACGATGCAAACTCACGCTCCAGAGCTCCCTGAGGGATTAGGCTGACGCTCTTTTGCAGCTGAGACCTTGTATTTGCTTAGCTTTCTTCCCCTGCCTGTCCGAAGTACTTCCCCCACCCCTCTCCTCCTAAGGGCACTCCCTCACTTTCTCGCGGGGCCCTGTCTCAGGCTCTGCCTCTAGACCAGAGCTTCTGAAATTTCTTTTCATTACTGCCCTCTGCCCCTAGGGAGTTTTTAAGACTCTTTTTTTCTCTACTATACCCCTCCATGAGCTCTTAATACCACAGATAAACTGTGTATCCACTTATGTATCGTATGCATACCTGTGCTTTATACATAAAAACGTTAAGATTTTTATACCCCCCAATAACCAATTTTTGTCCCCCTGGAGGCAGTATCACCCGACTGGAGAATGCGTGCTCTAGAGAACTGACCTAAGACAAGTGTGGATATGCCTAAATTACTAAAGCATGGGGTACAGAATGCTCCCCCAAAGCATCAAGCGTTCTGAAATGATTTCTGCTGCCATCACGGCACTTTATTACAACAAGCTACCCTCAAACCAGCCAGTCCAAGAAAATACCAAATCTTCCAGCTCCTATGTGCCTAGGGGCTCTGCTACACCCTGCCATAGATGGTACATTAGAACCTCGGGTCTACTTGCGTGGGGGGTTAAAGTAAGCAAATCTACAAGAGCCACAATGACTAAGAGGAAGGACAAAACAGGCTGGGGGACACACATCTTGCAGTTGGCCGCTCACCCAGGGACCCAGCCTTTTTGGAGCCTGTAGACCCTCAAGGGAGACCCAAACAACTGCAGTTGAGTTTGGTTTCACTGGCTGAAAAAGGAAAGGGGACTCTTCCTCCTTTACTCACTTGTTCACTCCTTAGCTCACTCACAAACTCTTCTGAGAACCTGCTTTAGTGCCCTGCACTGCCCTTGGGATACAACCGCAAAGCAGACTGGGGCCAAGGGAGACAGAACTGGCTGGAGTTCTCAATGACTTCATGATCTTGGGCAAGTTCCTCAAAGGCCTATTGTCGTTATCTGTGACTCGAGGATAATAATAGCAAATATCTCCAGGGGTTGTATCTCCAGGGGTTGTCTGAGGATTAAAGAAGACAATGAACATAATGCAACTTAGCTCATTATCTAACACACAAAACACTGCTCTGCGTGTACCAGCTATTGCAGTTGTTCTTTTGTTACCCACAGGATACACCGCCTTCCTTCACGTGCCTGGTACAGAGGATGAGTAAAACACAGGGTCCATGCTGCATCGGGGGGAAAAGCCTGTCTTATCTCTCCTTTTGGGATGTGGAGTCTTTCTTAAAGATCCAGTCTCCCGGAGGCACTTTCCTGAATGACTCCTGGCCATTTACTTGGACTGCTGGCATCTTCCTCTCCAAGTCCCTGGCTCTGTTATCGGCATATAACAAGAGAAGCCTACACCTCCAACTCATTTGGCAGATGCTGTAAGGAACTAATGCCTGCAACTGTCACCGTTTAGCGAAAGATTTAATAAACGGGGTGTTTTTCCAAGTCCAGCTTTATGAGCCAAGCTGAGGTTTCAATTCCCCAGTGTTAATGTTGGCACAAGACCAACAAATGGGCACAAGGCATGGGGCATTATTCTTCGGCCACATTCAGACCCCCAGAAATGCCGAGAGGATTGCAACACGTGTCCATGATAAAGAAGGAGAATAAAAATCAACATTCCCGGGGTGACATCACTAATGCCGAGTTTCAGGAGGTTATCTATTTATTATGTGATAACGGCCCAAATGTATACACTACTCCAATATCTGCCATGAAAATTCAAACGTCTTTGTAATCCCTGTTTACAAAGCACACAGAGAAATTAAAACAGGCTTAACAGAGCGGTGTTTGTGCATATTAATGAACCTAAATTCTAAATCTGGATTTTGGAAATAAAAAGGGTAAAAGAGGATTCATTTCAGACTAATTTGCTTTTGAATATGACACTTTGCATGTCAAATAGTACAAGGGATGTGGAAATGGGAACCTACAAAGGCATTTAAAACATTTCCATTCAGGTTATGGGGCATAAGATCTTTTAAAGGAAAAGGGTCACTTTCTGTGTCCTACCTAAGATTGCTCTGGCCCACAGCCCTCTACAGTCCCCGGGGCCTGCTCAGTGAGGGAAGGAACTGTGATGGTCTCCACTATGACCATGGCATTTCTCTCTTTTGCAACCTCTGTCACCTTTCCCAGCCCGGACTCACTGTAGTAGCACCCTCAAGAGTGCCAAGTGCCCCAAGGAATGAGGTCTTAGAACTCACACAGGGAAGCCCAGGAGCATGTGGCTCTAAGGAGACAGAGAGAGGCCTGTGCCGGATTCAAAACCAGACAAACTCGAGCTCAAATCCTGACTCTGACCCTCACTAACTGCAAACCAGTCAGTGAAAAAGTTACTTAGAACTCAATGTTACTTATGTTCTTTCAGCCTGACTTTCTACATCTGCAAAAATGGAGCAATATTTCCCACCTGTTAGGTCAAACTTACATAGCAGCACACAGCAGCTTTTCAAAAGCACTGCCTCCATTCTCTTCCCTTCTCCTTGGAACATAACAAATAGCGAAGGACAAGCACGTTTCCTTGGTGCTGTGATCCAGGAACCAACCAACACCCAATTTCCCAAGTTCTAGGTGTGCAGGAGAGAAAACACACAGATGACGAAGATCCCCAAACGGCGGCTGGGGAAGGAGATGGGCATGGCTGGAAGCCTGTGTGTCTTGGGGCTCCCTGGGGCCCCGGGCATGGGGGGTGGGCTGCAGGCTGGAGGACCCGCAGGGCAGAACCAGGGCCAGGCGCAGGCCTGCAGTCGGATCCAGGCCTTGCCCTTACAGCGGTATGACCCTGGCAGGGCACGTCACCCCTCCGGGCAGTGGTTTTCTCACCTGGAAATGGGGGCACTCACCACACCCACCCCACAGCGTGGGGCTGGGGAGGGAGGACTCCACAGGCATAGCTCAGCTCTCCCTGGTTCCCAGCCTAGTAAATCTCACCTGCTACTTTACTAAGAATAAAACTCGGACCGCTCTTCCCTCCTGAATCCCCCTGTTGGGCAGTAGCTTCTCAACTAGTTAGCTGCCAGCAGATTCCCCACCCCTTCTGGGCCAGCCACCCCTCTCCCTCCTCCGTCCCCCACTGCCACCGCCCAACCTTCCCCCTGGGTATTTCCTTCAGCACCAGGACTGGGATGTGTCGGGTGAGCTGAGAATTAAAAGAGCCCCTGTCCCCTTCATGGCATTGCTGACCCTTCTTCAAATTTGGCAGGCCACCTAACCTAAGCCAGGGTCCCTAGTGGGAGCGGGGACTCGAGGCCCCCCCGGGCAGCAGCACCCACAGCTCTCGGGAGGTGAACAGGCTGCTGGTTGGGCTGCCGCTTGCTGTCACATGCTGCTGCCTCAGGACAGGTCTCATTGTCCGACCCCCACCCCGCCCCCAGTCAGCTCTTCCCCACCCCTTCTGGGCCAGCCACCCCTCTCCCTCCTCCGTCCCCCACTGCCACCGCCCAACCTTCCCCCTGGGTATTTCCTTCAGCACCAGGACTGGGATGTGTCGGGTGAGCTGCTCATCTTGGATGCAAAATTGACGAAGCACCAAAAACCTCAGTAATCAAGATAGTACTTAAAAGCAATATTGGAAAAAAAGAAATCAAAAGTCATGCAGAAAAACCCATAACGAGCAAAACACACAAGACAGGATGGGCTCCCCCAGCCCCTCCCCTGCCTCATCCTGCCCCAGCTCTGCTCAAAGACTTGACCCATGAGCACAGGCAGCCCGCCCACAGGCTGCAGTTTGCCAACTAGACTTTTTTAATGTGGCACTGAAATATCATCTTTCTTGCTTACTGAGTTTCTGGGTCCTCCCACGTAAAGTCTGCCCTCGAGGTCAGCATCTCACTGTTTCCCTTCCTGCCACTTTCACTCTCTTTTCCCCCAGGTCTCCCTCTCTCTGCCCCTCTCTACCTTTCTCTGCTTCTTCCAATCATGTCTTCCTCCCTCTCCATGGCGGTCTCGCCCTCCGCCTCTGCCTCCCTCCTGTGTTTGGGTCTCCCCCATCCCCGCCCAGGGCCGCCTCCTGTCTTCCCCGGTCTCTGTGTTCCCCTCCATCACGCTCTCCCCGGCGCCTCATCTTGCCTGCACCTGTGGCCAATCCATCAGGCCGGGCCCTGCCAAGTCCCCGGGCAGGACAGACGGGCTTCCTCCTGGCAGGAAAGCGGATCCGGAGGGAAGAGCTCCAGCTCCGTCCCCCCTCAGACCTCCAGGTCTGCCCCATCTGCCAGCCCCCCTCACTGCCACCTCAAGCAAGCAGTGCCCTATGTCCAGCAGCGGGGGAGTGGGCAGCTGGCCAGTGCTGGGGTCCCGCGCAGCGGACAGGGGACACAGAGCCTGGAGGGTGGCTGCGCGCGTGGGGGCGGGGGATGGACAGAGTTCCCAGGATGGGTTTGGGGGGCAACTCACACTCCACGTGACCTTCTCAGGGCAGCAATTAGAAAAGTGGAGCAGAAATAAGCCAGATATAAGAGGACAGACACTGCATGCTCTCACCAATGTGAAATAACTAAAAGAAGCAAATTCATAGAGTCCGAAACTAGAATACAGGCTGCCAGGGGCCGGGGTGGGGACATGGAATAGGGCGCTCTGGTACAGAGTTTCTGTTTTGCCTGATGGGAAAGTTTTGGTGACAGATGGTGGTGATGGTGGCACAGCTTCGAGGATGTAATTACCACCAATCTGAACGTGGTCAAAAGGGGTACTTTTAGGTTATAGAGATGCTACTAGAATAAAAAGTTTAAAAGGGAATAGGGCTATACAGCACAAAGAGTGAGCCCTAATGTAAACTGTGGACTATAGTTAATGGTAAAACAATAATATTCTCTCATCATCTGTAACTAAAGTACCGCGTGGATACAAGAAGTTACCAATGGCAGAAGTTGTGTGGGAACTCTGTATTTTTTGCATGATTTTTCCATAAGCCTACAACTTCTCTAATTCAAAAAGAAAGAAGTCCACACATCTCTAGGCAACTCATTTTTGACAAGGTTGCCAAATACATTAATTGAGGAAAGAATGGTCTCCTCAACAAATGGTGCTGGGCACACTGGACATCCACTTGCAAAAGAATGAAGTTAGAACTCACTCTCACATCACATACAAAAATTAATTTTAGATAGATCTAGGACCACGGAAGAGCTAAAACCATAAAACTCTTAGAAGAAAACATAGGGGATCCTTCATAACCTTGGATTTGGTAATAATTGTTTCAGACATGACACCAAAAGCATGAGCAACAAAAGAAAATATAGATAAAATGGACTTTGTCAAAATTTTAAACTGCAATCAAAGGACACTATCAAGTAAGTGGAAAACACCAAAATGAGAAAAATTTGTTGTGAACCATACATCTGAAAAGGGCTTTACTACCCAGACTGTATAAAGAACTGCCACAACTCAACAACAAGAAAAAATAATAATAAAAAATAATTTAAAAAATTAAAATTAAAAATGAGCAAGTGGGTGCACGGGTGGTTCAGTGGCAGGATATTAGCCTTCCATGTGGGAGACCTGGGTTCGGTTCCCGGATCACGCACCAAAAAAACAAAAATGGGCAAGTGATGTGAATAGACATTTCTCTAAAAAAGATGTACAAACAGCCAAGAAGCACATGAAAGATGGTCAGCATCAGTGGCCATTAGGGAGATGCAAATCAAAATCACAAGATACCATTTCACAGTCAATAGGATGGCGATTTTCGTAAAAATGGAAAATAATTTTTGGCGAGAATGCAGAGAAATAGGAAACCTTCTGCGCTGCTGGTGGCAGTTAGAATGGTGCAGCCAGCCACTGCGGACAACTGAAAACAGAATTACCATATGCCCTCACAGTCCAACTTCTTGGTATATACATAGAAGGACTGAATGCAGGGATGTAAACAGATAGTTGCACATCAGTGTTCACTGCAGCATTATTCAAAATAGCCAGAAGATGGGAGCAACCCAAGTATCTGTTAAAAAACGAAAAATATGGCATATATACAAAATGGAATATTATTTAGCCTTAAGTTCTGATGCATGCTACAACATGGATGAACCTTTCAGACACCACGTTAAGGAAATAAGCCAGACAAAAAAAGACAAATATTACATTATCTCACTTACATAAAATACCTGGAAGAAGCAAACTTTATAGAGACAGATAGTAGTTAACAGGCTGTCAAGGGCTAGGGCAGGGGAAGCAGGAAGAGGGTGTTATAGTTTAATGGAGAAGAGTTTCTGTTTGAGATAAGGAAAAAAGAGTCTCTGAGGTAATACTGGAGATTTTTGAATGATACTATGAATATAATTAATACACTGAATTGTACACTTAAAAGTGAGTCAAATGACAATGAGATATCATTCACACCCACCAGAATGGCCATTATCAATAAAACAGAAAATGACAAGTGCTGGAGAGGATGTGGAGAAAGGGGCACACTTATCCACTGTTGGTGGGAACGTCAAATGGTGCAACCACTGTGGAAGGCAGTTTGGCGGTTCCTCAGGAAGCTAAGTAGAGAATTGCCATATGACCCGGTATCTATTCAGAAGACATGAGGGCAAGGACACAAATGGACATTTGCACACCAATGTTTATAGCAGCATTATTTACAATTGCCAAGATATGGGAACAGCCCAATTGTCCATCAACAGACAAGTGGCTAAACAAGCTGTGGTATATACATACGATGGAATATTATGTAGCTGTAAAACAGAATAAGGTTATGAAGTATGTAACAACATGGATGGAACTTGAGGACATGATGCTGAGTGAGATTAGCCAGAAATTAAAGGATAAACACTGTATGGTCTCACTGATATGAACTAAAATTAATGAGTGAACTTGGAGAACTTATTCTTATGCATTCTATAGATATCCCCTTTTTAGTTAATGGTGTATTAGACTGGCTAAAGGGAAGTACCTGAAAATGTAGAGCTGTGTTCCAGTAGCCATGTTTCTTGAAGATACCTATACACATTATATAATGATATAGCTTTTACAATGTGACTTTGTGATTGTGAAGAAAAAAATAATTTAAAAAAGTGTATTGCAAAAGCACTATGTCATATTGTAATAAAGTTATCTATGATCATTAAAAAAAGTTGTCAACTTTTTTTTGAAAGTCAACTCAAAAAAAAATTGAGTCAAATGGGAAATATTGAATAATGAGTGACTAAAATGAGAAATGGGAAATACAGTATATTTGCTCTTATAATAAAAATTTTATAAACATTTTTAAATACATACAAATTGTCAATAAGCACATAAAAAGATGGTTGACATCATTAGCCATAAGGAAAATGCAAATCAAAACCACAATAAGGCACCATTTCACACCCTCAAAAATGGCTGTTATGTTGTTCAAGTTTTTTAAAAAGCCAAAATTAGCTGTTGGAGAGGATGCTGATAAATTAGAGCCCTCATATGCTGTTGGTGGGAATGTAAAATTGTACAACAACTGAAGAAAGCTCTGTGGCAGGTTCTCAAAAAGTTAAATACAGAATTACCATATAGCCCAACAATTCTCTTACATATATGCCTGAAAAAATTGAAAACAGGAAGGAATCAGATACCTATACACCAATGTTCAACGTAGCATTATTCACAATAGGCGAGAATTAAAAAGCAAAGCAGAAAGGGTTTGCCCAACATCTCTGCATGTTCCAGGGGCTATCTATCACATTCCGTATTGAATTTAATCTGATACTCCAACTGCGTATATTTCTACCTGGCAATTGAAAGAATGGCAGTTCAGAGAGGTTGAGTGATTTACCCAAGGTTTCACAGCCTGACTCAAATGTAGGGGC
Organism: Tamandua tetradactyla; assembly: GCF_023851605.1. Lineage (NCBI taxonomy): Eukaryota > Metazoa > Chordata > Mammalia > Pilosa > Myrmecophagidae > Tamandua > Tamandua tetradactyla. The sequence goes on along the minus strand of NC_135327.1, from coordinate 9,113,892 downwards.
TCTATCTCCCAGTCCAGGACCCTTTCCTGCTATTGTCATCTCTACTTACAGAGCAAGCTACTTTGCACAATCCTGGAGAAGTAAGAAATAAAGGCAGCCCCAAGACTCAGTGGTCATTCTTCTTCTTCAGAAAACAGCATTCCCAATTGACTAAATGATTTCACAAATAATAAAGTTAGATCCTCAGATTACACCACACTCACAAGAAATTCCAAATGGATTAGTCAAATAATTCAGTGCAAAAAGAAAAATATCAAAACTTCCAGGGCAAAATACACAAGTGAGTCTCATGACCTTTCGTGTGGGAAGAGCACTGAGGGTGACACAAAACTCAGAAGCCACAAAGGAAAACTGAACAATTTCACCAAATAAAATACAGTTTGCTTTTGTGTTGCAAAAAATACCATAAAAAAGACCAATGGAAAATGGGAAAAAGCATCTGCAATCTACATGATACAAAGTTAATGTCCTTAAAATACGAAAATTGCCTATCAATCAACAAAACAGTTGGGCAACCCAAAAGAAAGCGTGGACAAAAGATCTGAACAACCAATTTAGGGAAATACTTATACAAGGCAAATGATAAGAAAAAGTGAAAAAAATTTACAAGTATTCAAAATTGAAAACAAGACATCATTTTTTCAACCATTGAATTATCGAAGATTAAATACTCACTTTTATCAAGAATTTAAGGAGCAGGGAACTCTTATAGAATTATTGAGATTATACATTGTTACAACCCTATGTTAAGAAATTTGCCAATATTTATCAAAATGTTAAATGTACATTTCTTTTGACTTCTAATTTCCACTTTTTAGGGATTCATTTTACAGAAATGCATGTACATAGATGCGGGTAGAAAATTATTCATCACAGCATTGTCTGAATAAATAAAATATTAGAAATATCCTCAATGTTCTACAACCAGTACTGAGTAAATTACAGCATATCCAGACCACAAAATGCAATACAGTCAATAAAATGTATGAGGCACATCCCCGTAAACTATAGTGGAAAAGCATTCAAAAGGAAAGAAATGTAGAACAATGCAAATATCATGAGGCTTTTTTGGGGGGGGGGGAGGGGCATGGTCCTGGAATCAATCGAACCTGGGTCTTCCTGCATGGAAGGAGAGCATTCTACCGCTGAACCACCCATGCACCCTCTATCATGATCCCTTTTAAGAGTACGTGCTGTGTGTGCATGCGGGCACAAACACGTGTGGATTCCTACACACTGAAAGAGGGCCGAAGCACAGACACAAATGGGCCACAGAGTTCGCATCAGAGAGGGGGAGGCAGTGGGGGGTCTCACTTTTCCCTCAGACATTATCCTACTATTTACAATTGTACAATAGCACCTGTTACAGCTACATTCAGAAGAGCTGTTTCTATAATAAAGAAGAAAAGTATTCAGCGGCCATGAATTGAGATAGAATAGTCTGGAACATGGAAAGCACTTTCCTACCTCAATTGGCCCCCCACCCCCACCCCAAACCATGAGAGCAGTCTGCCCTAAGCATTCTGAGAATCTGAGACACAGCTGCTTCCTGGGGTGATGATATCTATTTCACTGAAAACTGAGGAACTCCCTAAGGTTTAAGCAAAGAACCAGGTCTGTTGGGTAGTAAAGCCCAAGTCCACTCCAACACCAGTCCTGAAGATGACCAAAGAAGTCCCAGCCCACTGAAAGAGCTAGAGTCAAAGATACTGCAAGCAAACCACTTGCCTAGAGTATCACAGAACCCAAGAAAAGACAATAAATATCTTTTCAAGGGAAACCGTCAAGATACTGAAGAAAGAAGCAACAGAGAGGACACCCTCCTCTCTTACAAACCTCAGCTCTCAAAGACCCCCAACAGAGAGGCTGCAGAGAGAGATCCTAGGAGAGGGTACCCCATAAATGTACGTCAGTTGGATTTGTTGAAGGAAGCACGGCTCTAATAGCTGAGCCTGCTGCTATAGGAAATTCTGCCCTTTCCCCTCAAGTTAGAATCACTCCACAAAGGCAAGAACCTGCTCATTTTTGCCCAAAACCCAAACAAGAGCCCACCCAGCATTTGGAATCCAGGAAGAGATGTGAATTTAGTTGGATGGAGTGGCTCATATTCCAGAAGGGCCAAGGGCCAGGGTCAGGGGCCAGTTCTCTCCTCTGTTCTACCTCGGCCCCCTCAATGCAACAAGCCGTGATGGGGAGTCTCAGGGACCGAAGTGGATCCTGGGCAGAGATCTTTTAAACCCAGACCTAATTGAGCAGACACCGTCAAGGGATTCAGATTAGAGAAACATCTTTACCACATATAAATCTTAGCAAATGCACTCAGCCAGAACCAAAACCAATATAATGTGGCTTAAACAAATTAGGGCTTTATTTTTCTCACATAATTAAATAGAGGGGGGAAAAAAACAGCTGCTGGCATGCAGACAAAGGTTACAGCTGTCAGGCTGAGATCTCGACAATTCTCTTCTTGTGGTCCCCTCGTGGCCACAGTTGATGGCTGCAGCTCCAGCACAGTATCCACGTTCCAGTCAGGAAGAAGGAGTGTGAGCTGGCTGGGTTTGCCTCCCTCTTAGGACTCTTTCTTGGCAGCCTCACCCTACAAATTCCCCTTACAACTCACTGGCCAGAGCTGGGTGACATGGTCACTCCTTCCTGCAAAGAAGGCTGGGAAATGTAGCTCTCGAGCTGGACACATGATCCAATAAATCCAGGATTCTGTTTAAAAGGACTACGGGAAGAATACTGGGTAAGCAACCAACAGAGTCTGTCCCATCAGATAATTTATGGGATTCAAGTATGAATTCCTCAGTGCACGAATGGTACAATGGGTGGCAATAAGCTTGGAAAGTCTCTGAATTAGAGGCAGTGGCCCCAGAGTTTGCATTGGATGGAGATTCTCATAAGGAAGTCAAATAAAATTTGCACTTATGGTCATGTGTGGCCTCCCCAAACAGTCTTGTTTTTTATCTTCCTCAATTCTATATACCAAAGAGTTACCAAGGCAGGACAACCCCAAGGATTAAAAGGCCTTAAACGGATTCTGTTTTCTTCGGTTAAGGCTCACAGATCATGGAAGGTTAACAAATAGCATCAACCTAAGAAGTAACTGAGTCTGTCAAATTGCTTATCCTACGCCAGGAGAAGGAGTTGTTTCCTAGAGCTGAGCAAGGTGGAAGCAGGAAGTCTTGGTGCCAGAGAGTCTCGCTGGCTGACCACAAGTAGAGGCAGGGAGGAAAGGACCTGTGCCTTGCTGGCTGCCAGGAATGCAGGGGAATGTCAGCTGCCATCAGGAGGCAGGTGGAAGCAAGAAGCAAAGGTGGACTCATGTGCATCATGCCCCAAACCGGGCAGTATCAGAGCTGGGAAACAAAGGGTAGGAACAGACACGGTGCTAGGAGGAGGAGGTGCCCAGAGGCTTTCCACAGTGCCAGGGCTTGACTTCCACGTGGCTGGAGCCTGTTTCTAAAGAGGTGGGAATGTGGCTACACTGGATCTGTTAGGGGGTTACTTAAGTAAGACCCTCAGGATACAGCTGAGCCTCTCTGATGCCCAGGGGTCGTAACGATGCCCAGCAACGTTAAGGCTGCCCAGGCCAAGGCCCTCCTAGCACGGGGCACTGCCTCTTCTAAGAGAGGAAGAGAAGAACATTGGCTTGGCATTAAGAGCCTCACGCAGGGAGCCATGCCTGGGCCTGATGATTACTGAAATGGCTGCAACGGACAGTGTGTAGAGCCAATCCCAGCCCAGCCCCTACACCCTGAAAGGGAGCCAGCCTCCCAAACGGGGTCGGTTACTTAGCTTGGGTTCCTAGAATATCTTTGACCCGATTACATCATGACTTTCATACGGCCCAGAAGTTCCGCAGTGCCTGTGGGCTGCATGTTGCAGATGGAAAACTGGGTAGCTGCCTCTAGCACAGGCTCAGGCTTCACCCCCTGTGTGCAGGGCACAGGTGCCAGGGCCACGGTCTGAGGGACAAACAAGTACTCCTGTGCAACTGACACACAGAGGGAGGCTCCTCATGGGGACCAAAGGCAGTGCCCTCACTGGTACACTTTCCTGCTCCCACATCACCCCTCCCAACCCATTTTCTTTCCTGATCACAATACCTGCCTTCCTGAGTGGACTGAGCCTTGAGGGCACCCCAGGCAAGCTGGCTCCTGGCACCTCTTCATACTGATGCCCTTTCAATGGGTGCCCAACATTTATTTGGAGAAGTGGCCAAGAGCTGCCGGGGCAAGGGCCTCCAGTGGCCACTGCTGCCTCCCCTGTTCTCTCTGGGGCAGTTCAGGGCTGGCCCCAGCCCACGATCATCAGTGACCACCACAGCCCTGCTCTAGCCCGACCAATCCCCTTAGAAAGCAGCCTTAAAGGTCATTCCTTGTTTGGGGGGTGTGCTGGTTTGAAAGGATGTATGTCCCCTAGAAAAGTCACGTTTTAATCTAAATCCCATTTCATAAAGGCAAAATAATCCCTATTCAATACTGTATGTTTGAAACTGTAATCAGATCATTTCCCTGGAGAAGTGATTTAATCAAGAGTGGTCGTTAAGCCGGATTAAGTGACGACATGTCTCCACCCATTTGGGTGGGTCTTGATAAGTTTCTGGAGTTCTATAAAAGAGGAAACATTTTGGAGAATGAAAGAGATTCAGGGAGATTCATAGAGACCATAGCAGAACAACATAGCCTTGAGAAGCAGAGTCCACCAGCCAGCAATCTTTGGAGATGAAGAAGGAAAATGCCTCCCGGGGAGCTTCATGAAACAGGAAGCCAGGAGAAGAAGCTAGCAGATGATGCCATGTTCACCATGTGCCCTTCCAGATGAGAGAGGAACCCTGACCACGTTCAACATGTGCCTTTCCAGATGAGAGAGAAACACTGACTATGTTCGCCATGTGCCTTCTCACTTAAGAGAGAGAAACCCTGAACTTCATCAGTCTTCTTGAACCAACATATCCTTCCCTGGATGGATGCCTTTGATTGAACATTTTCTCGGCCTTAGAACTGTAAACTAACAACTTATTACATTCCCCTTTTTAAAAGCCATTCCATTTCTGGTATTTTGCATTCTGGCAGCTAGCAAACTAGAACAGGGAGATTGCCTCTTGGCCTCTCCCTCTACCTCAGAGGTCTTCTCAGTGCCCCTTCCAAACAGTCAGAGCCTCTCCCCAGAAACAAACGTTTTGGTTAACACAGTTTTCATCTGTCCTTCACATTTCGTTCCCAGGGATGCTCATGGGCAGCATGGCACCTCAGGTCCGCCGCGTGGCAGCAGAGGAGGCTCCAGGGGCAACCGGCTCCCAAGCCACGGTCTCTGCAGCATCCAAGTGCAGCAGGCTGGACAGCGAGCCCAGCAGTGACAAGCGGGTAGGCTCTGGGGCCCGGGTTCTGGGTCATATCCCAGTTCAGCTACAGGCCGGCTGCAAGAACTTGGGCAGGTTCCCTAACCTTTTCGGAGGCATCATCTATATAATGAAGACATTATTAGCTCCCACCTCACAGGGTTGCGGGAAGGATTAAACAAGGTCAGGCATGGGCACTGCCCGCCACAGTGCTTGTCATGTCACCACCACAGCATTAGAGGTAAGAGACAATGCTTCCAAACCATCCCAGGTAAATCAAATACACCGCCACAATGCTTAAGCAGAGTGATATTAACAACACAATTACAGACTTCCAAAGAACTGCCTCTGGGACCACCACTGGGCAGCCCTCTGTCTGACGACAGGTGCCACGTGCCGGGAATGAGGCCCTCTGTAGAACACCTGTGCTGCCACCTCTCGGCTGGCACACACAAGGCCCTGCACAATCCTGCACCAGCCAAGCACTCCAGTCTCAGTTCCCAGCCTATCCCCATGACAACCCAAGTCTCCATCCTCACGGAGTTGCTCTGGGTGCCCAGGACTTGGCACAGCCTTTCTCATCTCTGATCTTTCATGCATGCTCTTCCTGCTTCCTTCTTTGCCAAGCTGAAAATTAAAATACAAACTTTATAAAAGATTATTCAAACATGACCACCTCCCCAACGCCTTCCTTGACTGCTGCAAACACAGCCAGCCCTTTCTGTGGTCCCAGACCCTTTGTTAGCACTTGAATCAGCAAATAACTCACTTATATGATGACTAAACTCCCACTAGACAAGGGATCTCTCATGGGGCGTATCCTCACCTTGCCATTCTTGATGCTTACTAGATAACACGATAAAAGTTTGCTGAGTGAAAGTAAGAAGTGCTAGAGATAAATCTCATCACATACATACACATGCATGGAATGCCTCCTAACACTATGCGAGTGTAATTTCAAATTGGTACATGCACTGTATCAAAAAGTTCAGATAAACCAGGGAAAGGAGCCCATCCTTTTACACTAATGATGAAAATATTAGCAACACTGGGGTTTTTGTGGAATTTACCAGTTTATGAGGCACTTAAAAATGGAGAAGCTCTCAGGGTCAGAAGGTGCCTTCCCAGCAGCTGATGGAATGAATTCCTTGGGCGAGGCAGGAGTCCCCCAGGCAAAATCCCCACTATAGGGGCTTCCAGCCTCTCACCCATGTACATCCTGTGCCCAGGAATTTCCAATCTTCTGGAACAATTCATAATATTTTTAGAGATCTCAGACCATTCAGAGTTTCCATTCCTATAGTGAGGTAGAATGTACTTTCCAGGACTTTCACCTACTGGTCCCAGAATATCTCTACAACTATCATCTCCGCCTCAGTCTTCTTTCCTGGAGGTGACCCATCACCAGTACTTCAGCATCCCCTCCTGTATCATGGATCCCAGTCCTTCCTCTTCTCTGGGCACCCCCCCTTGGGAAGACTCTATGCTGCCCTTACTAGAGAAATGCCAACAATTGTGGGGTCACTGTACAAAATAGGTGCCTGCCCAGAAGAGGAGGTACCTCTTTAGTTGGGTATTGAGTTTGCCAGAGTACAGTCATATACTTCCTAACTAGATTATTATATCTAATTCACATTATCTACACAGCCCCGATAGCATTGAAATTGCCAATTTCTGGTCAAGAGATGAGTGACAAAGATCAGAGTCAGGTCTGCTGCCTTTCTGAGCTCCCAAGAAATAGTACACAATCCTATCATCATTTCTATCCCAGTACAGCCCTCCTCTCTAAGAAACACAGTGCTTACTTGTTAAGAGGAAATGAAAGGCCCCTACAATATACAGGCCATAATTTTATGAATTAAGATTTTAAGCATAAATATCAAATCCTAAAGCCACAAGAGTCACTGCACATGCCCTTTCAGGTATTGAACCCATTCCTGCATCACCCATCAAAGGAAAGAGAGGCCACCCCACAACTCACCAGGCATGCACTAAGGTACAAGCTGCTCTCCCCCACATGACTGACCCCAGCATTCTTCAGCTCCTGCATGATGAGATGGGCATTCCTTCTTGGATTTTTGCTTTTGCCCTCTGAACTTGATGCACTGCCATGTTTCCCTAGAAGGAAACTTGGTGCCCTCCCTAGGCCCAACTTCCCTAAACTGGCATAAGTAAAATGCCCTTTCTTAATCAACTTAGTTCTAGAAGTCTCCACAATCCAGCACTTCCCTCACTCATGGTTTATCTGTTAGAAAACAGATCCCCTTTTAAAATTACATTAGCACATTAGTCTTACTCTGCAAAGATCTGATATTTCAGGGAAGACAAGCTGGGGTCATAAAATATCCTTAAGGGTGAAGGGCCAGTGAGAGGCACCGAATTCTTTCAGGAGACTCAGGAATACTACTTACTTTGACCTGAGCGCCCTTTAGCTCAAAGCCAGGTACAGATCCCTGGAGGTTGATGACAGAGTGAAGCAAATCTGAACAAAATTTATTAAGAGCAGCAAGGACTGACTTGAGGAAGCCTCCAATAAAATCCAAATCTGACAGCAAGAAGAGAATTGAAAGCAGGGGCAAAGCTGGAGGAGGGGGGTGGTAGTAAGTAAAATGGAACAAGCGGGAGGCAATGGATGCTACAGGAATTCTAGAGAGTCAGGATGACATAGGGACAGGAAGTCATACAGTCAGGCTTCTCACAGTCATTCCTTTAAGTATCACCCTTTCACTCCCCATCTAAGAAGAAAGCTGTGCATCTTCAGGCCAGAAGCTGGGAAGGCTGAGGGGAGGACAGTCATCCATCAATGACTCCTGGCAGCTGCCTAGATGCAAGCTTTTAACTCCATCTCCTAACCATGAGATCTGTCTTGTCACCAGGACTCTCTGCTCCTTCCACAATTTATTCCCTCTTGTGACTGATAGGAACAAGTCTTTAAAAGGGTATTTTTCAAAGCCATGATGATACAATAGTCACGCTGTCTGGTCCTGACAGCTCCAAACAAGTTACAGGCCCAGAAATTACATGGAGCAACCGTCCATCAAGTGTCTCCATGGTATACCGACTACGTGTGAGATATAGTTAAGTCGTGCATATAGAGGCCACCAATGGGTGGCCTTGACTAGAGGTGCTTCAGCCTTCCACTGGCATCAGCAGTAGAGACTTTGCAATCACACCCAAGAATGATGGCTTCCAGACCCAAATCAGATGCGTCATGTAGCACTTCATGCTTCCACCTTCAATGATGCATTCTGCAAACTGGCTCCAAAAGACCAGGGGGCACCACTTGGTTCCCCCTTTCATTCTGGGGCAGCTTGCATTATTATTCAGAATGCTTCACTGGCAGAGGTTTATACCTGCCATCCCATTGAGATCAGGCTTGGCCACGTGGCCAGAGGTGCTTCTTTGGAAAAAGATCACACCTGCCTGCCCTAATGGCAGCTGGATTAGCCATGTGGTTTTTGGCATCCTTCTTAACAGAAGATTATACCTCCCCACCCCAAATTCAAGAGTGGTTATGTGGCTTACTTTAACCAATTAAATATGAACAGTTCATGCCTTTTTTTCCAGGTGAAAACTTTAAAAACAAGATCATGGTTAGCTGAGTCAGTCTTTTCTCTATTTCCTATATGGAGGTTATTCCATCAGCCTGAGTCTCAGATTAAAGATCACACAGTGTGGCCACAAACAACTCACGGTGGATATGGGGTATGGGCAGAAACCAATCTTCCATGTTTGTAGTTTACTGAGGTTTGGGGACTATTTGTTACAATATGCATAATTATAATGCATATATGCATATGCATTATAATGCATATAACATTTGTCATAACATGCATAACCTGGCATATTATAACTAAAAATCTTTCTTCCTTCATTTTTCTTTTCCTCCACTAACATTTACTGTGCACCTACTGTGAACTGAGGTCCTTTTGTGCATTGAACACCTCCCTTGTGGCAGACATTGGGTTGAGGGGAAATGCAAATTAAGAGAGGTGCATAATGGGGAGATAGAGATGTTACACAGATACATTTTCTTACTCTGTGGCAGGGGTTCAGAGGAGGGGCCTGCTAGCTATTCTCAGCTGTAGGGGAGGACTTCATAGAGAAGCCTGATGCATATGATGCTCCACAAACACATAAGGTTGACTGAATAACTCTGACACGAGAACTCCATTTCAGAGGAAGACTGGGGGGCATTCCAGGAAAGGAAGATAAGAATTAGCATTCCAGTAGCAAGCGAATGGGAAACGAGCATTTCAGGCAGAGGAAGATATAAGCAGTGACATAAACACACCTCTGTGGCTCAGGAAAAGCAAGTCAACTCAGTGAGGCTCAGGCCTGGGGAGGGCAGATGGGGAGTCAGAGAAAAGGATTCTGGAAAGGTGCATCGAGGTCAGATTGGCAAGAACCTGGAACTCCATGCCAAGGGGTCTGACTTGGCCTTGGGAGTTACAGGGGAAGAACTAGAGGCTTCTAAGCAACAGAGTGAAGTGGTTTTCCCACCGTGGAAGTGGTGAGGGGTGAGGGATGTGGCCGAGTTTAGGGTTGGAAAGAGTTCACTTTGGCTCAAATGAGACTAAAACATTTAAAGCAGCAAATCTCAAATGTAGGAAAGGAGAAAGCACATAACTCATCCTAAGTCAGCTTCCCTGGGAAAGGAGAATAAGAAGGAGATGAGATTTACATAGGGGAGGGGTTTCCAGGGGGGGAGCTCAGGAGCACCATCTGTAAGGGAATGAAGGGAGCCAGAGGGGGCAGAGGGAGGAGTCATGCTGGGATGCAGCTGGAAAAGTGGCTGCAGCCAATCCTCTGGGGAACCCTAAACCTGGATGACCCACTGGGTTGTCCTGAATGGAGGCAAGAGGACCAGACTGCTGTATCCCCACATCCACCAGTCTCTGGCGATGGGCCACCTGAGGGCAGGGGCGTGCTCTCAGGTGAGCATGTCCCTGGCACAGAGGGCAAGTGCTGGGCGGGACTCAGCTGTGAGCTGTCAGCAGCCAACACTCTCAGCCCTGGGGCAGTGGGTGCCTCGGTCCTGAGAGGGGAATCTGGGAGGCACACCATGCATCTACTCTACACCCTTATACAGGACAACATAACTAATATTTATTGAGTACTTACTGTATGCTGAGCATTATGCTAAGCAATTTATTCATATTGTATCACTTAACCCTCACACAGCCGTTGTAGTCATTCTATTAGTACGTACAAGAAAACTGAGGCTCAGACTGGTTCCATTATGACTGCAGGATGGAACTGCAATGCCACTTCAGCTGTGTCTGCCTCAGAAGTCGACGCTCTCCCCAGGATGCAGTGGGCTTTATCTTTGAAAGGCCTGACCATCCAGTACTGCAGGGCAGGCGAACCACAGGGGACCATCCCTGGACCCTGCAGAGACCTCTACACCCTTTCATGGGTTCTCCAATGTCTGAGCAGCAGGAGTCTGACCACCTGTGCAACCCAGCAGAGGCTCTGCATCAGGCAACTCCACTCCCCAGTGGCAGAGGCTTCCTCCTACAGCCTCTTCTCCATCCCCACCAAGGCTGAGCTTGGCTCAGAAGGCAGCCAAAGCGTGGCTCGGGGAAGACGGGTTTGAGACCTGAGAAGGGACATTCAAAGAGAGTTCCAGCCACCATGCCTGGCACTGCCCACTTGCCAGGCCCTCCACGGGCATCCTGTCCCCACCCCACCCCGTGTTGTTCCCGTTTTACATGGGAGAAATCGAAGGCTCGGAAAGCCGAGCTCCTTGCCCAAGACCACACAACTATGTGTGCCTGAGCCTGAGTTTTGTTCTTTCCCCCTGGACCCCCAACAGTCGAGACTGAAATAAAATATTAAAACCTATTTCCTCAATTGCACTAGCCACATTTCCAGCACTCGAGAGCCGCTCGGGACAGGTGGTGAGCGAGGCCACCACACCAGGCAGCTCAGGGACAGAACTTCCCTGTCATAGCAGCGAAGGGCTCCTGGGGACCTGATGCGGCCTCGTCCCTGATCCAGACCTTCTCTGTGGCCTGCGCCACTGCCCCAATCTTTTCAGAGGAAAACAGTGGCAAATAAACCTAATAAACCTGGGGGGGAGTTCTGTACCTGTATATGGTCACTTGATAAACAGATGAAAGCTAAGGACGGTAGTTCCAGCACCATCCCTGGGGGGCCTGGAATCTCTTGCCTAGGGCCCCCCACCCCCACCATGCCAGCAGAAGGGCCTAGACTCTCAGGCATGGCATCACCCAGGGTCTGTGCATGGCCCGATCGTACCACCTGCCCCTCCTACCTGAGGTCTCAGCTTCTCAGTTCAGGAGAACGGCCTACATTATCCCGCCAGTAAAGAGGGAGGCTTTCATTCCATAACAAGACTAATAAGTAAAAGCAAAGTTGACGCAGCTAGATGTCCACTCCCTATCCAATCAGCTTCCCCACAATGGGTGATATGCACTACAGAATCGCAGAGGTCTCAGGTACCCTCTGCTCCAACTCTCCATCTCCAACAAAATTCATGCCAAGCCCCTGTGCCTTTAAACTTGAACTAACATGAATGTCTCCAGTAGAGGAGAGAGGTAAGGGGAGCATCTGAGATCTCCCAAGAAAAGGTACACTATGTTCAGATACCCAGTAATGTCCCAAAAGTGGTGCATTTCTTCCATTGTACGCAGGTTTGCATCCTTCAATCACCACTCACTTCTCTTGGGTCTATCCTTGTGCACCCAGAGAACAAGCCCAGATGCTCATGACAGTCATATTTTTAAAATGTTTGTATTGAGAAATCTTCACATACATGTAGTCCATCCACAGTATACACTCAGTGGCTCACAACACCATCACATAGTTGTGCATTCATCACCATGATCCTCCTAGAATATTTGCATCACTCCAGAAAAAGAAATAAAAAGAAAAACCTCATACATTCTATATCTCTTACCTACCCCTCCCTCTCACTGACCACTAGTATTTCAATCTACCCAATTTATAACAGTCATTTCAAAGACAAGAATTGCGTGTCCTTTAGCCTTTTTCTCTTTAGAACATCTCCAGGTCTCTCCTGGTCCTCTCAGGTGTGGCTTCTGGAAGCCTCCTTGGCCTAGCTGCCTCCCCACATCTTGAGTTCAGCTGTACCTTGCCAAAACCCTCCTGAGAGGTGGAATGCCAAACCCGGGCAGGGCCACAGGCGGGTGGGAGGTAGCCGACTCTGCATCCCCAGGACCCCAAAGGACGGCCTGGGGGCATCATGCCTTCAGAAGCTGCTGCCAGGCCCTGCACAGGCCCCACCTGCCACACACCCCCTCCTGGAAGCCTCCTGAGCTTCTCACCTAAAGGCCAGGTTAGGAAAGAGCAGCATCAATTAGTTATAAATTGAAAGCTATTACCAGAATAATGAAAAGATGAGTGACCGCAAAATCCCCTTCTTTCACAGTGGTATTTACAAAAGAAAGATGAATAAGGTAATGTTACCCACATCTCCAAGGAGCTCAGCAGACACAGCACAGAGAAGGCGAGGTAGAGCCCGATGCTGATGTCATAGGGAAGGAGAGGGGCTTCTGAATTCCTGCTCCCCGGGATTTGAGGTACGTGATGGGCAGGTTTGGGAACAAGGCTACCATCTGGCTTGCTCTTCCCAGGGCAGGATCCGGGGTGGCCCCCAGGTACACCAGCCCAACCCCGGCCACCTCAGCACCACCTCCCTACACATCAGCGGGTGGTTTCAGGACCCTGTACCAGTATGAAGGACTCAGCCTTGCCCTGCAGCCATGGAAGAACAGGGAAAGAAAAGGGGGCTTTCTATTAGCTCCATTTTACAAAGGGTGAAACTGAGATTCCAAGGAGGGAGGAAACACACACCCCAAGTCTTACCGCTGGGAAGTGGGAAGCTGAGACTCAAGGCAAGGCTTTGAGAACTCCTTCCCTACACCCCAGGGTGCAAAAGGCCACATCTGCCATGAGTTACTATGCATAAGTCTCAGTCTCCTCCTTTGTAAAATAGGCTAATGAAATCCTCCCAGCACTGGGACCATGAGTGTGAAAGCATCTCACAGTAAGAGGCAGCAGGGTGGTCAAGAGTGACAAATCCAGGGTCAGACTCTTCTACAATTATGTCTTGGCTCCACTACCTGCTGCGTGACCTTGTGAGTTACTTACCTTCTCTGTGCCTCAGCACTTTCCTGTAAACTTGTGATGCTTAATATTAGCAAATGAGAGGTCGGCAAACTTTTCTGTAAAGGGCCGAATAATAAATATCTCAGGCTTGGTGGACTAGACCGTCTCTGTGGCTCTGCTACAGTGATGCAAACATGGCCAAAATGAATACATAAACGACGAGTGTGGCTGGGTTCCAGTGAAACTGTATTTATAGAAACAGTGGACCCAATTTGGTCTGCAAGCCTCAGTCTGCCAACCCCTGATGGAGGCAAAGTAAGTGGCATATCCCGAACCTCAATGAAAGACATTATTATTCTCTAATAATAATCAGACTCGTTACTAGTGGTGGTGGTGGTAGGGTTATTATTATTTATTATTACCATTATTACTAATGTTGATTTTCCAGGTCATCCAACCACAGGAGGCCCTTGGACCCAGATTGTCCCACCATCAGCCCCATTACCAGAGAAGTGGGTTGGAGGAGGAGGAGGAGGAGGGAGAGTTGAAGGCTCAGCATCCCACACTGCCTGGCACTCAACCACCACAGGAGGCTCAGTTAGCCTGGTACAGGCAGGGGCTTGCTGAAAAGGTCCCCATGAGAGAGGGCAAGCACAGCTGGCCCTGCCCTCTTCCACAGCCCAGAGGCCCTCAAAAGCTTTCATTTATTTACAAATATTTGCAGAGCACTTTCTCTGTATACAGGTATTGTTCTAAATATTTGTGAACAGTAACTCCTTTAGCCCCCTACAACCATAAGCAGTTGGTATCCTTTCCAGCCAAAGGTTACAGGAAAGTGCTAAGGAACAGAGACATTAAGTAACTAACAAGGTCACACAGCAGGTAGTAGAGCCGAGACATAATTGCAGAAGAGTCTGACCCTGGAATGTCACTCCTGACCACTCTGCTGCCTCTTACTATAAGATGCTTTCACACTCATGGTCCCAATGCTGGGAGGATTTGATCACCTCATTTTACAAAGGAGGAGACCGAGGCTCACACAGAGTAACTCATGTGGCTACCCAGCCAGCAAGGGGTGAAGGAAAAACTGGCACGGGGTCTTGGCCCTGGAACCTGTGTGCTTTCTAGGTTGTGTACCCCATTTCAGCAGGAATCTGCATTTTCTGAACCCCAGAAAGAGATGTTCCAGGAGGTCCAGGTGGGGGTGACACAACAGTGCTCCCCAGAAGCAGCTGCATCAGTGCAAGAGCTCCAGACCCTGGGATGAAGTTCAGGACCAGAAGGCGGCAGAAGGGAAAGGAAGAAAGCATCGGACGCAGTTTGCAGAGGTGGGGGCAGCTGCAGCATCGCTGAGCCCCGTTCACAAATGTTACTGACATTATCTGTCAAGCATGGATCCACGGGACCCCAAGCGAGGCTGCGGAGCTCAGAAATGTCCTTTTAGGACACCTGTCCCTTTAACATCTGGTAGGGCTGCCAAGGAAAAAGGTAGGAATCCACAAATCCCCATAATACTTGGAAGGCAAATAAACTTTCCAGAGGACAGAATTAAATAAAACTGAGAGGCCATGTCTTCACTAATAAAAAGTTCTTAAAAATTAAGCCTTCACTTCAGAGGCTGTCCCAGGGCTCAGAAACTGAAAGGAGAAATAGCCCCTGCAGCAAAAGTCTCAAAACCATGAATATAGATGTTAGATAAAAACGAATTCAAAGCAGAATGAAAAAGGTCAAAAAATATTCATGCTCAGCCCCTCTTGCTTACCTAACCCGAGGGCTTTCCCACTGAGGCCCTCCTGAGCCAAGTCCTGTCTGCACTTTGCAAGGATGGCCCATTCATCTTTGCCATCTTTTCAGTGCCTCCCCAACCCCCACCCCCGCCTTTGCCTCAACATGTCCAACCCCTCCCTACTCCCAAAACCAATAACAGGAATAACACTGGCCTGAGGGGACTAGTGGATGACACGAGGGGATTTACAAGAACAGGCGAAGGGCCAGGTACTCCCCCGGGCCGGTTATGGCCAGCAGGCTGGAAGGCTCTGGCCTCAGTTCTAGAGGAAAAGGGTTCTTTCGGACTCATCCTTATCTTGGTCGACTGAACACAGGAAGGGGCTCGGTGATCCTCCAGGGAAGAGTGGGAGGGGTCTGGGTTCAAAAACCAGATCAAGATCACTTCTGAAGCCTGATGCAGGTAAAAGTCTGTGCCAGCCGCCCCTTCCTCCTTCGAATTTTGTGAATTCGCTGCCCTGGAGCAGGATGGGAGTGGGGGCGGGGGGCACAAAGTCACCCAGCTGTGCACACACGCACGCGTGCACACACACACACACACACACGGGCTCTTAAGAGTGGGGCTCTGCATTGGGTAGGAGGCTGATGGGGGAGCAAGGAGGGTATTCTTGGCACCCCACTCTCTCTCCTCTTCGCCCTCTTATCTGCTCCCCCTCACCCACCCAATGGTTGAGGCCCCATAGTCAAGTGCAGAGAAGCTCACACAGTTTAAGAAAACTGAATGTAGAAGCCACCAAGCATGCCTGATTACTCTCCAGCATCATATCTCTCTTTCCACACTCACAGCAGGCTACCCAGCTGAGGGAGAGTTCAGACAAGGCACCTCCACTGAAAGTTTACATGGGGGATCATGTAACTTAAAGGAATAATGTTCATCTCCAGTCTGGAAGTTGAGAATCAAAAAGGTCTGTCCTGAATCACAAATGTACAGTGGACCCGACCCCGGGACCAGCAATTACAGACCAGTAATTCCCATCACCATGGGGTACTGGTGAGTCTGCCACAAACGGGGCAAGGGGCCCCACCCAAAGACAAAGGTAGAGGGACGGGGAGAAAGATCTCCTGCTGAAATGCTTCCCACACAACAGCAAAAGAAAGGGGCATTATATTTAGTGCTATAACCTGCATTATAAAACTGAACAAACTGATCGGCTGGGTCATGTTACCTGATTTTTATCTTACCACCCTCCACCCCCTCAAAAAAGGACCTGACACATAGTATTTAAATAAATACAACATAAACCACATTACTCAATTTTAGTGGGCAGAAGAACTCTCAAATTTCTTCTAAAGTGGGGTGTAAGGGTGAGGGGTAGAAGGGGCAAAAGGAGGAGAATTACTCTTGCTTTTAAGAAGTCACAAAAATTAAATGTGAAAATAAGTTCCAAAGATTAAATCATGCGGGTCATATTCTATGATCATATGGAATAAATTTTGAAATTAGTTAGGAAAGATAAAATACTTAAAAATTCGACCATCCCAAAACTCTAACACAATATACTACACTATTGCATTAATGAGGAAGTAGAAAGTATAATTACAGACTATTGGAAAAATGGGAAACAAGTACCACTTATTTTACCATTAACTTTCAGGATGCAGCCAAAGCAGCATTCAAATGAAAATGCGTAACCCGAATTTTCCTATTAAGTGAGAATGTAAACAAATGAACTAAACAATCAATTTACAAGGTTTTTTTTTAAGTAAGGAAAAGTAGGAGAAACAAATTAATAAGCTAAAAGAGAATAAATATGAATGTGAATTTTTAAAAAATTATGGAACTGATAAATAGAATATTTGATTCTTCACAAAAGACCATAAAATAGATAAACCTTTGGCAAGATACAAAAAGATAAATGAGCAAAATTAGGACATGAAAAAGGGAATGTGTCCACATTCATTAATTCTTTTATTCATTAAGAATTCAGTGATTACCTAGAAAGTGCCAGGAACTGATCATACAACAATGAATTAGACAAAATCTTTGCTTTGATTTAACTTAATCTAAAGGAGAAAAAAAAATTGCATTTAGAGGAGGAACTGCATTTTGGCATGTTATGAAAAATACTAAAATTTTATGAGATTGGGAAACCACATCACAACGAAATGCACTGTTTTCTAGGAAAATATAAAGTCAAGAACTAGTTTGATTAAATCAATAGCCATTATTTTAAAACTTGAACATTTGTCAAAATTTACCTCCAAAAACGATGCTACTACAGGTGTCTTTACAGGTTAGTTTGGAAAAGACTTTGGAGAATGGATGATCCTGGTACTTTATAAACAACTCTACACCAAGATAAAGGCAGAAGAGCTCTCAGGGCACGCGAAGCAGCCAATAAAAGCCTGCCACATTGACTACAGTGTGACAAAGAACACTACACAACAGCTGCACTTCTAGATATTGAAGCCAAACTGAAGCCAAGTCCATGGTCTTGATCCAGAAGTATGAAAGCGGAGAAAGCTCCGAAGCCACGTTTCTCCATAACTCGCTGGGTGGCCGTGGCCCAGCTGCAATGCCCCATCCTCACATGTAACCTCGTCCACTGGCGAGCACACCAATGACAGAGGGGGCAGGAGCGTAAATGCCAGCTCCTTGGCCCTGCAGGGGATGGTGCAAAAGAGTCACCCCCACTGTCTGCAGAAGTTCCCTGAGGGACTGAGTCAGAGTCACCTTCCGTGGCATGTTACTTGACAGTGCACCCTGGCTGGCCACCTTCTCTTCCTGGTCACCCCTCCCTGTTCAATCATTCTCGGGGCCTGCTGCTAGAGACCCCATTCCAAGACAGTAGAAACCGTGATCTAAACTTATTTTGCAGCCACACATGACCTGAGATGACAGCATTTGTTTATCCAACTTAATGTTACATTCATGTGTGGCTGTGTAACTCTTTATGTTTGATGAGAGGGTACTTCCCCAAAATCCACTGGGGTTACTAAATAATGTGCACAGTAAGTACATCATATTATCTTCCTAAAATCTAATAAAATATGAATTGCAAACACATTTCACCCGAAGGATTTCAGATAGGGGATTATGTACCTGTACAAAATACTGGCAAATCAAATCCAATATTATATTAAAAGAATAATAAACCTTAACCAATTAAAGTTAATTAGAAGGATAATTTAATATTGAGAAATTTAGTCCTATAATTCATAATAATAGTAGGTCAATGGAGTAAAACCACACAATCATCCCAACATTTATTCTTGATATAAAAAAATAACTCTTAGTAATTAAATGCTCACTCCTTAAAATGATAAAGAATATCTATCTTAAAAAACAGTCATCGTACTTAATAAAACACAAGAAACGTTCTAATTGAATCAAGAAAAAAAGGCTATCTGCTATTATCACTACTAATTAAACTTATTCTGGAATTTTGAGCATGAGCAAAAGACATAAGAGCTAAAAGTATTAAAAGGGAGAGAATAAAAGAACCCTTATTTGTAGATGATTTTATTGTCTACCTACAAGTCCCAAAGGCATAACCAAAAACTATTAGAACCATTAAAAGAGTTTAGTATGGGGACCAGATATAATGGATGTGCAGAAAAACCACATCTTTTAAAACAAGCAATAGCCAATTAGAAAATACAATAGAAGCATTTAACTATGCACAAAAGAAACAAAATGCAGGAATAAACAAGAAATGTGCAGGACCTAAAAAATGAAAATTATAAAAACCCCACTGCAGGACATAACACAAGAGATCTGTACAAATGGCAAAACTTGATCTCATACTTAGATAAAAGAACTCTACATTGTTAAAATTTCTGTGTTCTCTGAATTAGTCTATAAATCCAATGCAGTGTCAACCAATGTCTAAATAGGAGTTTGGGAGAGCACTGGACAAAATTATTGTAAAACTTTTCTGGAAGAATAAACATGCAAAAATACCTGGGAAAAAACTTTTGAAAGATTAAAGTAATAGGAGTACAATCCTTTTCCAATATTAAAACATACCGTACCTACAGTAGTAAAGCAAGAAGGCATCACTGTATGAAAAAAAAAAACAAGTGGGAGTTAATTAGGCCTAAGAATACATGGAAATATAGTATTCAAGTTGTATTTCCTATAAGTAGGAAACATATGGATTACTCAATAAAAGATACTGGGACAGCCTTCCATGTGGGAGACCTGGATTAGATTCCCGGACCAAGCACTCCCTGCCACAGTTCCCCAAAAAAGATACTGGGACAACTAGACATCAGCTTAGAATAAAATAATAGTAAGGCAAGATCCCTAGCCTACCTCACCCCTCACATCAAAATTAGTGCTTGGTGTGTATTAAAGATTTAAATTAAAAAGGAAAGAGGGAGGAAGGGAGAAAAAAAGGAAAATCTCTTCTATATGAATGAGGAAGACCTTTCTAATTGTGTAGTGAAACTGAAAAGCAACAAAACAGTTCTAAATTTCACCACAAAAAAACAAGTAACAAAAAAAACCTACTGTGTGACAAAAAATAAAAACCCATAACCAAATAAAAAGAAAACAACAACCAGAGAAAAAAGTAATGTAACCGATATGATCAAGAAAGGGCTAATATTTCTGAAAGAAAAAGAACACTTACAAACAAAAAAAGAGGAAAACCACCAAAGAAAAATATGCAAAGGGTATAACCAGCTAAGCTACAGGATGGGGAAAAAATGCAAAATATCAAGAAACATTTGAATATATTTTTCTACATCACTAATAACTGAATTAATGCTAATTGAAAAGACTTTTTGAATCCATCCAATAAAAAGATCAGAGAGAGATTGATGATAACCACTGCTGGGAAGAGAGCATAAAAACTATTACTCTTTTAGATGGTTGTTTGCCATTATTTAGAATTATGAACAAAATAAAGGAAAACTATATAAGTCTATGTGATTGATTTTCAACAAAGAAAATCCCTGAAAGATATACCCTAAATGGTCAACCGTGGTTGTCTCTGGAAAGCTGCTTACTGTATTCCAGCCACAGTGCTTTAATGCACCTTACCTGCCTTATCCACACTCTCCTTCAGCCCCCTCAGGCTAGTTTTGCAGGTAAAACACTTCTTCCTGACTGTTCAGTTCTGTGCTTGGTCCAAAAAGTAGGGATTTCCACTAACACTTTCTTCCCCCTCTAAGGAAAGGGTCGAAGAAAAGCCCCTGTCCCTCTCCCCATCTCTTGCTAACCCTCCCCAGAAAATAAGTTTCCCCTAATCCAGTTGTTACAATCTGGAAATGCCCAAGGCCACCTCCAATAACCATGGATGGTTTTACTGAGCTGCAAAAGCAAGAAGAGTCTCCATGCTCCCCTAGTGTGCAAGGACACACTCGGCTCCTCATTCGACTACTTATGTGTGTGGGAAACCCTTAGCACCTCTAACACAGAGGTCCTCAAAGTGTGCTCCCCAGACCAGCTCTGCAGCATCAGCATCCCCTGGGGACTTGTTTGAAGTGCAAATTCTTGGCTACCCCACCCCCAACCCCTAGATCTACTGAACCAGAAACTCTGGGCATAGAGCCCAGCAACGTGTGCTTTAACCAGCCCACCAGGTGAATCCAACGCATGAGAAAGTTTGAGAACAACCGCTCTAACCATTTAACTAACAGTCTGGGGAAACTGAGACTCAGAGAACTTACATGGTTTACTCAGGACAACTTAAGGCCATAAAGCCATGTGTTGCAGAGCTGGGATTTGAACCCTCATCTTTCTGATTACAAAGCCATATCCTTAGACGCTATGCTACACTACCTCCTCATGCATTGCTTGTGCAATGCTGATTCTGGCAATACAAATTTTCCTTTAAAAATACAATGTTCTTCAAAGTTGGTATGTTTAGCTTTAGAATTGACTTTAGAATCGACTTTTAGCTTTAGAATTGAGTTTACAATGGCGAGAACAGAGCAAAAAAATTATACTGAACTTGCTCTCTCTCCTTTAACCCCATCTATGCTGCAAGCCTCCTGCTTGGACCAAAGGGACAAGTCTCCACTATTTGCCCAAAGGTAGCAACATCTAGATGTAGGAAAGTACCTAAAAGAGCATGTTGACCAGGAGGGATGGCAGAGCCCCTAAGTACTCACAAGACTGGAGGGCTGGCCACCTGCCCCCTTGTCCTTTTCAGGTCCTTGCACAAGACCTACTCTTCTAAGAGAATCATCATATAGAATGCTCCCTGGCTGCCTCGTGGTCACTTGGGCCAATGTGGTATGTACTGTTGATGTGGTGTGAACTGGTGTTGCAAGGCAAGGGTCAGCAAACTACAGCCCACAGGCCAAACTTGGCCCCATGCCTACTCTGATAAATAAGGTTTTCTTGGAACACAGGCATGCTTTTCTGTTTATGTATTATCTGTGGTTGCTATTGTGCTGTAATGGCAAAGTTGAGTAAGTGTGAAGGAAGCCAGCTGGCCCACAAAGTCTAAACTGTTCACTGCCTGGTCCTTTACAGAAAGAGTTTGCTTACTATAGGCCCAAACATTGCTCATGCAATGGAGAGAGAACAGATTTTTGCAGCGAGTCACCCCTGAGTTTAAATGCTAGGTCTGGTATATACCAGGGTCCAAACCACAGCAACTTCCTTAACCTCCCCGAGCCTCAGTTTTCTCTTTTGTGCAATAGCTATTTCCTAGGGCTGTGCTAAGGATTAAATGGAACATGTTAAATTGTTATATTAAGGGTCTGGCACACAGTAGGTGCTCATTAAGAGCTGTTCTCCTCCCTTCTCTCCTTAGTTACAGACATTCCATAAGACCAGAGAGTGCCATGGCTCTGATGCATAGTAGGCATGGTGTCTTTTCATCCAAGGCCAGTTCCCTTTGCAAATTCAGAATGCAGAGACTCCACAAAGTCCCCAGGCTGAGGTTTAAAATAGCCCATCATCCGGGTGATCTGACGGATAATTTACTAACCAGACAGCACACTTGGTGATAATAACTCATTTCCAAAAGCCAAACTCTTCCTGGCCAGAGCCAACAGTTGGCTCTGCCCTGGAAATGAAAAACTGGACCCAGAGGACAGAAATTCGGACTGCAGGAGGGAAAGATTAAGCAGCCTCACTGCAAAATGCCCCTTTCCCACGAATTTCTGCCTCAGGAAGCGTCTCCACTGCTAACCTTTGAATCTTTCACAAGCAGAGTTTTATAACCCCCAGCTGCCTCAGCACAGAGAACTAAATCTCTCTTTTCTCTAGCAAGTACAAAATCAAACACACAAAGAGCGCTGCCTCAAGCCAAGGTGGTAGAGATGGCATCCATCCACCCTCCATCCACTTTGCACGCACCCTCCCATCCATTCAATCCATCCATCCACCCACCTGCCATCCATCTACCCTCCATCTACCCATCTCTCCAAGATTTCCTGTATCCCAGACTCCAGGGGTCCAAGCTACTCCTTTCCTCCTTCCAATCTGAGCTTCTGTCCTCTGAAATCAACTCAAAGGTTTGTTTTGCACCAAAGTCTTTGCTGATCTTCCCCATTTCACCTGCACATCAAAGATGCTACCATCCATATGTGGAATCCCTGACTGTCAATGTGAAGTACCTTGTGGCCAGGTCTACTGAGCAATGGCCCTTGGTGGCGGGTGACATGTGTGAAATATGGAAGGGACAGAGACAGGCTGCATGTGCTGGACAAAATAAACCCATTGTACTTCCAACCTCTAGGATTCTGGTCCTGATAACAGGTGAGCCTCCCCTGGGCTTCTAGACCTGCTGGAACAGGTCTGCCCACAGTCAGGAGCCTGAATACCTTCAGGGTGGATGCTAACCACAAGTACACAGGGTCCGACACTGTCCAAGAGGCCACAAATTAACACCTCCCCTCTGCCCTCAGGGAGGCATGTGGGGGAGTTATCTGACGGTTGATTCATTTCAGTACAGAAGGCAAATGTGGGAAGGAGAAGGAAAAAGCAAAGGGCTGCTTGTCTAGAGAAACAAAAGAGAGGGTAAAGAATTTGAGCAAAAAGGAAAGAGGAAAAAATGATTAAACAAAATAAAAGCTCACATTTAGCTAAAATATAATCAGATTTTTTTGTGTCCTTGGCATATGCTAAGAAACTAGCTAGGAGTATCTTACTCAACCCTCCCAATATCCTTTGCAGAAGATTCTAATGTTGGTCCTATATTGCAACTGGAAAAACTGAAGCTCAGAAAGCCTGACTGGCTTGCCCAAGCTTCCACCACCAAAAGGTAAACAACCCCATCTCAAATCTCCCAGCCTCCAAAGTTCATGATCCTAGCCGTTCATCAGAGTTTTAAGTTCAAGGACAGTCCAGAAAACAGGCAGTGATATCCCAGACCACAGACTTGTGAAGTTATCCATTTAACAGATGGGTTAAACTGAGGCCCAGGGCAGGAAAATGACCTTCCCACAATCCCTCCATGAGATTGTGGCATGAATAATGCAAACTATGTTATTTTCATAGAGTGCTTTCACATGTTAGGTCTGGAAAATGGATGAGAATTATCAAAGACATACTGAATAAATACAGAAGCTCACTCTGAACTTACTTAATGGGTTAAAGGGAGAAAGAGAGCGACGACGGTGTAGAAGCTTCCAGCATTCAACTATCTGAAATCAAATTGTTATTCTACTCTCCTAACCCAGCACTCAGTGCTAAGGTTATTTGGCGTGTCTGGCGTGTGACTACTTAAGAAAGAGTAACAGCCTCTAATTAAGCCTAAAACATCACCGTGAGACAGGCAGGCAGCAAGGAACACTTCTTCATGAAAACATTTCTGGGGCAGGCTCGGGCCAAAGAGCTGTCAATCAAGAGAACGTTCTGTCTAGGAGCTTTTATACCCAAAGAATCTTGAGAGCCACAAGGGAGGATCCTTGAAAATAATTTCTCATTGCAACGGGCAATCCATGTCCCAAGGGGCCAGGAGATTTTGTCTAGGACCCCTGAGTTGGTGACACTTTTTCCAGAATATCCCTCGTCCCTAAAACTGCCCCCTTCAGCATATTCTTCATTTGTCCCTGAAATAGCTGCTTGGGCTTGGGCACCTGCTCTGCCAGGCACTGGGACAGAGCAGCACACAAGGCAGGTGGGGCCCTGCCCTGCTGGGCTCACATCTAGTGGGGTAAGATAGGCAAGAGTAAGAAAACGAGCGATAATTACAAACAGTAATTACAGATGACAAAGACAGAGAAGAAGGGAGGGCAGGGGGGAGGAAATTCAAATTCCATGGCTAAGTCCAAAGCTATAGAGGACCAGGCCAGGCATTCCAAAGAGAGAGAAGAGTGAACGCAAAGGGCTAGAATCGGAGTGGGGGGACAGTGATAACACTGGAGAGACTGGTAGGGGACGAGCCGAACAGGGGCCTCAGGGGCCACGGCAATGAGTTTGGTTAGTTATCCCCGATGCAAGGGGAAAGGCAGCAAGGTGGCGAGGCCTGTGTTATCACTATGGATATCACAGAAGGTCATCACAGAAGGTCATTACTATGAAGTAGACTGGGGGTGCCAGGAGGAGTCCCCAGGGGCTCAGACCAACTGAGCTGCTATAGCCCACCAGAAGGCCTGAAAGGGGCTACTGAGAAACCTCGTCCCCAGGATAAGGAGGCTCAGGCACTGGGGTTAGGTGGGGCTGGGGTGGGGCTGGGCCATGGACCCACCAACATGTGATTCTCCAAGGGTTCCCTTCATCTTGCCAAGAAGCCCCTCGGGCCCAAGGAACTAGTCACTGCGACTCTGGCACCCACAAGGTCCCAGTCCTGGCCCTGGATGCATCCCAGCTTTCAATAAACACTTGTTAAACCCAAATGAACTCAGTAGACCATCCCTCAGGAGATACAAGCTCTGCTGTTGAAGGCTCACAGTGGGATAAGCATAATGGGCTCAAATCTCGTTAGCAAAGTCAGGGAACTGAGAAATTTCTGAGCTCAAGATAATAATTTCCTTTCTGCTTTCAATATTTTTGCATAGTGAGGAATCATTTATAGGGCGGCCAGGAATAATTTTGCATCTTTTCATCTGAGTTAAAGATCAGTCATTCAATAGTGTCTTTCCAACATAGCCCTTCTTTCCCCTTGCTCTTCCCTCTTCCCCCAGGTCTATGCCTCATCATCTGTCTGCTCCCTCCGCCTTCTTCCTCCACGCTGGATGCTTCTTATGTTTCACCAGTTCTTGGGAACCCGCATGTGCTGTGCTCCAGCTCAGCAATTCTCAACTTTTTTATATGACATCCCAGTATGCCTCCAGTCATCTCCAGGGGAGTTGTAAAATTCATTTTCATTCACTTTAATTTAAAAAAGAAATATAGGCTATTTAGTTCTTTTAAGAGGGGAAAATGGGGTGTCACTCTACCAGCAGGGAGGAGAATCCTGACTTCAGCTATTAACTTATTGGGCAAAATGGCTCTCTTCTGAAGGCTCTTGGATCGCTTAAGCAAGTAAAGTGTTTTGCTAACATCTAAGAGGCATTCACTCTCGGGGGGGTGGGGGAAAAAGTTCAGGGAGAAAAAGAGATTCAAGGAAATTAATGTTCTCTTATTAATTTCATCTCAGATAAAGTTAGAATTCAACAATATGATTCCTATCACTTATCCATTTAGTCATTCTATTCCACAGAAGCTTACTGAGAATCTACCATTTCCCAGAACCCAACAATGATGATGATGACGGTCATGTTGATGATGATGTGATGATGCCGGTAATGACAGCACAGAGAATTTATTTAGCTCCACTTACGCTGTGCCAGGTACTGTGCTAATTATTCTATAAGAATTACTATTCTATTCATCCCCATGGTAACTCCCTGGCAGTTGTGTTTTTACTGCAGAAACCGAGGCTGAGAAAAGTTAAATAAGCCAAAGTCACACAGGCATAAGTGGAATTTGAACCCAGGATTGTACGTCACTGCACACTGCTTCCTTGTTTTGGGGTTTGAAGACAAATGAGGCACAGCACTTCCTACAGGGAACACACCATGTAGTGGATAAAAGAGACGAGTGATCAATTGCATGAATCATTTGCAAAGAGCGACATGAAAGAGAAGTTGGGAGTACAGAGGAGACCCTGGGCTCAGCCAGGGAAGCAGAGAATACACCAGAATGCACCTCCTAGAAGGAGGCAAAGCACTCCTGGGAGATGGACAGGCAGACAGGGTGGAGCTGGGCACCCAGGAGTTTCCATGCCAAGGGAAGAACAAGGGGAGAGGGACAGCTCGAGACAATGGGCCCTGCCTGGGAAAGGACAAGTACCAGAAGAGGCTGGAGCCAGCAGTGGGTAGGCAGTGGCCCCAGAGCCCGGGCTAGAGCAGCTGGCAGGGGTCAGATCTTGGAGGAGGACCTTTCAGGCAGGCTAAGGGTAGGCCATGGAGAGCCAGGGAAAGGCCAAAGCACCAGTGCGGCTCTCCACCAGTCTTTGAATCTTAGAGACAGGCCAGTGGCAGCTGGGTGCCCTCAGGTCAGATTGCAGGATGGGAGAGAGGATGCAGGGGAACCACTGAGCAGTGGTTCTGCTGGGCACCTGGCAGGCCTGGGACCACAGGGAGCAGCCAGGGCGGGAGACAGCAGGGGACTGAGGGATGTTAAGGAGGTAGAGATGCAGGTGCTGGTGACCCACGAGAAAAGCAGAAAGGAATATCAGGTATTTTTTTCCCAAATTCTCCTAAAGAAGAGAATGGTTCTGCTCTCATTTTTCTGGTAAGGGTGGCTTTCCAGTGGATCATTGCCACCTGCTCGCAACTGAGTGGCAAATATAATCAGCAAAGTGATACAACTGGTGACAGACAGAAAACTTTTGTGGCATCCTCAGTCCCACGGAAGGGTTGGGGGTGGGAGGTAACGACCAAGAGCAGCCATTCCGAGACTCATTCTCTTATGCTCGGCCCTGCCCGGCTGCCACTCCCGCCCCCGTGTGACCCACCTGCCCCTCGCTCTCCTCCCGCAGCACCTGCGACCCGCTTCCAAACAGCGGCGGGAGCGCCAGCACACTTCGGCAGCAATGATGAGTGATGGCAAAACAAGGGAATGAAACAAGGCTTGAATATTCAGAGACCTATCCTGCCTTGGCAGCTGTCACCCTGTCCCCCATCCGTCTCCTCCTCAATCCCAGGAACACGGGAAAAAACAATCAATCACCTCTCAGCACCCACCGGCCCAGACCAGAAGCCCACAGGTGCAGAACCGGTTGCGGCAGTTCACATCCACATTCCTAAGGGTGGCACGGTTCCCTCGCCCTTGCACCAAGAAAAGACTACTCTTCTTTGGAAAAGGAAGAGACCATGTATTAATCTAATTTATAACCTCTTGACATCATGAAGGGCCAGGCAAAAGTAAGAGACCCCAAAATAGTATATAAAACATAAAACTCTGTAAGTTCAAAACGCAAACCCATCCCTCCACTTCAACATCTACAAAATTATCTTCTCCAGATATTTCCCAAGAGGCATGAGGTTGGTAACGGGGTGAAATCTTGCATCTTGCATCACAACATCTCAGGGTGCAGGTAAACCTGAGGATGTGGAGAGCTGCCCTCTGTGTGGTGCTGCGTTCACGCAGGGCACAGGCAGTCAAGGGTGGACCGGTTCTGTAGATAAACCCCAAGTTATGCCACTGACGTGAGGTTTTCAGGGCTCACGCCTTAAAAATTCCTGCCCAAGTGTTTCCTGGGAAAATCTCTCTGCAAGTAAGCTTTGCATCCCTGGGGGCAAATGGCACGTTTTTTTCAGGTTTAGATATGCTTTAGGTAGCAAGATGAGGCCTGTTAATTCCCACTCCCACCTCCTAAATGAGACAGGGGCCTGAGGACCTGGGTTCAACACACCACTTTGCCCTTATCCAGTAGCAAACTTAGACCAGTCATGCAACCTCCCTGAGACACTGGCTGTGGACAACAATAGTTGCTAATATTTACTGGCTTACTCCTGTACCACAGGCTTTAAATTAAGCCCTCCACATAGGTTACATTAGCCACTCCTCCCAGTCTCTTATTATTCCCATTTTACAGGTGAAGAAAGGAAGGACTGTAAACGGGAGAACTGGGAAGCTAAACCCAGACACTCCACTGCAACCTCTGAGCTCCAAAGTGCCATGCACAGGCGGGCAAGCAGGAGGGCACAGAGTCACAGAGCTGGTTCATTCAGCCCTTACCCCACGGCAAACACTGCGTCGGGCCAGCAGAGAGCAGGTAGAGGAAGACAGCATGGTCTCTGCCTTCGAGGGGGGCTATGGTAATGAGACAGAACACTGGCAGGGATGATAGTGAGTCAGTTTTCAAAGTGTAGGTAGGATTTCAGCTGGAAAAGAGGATCAATGAGGAGTCCCATGCAGAGGCACTATAAGCAGAGATGACCGGTCTACCCAGCCACAGCAGACCTGGATTAGTGCTGAGACCACGGTCACCAGGACAGGGCATTCATAGCTGTAGGTCACCAGCTTTTCCTCTTAACACATCTCTGCCCATGGACAGTATCAGACCCATGTTAATGGATTTCTGGTCAACCAGGAGGACTAAATCCATTACAGAAAACCAGTAATGATGGCAGGCTGGATCTTTGACACTGGATAGGCTTAAGCGTTAACGCTGGTGTATCTCTTCAAGGCTGAATAACCTTGGACAGGTCACTTTGCTTCTGTGGCTTCATCTATAAATGGGAATCACATGACTCTTGTAGCCAGAACATTGGCCTGCACAGCAAACTTCCCATTCACCCCTCCTTCTGAGTACAGAACCCCTTCCTCCTTTGGAAGACCCATTCCATGGGATATTGGTGGGCTGAATCCTTCTCTCCCTTCCTACCACCAGCATGAACGCCGGCCTCAGACTCGACAGTCAGAGCACACCCTAACCCATGACTGCACTAACAGGTTCAAAGATGAGTAAATAACCCAATTCCCCTCAATCTGAGTCCTCTCAGGGTACTTCCTTGAAGCTATCAGAAAAGAGTGGTTCTTTCCTCTGGGATGAAAAACTGTATAAATGACACAAGTCTCTGTGAATGGAACCTTCTAGAAAATGAGCTTACAGAGAGTACGAAAAGTATGTAATAGAACCAAGACATGGAGAGGTGGAAAAAGGCAGAAAAAATGCTTGTATATCCTAGTGACACTGCTCAAATTCCTGGATCTAGCTATGCTTGAAACCCCAAGCCATCCCTTAGACTTCCTAGATACATGAGCCGATAATACTGTCCCTCTTTGGATGGCTCCAGTTTAACCTGGGTGCCTGACACTTAGAACAAAGAATCTTCTCAAAAGCATGGTAGAAAGGTTTTTTTTTTTATAAGAATTAAATGAGATCCAGTTAAGGAAAGCAGCAAGGGCACTGAACACTGCATTTCAATAAATGCTCCTTCTCTTTCTTTAGTCGCAGATCACTTATCCTGGGAAGACACAATGGCATTTCAGAATCTGTATTAAACACAGAATATTTGCAGAACCCTAACTGCAGAGAAAACTAAAATATTCTGTGGCAAGAGTAAGATGTATTTAGTCAAATCATTTCTCTTAACCTCTTAAAATTCTGCTTGAATCTACCCATTCCAGGAAGCTACCCAAGATCTTGGTCACTTATCCTTCCAGCCACTCTATAACTGTCAAAGAGAAAAAAAAACACTAAAAATGTTTATATTTCAAATCCCTATATTTCAAATGCAATTTCCCAAGCAATTCTAATTAAAATGCAGATGCATCTCCCTGGAAAATTTTTTTTTTATCAAAAACAACAGTTTAAAACTCAGCAAAATTAAATAGTTAAAGGAACTTTTTCTAAATAAATCACATCCCTATATATCAAATCACATTCCGCTAATGATTTTTTCATCAAATTAGAACTACATGCCTTCAGGGATCAAAAACAAACAAAAGCAAAAAAAAAAAAAACCCATTCAAAAATTATAAAAACGATACTTGAAAATGCAGCACAGTTTTTCTTTTCTTTGCAAAACTATACATTTAGAAGAAAATATGATCTTCTTTTTTAAAGAATAAACACCAGTAAATGAAAAACTTCCTGGAAATACTTTTGATGGCTGAATTCAAAGTCTAAAGAACCAAAGAAAACAAAATAAGAAGAGGTAAGCTGCACACAGCACATTTAATGTCTTGGGGTCCCATCACTGCACCCTGATGCCCGCCTCAGGCAGCCCAACCTCTATTCCTCAGCATCACGTGAAAGCCACTGGTGCAGCAGGAGACCCAGAAACACATGAGTAATGACTCAAAAATGCAGCATAGATGAACAGAGGATCACATTTACTGGACCCAAAGCCCACGTAATCTGGCTATTCTGGGAAAGAAAGTATCACCTGCGGCATACAATGAACCATTTTCCTGGACCACAAGAGCAGTTCACTCAAGGATGTTTAATGCATATTTAGTGTGTGTCAAGCACCAAGCAATGTGTTGAGGATACAGCACAAAGCTAGGTGTGATCCCTCAAGGAGCTTTCAATCGTGTTTGTACAACAAACAAGTGTACATGTAAAAAATCATAATTTCTACCCACCACGGGTGTTTCTGCATTCGTATCTGTAAGTTCATTAACGTCCTGTGAAGAACTTCATCTAGGGTGAGGTCATGCTTTCTACTTCTTTTTGACCTGGAAGTTATCCTCCTGTGCTGCTTCTCCCTGATTCCCAGGGTCTGCCCGTCCTCAAGGTTCTCCTACACACTCCCTCCACTCTGTCCTCAGGGCCCCTGCTCTTGATGCCATCACCCTGGCTGGATGGCTCAGCAGCCTTCTCCTTGGTCCCATGCCCCTGGGCCTTCTCCTCCAGTCCCACCCCAAGCAGCAGCCAAGTGGTCCTTCTAAAGCCGAGGTTAGGCTGCCACCCTGGTTAAAGCCCTTGAGCGGCATCCCCATCATCAACTAGATCAAAGCAAACTGCCTTGACATCACACTCCAATCCCAGGCCCCATCAGCTGCCTTCAGCACGTGCGACACCCAGCATTGCCCAGCTCTGAGAAGCTCCCCGGATCCCTGCCCTCTGTTACCACACTTCTGTTCCTGCCTTCGTTTGTGCTCTTTCCCCCTGCCTGGAATGCCTGCTCCTGCCTTACTTGCTTAGAAAATTTACTCAATCATCCAGATCATTCAAGTTTCCTACCCTCCCTCCAACACTGAGCTAACACCTTCATGAATGCTCCCTATGGGGTTTACTGTTAACTGCCTAAAACCATCTACTGACCATCAGCTCACCTCTATATTCTCAAGAAATAGCGCCCTCCCTGCCCTGCACACAGTAGATTTTCAATGAAAATGCACTGCAGGAAGAGAGGGAAAAAGAGACAAAAGGAATGGGGGGGGAAATTGGCATATATAGCAATAATTTGGTTACCCGTTAATGAATTTGCAAGTGACTAGTGTCTCAGATACTGAAGCTTCCGCCCTCTTCAGTTTTAGGGTTTTCTCCCCCAGATTCCTCCAGTCCAAGTAGCAGTTCAATAAAAGCCCATAGATAACAACGAGAGCAACAATAAACAAGGAAATAAAAAAAAATAATAAGGCTCAAATCAAATCCCAACCAGCATAATAATGGGAAGTCCTATCTCCTTCATTTTAGGAGTTTCACCTCAAAACTTACCTCAACAACACAATGAGGATTAGCAGAGAAGGGTTAATAGAAGTATCAAATTTGGCAATGGGACAAGGGCTTTAGGGTCTCTTGATCTTAAAACCTTGATCCCTGATCTTTACCTGCCAAACCCCTCTGAGACACTGAATGAGTTTTGCCTTTATTTATATCTTCTGGGTAGGGAGCCCCATTGTTCCTTTTTGTGGGGTCACTTCCATGACAGTCGCTTTTCTCAGGTAGGATGCCAGGCAGGCGAATGACAGATATCCAATTTGTCTCTAAGGGACGGTAAGATGGTTTATAAATAATCCTAAAAACCCATCTAGCTCTAACTCGATGATGCGCAACAGCGAACAAAATAACATGAAATAATAGCAATATGCATGAGCCCAATCAAAGACTTTCTTTTCAAAGATAAAAATGCAAAGGTGTATTCATGATGATTAAAAGCGAAAAATAATAAGTAGTGACATTTGAGATTGGTCTTGATCACTCCTAACGATTTCTAAAATCTCCCCATCACCCTACCATTAAAATTTCCTGCTAATTACTACAAGCAATTTTATTAATATACTTTTCAGCCTCATTAAATATTACCTTGGGCCTAACATTAAAAGTGATGAAGCTCAGTAATCCTAATGAGCATCCAAGTTTCACCAACCCCTGAAAACCCAGACAACAGAGAACTAAATTTGTTGCCATGCTGCTCAGTTCCCTAGGCATGTAGAAAAGCAACTTCAGAAACATAAAAGAAATGAAATGTAAAACCCGAAATGCAATCTGGCTTGGAATCACACAAGTTCAGCCAAGCTCTTTCAGGCCCTGTCAATTAAGGGGACAGGAAGACAAAATGCAAACCACTGAGAAGGGATCTGGGCTTTATCTGCTGCCCTTCCACCTTGGCTGTAAACACAGTATCGGTTAGCACACTATCCTCCTATATCAAGTCTTTCTCGTGACCCTGACAGGTAGAGCTCTGCTGGAATTATAACTTGGCCAGAGGCAAGGCAAACTGGCATGTGAGATGTCTGCAGCTCTAGCAAACAGAAATCCACGGCTTCCCCTTAAGTGGTGGTGGAAGAGCAAAGGAGAGGCCATCGGGGAAAGGAAAGAAGAATTTTAGTTTTCTTTTCTTCCTGGCATGATTTTTTTGCATTTCTTAAGCAGCAAGTCAGTGAGAACAGTGAGCCCAGCTCTCCAGTTCTTGGAGTGAATTATTTATCAGAATCTGAATTTACCGGTCTCAGGACTAAACTGTCAAAACCCTCCCATTTCTGCCAGCAACCATGCAGTAACATCCCAGGAGTTTTTACATTCCCCTTAGTCTCTTGCTTAAAGACGAGTGTGTAACAGCAGTATGGGATTGGCTTAACAGACTAGCCCAGATTTACTGAACCTACCTTCAGACAATATCACAGAGAGATTTTTTCCACTTCACCAATAAACTCAGCACAATATAAAATCATTAAACAGTAGAGTTTGAAAGGAAACTCTGACATCATCTAACTTAACCCACTGTGTGTAGATAAGAAAACTAAGAAGCAGAGAGGGGGAATGATCTGCTGTGATTTCACAAGGGGAGTCACATCTAGAACCTGAGTTCCCGGCTCCTCAGCTGTTACTCTGTCATTGACATTGGTAGCCTGAAATAGGGGCTTTAACGGGAAACACAAAAAAGACAGAGACAGACAGACATCTGCTAAAGAACTGTGGTTTCCCTCCTCCAGAGTGTAACGTTACCACTGGAATGTGGCTGCCCCCCAGGAACTACATTTCCCCACCTCCCACCCACTCCCACCCCACTGCCTTGGGAATGTGTTCTACCCAACAACGTGGAAATGGAGGTCCTACACGACACCGCTTTCAGGCGCAACTCGTGGAATTCTCCACTGCAGGGCTCCTCCATGCTCTGCCCCAATCTTCCGGCTGGAAACAGAGGACTTTGAGATCCTAGTGAATAGGAGAGGCCCAAGTTAGAGAGGACTAGGTCTCCAAGTCTCCAAAACCTTTTAGAGACTAGGCATACACACATGGTCTAGAGTATCACACAAAATTGCTCTGTGTTAGCTACCAAAATTTTGGAGGTTGCTAGCTACAGCAACAACATCTACGCAACACTCTTGAAATCATAAAATTATAGCAATAGAGAACAGCTCAGTAGTTGTCAGGGGTTAGGGATGGGGGAAGAGCGTGGTCAGGAAGGAGGAACAGGAGAGACTTTCTCAATTCTGCCTCCTGAT
The DNA here is from genome assembly GCF_023851605.1 of Tamandua tetradactyla. Classification (NCBI taxonomy): domain Eukaryota; kingdom Metazoa; phylum Chordata; class Mammalia; order Pilosa; family Myrmecophagidae; genus Tamandua; species Tamandua tetradactyla. The sequence continues at coordinate 9,079,927 of NC_135327.1, read as the reverse complement.
GGTTGTGACAGATGCTCATCTCTACCCATGGGATAAAATGTCAGAACTCTACGAGAAGAAAAGAGGGGGAGGGAGGAAGGAAGAAAAGGAAGAAGAAGGAAAAAAGAAAAGAAAGCATGCATGTAATAAGAGGTAAAGTCTAAATAAGTTCTATCTCTGAATGAAAAGTCATTTTCCTGGCTTTGACACTGTACCATTTTAGTGGGTCGAATAGTGTCCTCCTAAAATTCATGTTAAACTGGGTTCTCAGAATGTGACCTTATTTGGAAATAAGGTTCCTGCAGACGTAATTAAGGGTCCCAAGATGAAATCATCCTGGATTTAGGATGGGTGCTAAATCCAATTACTGATGTCCTTATAAGGAGAGGAAAGGCCTGAGAGAGACATGGGAAGAAGGCCATGTGACAACAAAAGCAGAATTGGTGCCACTGTAAACCAAGGAATACCAAGGACTGTCAGGAGCCACCAGAAGCTAGGAGAGAGGCAAGGAAAACTTCTTCCCAGAGCTCTAGAGGGTGCATGGCTCTGTGGACCACGGACTTGAGCTCAGACTTTCAGTCTCCAGAACCATGAGAGAATACATTTCTGTTGTTTTAAGCCATCAAGTTTATCATAATTTGTTATGGCAGCTCTATTGTTATGTACGATATTATCTTTGGAGGGAGCTGAGAGAAAGGTACACAGAAACTCTCTAAACTGTTCTTGTAACTTCTCATGCAACTATTTCAAAATTAAAAATTACAAAGTTTAAGTGATAGCAGAATTTGGGCCATCAAGTCCTGAGACAGAAAATATGTTCATCCCTCTAGATTGGGCAACAGGAGTGTGATAACTGCAGAGTTTGGGAGCTAGATATGGGACTCTCACAATTAATTGTATGGTTATTTTTTTATTCCATGTTTCCTTTCTAGCATAAAATGCAGAAGACAGGACCCAACTCTGTTTTTTTTCCCACTCAACACCTAACCCCATGCCTGGTACACAGAAAGCACTCGGTAAATATTTGTTGAACAAACAAATGAATAAAAGAAAGAAAGGAACAGACAAGGGAGGAATTATTATTCATGTTTTGCATGAAGCACTGTTACACACAGATATAAATACCCTACCCTCACTCATCCCAGAGAGCCCAGTGGTCTTCTCATAGCACCATTTGCCTCTCAAATGTTTACATTCTGGTAGCTGCTTTATGTTAGAGAGAAAACAAAAATAGTAAAAGAATGCTAGAGAAAAAGCAGGCACATAAGGGAGAAAGTAACAGAGCAAGAGGGCAAAAGAGATCAAATGAAAGAAAGCAAAAAGATCAAGGAATGGAGGGAAGGGGGAAGAGTGAGAGAATAATAAAGATGGAGAGAGGGAGGGAGAGAAGGAGGAAAAGAGAAAAATTGCCCCACATGGACAGTGACATTGAACAAATCTATTGCAAATCTCCATATGGCCACACTCCATAGACCCAGGCCTCTGGAACCTTTCCATTTGCTCTCAATTAATATTATACCATGAACAACCTCTCACTAATAAATACATCATGCAAAACACCAAAATGGTCAACAACATGATGTAAATTAGGAATAACCAAGGGAAATTGTGCTCTACCATCTCACCATGCTCCAATTATCAGACAGTAATCAGTGATTCCATTCGTCTTCTGAGAGTTACTGCACATTTTGATGCAACATAATATAATATAAAGTATAGTACACCAAGACTAAAAGGAAACTGAGCAGTATTACAGAAACAGCAAAGTTTTTATAGCCAACAGCTCCAAGTTTGAATCCAGGCTCTCCTATTTCTCATCTATGTGACTGTGAACAAGTTATTTAATTTGTTTGAATCTCAGCTCCCTTATCTGCAATGTGGGAACAAGAATACATACTTCACAATGTCACTGTGCAGATTCAATGCAATAATGAATGCAGATGGGGCTAGCACAGTGGTCGGCGTGCAGTCAGCACTAAACAAGCGCTTCATGTTCGCCCCAGAAGCTGGACACAAGACAACACATACGATATGGTTCCATTCATATGATGTTCCAGAACAGAAAAAAACTATGTGATAGAAATCACAGTAATTATTGCTTGGGAAGAGGGAGACTGACTGCGTATGGGCACAAGAGAACTTTCTGGGATGATGGACATGTTCTTTATATTGACAGTGTTTTATGTTACAGGACTGTATGCATTTTAAGTAACCTCAATAAAAAAATTAAAAATGAACAGAGAGATAGAGACAGAGATAAAAGAGTCTGAAAATTCCTAACACAGCATTTCACTCGTGCAAATGCTCCCTAGATGTTTATGGAATTCTGGAATCACAACAAACACCTGTTAGCTCCTTTCATCCCTACCCTTCCTCCTCCAGAGACCACTCACTCAACTGCGGGATGGCATAGCCAGTTCTGAAAGTGCTTCCTTCTCTGTCCCTGAATGCTAGTCCCTTTCACTCCCACCCCAGGAGACAGGTAGAAGACATCTGCCCACCTCCTCCTCATTACAGATCTCAGAATTCTTGTGCCTCAAACTTTCTCTGCCTCAGGTCAGGCTAAACATCTTGAAATCCTAAAATCCCAGGCACTTCATTGTACTAGTCACCACTAACTCTTTCAAATCTCCTGAGCCCAGATGGATCACCAGATGTCATCAAATATGCTTCCTGGATGCTCCATTTGACTAATGGGCCCCGGGCAGCTCTGCTGCTGTGGAATAGTGTCCACCACCTTGAGATCATGTCTTCAGTTTGGAGCACAATTATTGCTAATATCTACTGAGCTCTTAGTGCATGCCAAGCACTGCTCTCAAAGTTTTATGTGCTTTCACTCATTTAGTCCTCATAACAAATCCACAAAATCGTCTATCATCTCCATTTTACAGATGAGGAAACAGAACTTCAAGGTACCTCTTCACTCTAGTGCTTTCCGATCCTACTACATGAGTTCTGCAAATCTGATCTCTAAGTCAGATCGTTTTCCCTACCCATGAAACGTGCCACAAGTCAGGCAGAACAACTCTTGTCAAACATATACAGAGCAGGAGCTCAATGTAAAGGTTCAAACTGCAGTGTAAAGAGCCTTAGAGGAACAAACTATGAAAGCACAATGACATGGGTAAAGCTTAAAAACATCATGCTGAGTGAAAGGAGACGACCCAACCCAGCATATACTGCATGGTTCCATCTTGAGGAAGTTACAGAAAACATGAACTTAAGCTATAATAACAAAAATCAGTCACTGGTTGCCAAGTTGCCAGAGGTGAGAAGAATGACTGCAAAGGGACATAAAGGGAAACTTCTGGGTGATAAAAATATTCTACACCTTGATTGGGGTTGTGATTACACGGGTGTGCATATTTGTCAACACTCAAACTGTACACTTAAAAAGGTGTGCATCTCATTGTATGTGAATGTGTGCCTCAATAAAATTGATATTTTTATGCAAAAACAAAGGAAAGCCTTTTCAGTCAATAACTCTAGCTTTGAACCTCACTTTGTGTCTTTCGACTGGGTGAACCTTGGGCAAGCCACTTAAGATATCTGATCCTTGCTTTCAGATTATTGTGAAGGTTGGAGATAATACACACCAAATACCTAGGAAAAGAGTAGGCCTTCAATAAATAGTGGCTTTATTATTACCATTAATAAAAATAATGAGAAAGAATAATTCAAATAGCCTCAATTCTCTACTTCTTCTTGCCAGGTAGATCTTAAACTGCTGCCTGTTCCTTACTGTTAATCCTCACTGAAAACCAACACACACTCTTGGGTGGCATGCAATCAGCTGACTATTATGCTAAAAGAGATCATTAAGAATGCATACCAAATGTATGTAGATTAAAGAATTCATGTTTATATATGAAAATGGGCCATGGAATCTTGGACTAATTCAAACTTCAACACTGATGGCAGTTACCATTCCCCTCCCAAGGAATTAGATTTTCAGTCTAAGTAACTCCATGGGGAGTTTTCTACTATATTGTTACCCAGGGTGTAATTTTTCTAATGAGGTCATTAGGGGGAAAAAAGGAATTCTGGACGCTACAAACCATTTGTATTCGTTTTTATTTTTTTTTCTTAAGTGTGTCTTTCTCTAAGGATAAGACATAGGTCAGCACAGCAAATTTCAAATGCATAGCTATCTGGGTTATGTCGTTTTAAAGCCAAAGTCTGTGAGCACATCTCCTTATTTTTTGGTCACCTCCCTCCATATTCAGAAAATTGCTCTGCAGAATACTGTTCAGTTGTATTTAGGCTTACAAATAATTTTCCCAGAGCAGGAACAGAAGTGAATTAGAAAGTTTCCAGATTCTTGGTGGAAATGAGGCTCTGAGAACGAGGCAGTAGAGCACTGAACAATAATGGTGATTCTCTATGTGAAATGAGTGAGAGGGACCATGGAGAAATGGGCTCCAAGTTGCAAGGTGTTAGTTGACTTACTCTTTCAAAAAATACCTATATTTATCCCTTTTTGTAGGAACATTCTCACCCCACTTTTGGCCATCTGAAGAGTAAATTTTTCCTGCTAAATGCCATTCTGGCTTCATCCCATGTGCTCTCGGTTATAGGACAGATCAATATGAGCAGTCTCTCTTTTGGCAGAAATCCCTCAGTTATATTATCCCATAAAGAGCTCTGAAGAATCAATCAAGAGCCTTCTAAAGACCTACGGAAGGTTCCAGAAAAAAGAAGTAAACATAGTCACTATCTAGACAAGGACTGCTAAAATGAAGCTTCTGAACCCAATAGGAAGTTCTGAAAGTCCCCAGGTATTATGCTCTAACCCTCTAACACTTCAGAAGTCTAAGGGTGCAAAGATTCATTGCTCACAGTTCCACTTGGACTCTTCAGGAAAGAAACTTTGCTAATACATGCTAGTTTTGTTTTGTGGTTTAACTTCCTTATATTTAGTCATGAACAACAGCTTCTCAAGAGGCCAAAACAACTTCTCTGAAGAACCACCTACCTTCTACAAGAGACCATGACATAGTCAACCTAACCTATTTCCTGTTCCTCCTGAGCACACAGGCAGACCACATTTCCCAGGCTCCTTTGCAGCTATGGTCAATTGAATTCTGGCTGTTGAAATGTAGATAGATGTGATATGGCAATTCTTAAGCCTGGCCTAAGAAAAACTCCCACATGGTCCTCCACCCTCTCTTTTCCCATACACCAACTGAACAGAAAGGATTTCATGGATACAGAGGGTGCGGAGAAAGTTTCAGTCCTGAATGACTGTGTGGAAGCAGTTCCTCTCCCAATCCACACTGGGTGTGAAGCAAACAGAAATCAAATTTTTATTGGATTAAGACAATGAAATGTTAATGTTATTCATTGTAAGAGTTAGCCTGTTCCGACTAACACAGCTTCTTCCTCCATACTTATTACCCTCAAAACCACCATTAAATTATTTCAACTTGAAAAACAATGCCTCAGTGGCAGAATGCTTGCCTGCCATGCCAGAGACCCAGGTTCGATTCTCGGTCCCTGCCCATGCAAAAAAATAAAAATAAAATACAACAGCAACAAAAGGACGTCAACACCTAGCTGACACAGGACAAATGTGCCTTGATCAAATCCTACCATAATTTAGCCTGTCAGCTGTTGTGCCTGTCTACAGGCATCCTTTTCTTCTCCAACCCACACATGTCAAGTTCAAGTACGTCTTCTAGAAGCCAAGAGCCAACAGGATTTGTCTGGTGTTGAGTAGGAAGCCCCATGTCTCAGGCCCCTTCTACTAAAACTTTAGTTACCCATCACCTGCTTTTCACAGAGATCTCAGTACAGCTTTTTCCACTGCCTCCCAAAGACAAGGTTAATGTTAAGTGTCAAAATCCAATAAGCAGTAAAACCTTAGACCTCTATTAAGAAAACAGAAGAAGTTATGTCTAGACCCGGTCATGGGTCTTCTGAAAGCTAGCTCATCTTACCCTGGTCCCCTCTGAGCCTCACAGCTGCCTTTTCCTCTCATACTGATGTAACAGGTTCTCCTTGCTGAAGATGATTCTTTCACCCATGGCGAAGACTTCCTCTCCTCCAAGCCACATTCCTGAAGAGCCATGTTCCAGAACAGAGGCATCTGCAAAGGGCGAAACCATCTCCTTCCCTTCTGCATTCCCAACCCCAAGCACATAGTAGGTAAAAGTCATTACAGGCTAGCAGCTATAACAAATTACCCCAACATTTTGGTGGCTTAAAACAACAAACATCTTCACATTCATGCAAGAATCCAACATAGATTAGGGCCCAGGTTCCTACATTCTTATCTTTCTACCAAATCCTATGAACTCAGCAACTTGTACAGGAAAAAAAAGGAAACCACTTGTGGGAGGGATTTATGGCCAGGTCTGAAAATAGTGTACATCACGTTTGCCCATATCCCTTTGGCCAGAACTCAATGATAAGCCCACATGTAGAGACAAGCGAGTTGAAAAAAATGTTTCCTGGCTGTGGCTCAAAAGGGAAACGGAAATTAAATTTGGTGACCCAATGGGGCAGGAAACCTCTCCCAGAAAGCAATCAGCAAGATTTTAGGGACCTGATCCAAAAAAATCTATGGATAAAAAAATGAAATTTCCAAGAGCTACACAAAAGAGAGATGTTACCTTGGCACAATGATCCAGGATCACATGTGCCAGCCAGAGGCTCATGTGGGACCACATTCAATTTGCGAGCAAGCTGTCTGAGAGGGGAGGCTCACGTATGCACAGAGTGAACTAGGAAGGACATAAGAGGGAAGAGAGATTAACACACACTCATGTTTCCACAGCCAGCCAAAGGGCTCAGAAGAGAGGACCTCTCATTTTACAGATGGGGAAAGGAGGTGTTCAGAGAGGTAAAGCAACTTGCAAGTCAAACATCTAGCAAGCAGGAAAGCTAGGACTGAAGCTCTTCTCTCTGATTCTATCACTTCTAGTCTACCACGTAAATTACTGGTATATCCCTCTATCTGAAAAAGTTCTGGCTTTATAGAAAACAGCCACCAGCTAGAGCATTCTATTGGACAAAAGATCTATGGAAATCAGGCTTCGCATCCTGGCATTTTGTCCTACCCGAGTCCACCCACCCAACATTATATAAACTGTACACGAGGCAGGTACCTATATGAGACACAAGGACAAAGATGCTCAAACACCTTCCACAGTCTGTGTCACCCAGATGGCTTTCTGCTCATGCAAGAAGGACTCGCTCTGTTTTCATCCATAAACGTTTCTTTATTTGTCCCCGGGGGCCTTCCTGTCACCTGCAGGAGCGCTTCTCTGCAAGCTCTGTGAATTACAACTCTTTTAGAGGGTATGTTCCAGACAATGAACTTTTCTCCTTCCATCTTTTAAAATGAGATTAACCCAAGCTCTCTGCAGAGGCTCCATGAAAGGCTCCCAATGCTAAGCATTTCTCAGATGTTAACACTGGTGCTGGGATGTCTCCATAATGTTTGCTAAGTCTGAAACCTTGGAAGGTCCAGCTTCGTCTGAAGAAGTACAACAGACAAACTCAGTTCATAAGAATTTCTCACGGTGGCATTCAAGCCCTCAAGGACTGTGAGGCCAAAGTTTCCTCCCCAGGGTAATTTTGGGCTATGCTCCTTTGAACTCCAACCAAACTGAACTTCTCTCCTCTCTACCCATAATGCTCCATTTTTCACCCTCCATGCCTTTGGTCAACTCTCCCCGATTCATCTGAGTTGTGAGACATGGCAAAGAGTGGTGGCATGTGAGGGAAGATGGCCCAATCACGAAGGACTTAGAAATCCAGAGAGAGGACCTTCATTTTTATTCTATGAGAGAGATTAGCAAACTATGACATGTGGGCCAAATCTGGCCCATCACCTGTTTTTGTAAACGAAGTTTCACTGGAACACAGTCAAGCATTTACATGCTGTATGTGGCTGCTTTTGTGCTTTGCTATGAAGGCAGGATTGGGTAGCTATGACAGAGACCGTACGAATCATAAAGCCAAAAATACTTACTATGTGGCCCTTTGCAGAAGTGCTTGCTGATCCCTGTTCCCCAGCAATAAAGAGTTAGTCTTGGGGGATTTTGGAGTAAGGGAGTGAGGGGATCTGAGATGTGCTTTAAGCCCAGAACCTGACAACCCTTTCAGGAAGGAAGCCCTCAGATGACTGCTGGGTAACTGGGAAGAGGGTGGTACCATTAAGAGAAATTAGGAAAAAAGTGAAAAAGGCAAATTGAGGAAAGGAGGAGATCAGTTTGAAATACGTTGAGTTGAAATATCTGTAGGAAGCAATGACAGCAGGAAGTTATTGATGTTGGACTGGGATTTAAGAGCAAGATCAAGGCTGGAAACACAGAAGTAAGAGTCATCCTTAAGAAGGAGGCATTGCCATGAGAGAAGTGAGGAGAAAGGACTGGGCAAATGCAGGAGAACCCCTCTATTTCCAGGTCGGGGGATAAAGCATAGCCAGAAATAACATCAAAGGTGCGAGAAGAGGGTCAGGAGGAGGACAGGTGAAAAGAGAGCCACGGAAAGGTTGTAGTCAGGACATCAAATGCTACAAAGGCAGGAGAAGGAAGAGCGGAGGTTTGGGGAACGGTCACTGGAGTGGTAGGCTACTAGCAGGGCTGAAACACTCCCTCCCGGTTCTTGTCTCTTCTTCTAGGAAGCAGAGGTTGCTGGCCAAGTGATGCCATGCTGTGGAGGGTACAGCCTAACACCCAGGGAAATAAGATTCCAAAAATATGATTTCTGCCCATTCCTAGGCCTTAGCCCCAAGCTTGAAAGAGTGGCACAGGCAGCCTCCCAGCCATGGACCCATGTCCAAGGCTGAGCTCCCAAAGCACAGGATGTCTCCCAATACTGTCATCCCCAAGGCACCCCAGGGCCCCTTGTGATCATGTCATCCCAGCTGGTGTCCTTCACCATTGTGGCTTAGATGCTAACACAATCCAGAGCCTTCTGGTATCAGTCACCACTGACTGGACAGTGCTATGATCATTTCTGTTGGCAGCAACAAATCCTCTACAATATTGCACTGACTTCAAAACGTTGACATATTGATTATAATAGCAAATTGATTCCTTAGAAGGAGAATGAATTTGACTTGCTATTATTGCCATAAGTGGAAATCCAAAAAGGCTATAATAAATAATATAACCACATTGTATTTATTCACCCTTGATTTATCCTTTATAATATTAACTAAAAGAGGTAAGCACCATAGAGGAAGAAGAATTATTTCTAGTATGACAAGGAAGAGACTTTGTTGGGGGGAGGGGGGAGCTTAAGGAGAAGCAGTGGGATGTCTTTTAGCAAAGGCAAGTCCCAGGCTGACTTTTTAAAATAAGACTTATTCAGGTGTGAAATGGGCTCCCCCAGAAATGAGGTGGGAGTCCCTCAGCTTCTCTGGGGTGGTAATAATGGGTTAGTCATGTATGTCAGCTCACATAATGGTTACTCCAGCTTAGGAGACTTTGGACAGCCTTCCCGTGATTTATACAATATCAGTTGGAAAAACATCCTATTTTACCTGGGAAAATGTTCTGGCGAACCAAGGCTTCTTGTGGGTTAAGACATATAATTCGAGCTAACTTTAGGTAGCTATTCAGAAGAAATGCACCAACACAGAATATGCTTTCTTGGAAAAAGTTTCAGAAAAATCTTTAGCCCAAAGTCACAGATAGGCAGCCTCTGAACCACATCTGGGTGTATTTAAGTAGCCTTGCGTAGTTGGGTTTTGATTTGCAGTTTTTAAATATCTGACTCTGCTCCCAACTCTTCATACTTGATGGAGGTAGTAGATACTATTGATGCCCCACCCAGATCCCCTTCACCTAGGGGTGCATACATCCCCAGTTGCTGCCCCCTTCTCCATAGACTTGCCCTCAATCAAACAGTGACCTCCCACCTCCACTGCAGGGCAGTGGCCAATGACGGCCTGACTCGGAGGTCTTGCAGGAGCAAAAGGCCTCCCCACCATGCTCAAGTTTGGTGCAGTCTGTGCTCCCGAGTTCCCCTTCGGATCAGGCTAAAGCTAGATGCCAGCCAAAGCCACATTCTTGCTTAGCTCCTTCTCCTTAGAACTGTGGCTCTCAAAGTGGGGTCCCCAAACCAACAATGAAAGCCTCCCTGGGAAACTTGCTAAAATGCACATTTCTGAATCAGAAACTCTGGGGGTGGCATCCAGCCGTCTGTGCTTAAACAACCCTTCTAGGCAATTCTGTCGCCTGCTAGAGTTGGAGAACTACAGCATTAGACTATTTCCTCAATTAAGTCAATTTAATCACTTCCACATAGGTCCCTATTTCAGGCTTTGCTTCCAAGGAATCCAACCTAAAATAGGAAAGTTTATGGTTTAAAAAAAAATTCTACTATTTCCAGCTTCTCTTGAAAATTACTTCTTTCCCAGAGGGAAGCAATCAGCTTTCCTTGGAAAACGAGCTGCCCCATTTAAAGAGTTGACATGGTTCTCCATTGGTTTGTACCCAGCTTATCTCACACACCCAGCCTGGGCTTTGTAGGCCAAGGCTGCACCTCTAATCCAGTGCTCCAGAATGTGAGCTCCTTGACATTAGGACTTGCCTCTCTCACCTCTGTATCCTCAAACCATGGGACACAGCTGGCCCTCTTCAGTGTCTAGGTAGAGCTGAACTGAACAAAACCTGTCTGATGAAACTGGCCATTTCCTAAACTCAGAGGCAAAATTCATGCAATTAAGAATCCTAGAAACAATCCCTGCACCAAGTTAATGTAACGACCTTTTAGGCATTATGGTAATACCTTGGCTATAATTGTGCAAGAATGTATTGTGTAGGAGAAATTGGTTGCTGATTCACCTGATAGCTATCCTAAACCCCGAAGCCTGCAGATTAATAACCCTTGTAGTTTTATCCCAGTCCGAGTTTTGCAGATTGCAGGTGCCATCTTCACTCATTTAACATTTAATTCCTCAAAGTAGATTTGCAGGCCTCCAACACTTGATTCAAATGCTCACATTGTTTCCTTAGCCCACAGAGAGATTTTTTATTAAAGAATCAAGTTGAATGTGAAATAAAACAAACACAAAATAAAATGTGGCTGCAAACCTGAGCCCTGGAAGGAAAAAAGAAGTCATTTCCCAACCCAGTACTAGCTGGCTGCTCTTAAATTATCCATGTAGAAAATTGCCCAAACTTTTCTACCCAAACTGCATTTGTTTCCGATTTTAAACTAAGTTACGTTCCTAATTTTTTCTTCCTTTCTCTAAAGCTTCTATCTTTAGGAAATATGGAGCCCAAGTTCTATAATTTGCACTTCATTTGAACACTAATGAAAAGAAATGCTCTTCCCCTTCAAACTATTTCCTCAGTCAATTAAACAAATCCTCCAAGTGGAGTGTGTGAAGTGATTTGTGTCCAAGAACTTAATTAGTACTTAATTCTGGAATTTGTATCTTCTTAAGCCCACATGCTTTTAAGTTTCCACCAAGTGCACAAAAAAATGGGCCAGGTGTGGTCCCTTCCCAGAAGATCAAGGCAGAAGCAGATCTGAAGACGTCAAGAGAATAAAAGACCATCTGTATGTTCAAAACGGCAACAGCCCACGGCTTTGGACTCAGGCAGTCTTTTTTGCCACAACTTGAAGGTTCCTTTCAAGTTTGCAAAAGGGGTAGGAGCAAACAGCACTTGTCTACACTGCAAAACAATAACTGTCTCATTGTAAAGGGGATGCACATTCATTACAGAAAAATTGGAGGAAATTATGGACCAATATAAAGGAGAAAATACAATTGGTTTGCTAGAGATAACTACTCTTAAAATGTTAGACTCTCTCTAGGGCGGGCCGCGGTGGCTCAGCGGGCAAAGTGCTTGCCTGCTATGCCGGAGGACCTCGGTTCGATTCCCGGCCCCAGCCCATGTAACAAAAAACGGAAAAACAAAATACAATAAAACAAGAAAATGTTTAAAAATGTTTCCCTTCCTTCCTTCCTTCTCTCTGTCATTCCTTCCTTCCTTCAAAAAAAAAAAAAATGTTAGACTCTCTTCTTTCATATTTTTAATGTTGAATATACAATAGGCATGTATTATATTGAAGATCATATTTCATGTACATTTCTCTCCCCCACCCCCTTGCCCTAAGTACAACATAACAATCTTTTCCCACATTGTTACAAACTGTCTACATGTGCCTCTTTCTTTTTCCAATATACTCTACCACCTAGATGAGTTTATACTTCAGACTTCTTTTGGCTATTATAGTAGATCGTATGCTGTCAAAGCTTGGGGAGCAAAAATACCTTAACTCTTTTCATGTACAAAGCATGGAGTACACACACACACACACAGCTCATAAAGAGATGTACAGTATTTAGCTAGTATTAAAATTTTGTGGAGGGATGATAACTAACAAAAGAATGTCTAAAAGCCTCGTTATAGAGGACAATAATGAAAAAACAGGTTGATAGGTTAAGAAACATTGCAGCAGATAATTAGACCATAATTGATTAAACCAATCTTTTTACTAATCGAAAAAAAAAAAAACTACCAACACATACTTAAGCTACTGCTTGATATTAGACTGTTAAATAAAAGCAAAAATGAAGCAAAATTTTATAACATCTGCTAATGACCATATGTTCTTTTTCATGTAAAAGATATGGTTCCCTATGGTTTGAACCTCCAACAATCCGAGTCATTAAAGCAGGAAAAATGAAACTGATCTACTTGTTGGCAGCCTGTGCCCAAATTCCCGAGCTTCCATATGTCCATCATTTAGCTCTACTCTGCAGGAAGGAAAGTAACATTGACTAAGTCCTCATTTAATCCTCAGCACACCACCATGAAATTTGCTCACATTTGTTCAAAAAAAATTGTTTAGGTTCTGAGAAGTTACAGGACTTGTCTAATGTCACACATTTATTCAGAGACAGAGCCCAGGTTTGGTCCTGACGTTGGTCCTCTTTTCACATCCCAGAGAACTTTAGGAAGTCACTCTTGGAACTTTCTAGAACTTAGTTTCCCCACAAGTAAAATGAGAGGGTTGGACTAGATTTCTAATTGGACCCTGCAACTCTAGGATTCCATATAATCAACTAGCTAAGTGTTTGGATCCATAGGTCAAACACCAGGCTCTCAGAACCACTAGGAATTAGAAGAACTGTGTTCTCCTTCACTATCCCTGTACATTTTGGAGCAATATGCCCTCACCATAGAGGTTCTCCCCTCAGAGCCACAGCTTTCTGCAAAGGATGTGCTGACTTCCACTTTGAAAGCACACATCTCACTCTACCCCTTCCCAGAACTTTTTCTCAGGCTCATTCCCAGCCGGAACCTCTGGGGAGAACTGTGCAGGGATGGAGAAGATAAACATCTAGCCTCTAATGAACAGTGTTTTGTTTTTCTCCAGGCCATTGTCCTGCTTTTAAGCACTAAACAGCAGAGATGTATCAGCATCATAACACTGCTGTCTAATTAAAAGAAAGTTTTAAGAACTACAAGCCCGCATGGGATTTCTCACCAAACTGTGAGTGTCCCCAAGCTGAAATACACATAATTTAGAAGACACTGTTGGATGGCATCATATCAAGTGCATATGGCCTGTTCTAGCTTTCCCCATTTTTCTGGCACTGTGAGAAGTCCTCTCCTGTCAAAACACATACCCAGATGTTGGGGGAGCTCTGCAGAGAGCTGGACAGCAGCAAGCACTTGCAAAGGCTGAACCGTTGGTCACGTTTCTTCTATTGAGGCTCATTATGCAGCCAGGCTATGCTCTAATAAACATTTGTCAGGCTCCATCCCGCAGGTCACTGCATCACAAGGATGATGCTGGGATTCCTGCATGGATGTGCCCCGGCAACCTGCCAAGTGAAGTTCATTGCCAAACTGGAAATCATTTTCATTTCATCTGAATCCCTCACTTTAAAGGTAAAAGCAAAAGCTATCGCCCCTGACTTTGGCCAGGCAACTTGGACCATTCTCCTAACTAATCTACAACTAAATCTGCACGGACCCCAGGAAGAACCGACAGAAGATAAAATCTGAAATGGAAGGCACGTCTTGAAATTTGGAAGAAAAAAATGTACAGAACCTAAACTGCTGGCAGAACAGGTGCATGCACAGTTAGAATTTCACAAGCTTTTGCATAAAGCCTAATGAGAGAACAGTGTTCATTTTCAAAGCAAGAAATGTGAATTTCCAGGTCTCTAAAAGTTGGAAACCTCTTTCTCACTCACCAGAATTCCAGAATTCCAGGTATTACGGGTGGAAGGACCTCTGGCCAAGAGCTTAATTTCTTTCTGACCCCTGGCAAGTTTTCTAAATATGCATATCTGTCAGCAATCTTAAGTCTGCTATTTAAAAACCATTCTACTACTGTAATTAGGAAAATACAGTAATTGGGAATTCCCCCCAAATAGGGAGCATAGTGTAACTAAATTCTTTTTCCTGTTGGATGGATGGCTGCTGCCTTTTTCTTCTGTGCATGACTTTCTCATTTTCCCAGGAAAATCATTACGTTCCCAGTTTCCTCATGGTCCCTAGGTCCTTTGCTAAGCTTACTAAATCTCAGCACCACATTCTGTAATTCACCTGGGATGCCGTAGGGGACCTTAATACAGAATATGAATCTAAAAGAAAATGCTTCCATGCAATATATTTAATAGGATTTTATCTTCTTGTTCTTGATTTTAAGTGCTAATAAAATAAATGTAAAAAAAAAATATTCTCAGGAAAAAAAGAACACTCATGAGCCTGCTTTTTTACTTTGGTATGGTCTTCATTGACCTTTTACTGCAGATATATGGTCTTTAATTGGAGAAGGGAAAAAAATATTCTCAAGAGCTTTCTCACTTATGCCAAGAAAGAGTCCAAATTCACCTTCTCAACTCCAGAACCCCAGAAATGTCTGTTAGAGACGGGAGCAAAGAGGAGGCAAAAGTCCCCAGCACCTACCACCACCTCCACCTCCTCTGCCCATTCTCCTCTGGTCCTTGACTCCATAATGGTGTCAACATCCACCTGGTCACCCATGGTGAAGGCCCCGGGAGCTCTGGTGCCCCTCTTTCCCTAACCTTCCACAAAGAGAGGTCATTGAGTCTCCATGACTGTTTCTCCTAAGCTTTCTAACCCATTCCTTCCTCCTCTTGTCCTCAAACCATAACCTTCACTCAGGCTCTTTACATTTCTCAGCTGGATTTCCAACTAGCCTCTCAATAGGACTTCTGGTGCTGCCTTCCAAACACCTTCAGCATGGGATTTCCAAACCATCACCCTCTGCTTGGAAAACCTGGGCTGGATCCCCATCGCTAAAGGCTGAGGGGTTCAGACTATCAAGCATGGCTATGAGGGCCAAATCGTTTTGGCCCCAGCCCATCTTTTTATTTAATCTCCATTAATTAAGGATAATATTTAGTAGAATTTGGTGAACAGATTTCCGTGGTGAAGAAAAGGAGTACTAAATAATAATAACAATCACATCCAACGCTAAAAAATGCTTACTCTGGCTAGGGCAGTGCCAAAAGTTTTAAATGCATTACTTCACTTAATCGTCTCAACAATAATAAGCCAGGCATTATTATTTACCCCATTTGTGAATCAGGGAACAGTCAGCACAGCTTGTTAAGTGGCAAAGCCAGGAGCTGAATGAACTCAAGCAGAGATAACAGAGACCAGGTCCTCACCCACTGCAGCACACTGCCTCCCACATAATATCAACGTGTGACCTGGAGGGTAACGGTGCAGATCAAAATTTCACTGCAAATGTCCATCAGGCACTGCTCAGGATGCCCACTTCAGCTAAACCCCTGGAACATGCAGGAGGGAGCCACTTGCTGAAGCTAGGAGCTCAGTGCTGAAGGGTCCAGAAGACATCAGTAAGTCTGAGTTCCAACTACAGCAGAGGAGGCCAGGCCCAAACCATGCATGCAATTTAAAATGTGCTCAATCCAATTAACTCTCTCAGTCATCCAAGGGTGTATGAAGAGGGGAAAAGGATACCAAGGCATTACATCCCTGAGGGCACAGTAACCTTTTTTATGGGTCCAAACTACCCAAATCACCATTCTGATCCCTTGTTGAACAAACTATGGAAGTGAGAATGCATTAGGCAACAGACCTGAGAGGCCTCTGCCCACGCTGCCCACTCTTCCTGGACCCCTCCTCTCCACCCACAGCCCAATACTTTGGCCTAATTAAAGATTACCCCATCTTCCTATCTCAGCTGAAGCATCCTTTCCCCAGTGACACTCTCTCCGAGCAGATCAAATCCCCCATTAGATGCTTCCTCCATGCATCTAATCATCCCATTGTGATTTTACACTTGTTTTTCTAGTTGCTTAAGTTCTCTCCAGCTTGGCTATAAGCTTCATCACAGCAGAAACTGTGTCTGTTGCTCAGCACACTGCATCGCATATAGTAAGTGCTCAATAAATCTTTGTTGAACAAATGAATGAGTGAGAATTTCAGTCTTCATCATAGTTACACTTGTCATTATAAATTAATAAGTTCAGCATCTGGTCTTTGCACCAGTGTCTTGTGAACTTGGTGAGTGAGCCTGTCTCCCTGAAACCGACCCTTCTGGAGGCCCTGACTAAATGACTCTGGGGGCCTGTGAAGATGAGGAATTAAACCTCTGCTTTGGTGACCCCACCAAGGCCCAGCTTGGGCATCCAGGCAGGCTTTGCCTCTAATATTTCCATCTCATCTCTAGCACCCACAAAAATGTATCCTGTTCTGGTCATCACATTACTTGCAGACATGGCTACACACAAACATTTGATCTGCTGGCTCCTGTCTTATGCGTGCTCATTCTCCAAAATCAAATAACAAATGCAAGGTGGCAGTGAGGACCGGCAAACCACAAATTCCAGGTGGAAAGAAAGAAAAGCCTAACTTAAACAAAACCTCTCCCACTTAGGGATGACAAACACAACATGGCATGGAGACATAAACCATAAACAGGGCTGGCCCCTTTAAAAATATAACCATCAATCTGTCGTTAAGCCCGCAGCCAGATGCAGTATTAATCACACTCTTCTGGCACAAGAATCCATTTCCCAATAAAGTCTGAACAGTAGAGAAAAGGCAGAGCCAACAATCAGGAAATAAACCATGCTTCCCGATGATCGAAGGAAAGCTGTCTTCTTACTGGTTGCTCTTTTAGCAGCCTGCTGCTATCACCAGGCATACATAAACACACACACCACCCTGTTTCCCCTACATCATATTTCCATCATTGCAGTGTGTTCTGTAATTCTCTTCTGGGCCCATTTTTCACTCTGGACCACTTTTGAACAAGTCGAACAGAGACCACAACTAAAAATTCAGAGTCGTCAGTTAAGCACAGCCATCATCTCTAGTTCCTCGCTTACAGCTCAAGATTGAACAAGGGTATCCTGTGAGTTCCAGAGGGTGGACCCCAGACCAATGAGTATGTAAATGAGGGACAGAGTCTTCTGGCCATTCTAGACTGAGTTGACATCTCTCTCCTCTGCCAGTATTCTAGAGCCCATCTTGTGAAGTAGCTTTGTATGGTTCGGCCTCACCTGCTGAACGGTGAGCTCCTAAAGGCAGGGTCCAAAGTTTATTCTTCTTTATTTTTCCAGTAGCTGGCATAGAGCAGACTTAACAATTAATGCTTAGAGGTTAGGGTTTTGCTCACGATGAGGGGATGGCTCTAATGGCTCTAATAAATGGGGCAGACTGGGGAATCAGTGAATTCCCCCTCACTAGAATGCCCAAGAGAAGTCAGAGGGCTAATTCTCAGGACGCTACACTCACATGAGAGGCAGTCAGACAAATTCCCACTCCTGGTTGTTCTTTGTCTTTAATAGGCAACTGATGGATAGCTTTCCTTCCATACAAATGCTAGGATCTGTTAGAGCAATTCACTCTGGAAATGCTGTGATGTTACTGAGTCTACATTAAATGTGTAAATTAATTGGAAATGAAGGACATCTTTACAATGTTAAGTCTTCATTCCTATCTATAAACATAAACTCTCTCCATTTATTTAGGCCTTCTTTTAGGCCCTTTAGGGTTTCTCCAGATAAATCTTGCACAATTTTTGGTTAGGTTAATTCCTATATACATTATGTTTTTGTTGCTGTTGTGAATGATATCTTCTATTACATTTTCTTAATTTATTATTGTGGTACAGAGGAAAGCTACCAATTTCTGTATGCTTACATCACCTGACAAACTTGTAGAACTCAGTAGTGCTAATGATTGGCTTAACTATTTTTTTCTTCAAATAAATGATATTATTTGCAAACAATTATCATTTTGTCTTTTCCCTTTCAATCCTTATAACTATTTCTGTTTATTGTTTTACTGAATCTGCCAGAATCTTTTTTAGTAAGTGAAATAATAGCAATATTCATGGCACCCTTCCTTTTTTCTAACCTTAGAAGAGAATACTTCTAAAACTTTTCCATTAAGCATAATGTTTGCAGAAGGCTTTTGAAGGAAATCTGTTTCAGGTTAAAGACATTTCCTTCCACACTAGATTGCCTTGTTGTTCTCAGTTATGTGTTGCCTCTCACCCCCTGGCCCCCCTCCATGGCGTGCGTCCTCGGGAGAAGTAGAGCTCCCACTGCAGTGACACAGACTTGCTCAGAAGACTTGCTTTGGCCAATGGCCTATAGAAGGAAGATGTGGCATATGCCATGTCCAAGCTGACACTTTAAAAGCCATCACATGCTTCTCCCATCCTCTACTCAGGATCAGTATATCCCAGATAGGTCCTATGCTTGTTTGAAAGCATTACATACCCCAGAAAAGCCATGTCTTTTTATCCTGATTCAATATTGCAGGGCAGAAACATTTTTGGTTAGATTATCTCAATAAAGACGTGATACTTCCAATTGTGGGTACGGCCTTTTGATACGATTCTTTCCATGAAGATGTAATGTGCCTGGTTGTGAGCGTGGCCTTGTGATTAAATGGAGATGTGACTCTGCCCATTCAGGGTGGGTCTTGATTAGTCTACTAGAGTCCTTTAAAAGGGGAACGATTTTGAAGAAACCTCAGATACAGACAGTTGGAGACCAAGTGCTTCAGAGCTGACAAAGACATGGATGTTTGGAAATGCCTGGAGTACCAACAGGGAAAGCAGATGCCTAGACATGGGTAGAGCCCAGCAGACATTGCCAAGTGCCTTACCATGAGTTGTTAAGCAGGCCAGAACCCAGGGTTATGTCCTAAAGGAACTAAGTGAAGACCCACTGACACTTACAGAGGAAACCACTGGCATCAGAAGCTGGAAGCAATGGAACCAAGAAGAAGGATGAGCAGATGCCAGCCACATGTCTTCCCCGCTGACAGAGGTGTTCCTGACAGCACCAACCTTTCTTGAGTGAAGGTAACCTCCTGTTGGTGCCTTAATTTGGACATTTTCATGAACTTATGCAATTTAATAAACTCCCTTTTTAAAAGTTGTTACATTTCAGGTACATTACTTTCCAGCAGCTTTAGCAAACTAATACAGATCTGTTCCTCCAATTTGGGTCTCAAAATGAAGAATACAGAGAACAGAGACACAGCCAACATGTAACATGAACAAGAAAGCAACTTTTGTTGTCATAAACTACCGAAATTTGTGGGTTGCTTAACTAGCAAGAGCTGATAAGCTATCTATTCTTATTTTTCTCTGGGCTGCTATCACAATTAGGTGTCTTTGTTATAGCTTTTGAGATCATCATATGGTTAATCTCCTTTAATTCTCCTTTCAAGATGTTTCTTGAAAGTTTTCCGCAGTAGATATTAGCTGTTTATCAAAAAAAAAAGAGTAACATATCTTTCCATACTGTGGGGATGTCAGCGGGTGATGGCTTCCCAGCCTGGAACTGTGTTTACCAGCCCTCCTTGCATGCATGTGTGGTCCTGCAATTAGTTCTCACCTAAAGAACATGAAGAGTAGACATACGTTATCACTTACAGGCCCAGAAGCTTTTATAAAGCAGAGATTCTCCACCCTCTCCTTCTCATGGCTAATAAGCAGAGGACTCTGAGCCACAAGAAGTAAAGGACTGTGAGCCTGGGTCTTTAAACTACCACATGGGCTACCTGCCAACCTGTGGACTGTCTTGTGAGCAAGAATTTAACCTCTGTTGGGGAGAGCCACTTAAATTTTGGTAGCTTATTTGTCAGAGCAGCTAGTG
Source organism: Tamandua tetradactyla (assembly GCF_023851605.1). Taxonomy (NCBI): domain Eukaryota; kingdom Metazoa; phylum Chordata; class Mammalia; order Pilosa; family Myrmecophagidae; genus Tamandua; species Tamandua tetradactyla. Next base: position 9,059,847 of record NC_135327.1, on the reverse strand, counting down.
TTACCCTAATACACCATTCTTGCATTCCAGGGATAGATCCAATTTGATCGTAGTATATTATTTTTTAATATGTCAGATTTAGAATGTTAACATTTTATTAAAATTTTAAGTGAACCTGACATAATTTTTCTTCTCTGGTATTATCCTCATCTATTATTGATATTGTGGATATAACTTTGGTATTAAACACCATGAAAACAACACAAGCAGCTTCTCTCCTTTTATAAATCTCCAGAACAGCTTGTACCAAGCAAGAATTATCTATTCATATAAAACACTGTGGGCCTCATGATTTGGGGAGGAAGAGGATTTTTGTACGATTTCAATTTCTTCAGTAGTGATAGCTCCAGTCAAGTTTGCCAACTTAGGAATTTTATGTTTTCCATAAATCTATTCATTTCATATGTATTTTCACACATGTATTTCCTCCAATTTGCATATGATGTCTAAATTGCTTCTATATCTGTGGTTATTTTATATGAGCCTTCTCATTTATTCTCTTGATCAGTCTCACTAGTTCTTTTCAAAGAACTAACCTCTGGTTTTTCTACTCATTGCTATTTTTTCCAATCCTTTTTTTGTTGCTTTCTACCCTATCTTATTATTTCAATCCTTGCTTCATCAGGTCAGAAAATACAGTCTGAATGATAATTCTTAGAAATTGGAGACTGACTTTCTGGCCCAGAATATGATCTGCTTTTTTAAAATTCCATCTGTGCTCAAAAATAATATGCATTTAATGTTTGTTGGATATAAGCTTGTTAATCACATTATTCAACTCTTTTATAGTCTTGCTTATTTTTGTCTAATCTGTTTCCAAGAAGAGTATTTTTCTATCTACAATGGTAGATTTATCTATTTATTACTATCTCTAATCCTGTCAATTATTTCTTTATATAGCTTAAGCCTGCATTTTTTGTTATATTTGTTCATGACTATTATATCTTCTTGGAATATTGTAGCATTTCCAAAGTAAATCTTCATTTTTATCCCTTTTGAAGTTTTACACCTTAAATTCTATTTCAACTGATATTGAATTTGCTAATCTGGTATTGCTTAGGTTATTTTCCTACAATGCCATTTTTATCCCTTTATTTTCAACCTTCCTCTGTGCTTTTGTTTATGTAACTCTCTTAAGACCACATATTAAGCAGGGTCATTTTTGTAATCTATTCTAGGAGTCCCTGTATCTTGAACCCATTTACACCATAATAACTGATATTGTATATCTAATTTCTTCATCCTATTTCGTGTTTTCTATTTAGCATACTTTTTCTTTCTACTTTCCTTTTTCGCAGTGAATAGACCAAATTTTCTTTATTTTTTTCCCACTGATAGTTTAAAACTTATAAATTATATTTGTCTTATTTTATGTTTTCATGTTTGTCCCTAACTTTTAAGATCCATATTTAAACTTATTCTTTCCTATTAATATGAAAGCTTATTTATGACTGTGTCTTCACAGTAAGACAACATCCCTGCACTGCTTTCCCTGACCTCTGGTCTTTCACACCTACATACACAACTTCATTTTTCAAGTGGAATTTGTCTAGAAATTTAGTTCCAGAAGAACAAACATAACTGTCTCTGAGTGATGGGATCATGGGTAGATTTCCTTTTACCTTTCTGTATCTTTCCTTTTTACAATGGAAAAAAACGAAATTTGCTCAGATAATAAGATATCTCAAGGTGCTTTACAGCTAATATCATCCTATTTTACCTATCTTAACTGTCGCCAACAATGACAATTAGATACCAAGGTTTCCCTCCATCCTCCAAATTGACCTGAAGAGTAACTGGTGGTTTTATTAAACCCCAGACAAGAATTGCAGCACTTCCAGGACCCTCCCTCGGGTCAGGGAGAAGGTCTGGATGCGCAGCCATTGCCTCCGTCCATCCCATAATGCTCTCTGGGCTAGCATGGGGACCCTCAGCCTTGGCTGTCCAGTAACATCGCGTTCCTTTCCTCCTGTGATTGCTCACCCCCTCCTAACCTCACTAGCCTCAATAGTTGGCTATTCCAAGGTGTGTGGTATTCAACTAGTGCTGTGTTTCGTGATCACCAAGGCCACTGCATCACACATAATTGTGAATGCTACTCGGTTAGCACATAAGCTGGGTAACACCGAAAAATCATCTTCATTCACGCAAGTATTAACTGAGCACTAACTGTGTAGAAGGCCCCTATGCTTCCTCCTCCTGAGTTTACAATCAAATAATAAACCATATCCCCAAAGAACAGGGAGCTAAGGACCCTAAAGGACAAACACTCAGACTCAAAGGGATGTGTAGGAGTTTGCAAAAGGAGCTAGCTGGAAGATCAAAGACTACTCAAGAGAAATGTCACCTGAGAGCGGGGGGGTGTAGTGGGATATGTAACCCAGGGGTACAGTGAGTACACAATGGCCCCAGACAAGCATCTAAGGGGCAAGACCAAGGGAGAAGCTCCTCCTCCCGTACACAGCTCCCCCCTCAAACCCTTCACCCCTGCCCTTCCCTTTCTCAGTCACCACCAAACAACCTCTTCTTCTTCCAGACGCCCCTTCCAAGGCCAGCTACCCTGCCTTAGGCACACTCAGTCCAGATGCAACCAGACAGCGGCACTTTCCTCAACCTGTCCAAAGAGGAAAAAAACAAAAAGTCCCAACCAGAGGTTTGCTTATTCTACACCTCGCCTTGGCACTCCTAAGGCCCACATTATTTTAAGGATATAATATTTTGTAAAAGAATCATTTAACTGTGCATCATGTACCATCATTTTACGTGGAAGATAATACCTTATTGAATTATTTCAGAAATGACTTCAATATCAAGAGCCAAAGGAAAACCTTCGGCTAGAGGGGACGGTGGTATTCGGCCTGATGAATAATTTGCATTCAGTAATGGGGAGTCATCCAAGCCACCAAGCGTGAATTACTAATTTTCAAAAGACTAAAAAATAATAAAGTACATTCAACCTTAAAACCATTCTGAATATAATCTTCCTTTGAGGATTCAGAAATGCCTGGGAACACTTTAAATTTGTGAGTAAGCACCGCGACTCTAGGTTGTCACATCCATACAAAGTTAGTCAATAAAACTCAGCAGGCTTTGAGCTTACTAATCCTGCTGTTCTCAGCCAAAAAGAATTGCTCTTCTAAGAGTAAATGCAGGTAAATGCCACCAGTACTGGATATAGATGTGCTTATTAAGGAATGTGATTAACCAAATTTTATTTTAATTTTTTCCAAGTTAATTGCATAGAGTAAAACTCCCCCTTATAGGTGTACATTTATACGAATTTTGACAATTTTTTAAAACATTTTCCTCAAAAGAAATAATTTAGAATAAAACAAAAGCAGCTCAACTGTGAACACACGTCGGAATGACAGCTACTTTTAAGCTGTGGGAGTCATAAAAAGGGTTTTTCTTTACTTTTCCAAACATTGTATGAGCTCTACCACAATCAACACATAGAATATTTCCATCACACACACGCCCCCAAAAAAAATCCCTCATGTGAATTCCCCCTCCTCCCAGTCCCTGCTCTCCCTGGATCTAATTTCTGTCCCTACAGTGTGGCCTTTTCCAGAATGTCATACAAATGGAAAATTATGAATTGTAGCCTTTCGAGTCTGGTTTCTTTCATTTAGTATGATTTTGGGGGAGTAATCCACATTCTTCTCTGATTTTCTTTAAAGTAGTACTTGGACAGCCAAATGAGCGCTAGCTGCCTCACAACAGGTTTTGTCGTTTAAAATGTTGTGACATGCCTAATCAGGGGGCATTCAGAGCAACCTGATACCTTCTTGCTCATATATCAAAGGAGGAGCAAATCTTCATCTTTAGAAAGAGGTGCAAGGTTCTGAAAGGGCAAAGGTCTCTAACCCATGAACTTTTATTGGAGGACACAAACTCTGGCCCATGGACTCCTGCGGCCCCAGCACTTAGCATGGTGCAGGGTTCTAGGCATGGCCACAAAATCTGACCATTAAACTCACCTGAACTGCAACATGGTCAGTGGTCAACCCAGATAATATCATTTTTGCTCAAAAATAAAACAATCCCAGTGGGAAAATTTCTTGAGAAATGACAGATGATTTTGTTGCATTTTGTTTTGTTGTAAGTATACAGGTGTGCTTAAAACTGGCTCTGAAAGCATCTCCAAAAGTGGAACTTCTAAAAGCGCTCTGGACAAAGGCAGCATGTATTGAATGAGTGATGAAGAGCCTAAGGTGACTCTTTTGAAGGGCAACATGGATTCTGATAAATGAGGCAGTCAGGAGAGTCAGAGGAGCCCACTCAGGTGCTGTGCTGGTTTGAAAGGATGTATGCACCCTGGAAAAGCCATGTTTCAATCCTAATCCCACTTTGTCAAGGCAGCCGTTTCTTGTAATCCCTATTCAGTACTGTTTGTTTGAAACTGTAATTAGATCATCTCCCTGGAGATGTGACTCAATCAAGAGTGGTTGTTAAACTGGATTAGGTGACGACATGTCTCCACCTATTTGGGTGGGTCTTGATTCATTTGCAGGAATCCTATAAAAGAGGAAACATTTTGGAGATTCAGGAAGAGCAGAGAACAACATAGCCACGAGAAGCAGAGAACCAGCCAGCAACCTGTGGAAATGAAGAAGGAAAATGTCTCCCGGGGAGCTTCATGAAACAGGAAGCCAGGAAAGAAAGCTAGCAGATGATGCTGTGTTCACCACATGTCTTTCCAGATGAGAGAGAAACTCTGTGTTTGCCATGTGCCCTCCCACTTGAGAGAGACCGTGAACTTCATCGGCCTTCTTGAACCAAGGCATCTTTCCCTGGATGCCTTAGATTGGACATTTCTATAGACTTACTTTAACTAGGACATTTTCTCAGCCTTAGAACTGTAAACTAGCAACTTATTAAATTTCCCTTTTTAAAAGCCATTCCGTTTCTGGTATATTGCATTCTGGCAGCTAGCAAACTAGAACAGGTGCATTCCTTGGGGCCCCACTCCCAAGTTATCAGAAAGAGAAACAAGACTCACGGCAGAAGCTGTCCGGACCTTCCTCTCACCACTTACCTCACAGAGCACCTCATTCTAGAGCCCTCATTTGCAACATCATCTACCATTCACTCCTGCACTGTTCATTCTACACAAACTTACTGAGTGTCCCCCACGTGACTGCACTGGGCTCAACCCTAGGGGTGATTCTACTTGTTAATAGGAAGGTGTTCCAACCAGGGAAAGCTTGATGACCAAAGTGTTCTAACCAAGCACTCTCCCCCTCCACCCCATCCCCTTGGCCACACCCTGCTGACCCTATCTCCCATGGTTTGGAGACCTTGCTTGGACCCACTGGGTTTGGGTCACTTTCAAAGCACCTCCCCTGATAACATTTTCAGCTCTTGAGTCTGAAACTTCCATTACCTGGGAAAGAACATCTCAGTCTGTGTTGGCCTAGATTCTAGAAGAGCCCCATCTCCTGCCTCATGTGCAAATAACTGGGCAGTGGGAAGGGAACAGCAGCTTGCAAAGGTGACAAATTCTCTGTCATTTTCTCATCCATAAAATAGAGTTAATAAACCCTTCCAGCTGTGAGGATTAACTAGTGGATAACAATAATAGCAGCTGTTATGAATTGAAAGTATATTTAAGGGCCAAACACCATGGAATGTGTATTACACTCATTAATGAGTTTAATCCATGCACCCAATCCTATGAGATAAGAACATTATTACAGCCAAAGGATAAATGAGGAAATGAATGCTCAGAGTGTCTAAGCAACTTGTTCAAAACTACCAGCTAATAAGTAAAAAAGTAAGGGTGTAAAGTGTTCTCTTTACCATTAAACTTAACCCTGTTCCACTTCTGGCAATCAGTCCCAGAGAAATAAGCATCAATGGTTAAAAAGCTTCTTGCGCAAAAATGTTTCTACTAGTTAGAGATGAGAATATCTGAAAAAAAATTAAACATCCAACCACCAGCCATTGCATATGTTAATCTGCAGGTTTTTAAATATCTATAGTAAAAGAATTTATTAATACATGACTTCCTTCCTCTTTTTCAAATTGACTGCCATAAATGCAAATAGGACAACGTCATAAAAGCACCAAAAACTTCTGACAAGCTTATGGAAAACAGAAGGCAGATGTAGTAGTACTGGTAGCACAATTGGAGTACGTGGGGAGAGGAGGAAGGAGCTGAGATAATGAGGAAGAAGCTGCTTCCTATCATGGAAGTCTTAGTGTGGGTAGATGCTGATACCAGAAGTGAGAAGAAGGACAGAAATCAGAGTGAAAACTGTCTTCAGGAAGGTAACAGAAGTTGGCTTCCCCAATGTATTCACCCCTCAGCCCTTATCACTTCTCCAAGAGCAACAACTGAATTTGCCCCCCACTAAAGCAGAAGAAATACTTTTCAAAGATACTTATCAGTCTCCAAGAACGGGCTTGAGCTTCCAGAGGGGTGATTATCACACCAGAATGTTCTTCTTTGGCTTAGGATAAGGGGACTAGATTCATATAACTTGTCCACTCATGTACTAGTGAAGCCTACCAATTAACTCACTTGCCCACGTACCTGGTAGTGAACAAACAAAATCCACTCCAGCTATCTATACCATTCACCCTATCCTGCATTCCTAAAATGAATGAACAACCAAGGCTCACTGAACAAATAGAAAAGTAAAACAATACCAAAGAAAGAACTGAGCTGAACCAAAAGAACTGACTCCTGGGAAACAGAGATCATCCAAAAACAGAAAAGAACTTTCAAAGAATCCTCAATAATAGCTTCCAAGATACTAAAAAGACATAACACACATAAAACAAGAACAGGTTACTGTTCTTTTAAAAAGGCAATTAGAGAACCAAAAGCAATTAGCTTATGAAAATTAAGAATATGCCTGCTAAAACAAAGAATTCAATAGAAAAGCAGAAGAAAATATTAAGGAAATTTTTCAGAATATAGAACAAAAAGTGAAAAACTATCTGGAAAGATAAAGAGTCAAAGATATATGGAAGATCAATCTGTGAAGCAAAAATTCATCTACAAGTGGCAGTGCAGTGGTAGCTCAGTGGCAGAATTCTCACCTGCCATGCTGGAGACCTGGGTTCGATTCCCAGAGCCTGCCCATGCCAAAAAAAAAAAAAAAAAAAAAAAATCCATCTACAAGAAATTGCTAGAGAGATAACAGAGGAAAATGCAGAGGAGGAAATAATCACACACAAAAATTAAAAATAAATTTCAAAGAACTGGAGACAAAAATAAGATTAAAAGGATACAACCAAGTTCCAAATAGTAAGAATGGGAAAATATTATAAAGAGAACACCCCCAACATCTTCCAGCAGGAGTCTGTGTACTTGGTGAGAGGGTGGGATAGAATAAAACAAAGCAGATTATACTTAAGGGATGAGAATCTTAAGTATCGAGTTTATTAGCAATAATGACCATTAGGAGGCAAGTGAATATAAAGTGTGAGGATGGAAAAAAATTTTTTGAACCTTCAAGAACACCGAGTTTGCCACATACCCATCTGTTTTAGCTTACTTAGGCTGCCTGAATGCAATACATCAGAGATGAACTGGCTTTTACAAAGGGGATATATTTAGTTACTAATTTGGGAAGGCGTATGTTGACATCTGCTGGCCCTCTCTCCCGCTTCTGGGTTCAAATGGCTTTCCCTGGGGTGCGTCCTTTATGTATCTCCAAACGTCTAGGTCTGAGCCAGCTCTGAGCTCTGAGTTGAGTTGTGCTGGGCTATACTGGGCTGCTATTCTCTCTTCTGACTCCTCCTCTCAAGTCTCCAGTTGATCAAATTAAAACATCACTTATTGCGGAAGGCACTCCCCTTAGCCAACCACAGATGTAATCAGCTATCGATATATTTCCCATGCTGATGATTTAAGTCCACAGCAAGTGACCAAGTTAACACCTAACTATCACATGCCCCCCCTTGTCAGTTTAGCAACTATACACATCACCTTAAACCATACTTAATCTGTAAGTAGAAAACAATAACAGTCATATTTTCACCTAACAATGTCCATTTGTCCTGCATACAACACATTAAATCTTTTCACATACAAAATACATTCATTTCATCACAATATCACAAAAGCCTTAAATCATTTCAGTAACAATACAAATACAATAACAACTCAAAAACAGTACAAAATCTCATCAAAGTCAGTGATAGGCATGGTCTGTCTTACAGCAAAATTTTTCTCTGGCTGTAGATTTGTTGACTTAAAGCAAGTTATCTATTTCCAATATACAAAGAAGGAACAGTCATAGGATAAACAATCCTATTGCCAAAGGGAGAATTTGGAAGGAAAACAGAGGCCACTGGACCTAAACAATTCTGAAACCTGCAGCGCAAATGCCATTAGATTTCAAGTCTGAGAGTCATTCATCCTCTGGGCTTTAGAAAGAGGCAGACCCACCCTTTCCAAGAGCTTATGCAGTGGTTCTGTTTTCCCCAAACACTGGTATAAGGACTGCAATATTGGCGAACACTGAGATGGTCACCTTTTTTCAGCCTTACCCTTCTCTAACATCTAGGTGGCACCCAAATTCTCTGCCATCTCCAGGGCACACACTCAACCCCTTCAGAACAATGGGATGGCAGCCAGGTTGCCCAGTACCCAAGGAATATGCCCCATCTTTGGAGCCTGGAGCACCAGAACTCTTCCTGAACATCGAGGTATAAGGCCCACCCTCTGCCTCCAAGGCTCCAAGGCAAACTCACCCTCTCCACATACAGACACAGATCCACTCTTTTGCCTGAGGTTTCTTGCCTTCAGACCTTAGCTTCCATGTTCTGCTTCTGAGGTTATTCTTCCTTCTATCCACCCATTTCCTGTCCCTTCCAGTCCAGACCAGCAGTGGTTCTGCTCATACAGGTCTCACAAAAATTTGTTGACTTGGCATGTAGCAAACAGAGATAAAAGCCATCAGAAAATAGTACTTTCCACAAATCCTTTCTGGATAACTCCATCTTCAATCCTAGCTTGTCTTGTAATGGCTGACTGGTTCTATGTTTAGTTAAATCCTCATGTGAGGCACTATTCTCTAGGGGTCTCACTCTCTGGAAGCCCATAATTTTCCAGACCATCAATTTCTGGTTTCTTTGTACCCAAAGTTTCAGTCCTCAGCCTATCGCTTTCTTGTTGCATTTTACTATGCGCTGCAAAGAGAAACCAGGCTGCATCCCCCATATTTAACTTGGAAATTACCTCAGCCAAGTATCCCAGGTCATCACATTCAAATTCTCCCTTCCACCCAGCACCAGGATTCAGTTTTGCCAAATTCTCTGCCACCTTAAAACAAAAGTCACCTTCCTTCCAAATTGCAACACATTCCTCTAAGGTTTTAATGGAAGTATCTTTACCGTCCATATTTCTACCCACAGTCTCTTCAAAGCAATGTAGGCTCTATCTATCAAGCTCCTCACAATTCTTCCAGAGTTCTTCCCCTATCCATTTAAAAAGCTGTTACAGCATATTTGGTATTTGCAAACACCATGCCACTTCTCTGGTACCAAAATCTATTTTAGTTTGCTAAGGCTGCCAGAATGCAATACACCAGAGATGGACCAGTTTTTATAAAGGAGATTTATTTAGTTACAAATTTACTAATTTGGAAACGCACACAGCAACATCTGCTGGCCTCTGTCCCAGCTTCTAGGTTCAAATGGCTTTTCTGGGGCATGTACTTTGTGCATCTCCAAATGTCTAGGTCTGAACTGGCTCTGAGCTCTGAGTTGTGCTGGGCTGTGCTGAGCTCTGCTGGGCTGTACTGAGCTGCTACTCTCTCTTCTGACTCCCCTTTTAAAGCCTCTGGTTGATCAAATTAAAACATCACTCATTGCGGGAGGCATTTCCCTTAGCCAACCACAGAAGTAATCAGCTATAGAATGAATTTCCCATGCTGATGATGTAAGTCCACAGCAACAGAACTGGGTAACATCACTTGGCCAAGTTAACACGTGACCCTAACTATCACACCATCCTCGTATAAAAACTTAATTGGGAATACACTGAAATAAAATGAAAAAGGAATCAAAGGAAAAGGAAAACAAGGGAGTTCAGAAAGAGGGAAAAAAAGGAGGGCAAGAAACAGAAACCCCAGAAGATGGCCAAGGAACAAATGGGTGATGGTGGGGGTAGAGGCTGGGGTGTAAGCACCTACCACATGAGAGCACTTTGCAAGGGGTGGGCCTGAACAGCTGGGAAATTTCTGCTTCCTACACCAACAAGACAATGAGAGACAATCAGAAAACAAAAGATGTACAAGAAAGTCAGATTCTAACATAATTAAAACATAATACGCCACGATACTAGCAACTGCTGGAATGGAAAGAAAAGCCAATTCATCTGCTCTTGATGCTTGGAACTTCTGAGTGGCACAGTTCCAAAACCATGCCCAGTTTTTACCAAAAAGCAAAGTTTAAGACAAGGGCATGTGGGAAGCAGGTCATTTGGGGGGATGATTTGCAGCGACAGGAGTGGAGGACTAGGAAGAGTTCAACAGGAAAGGGGGAAAAGCAGACCCACAGATGCCTACAAAGCTGATCGTCTCTTTGGACAACTGGACTCCATCTGGTCAGGGACCCTTTGAGAGTGATCTGCCTGGGGGATGTGTACCCATTGGCTTCCATCCCCCATTTACCAAAGGCTGCCCCATCGGCCTGTCATTTCCAGATTTGTGCAGATAACAGGATGGCTGAACAGGAGTCTTCCCAGGTGCCTACAGCAGAAAAGCCCTAGGGCAGAAGATGATAGCTACACAACATACTACTTAGAATTGTATTCTCCATATGCATGTGAGCTGGTTTGAAAGGATTATATACCCTGAGAAAGCCACATTTTAATCCTGACCCAATCTTGTGAAGGCAGCAGTTTCTTTTAATCCCTATTCAGTACTATGGGTTGGAAAATTGATTAGATCATCTCCATAGTGATATGGCTTGCCCAATTGTGGGTATTAACCTTGGATTAGAGGGAGATGTGACCCACCCATTCCAGGTGGGTCTTGATTAGCTTACTGGAATCCTTCAAAACAGGAAGCATTTTGGAGAAAGAGAGTGACAAGATTCATGAGAACACAGAGTCCAGCCAGCCAGAGACCTTTGGAGATGAAGAAGGAAAACACCCCTGCAGGAGCTTCATGAGAGAAGAAGCCTGGAGAGAAAGCTAGCAGATGTTGCCATGTTTGCCATGTGTCTTTTCTGTTGAGAGAGAAACCCTGAACTTCATCAGCCTTTCTTGAGTTAAGATAACCTCTTGCTGGTGGCTTAATTTGGACATTTTTATAGATGTGCCTTAATTGGGACAATTTCATGGCCTTAGAACTATAAACATATAACTTATTTCATTCCCCTTTACAAAAAACCATTCAGTTTCTGGTATATCACATTCTGGCAGCTAGCAAACTAGAATAGCATGTAATATTACATGAGGATAAATAGGTAAATGATACATTCAAATACCAAGTCATTCACAAGCTTTCCAGGCAGATGATGAGATTAGACTTTTTTGTCCCCTTTGTGGTCAGCTGGGACCATGTGACTAGTTCTGGACCATGTGGCTAGTTCTTGCCAATAAAGTGAAAGTGGTATCTCACTTCATGTCAGGACATTTAAGTTCTTCTATAAGACACTCTAGAGCTTTCTTTCCTCTGTCAGAATGAAAAGCAACAATAAAGAGAGTATCAGCTCCATCATTACAGCCTCAGAGCACAGAGGACCAGAGCAGAAGCACCAGTCCACCTGAGTAGATGTGGGAGGGAAAGAAAAATAACTTTTTATTGCTAAAAGCCACTGAGATTGGGGGTTGTTTGTTACTGCAGCCTAACCGAGACCATCCTGACCAATAAATGAGTAAATGCTTTATGATGCTATAGGGTGAATCCGCCTTACACAATTTTGCACTCACATACACTATTTATTTATACTATTCAGATTACAACTGAACATGAGAAATAAAACCTATACATATAGAAAATATGGGACAACATACAGAGTGCTAACAGTGTTTGTGCTTGGATGACAGAACTCCAAGGAATGTTCATTCTTCCAGTTCCTCTTTTAAAATTTTACATAAGCATATTATATATAAAAATAAACACTAAAGAAAACCTCAAGTGAAGCAGAGTGCCATATCAAGGAAGAGAGACTGGCAGGCATCACATCTTTGCTTCGTGCTCATTAGAAAGACAGAACCCCTGCACCTTTTTGCACACCACAACTTAAGCAAATCCTTTTGCAGAAATTAGGGCAGGAGAGCCCTGCATACTTCAAAGGTTTCCTTCAGCTTTATAGTTTGCATATTTTGAAAGTCTCTCAAGTACTCAGTAAAGTTTTGGGTAACCCTGGGCTAGTTCTGTCCCCTACTTCCAAGTCTCTCAACAATCTGTACGGCTTTGGTTAATAGGGCTCATTGTTCTCAAAAGAGAAAAGAACATTAGAAAATCCACTTTCTAGAACTTAACCTCCCCTGATGAGCTTTTCTCATGGGAAGGCTGGTGCATGCATGCATGGACAAACACATACCCAAGTCAATATTTTAAGTAAAGTCTGGTCCAGTCTGCAAACTCCCTTCTACCCCATTCCTAATGAGCAGTCAGAGTGGTCTTTAGGAAATCAAATCAGTTATGTAACTTCCCTGCTCCAATGCTCGGATGGCTTCTCATTGCATTTCAGAAATGAAACTTAAACTTCTAAGCCCGGCCAGCAAGGCCCATGTGCCCTACCCCATCCTCTCTCCCCCTAACTCACTCTTGCCTGTTTTCTCTGTGCAGACATAAGCTCCACAGGGCCTCGTCTGTCTAGTTCATTGCTGCATCTCCAGTATATAGAACAGGATACATTATATAATAAGTGCTTAATAAACATATGTTAGACAGACAAGTGCGCCGTGTTGCAAAAGGGGCTGACAGACATGTGTGTGGAGGTTGATGAAAAAAAGTTCATCAGGGGAGGTTTCAAGGAGGGGAGCTCAGGCTGAGGCCTGAGGGCTGATCAGGAGCTAAAGGGTAGAAGGCATCAGGGCTGTGCAGAGAGTCCCAGCAACCTGGAAGAGCTTGCGGGTGTGAACAGGACCTGCCGGAGAGAGCCTGGCCTGCCGTAAGGCCCGGCTCCACCTCTCCCTCCCTGCGTCCGGGAAATAAGCGCTGCTCCCACCTGGGAGCCCTGGAGGCTGGGCCCGGGCCACCCGCCTTGGCCTTAGAAGAGGCAGAGCCTGTTTTGGGCCCGGGGCTGCTCCAACGCCTCTGAAGAGCCCCACTTGCTGGCTGGCCTGTCATCAAGCAGTTTTGTACCCACTGATACCTTGTACTTTTACCCTGTCACCTGCCATTAGTAATTTCTCCTACGGGCTCTGAGAGCTAAATCACTATCATTAGTTCTCGGCTTTACAGCTGAGAACTGAAGAGAGCGGAGGTTAAGTGACTCGTCAGAGCCAGTGGCTGGACAGGGATTAGAATCCGCACCTGAGGGCGGGTGAGAGGGCCTGGGCCACCGCCTCCTGCCTCCTGCTTCCTGCCCTTGGAGCTGGAGCCTCTGGGGGGCGACAACGTGCTACCTGGCTCTCCTCCAGCCCCAGCAAACTCTCAGACCATCTTTTCCTCTCTCTCCCTTTCTCCTTCTCCGGTCTCCACTGTCCCCACCTCCCTGCTTCAGACCTATGGGCTCTTTAAATTGGAAACTTTCCACAACCTATTTCGGGTCCGTGGCCGTCTCCGCTGGACGCTATCGCAACTGCAAGGCCTGTGGCTCCCGCCTCAGGAGGTCCCGGGTGGCAAACAGCATGTGAGGAGGGGTCCCGGCCCCCGCGGGCACGCACAGGGGAGGGCCCAGCAGCTGGCCGGCGGGGAGAGCCTGGTGGCTAGCAGGGGCCGAATCCCCAGCAGGGCCCCCTCCTCCCAGCCGCCAGCAGGGCTCCAGTCCGGCCCCGCGGCCCCGCCTCCCCGGGCACAGCTCTCAGTCCGTGTGAGGCCAGCAGCTCGGCCGTGCCTGCCCAGAATACTAACGCGGCCCAGGCCCAGGCCCAGAGGAGGCCGGACAGCCCCCAACCCACGAGGCCTGGTGGGGGGGGGGGGATGGGGAGGCAGGGCTGGGACTCAGGGCCTCCTGGGGGGTGGGAGTGGGGGAGGGTGGGGTGGGGGGCAGCCAGCTCAGCACCACCCTTGCGGATGCCAAGGGCGCTGCTCTCTCCCGACACCGGCCGATACGGTGTATGTCAGCCCGGGCCGGGCCACCACTCCCGGAGGCTCAGGTAAATTTGGAGGAGATTAAATTAAAAAGCCAAAGCTTCCGGACGCCACACAGTCTCGGCATCCGTAAATCCACAGGCCTAGGCGCACACGGAGCAGCAAGCAAGACCGGCTTTATTGAAGTTGCTGATGAACTCCGGCCTCTGCAAGGGCCTAATATTAGCCGCACACAGGCCCCAGGGATCTCCAGTTGCAACCAGGCCTGGAAAGGGAGCCAGGACGTGCTGCCTTGGGAAAACATCTCGGGCCAGTGGGCTATGGGGTTAGAAAACGGCAGGCTCAAATCCCAGCCCTTCTGCTTGCTGGTTATGCAGCCTCAGACAGGCTGCCTGAGATCCCCAACCCTCTCTTTTCTCCCTCAAAAAAATGGGACTAAATCCAATGGACCTGGCAGAGGCAGGAGCGCCTGTCCCACAAAGCACCACTCAAAAAATGGTATCCATGGCAACGACGAAGCGGATGGTGATGTAAGAAAGTAAATGAATGGTGTCATCGAACATTAAGGAGAACTAACACAAAGCACTCACTCTGGCCAGGCACTGTTCACTCTTTAGTACTTATGACAATTCCATGACAAGGTGTCATTATGGTTTGCAGGTGCAGAAGCAGAGGCACAGATGGACTAAGCAACTTGCCCAGGGTCACACAGTGAGGCAGGGGCAGTGCTGGGATTCAAACCCAGGCAGCTAGGCTCTTCTGTTTGTACACACTGCACTCTCCTGACTCTCAGAATTTGAGATCGTTTTACTAACATTCATTTTAAAGAAGGAGACACATAAGCCCAAAAGGCAAGGGACAGAGCTCGAGGTTCAGGACAGCTGAACCCAGGCCACAGCTCCTTAGAGCAAAGAGCACATGCAAAAATGATTCTCTTAGTACCTGAAAATCAGCTCACCTTAACACGCAGGTGGAGCGCAGTGCCTGGGCTGTGCAAAGTGAGCTGGGAGGTTCCGAAAGGCCACCTCCAGGCTGGGCCCCTGCAGGCCTCTCCTCAGGATGCTAAACCCACGTGGGAAGCCAAGGCAGCAGGGTTCCAGGGCAGGGGAGCAGAGCCAGCAGCACACCCATCCCCAGAGACAGAAGGAAGACCCAAGGGGCCTGATGACAAGCTGAAATTTGGAACATTATCACACACCCATGGTTAACCAAATCAGATATTTAATTTGCAGTTAAGACTCTCTTTGCTTAAAGCCCTGGAGAGGCAGCATAGCATAACGGTCAAAAGCACAGACTTGGGTGCCAGTCTGCCTGAGTTCCAGTCTCACCTGGGAGGCCTCAGCCAAGTTACTCAACCTCTCTGTGCCTCAGTTTTCTCAGCTGTAAACTGCAGATAATAATTGTACCTGCCTCACAGGGGCATTTGGAAGGTTGCAAGCATTCATGTTGAAGGAGTACTTAGAATATCGCTGAGCCCTTTAAAGGTGTTCAGTAAATATTTGTTAAACAGAAAGTTCTCCATGAACCATCAGCCTACCTTTCAAAAAGGTGACTTTTTCCCCCAGAGCTCCCTTATCACTGGGACGAGAATTCTCAAAGATAACTCTGAAGTACCAGCATTTATCCCTAATCTGATGGAATCTGTCCTTACAAGGATGAAAAATTGACTCAATACTGCAGGAATTTGACCCCACAGTTTGATGCAAACCAAATTATACATCTGAGAAAAATATTACTTCTAGAATAAGTGCTAAGCACAGTGACTGCCTGAAAGGCCATGTTTTAAATGCTCCCACTCCAGACCCCTGGGTTTAGTGGCACATTAGACCTTCAGTAATTGCATATCCAGCTTTCACAAACTTTTAAGTGGTTTCATATTTTGATTCCCCTCACTCACCCAGTGGCCGGCCTACAGTGTGAACCGGCTATACTCATTCTGACAGTTATTTCTCGTCCCACCTCCTACCATTCAGTCCTGAGGTATCTCTTGCTGGGCTGGACTCTGGCATATACAGATTGATATCAGCCTTGCAAATCCCCCAGAATCAGCGCAAGCCTCCTCCTCATACCTTCTTGCTGTTTCTGTCTTGAGTAGAAGCATGGGGTGTAGAACTCTTGCACCCCCCACACTTGGGCATCTCCCAGTAAGAATAACAATGATGAGTCTTTTACCATGAGCTGGGGACTCTAGTTAAACCAACCCTCTATTCCCCAGGTCCAAAAAAAATAACAAAAATGACTTCCCTTATGTCGGTTGAATCTATAGTTCACAGAACAATTTTGGACCCAAAATCTACTTTGAATGTCATGACATTTAGTGTGGTTAGCAGGTCAAGAATGCTAACCACAAATGAAGGAAGTATGGATCAGAGAGGGAAGTCATTTCCTCAAGGACACACAGCAAAGTGGTAGGAGGGGTGGACCACACACACACACAAGTCTGCCTACCCAGGCTTGATGTTCCCATCATGCTTTCTCTTCCTTGCTTGGGGCTTATTTCCTACAGACCCAGCAGATGGGTCGATAGGACAGTTGGCCTCACCTATCCATCCCCCCATGCCTTCAATTGCCCAAACTAGTTTTCCATCCCTCCCTCCTCGCATTCCCCTTTAGAAATGTGGTGTCCTGGCTCAACACCTCTGGGTCTCTGCTTCTGTCCAAAAGCTGCATCCCCATACTTGCTCATCCAAACCCACCAGTCCTTCGGGTCTTTATCCAGAACATTCTCTGGTCATCCCCACCACAGCCAGAAGCAGGTAGAAGAGATTCTGCCCCTCTCTATATCCCCACAACACCTGCTTCTTCCTCAAAGGGGCATTATCTCTGGTCTCAGGACACTTCTTTTTTAGCCTGGGGCACGTCAAGGGCAGGGACCCTGGTGTGCTGGGAGGCAGGCTCACGTGGCACAGAGACCCCAGAGGCACCCACTCAGGACCACATGAGTTGCCTGGGTGCTGGCTAGGAGGTTTTGCTGCGCAATGACAGCCCCTGCGGTGGAGAGTCGCCACACAAGCCATGCAGGAGGTGCCTTAAACTCAGGCAACAGCTGAATCTGCCTGTGAGTTGGAGGGACAGGGTCACAAAAGAGGCAATATATGAGATTCCAATTCACTAATTGTGTTGTGCTTTGAAATTTATTGCTTTTTTGCGTATGTGATTTAGTACAAAAAAGAAAAAAGTCAATTGTGATGATAAAAAAATATTTATTCTTTCTAGCCTCTTATGTTCTGGAGCAGCTAGAAGGAAAAATCTGAGATGATATACAGTAGCCCATGACAAATTCTGGGATCTGTTCTGTAGCTACTTATTAAAGAGTGCTTTGAAAACTATTGCTTTTTCTTTCTTTGCTTTGTATATATGTTATACAATAAAAAAAGTAAAAAAAAAATATATAAACTTCACAAGATTTGGGGGCGGGAGGAAAAGTGGGTTACGCGAGATAGCATGTATAAAACACTCTTGGCAATGAAAACCACAGACGAGGTACTTGATTACTTTTAGTTTAAGTGTTGAGAAACAGCATAGCATTACAGGTAAAAACATGGACTGGAGTCAGCACGCGTGAGTTCAAATCCCAGCTCTCCGCTTAGTGACTGTGCCCTCAGACAAAGTAAGGTGACATTTCTCCCTCTCAGTCTCTGTGACTGTTGGATGGGAATTCTGATGCATACCTCATAGTTCTAATCTTCATTTTAGAAGATTAGAACTTCTAGTCTTCTAAATTAGAATGAGATAATGTGGTGAAACGTTTACCACAGTACACGGCAGGTGGGAAATTCTTCCTAGAACATAACCAGTATTACATTATTTTCTCTAACATTTCAAAAGTAGGTTAGAAAATTGAGTTCGTAATCTGTATCGCCCCAGATACCCCAGTGTTGGAAACAGGAGGAGAGCACAATACAGGGAAGGCCTAAAGACCCCGGGCCTGGTTATTCAGTAAGGCAGCCCGCACGGAGCTACGCTGGGTTAGACGCGATCCCTGAAGCAGGGGCAATTCTCTGGAGAGGAAAAAAAAAACAAAGTTTTGGCTGAATGTCTCAGATTATATATCACACATACTTTCATTTGGAAGAGCTTTTCATTGGCGGTCACTGACACACACACACACACACACACATACACACACACACACACATACACACACACACACACACACACACATACACACACATACCATTTGAGACCCCAGACAATCTTTTAAATGTGCAGAACTAATTTGGAGGAATAAAATATTCAGCGGCCCTAATTTTCACATTGGGAATAGGAGACACAGGCGTGTTTTCAAAAATTCCAATAAAATATTTACTTCATTTCGATGGAAAGATGTTAAGAGCCAAAGAAAGAGAGACCCCAAGTTCTCGGGAGGCTCATGTCCAGGCCCCGGGCCCTGTGCCCCTGCCCCGCTCTCCCCTGGGGGCTTTCTCTGGTCCTGGGCTGGGCTGATGGAAGCTTCTGGAGAACTCTCCCAGCTGCCTTGTCCCTGGGTGGGCAGTTCTATGAGTTTGACACAGTCTCTCGGAAGCTCTCGGCAGGCCTGGGCTTCCACAGGACAGGGGGGCAGGCAGCCACCATGCTTCCTTCATTTTCCTTCCTTCCCCGACTCCTGCCCCCTCTCTCCCCGGGCTCACCTGCAGAAGAAACTACCGCCACCCAAATCTTTGTCTCAGGGTGTGTCGGCATAACTAAAGCGCAGAGAGAAACAGAGGGAAGGAATATAGAAAGAAGGAACAAAACCAAGAAGGACAAAATAAGAGATGGGAAGGCAAAGCTGGAGAGAAAGGAGCCGAGGTGAGGACCGAGCGGGAGAAGGAAAAGACCACAGACAAAACACCAGCTTCCTCCACCCCGCAGCCCCCACACCCCCACCCCACCCTGCCACGCTGGCAAACCACCAGCCCCACTGCTATGGACTGAACTGCACCCCCGAAAAGACATGTTCGATTCCTAACTCCCATCTGGTGAATTTGATCCCACTTAGAAACAGGATCTTTGGAGACGTCAGGGTAAGCCCTGAGCCAATGTGACTGCTGTCCATGTAAGAAGGGGGAAGAGGACTCAGACAGAAAGGAGACAGCCATGGGACAGAACAGAAACTGAGTGATGCCACAGGCCAAAGAGTGCCACGGATGGCTGGCCAGACTCTGAGGACTTCAGAGGATGTGTGACCTTGTGTCGCCTTAATTTCTGACTTCCAGTCTCCAGAACTGTCATATAATAACTTTTGGTTGTTTTAGGCCACCCAGTTTGTGGTACTTTGCTATGGCAGCCCTAGCAAACAGAGATGCCCACAGACTCACACATCCCCAAACGCTCGCACGTCCCCCCCTCCCGCCGCCCTCTGGCGGAGGTCACGCCACCCCTAGGCGCTGGGTCCACCAGTCTATGCAAAGGACAGCATCTTGCCCCATAGCTGAAACCCACCCACATCAGGTCCCAGATGCCTCCAATATCACCTTGGTGACCTTGAACCGGACACCCACCCTGGGAGGGCCAAGCATGTAAGTGCCATAGAAATCCCTCTATAAAGACGCCGCTGGGACAAATCTCCTTCCCCAGGACATGTGCTGTTGTAAAGAACAGCCCAGACACAAATTTTAGTGACCTTGCAGGGGCCCTTTGAAATCTAACCTAAGGCTAATATAGCCAGAGAGAAGGAAGATTTCCTTCGCCCTAAAAATCCTACTTAGATACTCCATTGTCTGAATTTACTAAACTTTACAGAAATCATACATTCTCAGCGGGAGAGATCGACCCCAAGGTGGCAAAAATATTTCCAAATGGGGGAATGTCAGAAATCTGAGATGTTAGAACGGTTTGTGGCCCTCCAAAGTTCAACCATACCTGATAAAATCATGCCACTTAACGTCATGGGAAAAGGGGTTGTTAGGAAAAAAAGTACCTAAAAAGTCTCCTTAGGAGTGTGATAATAAAAAGAACAAAAACCTTGAGCAACACTGACATAAATGATGAAAAACCCCTTTCAATTCATGTTCAGCTCCTCTTAGGAAATAGCATCTACCACAATAAGAACTTAACTCCTGTCTGTCATCTAATATCCAATGAAAAACAAACATCACAGAGAAATACATAAAGAGGAGATGCTTTAAACAGCCCAGGTGTTCACTACACTTAAAGTGTACTCTGCAACTTTTCTACCACTTTTCATAAATGCCAGAAGTTTTCTTAATCTCCACTGCTCTGTAGGGAGGCAAAAGAAATAAGAAAGATAATCGTTATTTTGAAATCAATTCTAAGACCTGTTGTTATAAAGACTCGTCCTGGGTCACAGAATAAAACTCTAAAAAATGTCAATATTGAGTCTTGCCCTTTCCCACCATCACCTCTAACTCAGGTCCTGTACGCAGCAGAACTTTCAGCATGATTTTGGCAACTTTCCTTAAATCAGCATGTTCAAATGGAACCTTGCTCTGCCCCAAAACTCATTCTGCTTACCGAAGCCCCAACACCAGCAACTACATCCACCGTTCCCAAGGTCCCATACAACAATCTGGGGATATCTGTGACCTAACCCATCAGCATAACATAGAACTAGGACCCCCAGCTTGAAGGTATGCTACACCAGGATTCAAATTCCAGCACTGCCACTTACCAAGTCTCAACTTTGACAAGCTATTTAACCTCCCCGAGAGACAAAATCCTCCTGCAAAACATAACTACTATGTACCTTCCAGTTTAAATACTTAGCAATGGGTCGGGCACAGAGTAGGTGCTCAATAAACTGAGAGCTGTGATTATTGTAAATAGTTGCACAGTGTCAGTGAAGAAGCACAGCATGGCAGGCAGACTGACAAAGTATAATCCCAGCTCCATTACTCACGAAGGCAGGTTCTTAACAAAATGTGTTTTCCTCATATGGAAAACATCTACCTTACAAGGTTGTTGTAAGTATTAAATAGATAATGCATGTAATGTACTTGGCACAGAGCAGATGCCCAGTAAAGAGTGTGGTGGCTACTATGGACTTAATTACATCCTATCTCGAATCATCCTCCAGTTGTTTCACACTTGGAATTCTGTTCCTATATCCGTGGGCATTCAAGGGTACAAAATATGAGAGTTTGATAAGGGCCCTAGTTTCTGAGGCCCTCTTATCAAGAGGAAAATCAGGCATTGCAAGAGAAGCACAGCTTTCTTGTCCAACTCTCTAGGGTCTGAGAACAAATCCAGATGAGCAGGGGAAGGCAGGGGTTGTCAAGGCAATGGGTAAAGAGGTTTTAGGTTAGGGCTGTAGTAGGAGCACGTTAGAAATACAAATTATCCCCATCTCTCCTTTACAGAATCTGTAACCCTGGGAGCCCTGGGGTGGGGGAATGGAAGACCCAACCGTCTATAAGTGCTCCAGATGATTCTGATGGGCACTAAGCTTGAGCCACTAGTCTACACAGATGGAAGCAGATGCTTCCAGTTTCACTTTGCCCCATCTCTCTCCCCAAAAGTGCCAATGGTTCCACTGGTTCTATTTAAGTCAGTAGTCCATCTCCTTTCTGTCCTTTCCTATGGAACTCCTGCCACAACCAATTCTTGATGTGTGCAGTCTTTAAGAATGGTTGCTCTACTCGGATGCAGAGGGGCAAAGTGAAAATAAATAGTAAATAAGAGAGCATATAATCATGGCTTATAGTTGGATTTTGATTACAGCTGGTCCCCTTCCCCTTTGACTCAGTGGAAAGGATTTATTACCGGGTAGTTAAACTAATTCATTCTTCAGCAGGCCAGGGACACCATGTAAACCATCCCAGCATCCAGGACACCATATAAACCGAGGCCCTACGAAATGAAGCCTCCACAGCTTGGGGAGGGGTGAGCAGTGATAGGGCGGCTGCCCCAGCCAGACCAGACCTGGGCCAACCAAGGCTGCCACACGGGCCAGAGACAAGGCAACAAGCCTCAGGCAGCAGTAGCAGCAGAAGCCAGAGGCCAAAGAGCCTCCCTCTGACCTCAGACCAGCCTCTAAATTGCTGGGCTACTCTGAGCAAACCACCTCCTCTCTCTGGGCCTCTTCAGTACAATCAGGGTCTAACGGAGTCTCCACAGATCCCTTCCAGCCCCATGCTTCCAAATCCAAATGTTGAGTAAAACATCAAAAATAAGGTAAAAGTTGAATATTCCTCCACCTAGATTTCTTCCAGTTTAGAAAAAGGCATAAGTGTGGGGAAAGTAAAAATTAAACTTAAATAATAAATATATACTTAAAATTTGTATTTAAAATATTCTATTTCGTACTTAAAAGGAGAAGGGGATGCAGACTGCTTTAAAGAATTTCAAAGTGAAATGAAGATACGAGCAGAGGATCCAAAACCTTCAAGCAGAGTTGAAGGAGGGGGGAAAAAAGCCTCAGATTGATATGCAGCTGGGGGTTTGCAGTAGACAGCTAGTCTGCAGAGGGTGGACATTTCATCTTCCCAGCTATTCATCACCTTTAGAAAAGTTTGCTGAAAGAAAAAGGCAGCAAGGAGAAGAAGCAAAACATAAAACATGCATTTACCAATTTGCTGGACTAATCTTTCCTGAAAACTAAAATGGCAATAGAAATGGAGAATTGCACATCCTCTGGCTAAAATATATATATACACAAGACACCCATCTTCTATTAGGTTAAAAAAAAAGTTAGAATAAATGGTATAAGAGGAAAAAAAAAAACAGTAGTCATTTAACAAGAAGCTCAGGCTCCCTGGTTAATGTCACAAGAGGCAGATGGAGCCAGCTGCCTGAACGAGCACTTGCTTCTCAACCTAAAGAATGGATATCCCAATTACACACACAATGCCAGCAGAAGTTAAAACAGGCTTATTACCCAGGTGTGTTACCTAAATGCAAGAAGTAAAGGGAGGATCTCCAGGAATTTGGTTCTCACACATTGGTTACAGGACTCTAGAAAAACAATTTAAAACTCTTAACACAAAGGGGTGTGTACATGTGCACGCGCATGCACAGAAACAACATTTGGAGAGAAATTACCCCTTTCCTATTGGTTTGTTAAAACCTCAAAAATATCAAAGGTCATTAGCGAATTCATGTTGGGAAATGCCACCACTTCGGGAATCATTCCTGAAGCATGCTGCCTTTTGGATAACCACAGGCAGGGAAGGCTAAAGAAATGGGTGAGAAAATGTGGTAGATTGTACTTTCCAAAGATGGACACTACAATTTCTCCCGCGTGCTTTTCTGCAGTGTGAGCTTGCACTTCCCCATCGAGAAGTGGAGTCCTCTTCTCCCTCTCCTCAAATCCAGGGGGATCTCAACTGCACTGACGGCAGAATATGGCAGAAGTGGCACGGTGTCACTTCCAGAGGTGCCTCTCACTACCCTGGCAGCTTCTGCTTCCTGCCTTTTTGACCACCAGCTTTGGGGATGTTCCTGATCAGAACCTGGACACCATACGGCAGCACACTCGAGCCGCAAGCCGGTCCGCTTTGGGCACCCTGGTGGACAGTCCCAACTGCATTCAACGTGGACAGCCAGCATCTATGGCCAGTCATGAAGGGGACCTTCTGGGGTCCCCAGCCCAGCCGAGTCTGCAGGTGGCCCCAGCACCACCCACCCTCCATCCACAATCTCCAGACAGACTTGAAGAAGGAACTGCGGGAGTCAGCAATTCATTGTCACTACATTTGGAGTGATTTGTTACGCAGCAATAAACAACCAAAACATATGACTTGAGAAACAGGGGGTGGGGCAGGGCCAGAAGGCTGGGTAAGGAATTGGGCCCCTGGAGGGGCTTCTAGATCAGAGTTGCCCTGATTCAGAAATTACATATGAGAGCCCTCTTCAAAAACCAAAGCATTCCAAATTCCTTAGCATTGCAAAAAAAAATCCCATGTACCTGAAGCCAACAATTAGAAAAACAAAATAATCATCTTACCAGACACACCATTTCAACGATGTTAAAATCTCTGCTCTGAACCATGCAATGGGACAATCAAAACAGAATTTTTAAGGTCTGAAATCTAAAAAGCCTTTTAAAAGATGCAAATAACCTTATCCTCTTTAAATCCCTATTTAAAGTAATAAGAAATGCATTAACCAAATGCATTGCCTCCAGCACTAATCTAAGATAAAGTCACTTAGATTCCAAGACCAGACCATGCTACCCCACAGAAATTGACTGACCGTCCCTGGAGTTATCTAAGGAGGTCAGGCCCTTACTGAGTTTTCTTTTCTTCTCCTTCTTCCTCTTTCTCCATTGTTTTCCTTACTCACCAATACTCAATAAAGTAATGTGTAGAAAGCAAATGCCATTTTGCAGTGACTGCAATCAAGAGAAGGATATCAGGATGAGTCTTAGGGAAAGAGTTCATTAGAGGAAGGAAGATGAGTCTCCCACACAATCAAAGTGCTTTTGGAAGTCTTCTGATTGCTCAGGATAGAAAGTGGTAGCCCACGCTATTTATGACCACTCACCAGACACAAAAGCCCTAAATGGTGGCTCAGGAACCCAGGTCAGCCACCCGGCCAGCTGTCAGCCTGGACTTAGCTATGAGCTTTTAGTTCGACCTGATTTCACTCCCTGACTTTGATCCCTGAAGATATGGCATTCACACTCAGTATACTTTGTGTTTCTTTTTCAACCAATATTTATTTATTTACTGCTATTGTGCTAACGGCTAAGAATATGGCAGTGCAAAAGTCAGATGTGCTCCCTCCCTTCACTGAGGGGCTGTTCAAGTGAGAAAGCCAAGCAACAAACCCAGATATTACAGTGATATATCTATGCAGGAAAAAATAGGGGATGTGTCAGAGAGGGTACAAATGAGAAGGGCCAAGTTCAGACTAAGTGGTCAGGAGAGATGTCACTGAGGTGGTAGCATTTAAGGGAAGGCCTGAAATGAGGAGATTCAGAGAAACAGCATTCCAGGGTTCAGCAGGTGCAAAGGCCCTGAGGCTGAAAAAGGAACTTGACATGTGCCAAGAATTAAGAGGGACAGGTACGGCTGGATAATAGTGAGGGGCAACAAAGAGGAAGATGATCAAAATGTTCTAAGAATGAAAGCAAGGGCTTGAAGGAGAAGCGTAAATAATTTTACTTTTATCCCAGGAGTAATGGGAAGTCATTGGAGGGTTTTGAGCAGGAGAGTGACTAAATCTGCCTGATGATTTAAAAATTCACCTGGAGTTAGGAAAATTGGTTACCCTTGAATGAAACAGTGACTGAGAAGGGACAGAAGAAAGCTTCTAGAGTGCTCATAATATCCTCTTCCTTCATGTGGGTGCTCTTTCATGGCTGCCTTCAGTTCGTAAAAATTCATCCAGATGTACTTTTAAAACACATAACCTTTTCTGTATATATTTTATATTTCAATAAGCCATTTAAAAAAATCACTCTGGCTTCTCTCAGGAAATGGATTTTAGAGCAGCAAAAGAAGAAGTGGGAGGTCAGTTGGGAAACCAGATGGATACTGGGTGATAAACGAGGGTGGTTTGCGTAGGGTTGGGAGCAGTTTAGAAGACAACAGACAGAAGGACAGAGAGAGTCAAAGGATGCCTGGCATTTGCAGACAGCTCTGCCTTCAGAGGCAGCAGGTCCCCTGTTCTGACATCCCAACTCCTCGAGTCTAGGAAAGGCACTCTACTCCTGCACTGTCCCCAGGACCTCAAGCCCCACCTCGGCCACCAAGAAGAAACCCCAGATCGAGTCCAGTGTGGATGGGAGGAGAGAAATTCAGATGAAGCACAAGACGCAAGCATTCATCCAACAACAGATTCATCAATCACTCATGGGGCACCTACTATGTCTCAGTAGCTGGAGGTGCCTTAAAAAAAGAGAAAAGGAAGGCTGGGAAAGGCATGGGAACACAAGCTCTAGCGAGGATGAGATGATTCAAGGGTAAGTGGCAGAGAAGCAGCCAGAAAGGGAGGTGGGGAGCAGGTGTTAGCAGAGCACTCACTGAGCCTCTGCTTGTAGTCTAGGCACAAGGGCTCTCCAGGCAAGCACGGGAGGGAGAATAGCACTTAACCACTCCTCAGGGATGGGCCCCAGTGAGACTTAAGTATCCATCTCTTTCAGTTCTTCGCAAGAGATCTGGGTCTTCTGTTTTAAAGAATCTGGTGAAAAGCTAGACCTCAAATGCAGAAGGCTGGAGATTTCCAAGTCCACCTTTGGAACAGGAAGGAAAAAAATGATCCTGAAAGAAACGCATTTAATGGATTACTCTGAGAATTAACCACCTTTTGAGAAGCAGGCCAGGCTAATTACTCCTAGAGTGGGCAAACAGCGCTTGAAATGAGCTGCTTGTTACCAGACGTTCATGCTTAGCAGAGGCAGCCGTGGCTTCTGTTTAAAAACTAAAAACTCATTTGTATGTCACAGTTCAGTGCCAAGGAGGACACAACCTCATCACTAGGCAGAACACTGAATGTTTCCCTGGAAAAGGCATTCTGCCCTCCTTCTCAGTCCAGGTGGGAAATCTCCTGAAACCATGGCCGCATATGTATACCAAGATGGAACAAAGGAACTCAAACTACATCTACTGATTTAGCAGGTACCAGACCCACACTTAGCAGGAATGTTATCAGAGGACCAGTGCGTTCTAACAGCATCCAACCAGATGACATCTGACATCCCAGTCAAATCTGAGAGGAGGTGATTTTATTGGATTGGCTGGAAGACAAAATGGTAGGACATGTAAACCACACTTCAGTGACTATGTACCCACCCTAAAAGACAAATTCATAAATCCACCCCTCTCCAAAGGGTACCAAGAACTGTTGAAGGGGTACAATAAGGGAGAAAAAGGGTTGCTTTATGATAGCAAACAGTGTAAAAGAAAATTTCTGTATGGAATAATGAGAATGCACCTGCCTTAAAAATCAGACGTTGGTCATTTCATAGCATCCCAGCCTGTTCCATGTTATCGAACATAAAGGCCACAAAGGGGTCAGGAAACTAGATGAAAAAATAATGAAGTTTGAGACTGGAAGGAAAAGAAAGAATAGGAGTGAGAAGGAAGTAAGTCAGAAAAATGGAGGATTGCTTTCAGAGTAAGATCCTAGGTGTGCCCAAAATGAAAAACCATGAAAATAAAATCAATATGGACTATAAGAAACTTTCACTGGTTTGGATGGATCTGCTCTACTTCAGAAAGGGTAATTTCATAAATTCACTGAAACTCAAAAGTTCAACAGGAGGAGTAATGGAGGGGGGGGTCACATGCAAATTTATTAACCACATATGGCCCAAGCAGGTTTTCAAAATAAGGACGTCATTGCTTTCTCCAATTCCTGGATGGTGGGTTTTAGGGTGCAACTCATTCATGATACAAATGAGTCTTTTGCTTTAATTAAACCCTTTCTCTCATCGGGGAAGGAGAAATAATCCCAATCTAACATCCCATCCATGATGAACTTGGCTGTCTCTCTTGTTTCCAAATGAATTTGGTTTATTAAAAAAGTAATGAGCTATTAATTAACTCTACACTCATACAAAGCTGTTTAATTCTCAATCTAATTAGCAGCAATCTGTTGAAGGATTCTAACGATTATTTTAAATTTGTTAACAGAAACATCTTTTCACTTTTCATAAGTTATTTATAGACAAGCTTGCATTGGATCCTGCTTGATGTTTAATTTGATAACATTTTTATTAAATATTCCACTCTTCCACCGTCTTTGTGTGACAGGGTTTAGAACTGTCAACACTGTAAAATCCAGGAATAGTATCCTGGGTCAATTACATGGCCAAGAAAATTTATCTTTCCATCTCTGAAAGACCCTCTAAAGGATGAACTAGGAGGGGACAGAGGGTACTACCCTTTGATGTCATTCTCAAAGAAGAGACAAAACTTAAGTATGAACCAAGGGTAGAATTAAAGCTTCTGGTGGAGAGACTAAAGGCTTGGAGTTATTGATGACATTGGAGTTGCAGGGACGGGAGCACACCATGACACCTAGAGAAATGCCTTTTTCAAAACTGATGCAACAAAATGCATTGTAGAACCTCCTGTTTAAGAGACAACAAACAACTAGAACTCTATTTCACATATGGAGTATGGTTACCATAACCACTACACTAACATGTAAAATATCTGGTATCTGTTATATCAAAAGATATTTTGATTGCATGCTTTTTTATGATATGCATTTCTGTGTACAAGTTTATATGTACATGTTACTGGACAGGGCTATATACGTCAAACCATGAAATAAATAAATTCACACATTTCACATAAAATTTTTATAGAATGTGTTTATACAGAGGCATTTTTATTTTTCTCTATATAACCTAAGGGATGAGACTATTGTCAGTATGACACTCTCTATCTCTCCAAGTGATGATGTGAGGCAAACCTATTTCACACTTCATATTACTATTGAGAAGTACCTGGAGAAACAACTGGGAGAGGAAGCAGTAGATCCAGCAACTAAATAGTTATTCTCTCCTTTACTTTTATCCTAATAAGCTAAGGAGAATGGAAAACCTTTTCCCATACCATCCCCCACCCCTCTTCCTAGGAACACAAAGAGACAATAAGCGTGCTGGTGAAGAACACGCATGCTGGAGCCAAATGCCTGCGTTCCAATGCCAGCTCTGCACTTACTAGGTGACTGACTCTGGGCCAATCATTGACCCTCCCTGTGCCTCATCTTCCTCATCCGAAATTGGTCCAAAATAATTCCAGACCAATAATAGTACCTACTTCCTAGGCCGTTGTGGGGATTAAATACATTAATATCTGTAAACCCCTTAGAACCATGCCTGGCACACAGGACACGCTCTATAATTGCTAAATAAAATTCTTGCTGAGCACTTCTCCCTATAAAAAATGCAGCACTGGGGACACAGCAAGGACATTTTCCAACCGATAACAGCAAAAAAAACAGAAGCTCAAGTTTCAGAGAACATTTAGTCACCATGTAGAATTTCTTGTAGGCATATTTTTTCAGTTTCTTTTCAGAGAAAACATAGGCACAGTGTTAAATTAGACGGCTTACCTTTTAAGCCCTTGCTAGTGTTATTATTTATTAAATGTCATTAGTCATTAAAATGCAAATAATTCACTAGGTTTTTAAAAAATTAAACACAGGACCTTGAAAAAATTAAATTTAAATAAGTGGAGTATTAATGGATCGGGAAGCCTCAGGGAATGCATTCTAGAAACTACTTATATATTTATTTTATAAAAAAGTACAGTCGTTATATACAGCATTAGTAATAACGGTGATAATAGCCAAAGTTTATTAACCATTACCCACATGCTAGGCACAATGCCAGATGGGTTACCTTTACTGTCTCATTTGCATATGTAGGTGTGTGTGAGACATGCTGGCTGGGGGCCTCTCCTCTCTGATGACTTCTCACTCACATCTCCTTTCCCCAGCAGCCAGTGCCCAGGGCAGGACATGGCCTCCTCCTTCTTGGAAGGAGATGCCCAGTTCCAATATCCCTGCCCTAGAAGGTCAAGCGAGAACTCGGAAGGCCTCTAGGAGACAGGGGTTGCCAAGCAGATGGAAGAAGGCTGCTCCAGGTTTAGACCTGAAGCTGGGGTGGCCAAGGTCTTCCCATGGGCCTGTGTCTCCAGCCTCGTTCATCAAGGTCAGAGAACACACAGGCATCTAGATCCACAATCCCATGATGGTGAGCTCTCTGGGGATTCTCCACGTCCTCTCATCAGAGGCCCTCATTTCCCCAGTTCCCCCATCAATGATGCAGTAAAGCGGAGATTCTCACCTGGAGGGAATTCTGCCCCCACTACTTGGGGTTGGGGGACGAAGGGCAGTCCTGCATCTCACGGGTAGGGACCAGAGACGCTGCTGAACGCCCTTCAAGGCACAGGACAGGCCTTCACAGCAGAGGACCGCCTGGCCCCAAATGTTGATCCAACCCCCAATTTAAACTGAAGTTCAAAATCCTGCCCTTCACTGACTTACAAATAGCACAGTCTTTAAGCCCAGAGCACTGGCTACTGGGGAAAGGAGATGTGAGTGAGAAGTCATCAGAGAGGAGAGGCCCCCAGCCAGCATGTCTCACACACACCTACATATGCAAATGAGACAGTAAAGGTAACTCATCTGGCATCCTGCCTAGCATGTGGGTAATGGTCAATAAACTTTGGCTATTATCACCGTTATTACTAATGCTGTATATAACGACTGCACTTTTTTGTAAAACAAATATATAAGTAGTTTCTAGAATGCATTCCCTGAGGCTTCCTGATCCATTAATATTGTACCCGGCCACAGCTCCTGTACAAGCACATAACAATCACTGGGCCTTGCTGTTCTCATCTGCAAAACAGGACCTAAGGAAATAGTATGAAAATCCCCTAGCATGGTGCTTCCAACTCAGCAAACTGCCACGATTACCATCACAGGTTTGTCCTCAAAGAAATCATCCAAGTTAATTCTGAAATTTCCACTTTTCTGTTGACACCAACTCTAAGAACTAGTTGAAAACCTTCCCTCTGGGCAACAAGTTCCAAATGGTGACTCTAATTGATCTTTACAGGGAACTGAACTCAGGACTTTGGCCTCATTAGCTCTACATACAAATCAACCAAGCTGGTCACATGAAGGCACCAAAGAATGGCCTTGCCACGTAATAGCATTCGACAGCTGGCTCAACACAATCGAAGTACAGCAATCACAGGATCATGAGTCTCAACTTACGTATGGACCCCAGGTCTCCCAGACACTCTTGTGGAGGCCACTGAATCCTAATGAACATTACAAAACAAAGCACACAGGGGATAGTGGGATGAGTTCAGGCATGCAAAATACTTAGGGGCCTTGCCTTAGTCAGTATTCATTAAATGCTATTAATATTAGTATCACTAAATCAGTGATATAATAGAACTGCTGCAGGGCCCAAAAGTTATTCATCAGACACACCTGTTTGATAATAAATAAGGACCATTCTCTCCCATCTGTCTTATTTAGTCAGGTAATGCTTACTCATGCTTGAAAACTTTGCTCACCTACCACCTCCTCCAGGAAGCCCTTCTGGTTGGGCCCTCATGCCAGGCCAGGGCCCCTCTGGGTTTTTGTAATACACTGTGCTTACCACCATCACAGCCAATTTCTTGCTCTATTGCAATTGTTTCTCTTTCTTGTCTACCACAAGATTGTGAGCTCTTAATCGCAGGGAATATGTCTTCGTTCACATCGATGTTGCAGCATGTAGACCAGGACATGCACGCACTGCTGGAGAGCCACCCATGTGGATTCCACGTGGGTTCAAACATGGCTGAATCAGATAGCCCTTGCCACCAAAATGGTGGCCCCAAACTCAGTGGCTTAATCAATCAATGGTTTCATCAGTGGTTTAACATGAAAATCAGTAATCTGTGCTTGCATATTTACAGGTTGTGAGGGCAGTGCTGTCCACAAACCAAGGCCTAACATGAAACCCACCACATCTTGCCGCTCCCCAACAAAACCAAAGCAAGATAGAAAATGCAATCTCTGAAGCCTTGCTGGAATCCAATTTTCCTATCCCAAACCTCGATTTTGCATTCAGTGGCAGAGGCCAAAGAAGTCCAACAGCGAGGTGGAAGGAGCAGCCAAGAGCCAGCCTCATGTATTGAACCACTTCTCCAAACTCAACCCCCCTCCACACACCCAAGGAGAGTGACAGAACCTCTAAGACATTCCGTGAGCCCAAGTCCAAGGCATTCTGACTCAGAATCAATTTCAGAAAATAAGTTCATCTTAGCGGCAAGTGCCAGAGAGAGCTGGTCCTGCACCCTTATGGGAAACACTTCCAAAACATTCCTAGCGCAGCTTCAAGTTCAGCAACACCAGTTTTGCTCCAACATAACGTTAATATAAAGCACCTCATTCTCATTTGAGGTCAACCTCACTTTTTCCCAGGAAAATATAAAAAGACCTGTGTGTCGATCAAAATTAGAGGCCCAAATCTTTTTGTTCCTTTGGCGACTACACAGCATGCATATTTGAGTCTGCTCAGCCGTACACAGCCGGATCTACTTCTATTACAGAAAAAAAAAATGTGTTTTAGGATGTGTGCTGGTTTGAAAGGATGTATATACCCTAGAAAAGCCGTGTTTTAATCAAAATCCCATTTCGTAAAGGCAGAATAATCCCTATTTAATACTGTATGTTTGAATCTGTAATTAGATCATCTCCCTGGAGATGTAACTCAATCAAGAGCGATTGTTCAGCTGGATTAGGTGGAGACGTGTCTCCGCCTGTTTGGGTGGGTCTTGATTAGTTTACTGGGATCCTATAAAAGAGGAAACATTTTGGAGAAAGGAGATTCTGAGAGAGCTGAACGATGTAGCCATGAGAAATAGAGAGCCCACCAACCAGCGACCTTTGGAGATGAAGAAGGAAAACACACCCCGGGGAGCTTCATGAAAGGAAGCCAGGAGAGAAAGCTAGCAGATGATGCCGTGTTTGCCATGTGCCTTTCCACTTGAGAGATAAACCTGAACTTCACTGGCCTTCTTGAACCAAGGTATCTTTCCCTGGATGCCTTAGATTGAACATTTCTTAGACTTGTTTTAATTGGGACGTTTTCTCAGCCTTAGAACTGTAAACTAGCAACTGATTAAATTACCCTTTTTAAAAGCCATTCTGCTTCTCGTATATTACATTCTGGCAACTAGCAAACCAGAACAGGACATACAATGCACTTTCTACCATAAGTTCAGAAATAATTATTTTGTGGTTGAGCTAAGGCAAACTTTTCTATAAAGGGCCACACAGCAAATATTCTCAGCTTTGCCGCTGCAGTGCAAATAAACTAATTAATCTGCAAACAACTGAGTATGGCTGTGTTCCAATAAAACCTCATTCACAAAAACAGTAGGTGGGATGGATTTGGCCCACGGGTGATACTTTGTCAGCCTCTGAACTAAAAGGATAAGAATATATTTGGCTAAAATTCTAGAAAAGTTGTCAAGACTTCTAAGGAGTCAGGAAAAACATGTACAATTTAGGTCATTCTTTAGCAGCGTCTGACTTAAGCATCACCCACTGAGCATGTCGGTACTTCCCTAATCCTCCTTATAGAGCTAAGAGAAGGGAAATGATATGGTTCCATTTTACAGATGAAGGTACTGAGGCTCCCAAAGCTTGGTGACCCTCCCACCATCACACAGATAGTAAGGGATAAAGCCAGGAATTTAACCAAGGCCTGTGTGGATTCTGGTCCAGTGATTTTTCAGCATCATAATGGGGGCCTTACGCCTCCTAAGCCTAAAATAGTTATACAGAAGAAAATGCCTCTTTTATACTAAGAAAATCATCAGTTCATCCCCGATTTTGAGTTCATCCTCAAATTTATGAGTCAGATGTTCACTAAAGCCCCTTTTAACAATAGCAAAAAATTAGAAACAAAATCTAAATATTCAATATTAAAAGGAAAGATGAACACATTGTGATGCAGCTATTGAAAATAATGTTCATGCTTATGATGATTGTAATTAATCATTATTAAGTAATGATATTGGGAAATGTTCACCATAACACTGTGTGGGGGGGGGGGGGAACAGTAGCTAAGGCATGACCCCAGTGTTTTATCATGCATGTTATGCATATAAAATCTCTGGAGTCTCTCTAAACCCAACTCCCGAAGTAAAATCATTACCCACCCCCCCTTCATGGGACATAACATCCAGGGGAAAAAGTCTCCCTGGCAACATGGGACATGACTCCCAGGGATGAGCCTGGCCCTGGCACCATGGGATCGACAATGCCTTCTTGACCAAAAATGGGGAAAGAATTGTAAGAAGGTATCAGTGGCTGAAAAAGTTCAAACAGGATCAAAAGGCTACTCTGGAGGTTACTCTTACACAAGCTTCAGCTAGATATTGCTATTTATCATAAATAGACCAAAATTATCCCTGCCAACCCCAAAGAACATCTGGGGCTTTATCCGAGATTCTACAAAGGTTCCATGTGCTATGATTACTTTCCAGAAACCTATAATCTCCAGATGAGTCCCTAAGCCAGATAAGTCCTGAAATGAAACCCAGAGGAGCCAGCCTCTCCAGAACATGAACTAGATCCAACCCCCGATCCCATACATCACAAAGTTAGAACGGGCACAGACCAAATACCCCTTACGCCTGGGAGAAATATCACTATACTGATATTTTTTTCAGTCTCCAGTGTTTTGGAGCAGCTAGAAGGAAAAATCTAAAATTATGGAGCTGTAACCCATACCAAACTCTGAAATCCATTCTATAACTACTTATTGCAATATGCTTTGAAATATATTACTTTTTTGCATAAATGTTATTTTTCACAATTAAAAAAAAACCCCTCTGGAAGCAAACACTAATTGTTTATGATCATTTGGCTCTGCCTGAGTTTGGAGACAGCAGGTAATTTTATTTTATTCTTTGAACTTTTCTGGTGCTGCCAAACTTTGTCACATATTTCACTTTCATAGTCAGATAAATAGGCTTTTAGAAAGTAATTTATTCTTATATTCTATTGTTTTTATTGTTCAATTTTATTGTTTTCTTATAGGTAAGTTTTTCATAAATGAAAATTTTTAAAGCATCCATTCCATCCTCTGGATTCCAGGAAGAATCCCACACACTCATGAGCAAGAGACCCATCACAAGCCCACGTTCCTAACTCTAGGCTGAAGACATGGTCTCGTGATTGCAAAGAACCAGTCCCTAAGAGCACAGATGAGCACAAACCCTGCCCCTCCAGTTGAGCAAAAACAAACCCTGTTGTTTCAACATTCATCCAAGCTATGGTTATTGCACACGCACACACACACACACACACACACACACACACACACACACACACAAACCTTACCACTGATATTATGCATAATAGTCCACCAAATCCCAGCTTCAGGGTCTCTAATGAGTCCTGTGTGATTTTTCTGTTACCCGAGAGGTAAGCAATGAGTCGGGAGTTGCCCCCACGCACCTGAGAAACAGCACCTAATAGCAACTCAGGAAACCGTTGCCCAGAAGAACCAGGCTTGGGTCCCCAGCAGAGCCCTTAGGACAAGTTACTGAAACTCTCTGTACCCTGCCATCCTCATTCTTCACCCAGGAACCGGAGCCACGTGTTCCCCACCAACCACTGAATTATGAGGCGCTAACTAGAAAGTAATGAAACCACAAAGTATATTAATTACGTAAAGGGTGAGCCTGTCATTTCCACCAGTGTTAATCCCAAGGATAGCTCTTTTATGTGCCACTTTCAAGTCCAGATTTTAGAAAATCGTTATCTTGGAAATGGATTATCCATTTTGGTATTGGAGGAAGACAGTGCATATGTGCTGGTTGCTTTACTTTTATTTTTTTAGAGGTAATTCTTGATTTATCCAGCAGGGAAAATCCAAAATGGTAGATGTGAAAAAATAATTTAAATTTGCCTTTGGATGTCATTTTTTTATGGTGACACTTGAATATGAATTTCCTTGGATTTTTAAAAATTCATAATAATAATGCCATCATAGGGAAGCTAGAAAAATAATAATGAGAGCCCTAACTTACCGAGCACTTGCTATGTGCCAAGCACTTGATTTGTCTCCTCACATAAAACTTGTAAGTCTTCTATGAGGATAGTGTCACAACCTCCTTTTTACAGATAAGGACACTGAGGTTCAGAGAGGTTGAATAATTCACCCAACATTACACAGCTCCTAAGTGGCTGAACCAGAATTAAGACCCAGTATGGGACTCCAAAACCTGTGCTCTCGATGACCAAGCTATTCCCTGTCATTATAAGGTTCTAGGAATTCCCAAACTTTACCATGCTGCAGAATCCCTTGGTGTGCTTGTTAAAACAGACTGAGGAGACTGCTGGAGCCCACCCTCAAGAGTTCCCGTTTCAGTAGGTCTGGGGCGGGGCCTGAGAAGTGCATTTCTCACAAGTTCCCAAGTGACACCAATGAGGCAAGTCCAGGGACCACACTTTGAGAACCACTGTCCTAGAAGGTGGCAACCACGGCCTACTTATCTAAGTATCAGAAGAGCTTGGCCCATTATCTAGGAGACGAGACACTTCGTAAGTGACTGTTGAATAACTTGCATGCCCACCTAACACTCCATTCTGGCAGAGAAAGTCTTGTTCTTGGGCTGCTGCAGGCTCACGTGACTGAACCTTGTGACACCCCTGTCTTGGTGAGAGCCAAGAGAAGGGTAACATGATGCTCTGTTGGAGAACTGCCTGTCTATGATGCGAAGGGAGCAAGTGGCTTCACTGACCACTGTCTTTCTCCTCCCCCTGCACCCACCCTGTTCCTTCCTTTAATCAGGATGTAGGAAGGTCAACACAAGGGGAAGAGGAAAACTCTTTCCTGGGCTGCATGTTGCTCCCAGACAATGAAGCCAGTTCTTATTCAGTGCCTCTAAATACCCAGGCTGGTGCTGATTCCTGAAGACATATGCCCATGCATGCTGTGACAGGATGTGCTGGTTATCCCCTGAAATCTATTCTTCTCCTTTGCACTGAGTAACAGTGCTCCAGTTTTTAGCCAAGCACTCTGTTGTCAAGATAAAGTTGTATTTTTCAGCCTCCCTTGCATATCGATGTATCCCCACAACTGAAGCAAACATTCCAAGGAGTCTTTGTAAAAAGGAGGGAATGTGCCCTTCTCCACCTTTTCCTGCATCGGGCCACTTCATATGCAATGACTGGAACTCAAGCAGCCATCGAGGACCATGACGTCCAGGGTCATGACCCCTGTGGATGGCAAAGGGTTAAGCAGCAAGGAGCCTGGGACTCTTTCAATTTTGTGGCACCACCAGACAAGATGGATTATCCTCGTCTGTGACCGCTTTTACAAGAGGCAAAATTCCACTTTTATCTTGTTTAGGCCACTGTTAGTTTTCAGGCTCTAGTACACAGATGTTACTAGGCACTGTGATCCAGCTGAAAGACCACAGGACCTGACTGAGTCACTTTCTCACAGTGGATCGATCCTATGGCAAGGCACCTCAGGCCCAGGCCTCAGTTACCCCATCTGTTAAATAGGAAGAAAAATGCATTTTAATTGCTTCAAAACACTTTTGTTTGTGAGACTTGAATTACACGGTCTGGTTCCAATATGCTTTATGAAATACAAAGCCCCACAAAAAGAATGTAAAAGACTTTTATTTCCTACACAAAGGGGAAATTTTATAAAAGAAACAAAGTGGAGGAGGCATGTATGAGAAGTCTATTCTAATTAAGGAGCAGGGGCTGAATCAAACCTTCAGTTTCTCCACTCATCTCTGCCAAGTCACCTCGCCCAATCCCATCCAGGTCATTCTTTATTTTCCAAATGAGAATTTAATTTTGCTCTAACACCATTATTATATCCAAATTAAATATTTATTGGGCTGAATATCAATTGACTTTTAGAAATGTTTGAAATTTATGAGCTAACACAAAGTAACTCAATAATTGTAAATTTCACATCCGAGCTTTGTAATCAATTACTGTTTGGTAATGATATAAATGCACGTTTTTCTCTGGAGACACTGGTCAGCTATAAATTAGATTCTGCACATACAACCAGCTGGCAACATCTCTGCATCAGCTTCGTCTCTTCTGTGGAGTTTCCAAGGCCAGGGATTGATCCCAGGTTGGATTCCCCTAGCCATGCATTTGGACCCCAGTTCACACATCAATCAGCCTCCACCGAGAAAAGACTTAATGACAGCTCACACAAGATATGATTCAGAAGATAAATCACCCGGAAGTAAAACCTCACCACCCAACTCAAAGAGAGGCTGCAGGATATGTAGGTAACAGAGTTAACAAATATGAGGCTACACCATCTTTCATGCACTCATCCACCCAACAAAGAGTTGATTGCCTACTACGTACCATGCACTGTCTACATCAGTGCATGCAACAAAAACATCTGCCCCCCAGAGGGTGAGAATAACGTACAATGCACGGTAAAACAATGATCGAAATCAACAAGCAAATTAAATTGGGCTGAACATCAACTGAGTTTTAGAAACTAAGATTTGAAATTCATGAACTAAGAGAGTGTCGCAAGGTCATAAAGGCTATTAGAAAAACAGCTTTATGAGCTAAGTATTATCCTAATTTTATAAATATAGAAATTATGGCCCAAAGAGAAGAAACACGCTCAAATCAGAATCTAAGTTAGACTGGGGACTTGAACTCAACCTACGAGAAGCCAGTTTCTAACCTTTCCCTACTACCCACACTGCATGAGCCAACTTTGACCTCATTTCTCATTTCTGAAGAATAGAAATTCCTGCTAATAAACTCCCCCATGTCA
This sequence comes from Tamandua tetradactyla, assembly GCF_023851605.1. Lineage (NCBI taxonomy): Eukaryota > Metazoa > Chordata > Mammalia > Pilosa > Myrmecophagidae > Tamandua > Tamandua tetradactyla. The sequence goes on along the minus strand of NC_135327.1, from coordinate 9,021,477 downwards.
CTGAGAGACACTTCTACGGCACAAAGAAGGTCATGATTAAAGGAACGCCCAGTAGCTAGAGTGGAGAGTGGACACTTAGCCCCCATCAAGCACCTACCAGCTTAGAGCTAGACTCGGCTCGGGCAAAAATCTCATTTTAATTTCTGCGTGATAAATGCTGGCATTATTTTCACTCTGAAAGAACCTTTAAGTAATTGTGTGCATCACTGTTCGTTTGAAACCCATTGTTTGTCTTTGTAGGCCTGGCCAGCTCTAAGAGAATGCATTATAAATTTGGCTTCTATTAAAACCAGGCCTGGTAGAAGGGGGATTCTGAAGCCCTTGGGGAGACCTCTGTCACAAACCCACAGAATCTGGTAATTGATTAGACAGCTTTTAAGTGAGCTCTGTGATTACATTTTGAATTCTTTTATATTAATTATTAAAGGCAAATTATGTTGTTGAAAAGGAAAGCCATAGAAAGATGGTAATTTAATGAACTAGGTTAAATAGGTTAGAGAGGCATTCTGGGTAAGGTAATTGACTTAAAAAGTGAACAGCATCTGGGAGAAGGTTTGTCAAAAATGGATTTAAGTGACTGAAAACCGTGTATCTAGTCACTACTTGTGTGTAGCCTGAAGATAAAAACAAAGTCTTGAGAATTTGGTAGAATTTGACCAATTCCGAAGGAAAGGAGGTTTTGTCAGGCCTGTGGCACATGCCCACTGGCACAGCCTTCCTGCACTGCTGGCACTTTATCTTTTTCAGTGGAAGAGTTCACGTGAGAAAAAAATAATTCACGAAATGACCCTTTTTCTTGGGTTGTTCCTTTTTAAAAGAGATGCCAGTACTTCCAGGCAATATGGAAGGATGCTACAAAAGCCAAAGCACAGGCTTTACAAACACTGTATTATCTAAACCCTGGAAAATGGCCTTTGGTTTTGAAAATGATACCACCACCTCAGGCCCTTCCCAATCTTCCTTCCACTCTCAGCAGAAGGAGGCGGCAGCTCATGATCACATCGTCTTGGCAGAAAGGATGAGAATTCTACTTTACCAGCTTTGGTGGCATCAACTACTAGCACTAAGCATTTATGGAATTCTTCCTCTGAGCCTGGGTCCCAGAACCTTCATGTGAGGGAGCGCTGCCCAGGAGAGCCACCCAGCCAGGGGCATCTGTACTGCATTTTGTATGAGCAAGAAATAGACCTATGATTATTCTTTTCACTTCTTCTTCCCATGGCAATAGGAAATGAAATAAGGCAAGCTTGAAATATTGGTGGGGTAGGATTACTTATGGTCGTGAGCTTTTTTCCCCTCCTTGGGACTCCTCCTAACCCCTAAGTGAAAAAAGATTTGCAATCACCATAAAGGCTAATGGTAGAACACAGCTAAGACATATCACTACCCTGGTGTACCTGCTGGCATTAACACGAGCCAGAGACAGAAGCTGCAGACGGGAGGACCTGCCACCCCTGGCAAGCTCCCTGGCCAGCCCCTAGCCATGTTCTCACAGCCAGGAACATCAGCCAGACGGGTGACAGAGCAGAAAACCCAGGTTATCATATCAACACACAGCTCAGCACACACGTGGCCAACCTGAGCCTGGTAAGAGACCTGGGGGCTGGGGTCGAGATGGAAGATGTCCCTCTCCCACTCGGGATTCCAAAGGGAATCTCATTATGGGAAAGTGTACAGTCTGGGGGGAGAAGGTCTGAGGCTTTCTCTGTCTTTCCATGCCATGCGTGGGCTAATCTCTACCTCTCACCTGGCTTGCTCACATCTCCCCTTAATTGATTGGTTATCTCAGTTTTCTTCCCAAGGTTGTGTATCTGGATACTCGGGGATATTGCCCCGCTCTTGCACACTGACAACTGCCCTGAAATAAAACGAGCTTGGAAGGGCATCATATTTTCTGCAGCGGTGGTGATGGCCTGGTTTGAAGATCATTGGTCCCTCACGCCTGAGCATGGGATGGCAATGTGAGTTAGATATGCTGTCCCAGAAAACACGCAAGCTGGAGTCAAAAGTCCTGGTTCCTGGCTGCTGAGAAGGGACGTGAAAGTAGAGTTTTCCACAGAAGGTAACTTTGGACACACTTCGGCACTTTGAAAAGTTCGCAGACTTTTATAGAATCTTTATGGAATCCCTAGATTCCATAGTTCTAGAGATAAAACCTTTTATCCAGTATGTTGACAATGAATTTCCAAACTACACATATCATATCAGAATAAGTGCACCTTCTTCACAATAATAAACTACATGTAATTAAATTATATATATGCATTCATATAATATTATATGTGGTTAAAGATATGGACACAAAGATATAGATATGCAGAGAGAGAGAAAGAGAGAGACTTTCTGCCCAACCGTCCTAGAAAACTGTCAGCTAACTGAGGGTCCTCTATGAGGTTCCTGCTTCTTATTACTACCACCTGGCCCCATTCCCATCCAGGTCATTAGTAAATATTAGTTCAGGGAAGGTTGGATGCTTGGTTCTGGACCCTAACTCCCTAAAGAGGATGGGAGTGTGGGAGGAAGGAACAGCTGGCTTCCCGAGCATTCCCGCTTTGCCCTTCCAAAGGCTCGAAGCTGCACTGTGTGAGGACAGAAGGCAGAGTTTGATCCCTGATGTCAGGGCTACTCCTCGAAGCTGCACTGTGTGAGGACAGAAGGCAGAGTTTGATCCCTGATGTCAGGGCTACTCCTCAGGGTCCTTCACGTTGTGCCTGCAAAGGGAGCCCTGCAAGAGGGCATGGGGGCTGCACTTAGCCAGGTGGGCTGCACCTGCTGGCACAGCCCCTCCTCCTAACGTGCACACAGACCACATAACTAGCTGCAGCCTGGCCTCACCTGCCTTTCCTGACCCCACTTTTTTTTCCTGGAAAAAAGCAACAAATATGTGATTCTTTCCAGACTGCCTCCCTTCCCCTTGTTGCCAAAAAGAAAGCTGCCTTTAGCTGTATAGATTCTCCTTTGCCTCCACTTCCCCTTCCCCTCCCCAAAAAGTTCTTGGAGGATTTTTTGATACCGAATCAATAGAAAATAAAGAAAGAGACACAGCTAGAGAGGCAGAGAACAAAAGGGAAGAATTTAGGCCACAAAAGCTAAGCTGACCCATGTAACAAAGACATTACTAGTGGGGAGAAGAGCAGGACGAAAAGGGGAGAAGAAAGTTGTGACACAGACATGAAGATCCTCATTCATATTCTTCGAGAGCTGTGAGTAAATAGTTAAATGTCCTCTTAATTATCTTTGTGCTTCCAGAACACAATGTCATTCGGTCTAAACCACACGGTTTTAGTGGTTTGTAAAGATTACATTTCACTAAGCCAGAAAGTGGAAAACTTCTGGAACATACTGCCTTGTCCACCACCCACTCCCCATCCCTGGCATAAAGTTCATGAGGTAGAGGCAGAAATGTAAAGAAACCTCTTTCCAAGGCATGGGACTTGTCTAAAAGCCAGATCTGCTAACCAATCCAATAGCTATGGGCCTGAAGAGATCAATCACTACACATGCTATGAAAAACAATTACCCCTTCCTGTTCCTCAATAAACAACTTCTTAAAAGGTAGGAGGGGGACAGGAATTATTTTTTTTATATACTATAAAACAAAAGAAAAGTATCAAGAAACTTTGGAGCCACACACCTTTGAAAACAATCTACTGAAAGTCTTAGAGTAAAAGAGACCAGTAGCTCCATGATTCAGTGCAGAGACTTGGAAGGAGAGAGGAGGAAAAGATGAAAAAGCAACCAGACTGGGTGAGATGAAGAATTTCCAAGAAACAAACAAAAAGGCATGTAAGGTACTGAAAGCAATATAGTTTTTAAAAATCAATGAAACAGAAAAAAAAAGAACAGAAACAAGACGAAGTATAAAACAATGTAATTCATCATATACTTGGCTTTTTAAATCAGTGGGGATAAGACAAATCTTTAATAACATGCAGGGACAGCTGGCTAAGCATGTGGTCACAAATGCACTTAGGTCCTCCAGCTCTCACCTACACCAGCATGACCTCGGTTTCTCCAGGCCATACCTGTCCGGGGCACAGGTAAAAAGACATTCATGGTAGTACTTCAATAATTTTGGCTCCGGTCTTACCGCTGATAAAGCACCTCCAGCCCCTGAGAAGTACCCCAAGGACTCCTTGCGTATTGTAACCCCACAGGTCCTAGGCTGCCTCAGGCTCATCCCCACTGTCAATGGCAAGCCCTGGCACGGCTTCACAGACAGCACCCCAGATGTCCTGAGGACAAGTTTCACTATTGGTCATGACAAAATTGGGAAGAGGTGCTCTCCCTGGAAGGGTCATGCTTTGTTCCAGGACAGCACTGCTTTTTCCCAGTATGTTGCAGACTTCAATAAAATGACTTTCATACTCTTTTCACTTTTAGGAATTTTCTAATTTTTCCATAATGATTATGTGTGACTTCTGTTTTAGTTTTCTAACTGCCGGAAGGCAGTATACCAGAAATGGAATGGCTTTTTAAAAGAGGAATTTAATAAGTTACTAGTTTGCAGTTCTAAGAGTATGGGAGAAGACTCTTAGAACTAAGACTGAGAAAATGTTCCAATTAAGGCAATTCTATAAAAACGTCCAAATTAAGGAGCCAACAAGAGGTTACCTTCTCTCAAGAAAGGCCGATGACGTTCAAGGTTTCTCTCTCAATTGGAAAGGTACATGGTGAACATGGCAATCTCTAGCCTCCTCTCCAGGCTTCTTGCTTCACGAAGCTCCCCCAGGGGCATATTCCTTCATCTCCAAAGGTCTGGGCGACTCTGTAGTTCTCACATCTCTGCTGCTCTCGTCATTCTCAAGCTTTCCCCAAAATGCTTCCTCTTTGAAAGGATTCCAGTAAAGTAATCAAGGCCCATTGGCAATGGGTGGAGTCACATCTCCCTCTAATCTAAGGTTAATACCCACAGTCAGGTGTCCCATCTCCATGGAGATAACTTAATCAAGTTGCCAACCTATAGAGCTGAATAGAGATGAGAAGAAATAGTTGCTCCCACAAGATTGATTAGGATTAGAACAAGGCTTTTCTAGGGTACATAAATCCTTTCAAACTGGCACAACTTCTATAACAATAACAAAAGTAACATAACAGAATTTCCCTTAATTAAATTTGTTTTGAAAATGTTTTATTTTCCATTTAAAACAAACATATCCTCCTTGTTATCAAAGAATCATCCCTCAAAAAATCTTTCAACCTAGATTGGCTCCTAGGTGATTTCTTTCAAACCTTTATGGAGCATTCATTTCCTCTGTTATTTAAGCAACATTTCATTTTTAAAACAAAGTCAGCAGAATACTAATAACAGGACTTCATAAAGACCAGGAATAAAAAAAATATCTCCAAACCAATCTAACTTATAAAAATATAAACAAAAATTCTAATTAGAAACTAGATAAACCATTTTTAAAAATAACATACAATACCCTAATAGGGTTCATCAAAGAACAGACTCTATTAAAATAATCACCATATTAATATTTTAAACAGCAAATATTTGATGGTGAACTCAACAGATATCAAAAATTCATGTAATTAAATTCCTCTTCCATAACTAAGTTAATAAGAAAAAAATTCAAACAATTAAAATAAAGGACTCTTGCTTAGCCCATTTAAAAAGTCACACCCATACTCACAATCACAATCACCACCACTACATCACAAAATAATCAGCACCAGATCTAAGGGAAAAACTCTAGAAGTGTCCCCATCAATGAAAGGAAAAAGTACAGACGCCATTATCACCACTGCTACTTAACATGGTACTCTAAGTGCTATTTCGATGCAACTAAAGAAGAACAAAATAAGTGGCATATAACAGAAAAGAGACAGAAAAACCATTTTCATTTGTAGCTGATAACTATATACTTGAAAACCCCAAATGAATCAACTGAAAGCTAACAGAAAAAAAAAGAGATTTCACTAAGACAGTTGGATAAAAAAAAAAAAAACACATAAAAAAGCAATAGCCTCTTACAGCAAAAATACATTTTAAAAAGATGCCTCTCAAAATAATAAAAAATAAACAAAATATGTAAGAATGAATTTTTACCCAAAAAAAAATGCAAAACCCTGGAGGATTTTTACTGAGGACAAATAAGAAATCACTGAATCTACTGAAAATGTTAATCTTGGATAATTTATAATATGCAAGCTTGTAACAATGTAGAAGTGATACCAAACTCCTAATTTATGAGCCTTGAAAATGTGACTCAAAAATTCAACTGGAAGAATAAATTCAGTAAGAACGGCCAGGGACAAAATTCTGAAAACATGATTACTTTAAGGAATGGCGGGGAACTTGCCCTGCTAACTAATAAAACATATTATAATGCTTTAGTGTAGGAAGAGACAAAGAGATAGAACAGAACAGGATATCCAGACATTAAGCTGAATGTATAAGAAACAATAAGATGAAACAGCCATTTCAAATTAATGAAGGACATAGGGGGGCTTTAATAAATGATGTTAGGACAATTAACCAGTCATTTAGAAAACTGGGATCAAAGATAAAAACTGGAGGATAAGGTAAAGTATTTTATTGCTTTGGGATGGATAATGCAGTTTTTAGCATGAAAGCAAGTCCAGAAACCATGAATAAAAAGAATGACTATTTTGATCACATAGAAAATAAACTGTGTGGAAAGAGACAGCACAAATACAGCTGAAATATGTTTCATGTTTACGATGGAGGTGGGAAAGCAGAGGGAGCACTAACTGGAAGAAGACATGAGGGGATGCTGGAAAGATTCTATATCTTGGGCTGGATGGTGGTTTCATGGGTGCTTACATATGTAAAATTCATCAAGCTATACAGTCAAGATTTGTGCCTTTTATCATTTAAGTTATGCCTCGATAAAAAGGAAAAAATAATAAAGGGAATAAATCAAGCATTTATCTTGTCTTTCCTGTAAAGACTATATTTCAGGGTAAGCCAAGAATTAATGAAGGAAAATTCTCCTTCATACAAAAGTTACAACTAATAATTGTAAAGGGGATGGAAGAATTAGAAACTCACCATTTTTCAATCCTTAATCAAAATAATTGATCTAGACAACTTCCGTCAATGGCTGTTAAAAACATTAGGTCAGTGGTTCTCAAACTCTAGTTGGCATTGGAAGGGTGCGTTAAAATGCAGACAGCTGACCCCATGCCCTGAGCATCTGATTCAGGTGATCTAGGGGGCCCAAGAATTTGTACACCAAAGAAGTGCCCAGGCGATGATGGTACAAGCACACTTTGAGAACCACAAGAGTAGATAGAACACAAGCTGATGGAGAAAGTTATAATGGAAAAATAGGGTTGACAACACCAAAATTTGCTGATCAATCTGTACTTCAATCTATCAGAAATGAGAGAACAGATGAACATGATAAATAATACCATAAAGACACAGTCACCCAAATCCAGGCGATGGGAAATCCTACCAAACAAATGACCCAGATTCTTCAGCAAATAAATGCCACAAAAAAAACAGACAGCACAGGGGTAACTGTTATAAATGAAAAGATCTTTTTGGATACTCTGTCAAGTTACTTATTTTTTTGATCGAGAAAATCAAGAAAATTTTATGATATTTAAAAAGTACTGTTAATGTTGGATGTGATAAAAAATTAATGTATAAACTTTTTTGAACTTCTCATCTGTTAGACAGTTTTAACACTTCTTGGCTGGATAGTTCTTTATTAGGAGAACTGTCTCTGCATTGCAGGATATTTTGCAGCATCCCAGGCTTCTACCCACCAGATGCCACTAGCATGCACACGCGCGCGCGCACACACACACACACACACACACACACACACACACACACACACACACCTCTGCCAGTTGTAACAACCAAAACTGTCTGCAGACATTGCCAAATGTCCCCTGGGGCAAAATTGCCTACAGTTGAGAACAACTCAGATATATCATCTGAAAATTTTGTAAATGAAGCAATGCGTCTGGGCTTTCTTTTAAAATATTCTAGAAAAACAAATGGGGAATGGGGGGAGATGAAACTAGAAAAGCAGAATGTGGATAATTGTACATAACTATTGTTATTCTAGTCTCTATGCTTTAGATATGGCTGAACACTTCTTATAGAAAAAAGAGTTTTTGAAAAAATGAAGAAAAAATGAAGAGAAATTAGATACGACAAATAAAATCCAAAAAGCAAAATGGTAGAAGAAAGTACTGCCCGTACAGTAATAACACTAAATGTTAATGAATTAAACTCCCCAATCAAAAGACATAGACTGGCAGAATGGATTAAAAAACAGGACCCATCTATGTGCTGTCTACAGGAAACACATCTTAGACCCAAGAATAAACATATGTTGACAGTGAAAGGTTGCAAAAAGATATTCCATGTTACAACAATCAGAAAAGAGCAGGAGTAGCTATACTAATATTGAACAAATTAGACTTCAAATGTAAACCAGTTAAAAGAGACAAAGAAGGACACTATGTATTAACAAAAGGAACACTTCAACAAGAAAACATAACAATCACAAATATTTTTGTACTGAGCCAGAAAGCTCCAAAATACATGAGCCAAACACTGAAAAGAGAAATAGACACATCTATCATATTAGTTGGAGATCTCAATGCCCCACTCTCATCAATGGACAGAACATCTAGACAGAGGATCAATAAAGAAACAGATAATTTGAATAATACAATAAATGAGCTAGACTTAACAGACATTTATAGAACATTACACACCATGACAGCAGTATACACCTTTTTCTCAAGTGCTCATGGATCATTCTCAAGGATAGACCATATGCTGGGTCACAAAGCAAGTCTCAATAAATTTAAAAAGATTGAAATCATATGAAACATTTTCTCAGATCATAAAGGAATGAAGTCGGAAATCAATAATTGGCAGAGTGCCAGAAAATTCACAAATATATGGAGGCTCAACAACACACACTTAAACAGCCAGTGAGTCAAGGAAGAAATTACAAGAGAAATCAGTAAATATCTCAAGGTAAATGAAAATGAAAACACAACATATCAAAATTTAAGGGAGGCAGCAAAGGCAGTGCTAAGTGGAAAATTTATTGCCCTAAATGCCTATATCAAAAAAGAAGGAGCAAAAATTGAGAAATTAATTGTCCACTGGGAAGAACTAGAAGAAGAACAGCAAACTAATCCCAAAGCAAGGAAAAGGAAAGAAATAACAAAGATTAGAGCAGAAATAACTGAAATTGAGAACATGAAACAATCAAGATACTCAATACAACCAGAAGTTGGTTCTATGAGAAAATTAATAAGGTTGATGGACCCTTAGAAGGTTGACAACAAGAAGAAAAGAGAGGATGCAAATAAGTAAAATCAGAAATGGAAGAGGAGACATAACCACTGACCCTGCATAAATAAAGGAGGTGATGAGAGGATACTATGAAATAAACTAGACAATGCAGATGAAATGGACAACTTCCTAAAAAGGCATGAACAACCAACATTGACTCAAGAAGAAATAGGCGACCTCAACAAACCAATCACAAGTAAAGAAATTAAATCAGTCATTATGAAGCTCCCCAAAAAGAAAAGTCCAGGACCAGATGGCTTCACATGTGAATTCTACCAAACATTCAAGAAAGAATCAGTACCAATCCTGCTCCTGCTCAAACTCTTCAAAAACATTGAGGAGGAGGGAAAGCTATCTAACTCATTCTACGAAGCCAACATCACCTTCATTCCAAAGCCAGACAAAGATATTACAAGAAAAAAAATTACAGACCAATCTCTCTAATGAATATTAGATGATTCTAATCTAATTAGAATATTAAACTAATATTAGATGCAAAAATCCAAAACAAAATTCTTACAAATCAAATCCAGCAGCACATTAAAAGAATTAAACACCATGACCAAGTAGGATTCATCCCAGGTATGCAGGGATGGTTCAACATTACAAAATCAATTAATGTAATACACCATATCAACAAATCAAAGCAGAAAAACCAATGATCATTGCGATTGATACAGAAAAGGCATATGACAAAATTCAACATCCTTTCCTGTTGAAAACACTTCTAAGGGCAGGAATAGAAGGGAACTTCCTTAACATGATAAAGGGAATATGTGAATATGAAAAACCTACAGCTAACATCAACCTCAATGGGGAAAAACTGAAAACTTTCCCCATTTTCCAAAACTGAAAAACTGAAAGATTAGGAACAAGACAAAGATGTCCACTATCACCACTGTCATTCAACATTGTGTTAGAAGTTCTAGCCAGAGCAATTAGACAAGAAAAAGAAATACAAGGCATCAAAATTGGAAAGGAGGAAGCAAAACTCTCAATGTTTGCAGATGATATGATACTATATGTCAAAAACCCAGAAAAATCCACAGCAAAACTGCTAGAGCTAATAAATGAGTGGAACAAAGTGGCAGGTTACAAGACCTCAACACTCAAAAATCTGTAGTGTTTCTATACACTAGTAATGAACAATCTGGGGGGGAATCAAGAAAAAAATTCCATTTACAATTGCAACAAAAAGAATAAAATATTTAAGAGTGAATTTAACTAAGGATACAAAAGACCTATACAAAGAAAACTATAAGAAATTGTTAAAAGAAATCACAGAAGACCTAAATAAATGGAAGGCATACCATGTTTATGGACTGAAAGACTAAATATAGTTAAGGTGTCAATTCTACCTAAATTGATTTACAGATTTAATGCAATACCAATTAAAATTCCAAAAACTTACTTTTCAGAAATAGAAAAACCAATAACCAAATTTATCTGGAAGGGCAGGGTGCCCTGAATAGCTGAAAGTATCCTGAAAAAGAAAAATGAAGTCGGAGGTCTCACGCTACCTGACTTTAAGGCGTATTACGAAACAACAGTGCTCAAAACAGCATGGTACTGGTATAAAGAAAGATATATTGACCATTGGAACAGAAATAGAGTGTTCAGATATAGACCCTCTCATCTATGGACAACTGATCTTTGATAAGGCAGTCAAGCCAACTCACCTGGGACAAAACAGTCTCTTCAATAAATGGTGCCTAGAGAACTGGATATCCACATGCAAAAGATTGAAAGAGGATCTATATCTCATACCCCATACAAAAATTAAATCAAAATGGATCAAAGACCTAAACATTCAATCTAAGACCATAAAACTTTTAGAAGGAAATATCTTATAAATCTTATGATAGGAGGCAGTTTCCTAGACCTTATACCCAAAGCACAAGCACTGAAGAAAGAAAGAAATGGGAACTCCTTAAAATTAAACACTTCTGTACATCAAAGAAATTCATCAAGAAAGTAAAAAAGACAACCTACACAATAGGAGACAATATTTGGAAATGATAAATCAGATAAACATCCAGTATACAGAATATATGAAGAGATTGTTCAACTCAACAAGACAGACAGACAACCCAATTACAAAATGGACAAAAGACATGAACAAACACATCTCAGAAGAGGAAATACAAATGGCCAAAAGGTACATGAAAAGATGCTATTAGGATAGCTATTAAGATGGCTATTAGTGAAATGCAAATCAAAACCACAATGAGATATCATTTCACACCCACCAGAATGGCCATTATCAATAAAACAGAAAATGACAAATGCTGGAGAGGATGTGGAGAAAGAGGCACACTTATCCACTGCTGGTGGGAATGTCAAATGGTACAACCACTGTGGAAGGCAGTTTGGTGGTTCCTCAGGCAGCTAAGTAAAGAATTGCCATATGACCCACCAATACTATTGCTAGGTCTCTACTCAGAGGACATGAGGGCAAGGACACAAATGGACATTTGTACACCAATGTTTATAGCACCATTATTTACAATTGCCAAGAGATGAAAACAGCCTAAATGTTCAACACCAGACAAGTGGCTAAACAAGCTGTGGTATATACATACGATGGAATATTACACAACTGTAAGACAGAAAAAGTTATGAAGTATGTAATAACATGGATGGACCTTAAGGACGTTATGCTGAGTGAGACTGGCAAGAAACAGAAGGACAAATACTGCATGGTCTTACTGCTATGAGCTGACATTCGTGAATGAACTTGGAAAACTTCAGTTGGTAACAGAGACCATCAAGAGATAGAAATAGGGTAGATACTGGGTAATTGGAGCTGAAGGGATACAGATTGTACAACAGGACTGATTGTAAAAATTCAGAAATGGATAGCACAGTACTACCTAACTGTAATACAATAATGTTATAACACTGAAAGAAGCTGAATGTGAGAATGATAGAGGGAGGAGGCCTGGGGGCACAAATGAAATCAGAAAGAAAGATAGACAATAAAGACTGAGATGGTATAATCTAGGAATGCCTAGAGTGTATAATGACAGTTACTAAAAGTACAAATTTAAGAATGTTTTTGCATGAGGAAGAACAAAAGAATGTCAATACTGCAGGGTGATGAAAACAAACGGTAATTAATATTTTAAAACAAATTTGCATGTGAGACTAAAGCAAGAAAATGCTTATTTGATACAAAATTTATATTTTGATTAATATAACTTATTTGGACAGCTTAATTGAACACCATAGTATATGGAACCGTGAGTAGGGCATGAGATTTTGGATGTTTGTCCAGCGTGATGGCCCAATAAATTCCAGAGTGATTTGAACAGTGAACAAAAAGTATTTGTAAATTCCCCTTAGGGGAATGGTGAGAAAGGAGGAAAATTCAACTTCATATTCTCACAAGCAGTGGGGACAACCAAAGCAATAGGCTGAGCCCCCAATCTTGGGGTTTGTTCATATGAAATTTAACCCTGCAAAGGATAGGCTAAGCATACTTAAAATTAGGCCTAAGAGTCACCCCCAAGAGAACCTCTTTTGTTGCTCAGATGTGGCCTCTCTCTCTCTCCAGCCAGCACGTTAGTAAACTCACTGCCCTCCCCCTCTCTAAGTGGGACATGACTCCCAGGGGTGTGGACCTTGCTGGCAACGTGGGACAGAAATCCTAGAATGAGCTGGGACTCAGCATCAAGGGATTGAGAAAATCTTCTGGACCAAAAGGGGGAAGAGCAAAATGAGACAAAGTGTGTCAATGGCTGAGAGATTCCAGAGTCGAGAGGTTATCCTGGAGGTTATTCTTAAGAATAATATAGGTATCACCTTTTTAGTTAAGGTGTAATGGAGAGGCTGGAGGGAAGTGCCTGAAAATGTAGAGCTGTGTTCCAGTAGCCATGTTTCTTGAAGATGATTGTATAATGATATAGCTTTCGCAATGTGACTGTGTGACTGTGAAAACCTTGTGTCTGATGCTCCCTTTATCTACCTTATCGACAGATGAGTAAAACATATGGATTAAAAATAAATAAATAACAGGGAACAAATGTTAAAATAAATTTAGTAGATTGAAATACTAGTGATCAATGAAAGGGAGTGGTAAGGGGTATAGTATGTATCGATTTTTTTTTCCTGTTTTCTTTTTATTTCTTTTTCTAAATTGATGCAAATGTTCTAAGAAATTATCATGATGATGAATATACAACTATTGTGATGATATTTTGAGTTGCTGATTATATATGCAGAATGGAATAATCATATGGTAAGGTTTGTGTTTGTATGTTGATATGTTTAATAAATAAAATTTTTTAAAAATAAAATAAATTTTAAAAAATGTATGCACATACAAAGCAATACTGTAAAACATATTTTGACAGCTGTTCATGACAAGAAGTGGAAAAAAACAACAGGTCACCAGGCAAACTGTACTCTTTGATCCCATTTTGATAAAAGAGAGACAGAGAGACTCAAATGTATGAGCCAAAATGTTTTTAGTAATGGTCCCTGAGGCTGTAGGGCAATATTTTTCTTGTTCTCAACCGCAGTTTTCAAATTCTTCCACATGAACATATATTACTTATTCTATGTAAACAAACAGAATAAAGACTAATAAAGAAAAAGGGACTGAAAAAAAAAAGAAAAGAAAAAGGGACTGTACTGTCAGCCAGGAAGGAAACAGAACTATTCAAAGCAAACACAAAATCTCCAAAAGCACAACAAGCAGGCACCATTCAGTGCAAGGACAGAGACAACTCATCTGTCCCTAAGGAAATGTCACATTAACACACGCAAGTTCTGTGTGTGTGTGTGTGTGTGTGCTCCCTTTATCTACCTTATCGACAGGTGTGTTTCCTGCCTGACCTTGAGGAATTTGAGTGCCATTTGATCTCCCCTGTTTCAGAAGGCAGAGTCCCATGAAATGAATTTTAGAAAGGCTTTTCTCTAAACAGAAAATGATATTTTCTCTGCCAGGCAAACATTTAGACTGGTTAAAGTTTTTAAAATAATCATTTTGGTGCTAAAATCCAAAGCCAGATGTCAAACTCGGCTATTAAGCTAGACTCGTGCCCCTGAGGTTCTTGGTGGCTGGGGTTTTGCTCTGCTGCTTTTCCAAATCTAAATTATTTGCTATTTAATCACCTGTTGCTTTGGCTCACCTGAGGGACTCGAGCCTAGCTTTGGCACACGTCATTAATGGTGAGCCAGAGTCCCCAGTTTTAGGATTCCTGCTGCATTATCTGGCCTAAATCTCAGTCCCCTTCCTGTCTGTCCCTCCCACCCGCCACAGCCTCCAGTGAAACCACCTCCCTTGACACTCATTCCTTCTCACTTAAATGCAGGCCCCAGGACGACAAAGACTCTGCCACCTTTGCTGCTGTGTCCCTGCCTGGAAGGAGGCCTGGTGCTTAGTAGATGCTCAATAAATCATTACCGAAAGAGGGACGGAATCACGTTCCTCTCCCCTTTCCTGACTTTCAGACTCCCTGGGGAATCGTGTTTTCGTGGCTGTCAATTGGGCCTGAGTTATCAGCAGCCTCAGATTCCATCAGCATGCCGCTTACCCTCTTCTGCTGAGTTCACAAAGATGTTAGTACAAACCCCTGCTCCGCGCCCCCTGCCTCCGCACAATGCACACATGTGCGTGCACACATACACATATACACACCGCACCTCCGCAACACCCCCAGGCATCACCCCCACCCCCAGCCCTGGTGAGATTCAGGGCTCACGCCTTGCCTGCCTGCTCAATTTCATTGTCTTCTTAATAAAACTCATTAATTTCCAGAGTTAAAATTCATGAGGCAGCGGAAGTAACATCTACATCCATAGCTGCTGCTCAGTTCCCTCTAGCTGCAGACTTTCTTATTCTGCCCACAAAGGCTCCCAGCATTACTTGAAGACTTTTCCCAGGTCTTCAGCAGCCCACAGCACACTTTGCTGCTCCTCCCAGATGTCTTCTGATCAACTCACTCCAGTGTTTGGTGCGAGAACTCACATCAGATCCTGGACCAGGCCAGCCCTCTGCTAACCACCCTCTCTCCATCTCCTGGCCGACATGGGTCCCCTCATCCCACACCGTCTTCCAGTCACCCGTAAGAGATCTAATCCAACCTCCTCCTTGAGAGAAGGGGGAACTGAGGCCCAGACAGGTGAACGGGCCCGTCAAGGGGGACACGGTGGGTGAGGGACAGTACAGGGACTGCAACCAAGTCCCCGACCCCAAAAAGCCCAGTTTTCCTTCTCCGGATCAGGAGCTGACAAATTACAGCCTGCACCCCAAATCCCCTCTCCACCTGTTTTTGTGGGTCAAGTATACTGGAATACAGCCCCCCACCCCTGTTTGTTTCTGCATTGGCCACAGCTGCTTTCAGCTACAATGGCAGGGCTGGGGCTGAGTCGCGCAGACAGGGATTCTGCAAGTCTAGAATATTCGCTCTCTCACAGCTTCCGGAAATTTGCCTGCAGCCCCGCTAGAGGATTCAGAAGACGAGGAAGGAGGGAGAGGAAAAGCCATGCAAGAAAGGAAGCCTTGCAGGGAGGAAGCCCTGCAAGATCCGGCTGAGCAAGGCGAGTGGCTCTAGATGGGAACAGGGAGACCCCGTTGCCTCTCTGCTCCTCTCCCATCAGCTACCCTGACTCCCCCTTCACAAGGGCTGCAGCACCACCCCACTTCAGTGACCTCAGCTGTCCCCTCAACACGCACACGCACGCGTGCATGCATACACACACACACACACAAGCCGAGTTCCCGGATGGCGTGGCCTCCACAGGCAGGGCTGGAATATGACACTCAGATGCCAGCACAGGAGCCTGTGGACTCCACAGCTCAGCAAGGGCCAAAAGGCCCAGGCCAGGCCTGCGGGACAGAAGGCTTCCCCACTTCCTAAGAAAAAGCCCGGTTTCGGAAGTCAGGCTGCTGGCTGTGCATCCTGCTGCAGCCTCACCAGCTGGTGACCTGGATCGAATCATTTCATTTCCTTGAGCCCACGGTTCCAGCTATAAAACTATGTGACAGCAATCTGTGCCTGCCAGTGCTGTGACAATTCCATGGGCTCACCCCGCAGTGAGTGCTGGGTGAGCGGGAAAGGGTGGCATGCTCTTCACAGCTGGGCGACTCATGCAAGTCACACTCAAGGGTCCAGAAAAGTCTGACACATGTGATCTGAAGCAGGCTGCTTCCTGCCCAATGGCATCATCCACTCCAAGGACAGCGCTCAGGAAGGCATAGCCCAGAGGCAGCTGGCTGGGCTGGAGCCAGCTGCTCCTGCAGGCCGCTCCACTCAGCCATGAAGAGAGGGCTCAGCACCCTGTGGGAGCAGCAGGGCAGCTCTGGGCTTAGGCAGACCTGTGCTCCTCCTGCCCCTGTCCTGGCAGATACGAGCCTACAGTCCTGAGCAAGCCATAGATTCTCCCTGAGCCTCCATTTCCTCATTTACAAACCAATCCCAGCATCAATCCCACAGGGCCACTGAGAGCACCGAATGAGACAGAATTCCTGAGGACCTCAGCACCGGGTACAGGCAGGTGTCCTGCATAAACGACCCTGGGCCATGGCCATTACATGGATAAATCTCGGGTCAGGAAAAGTCCTCCAATGTCCTCGGAGCCCTGCGCCTTCAAGGCTTAGTCCAGGCAGCTCCTCCCTCCCTGCCTTCCCCACCCCAGCCACACGCCCGGCCCAGGGTGCAGACTCCCTCATGGCTACACTAGCCGGCCACGCTCCTCTCATGCGTCAGGGTTTGTCAACACGTGGCCAGGCATCCGCAGAGCGATCATCATGCTAAAGCAAGAACAAAGATCGGTGAGCAGTGCCCCGAAGCCAGAGCCAGCCCCCCAGGTGCCTCCCTGTGTGACCCTGGGAGAGCCACGGACCCCCTCTGGACCCAAATTCACCCACCTGTAGAGCAGGGCTTGGAGCAGGTACTCACCAAATCTCTCCCTCCTGGCAGATAGCTCCAATGTCTCCATGAAGCTGTTGCAAAGTTGCCCGGTGTATTTGGTAATTCCATTGCCAACTCCCACCAAAATAAATCCACGTAATCTGACAGAATAACATGGTGGCACCAGCAAGGAGTGCTGCTCCGCCAGTAACACTACCAAAGAACTCAGCTGGGCCTTGTGAATTCCTCGGTAATCCTGGCTCCCTCCCTACCGCTTATCTGCCCATTTTCTCACGCCTTTCTCCTGCCCGGTTATCTCTAAATCCTTATTTTCCCTGTCTTTGCCTGCACGGAAGCACGCTCCAGCACCCCCGCACCCCCTGCTCTTTCGCAGTCCTTGGCGGCGGCGGCATCCTGGTCCCGGCCACTTCCCAGTGGAATGACAGGCCCCGGAGCACCTGCCGGCCTCAACGCCCCGCCCCGTGGCCACCCAGACCCCCAGCACCCCAGAGCGCACTCCTCAGGCAGCCCACACCTCCCAGCACGACCCCAACATTCCAACTGCCTAACGCTGCACCCACCCCCACCCCCGGGAAGCCCGCGGCCCAGCCTGGGGAGAGTGCAAGTCTCGCCAGACTCAGGCCACAGCCAGGCGCCCTACTCCTCGAATTCTCTGGTCAGGTAGGCAGCGGAGGAGGAAACCAACTTGTAAGGCCCCCAAGGGGGTCCCTCAAGGCCTGGAACTGAGATAAGACCCCAAAGGCAGTGCTTCCGGCCCTCTGCCACGCAGGGTCCGTCCCCTCCCGCTCTGGGGACTGGAGCTGGAGCAACGACAGCCACAGGCACCCCTGGCTCCCTGCAGGACAGGGCCTTCAGGGGACTTGGTAAACAGAAGCAGTATTTTACATACTTCTAAATGAATTTGCGAAATAATCCAGAAATACAGTGGGGAAAAATGCAAAAGAGTATACAATGAAATCTCCCTCCTAACCCTGACCACCCCCTCCAAGAGCCCTCCCCCAGGCATTTAATATCCGCAGTTTCTTACATAACCCTCTGGAGCTAATACATGCATATAAGTCAACATGTACACATATATATATGGATATATATATAAATATGTGAGTTTCTTTTTGTTATAGAAATAAACTATTAGTCAAAGTTCGGCACCTCGCTTTTTTCAACCAATATATCTTGGCTGTTGTTCCACATCAATGCTTAGAGATATTATTCTCTTTAATAGGATTTCACCATATGGGCATTTATATTATGGACAGCCTTTTGCAAGTATGCGCAAAGCTGCAAAGAATGTTCCAGAATACCCATTTCCTGTACGTGAACACAAACACACATAACACGCACGAGGTAGATTTCTTGGAAGTGGAACTTCTTGGAAGAGAGGAGAGAGTGAGCACATCTCTGGGGGGGTGGGGGGGTGGGGGAGGTTTTTGTTTTAGTTTTTAATATAATGGGATGAGATCTTCTGGCTGTAGAATATTAGAGCTAAATTGGACCATCCTATTTCATCCCATCTGCTTTTCTTTCAGTCCGTTTTTCCTCATTTTCATCCACACTTTCGTAGGTTATTAACGCCCCCATTCAGTGTTTCATTTTCACTATGCCTTCTTAATCCAGTTTACTTTTTTGAGACTTAATACCCTTACAGAGCCACCGTGTGTGAAATTATCTTTTACAATGCTGAATCCAAGCAGTTTATAGTTTTCAGTCAATTACTTCCAACTGCCAGAGCTGTGCTCAGGATAACATTTCTGGCTAAATTTCTTGCTTCTTGGTTCATGAATTCTCAGATACGACTCATCCTGGTGTCTGGTGAGGCCACATATTCAGTCTCACGCTCAGGCCACGGACGCTCTGAACCTGGAAATGCACACTCGATAAGCCACGTGTGTTCTGAATGGTTTTGGTTCGAATGTCAAGCTGATACACTGGATGATATTTCACAGCCTCGGAAAATCTTTTTGGTTAATTAAAAAAATAATAATAATCACTGACCATTAATTTAACTCGTCAGTTTCCTTACGCTGTGTAACAAATTACCCCCCAAAACTTGGTGGCTTAAAACCACTACCACTTATTTATGTTGTGATGCTGTGGGGCAGTAATTTGGTCTAGGCTCAGCCAGACAGCTCTTCTGCTAAGCTCAGCCCAGCTCGGTCATGCGCCGGAAGCCACGGCGGCTTCTTGCCCAGGTGGCTCTGCTCCTAGGGGAGGCTGGTTACCCTTCAGATTGAGGAGGCAACCAGGTTGTGTGTCCATCGTCACTCATCAGGCTAAACTGAGCTTCCTTCCAGGGTGAGGCAGCACGGATTCCCAAGAGCAGCAAAAGAGCAAGCTGCAGTGCACAAGCACTATTCAAACCTCAGCCTGGTCACACTTGCTATTGTCCCATTTGTCAAAACAAGTCACACAGCCAAACCCAAATTCAAAGCGTGGAGAAACAGGCTCCACGTCTTGGCAGGGTCTGCAATGTTACAACGCAAGAGCATGGATGTGGGTAAGGGGGAGAGCTGAGGCCCATTTTTACAATTTACCACAACAACTGTTTACAAATTCATCAGATGTTTGCATAAGGCTTTGCAATAAATAGAGCAGCTGTTGATGATACTATTACACTGACTACCCCTAGAGCAGTTTCTCAAAACAGGATCCACATACAGCAACCACTAGAGACAATCCCCCCACTCCCCAATGACAACGGTTGGAAATCCACAGAATCGCTCCAAATATCCCACCAGTTGGTATCCAGGTGCCCACCCCAGACAGGGCGAGCCCCAGACAGGCGCCCCTCCAGGAAACATGGCACAGAAGAAAGAGCACAAGAATGGAGACCAGAAAACTCCGGCTCACCTCAGTTCTAAAATGCAAGTGATTTCGAGCTCCCTCTCTCAGCTGCCATTAGGGGTGGCAGGAGAGAGGCAAAGCACTGCTGGGAGAATTCATAGGGAACCCTCCTTGCTCAGGCCCCAGCTCCTGGAAGCGTC
The DNA here is from genome assembly GCF_023851605.1 of Tamandua tetradactyla. Lineage (NCBI taxonomy): Eukaryota > Metazoa > Chordata > Mammalia > Pilosa > Myrmecophagidae > Tamandua > Tamandua tetradactyla. Next base: position 9,001,312 of record NC_135327.1, on the reverse strand, counting down.
CAGTGCTGCCTGGGGAAGACCTCGAAAGAGTGAGTCAGGTCTAATGTTCTAAAGGACCTGAAAAGTGCACGTGAAAATGACAGAGGTGAGCAAGAGACAGAAAGGAAGCCACGGCTGTAAGCCAGCATGTAAGGAAGATAACCGAGTGTGGCCTGGGACTGCAACCCATCAGGATCTGAACTGTGTGTCCCCCATGACCTCTGTGGAAGGGGCCCAAAGGTCATACATAAGGCCTGCCTGCGTCTGCTAGGAAAACAGACCTACCAGATGAAAGAAAGGCAAGGGAACATACACAGCGCCATTAAGGGGCTGAATACCTTGGGTGAGCCACTGGCTCTCTCCAAATAGGGCAGAAATTGCACCCATCAACCCACCTGCATGAAATAATTAGCCTTCCCTCCATACTTACTTCACTAACTTCACTGAATACCTATTATTTGCCAGACTCCACGTGAATATATGGAGAAGAGCGTTGGAGTGTGCCACTCCAGGATGGTTCCTGACCAGCAGCTTTTCTGTTCATTCACAACCGCTATCAGCACCCTGCCACCTCCATCACGCCCACATCAAAAAGCCCCTACCTCTAATGAATGATCCCCATGGCCTGTCTTTACACACATGATCTCAGTGATTACCCCAGGAGGTTGGTATCGTCATCTCCACTTTACAAATAAGTAAACTGAGGCATAGGGAATGAAGTTGTCTGTGCACTGAGGCACAGGAGTGAAGGGTGCCGCTGCACGCAAACCCAGGGAGCCAAGGCTCCGTATCCCCCATGAGCAGGGGTCTGGCTGAGCACTGAAAGAAGTTCAGCACTGGGGATCAGCAGGCTCCCCTCCTCCTCCCTCCACCCCCAGTTATTTTCAATAATCCCCCACAATTGTTCATCAAGACGCTTCCTAAGACTCTTAGACAAAGGCAAGTGGAGCCCATTTCTGCTATCCCTCCCCCTCCTCCTTTCAACTTTTCAGAGTCCTCAGCAAATTGAACTAATATAAATTCAACAGCTCACTGGCTCTAAACCTCAGCTCTGGCTCTTTATCTGCCTAAAGGGCTCACAGCGTTGCTAACTCGGCACTTGAATAAAATCTAACACTTACACATTCATGTATTCACTCATTCATTCACCAAAACCCTGCCAAGTGCCTAGCACATGCCAGGCCCAGCGTGAGAGCAGAGAAGATGCTGCTGCAGTTTCAGGAGAACAGGGGGGCACCCTGCCCCGGACAGCCGAAGGCACAGAGGAGAAGGGGGCTTTGGTTGCCGGCGGCCCAGGGTGCTGGAGGCAGGTTGTAGAAGGGGCTCCCTTCTGATGACTGATAATTTCACTGGCAAGGAAGGGAAACACCTCTCAGGCATGGAGAAGGAGGCGGAAAGCAGGACACTAGAGAAGGTTTTCCCAGCAGACGCTAGGAAAAAACTGACAAAGGAGGGGACAAGGGCAAGATGCCAAGCCAACCCACAGTCCAAATGAGGCCGGGCCCCGTGCATTTCCAGGCACCATGCATTCCCATGGTTAAAGTTTGAGGGATTTCCCTCCAGCAGCATCCACATCTGATAAACCAGGAAAGAAAACAGAGGGTTGAATTTATCCAGATGTTGGGTTGGATGTAGGGTCAGAGGGGAAGGGGACCCGGGCTCCAAGAAGGAGAGAGTGGACACTAGGTCCAGAGAAGCCTAGAGGATTAGGAAGGTGGTAAAGACAGACAGCAGGGCTTCAAGAGAGCAATTTCGATGCCGGTGCCTCCACTGAAGCTGGCAGTCTGATCGACGAGAGCAAAGAGAGCTGACCATTATTTAGAGATGTTCAAAGGAAAACCACACCTCATACATTCATGCTGTCTCTAGGTTCCTGGGCAAGTGGTCATCTTATTCTGCTTGCATACACCCAATAACAGGAAATTCACCACCTTCCAAAGGAATTCATTGCATTTCTGGTATTTGTAACCATGTAAATGTCCTACTTATTGCCAAATGAGACTGTGCCTGCTAGAACACTTACTTATGAACTCTGGGTCTGCCATCCACAGTTACACACAGCAAGGACCCAGGATAGGGCACGGTACCTCCAATGTAACCATGTAGATGGTGGACAGACCCCTCAGCCCTTCCCACTCAAAGGAATCAATGACCATCTGGGTGCCAATAGCATGAACATCTACAGTTCCAGGCTTTCTCCAAGCTTCAGACCAAAATACTCAACTTTTTACTGTATGCCCCACTGCAGTGTCCCATGGGAGCCCACACTCATACACACACAAACCTGAACTTGTGAACTTGTCCCCACACACCCAAACACCACAATGGAAGATGGCTTCTACTCAATTCCTAAGTTGATGCCAGGACATCATCCATAACTCTCCCCTCTCCACAACCAAGACACTCACCTGTCCATGGATTCTCCCTCCTGGGTGGTTCTCAGGGTCCCCTGATCCACTTCATTCCCAGTTTCCTGCCTTCAGTTGAGGCTACCATTAGCTCTTTCAACGAGGACCCCAGTCTTGTCTCTCTTACTCATCTTGCCCCTTCCATCCACTTTCCTGGCTTAGAAGCCAAAATAATTTTTCAAAGGCAAAGGTGATACAAGCAGTGGGACAACCAATTCAATAGGCTGAGCCCTCAATCTTGGGGCTCACCCCTAAGGAGCTTATTCCTACAAAGGAGAAGCTAAGCCTATAATAATTATGCCTAAGAATCAGCCACAGAGAACCTCCTATGTTGCTCAGATGTGGCCTCTCTCTCTCTGTAAGCCAGTTCAGCAGGTAAACTAACTGCCCTCCCCACTACATGGGACATAACTCCCAGGGGGTATTTATCACCCTGGCAACGTGGGACCTAACTCCCAGGGATGAGCCGGGACCCAGCATCATGGGATTGAGAAGACTTTCTTGACCAAAAGGGGGAAGAGAGAAATGAGACAAAATAAAGTGTCAGTGGCTGAGAGATTTCAAACAGAGTTGAGAGGTTATCCTGGAGGTTATTCTTATGCATTATATAGATATCCCTTTTTAGTTTATACTGTATTGATGTGGCTGGAGGGAAGTACCTGAAACTGTTGAGCTGTGTTCCAGTAGCCTTGATTCTTGAAGAAGACTGTATAACTACATGGCTTTTACAATGTGACTGCATGATTGTGAAAACTTTATATCTGATGCTCCTTTTATCCAGGGTATGGACAGATAAGTAAAAAAAATAATAACAGGGATAAAAATAAATAAATAAATAATAGGGGGAGATAAAGGGCAAATATAAGGTAGATTGAAATACTGTAGCTCAATGAGAGGGAGGGGTAAGAGTTATGGGATGTAGGTGTTATTTCCATTTTGCTTTCTACTTCTTTTTCTGGAGTGATGCAAATGTTCTAAAAATGATCATGGTGATGAATACACAACTATGTGATGATATTGTGAGCCACTGATTGTGTGACACAGTCGGACTCTATGTGTGTGGATGTTTCTCAATAAAAATGTTTTTTGAAAAAAGGCAAAGGTGATGGCAACACTCAGCAGCGACTGCCCTTCGCCCTGAGGATACAGTCACAACTGTATCCTACACCCCCCTCCCCCATAGCCTCCAGTTCCCTGCAGCATCTGCCTCCTCCTCACACTATAGCGCACCGTTCAGCTCTGTGCTCCAGGCACATGGAACATTTTCTTCTCACAAAGCGCCATGTTGGTTCACCTCTGAGCCACCGCACAGGCCATTCCCACCCCTACTTCCTGCATACAAATGCTCAACTCCTCTCGTGGCTTCTTTTGCTATTCCATAAGTATCTCTACATTTATCTACCTTCCTCTGATCTCCAAGGAAATATGTATATGCTGCTCTTCAATGTCTCCCTCGCCCTAGCATTTAGGAAACCATCAATAAATTCTTGTGGAAAGAAAGAATTTCCCACCATCAGTCACCTGTCTGTTCCCTATACTCCTATTAACGCAGCCTCAAATGACACAAGTTTTATAAGTTCGCTGTGGTTGCACACACAATTTCCCTTTGAACACCTTGAGCCTTTTTTCCATTGCCTACTTTTAAACCGCGTCTCCATTCGTACCTGAGTAATTCCCCAATTTAAATGTTACTGCAGGAGTTTCTTCTCAAAACAGAAGGAAGAAAAACCCATTTTCAGGATGAAAAGGGGAAGAGGAGAAGTTGCAGGTCCCATTTTTCTCTGGTTCTGCCCTGACTCACAGATTAACCAGGATCTGCGGTGAAATAGCAAAGGATCCTGCAGAAAAAGAGCCTTCTCCACCTCTCCTAAGCCAGCAAGAATCACTCACTTCACAATGGTCCATTTTACAATGTGTCTAATTATAACTGAATAAATTACTTCTGCCATTCTACAGAAATACTTAAAATAAATAGCTCTCTTTCCTTGAATTAAAATCATAGTCTTTTGTTCACTGTTTTCTGTTCCATAAAGCAACAGAGCCTGTTGATTAAAGATCATTTATAGGACTTCATTTCCAATCTATTTTATGATATCACTTTAAAATACCCCCAAATATTCAGCTGCAAGGAAGGATAAGAACTACTGGAAATTGGTTCTTTGAGACTTTTTGATGAGAAATGAAGTTGTGGATATAACTCTCAGCAAATGAACATATATTAGAAAAGTCTATTTTAATAACTACTTGGTTCTTCTCCCTGGATTTTTTTCTTCCTGCCCAACTTCCTATATTTTTCTTGAGATTACAACATAATCCCCACTGACACACCAAATATTACCTCTCTGTATTGAATGGATGACACTGAAACAATATATCACTTTGAGCTAACATAATAGGCCAACCAGACCCAGCTAAGCCAAATATTTAACAAAAGACATACAAACTGAAATTCAGCAAGGCAGGAACTGTCTGGAAATTATGTCCTGAGTATCAACCATCTCAACACCATATTCAAAGAAAAAATACATATCTAGAAGGATGCTATATATGCATGCATAAGAGATTCCAAGTTCAGAGTAACCACAGTTAGCTGGTCCCAGAAGACAACAGAAGAGAAATTGTGGTTAGGCCACTTTCCAACATTGGTGGATGGCACGACAAAATAAAGACTTCTCAGTTCCTGACAAAACACACACACACACACACGAACCATTGTTTTCCTGCAGTGATGCAGAAATAAGTGTAATGTCGATGAAAAAGATTGTCCAGGGTGGATTTAATGTGACACTAAGGAAATTCAAGTCATAGGGTACAGTACCTGATTTCTGTATTTGAAATGTTGTATTTTTTTGTTGTTAAGAGAGTACCTAAAATGGTATGATGTGCGAATAAAACTGTTTAAAAATGAACAGAGAGGCAAAAGTGCTAGAGAAAACGTGGAGAGAGAGACGTACCTATTCACTGTCTGTAGGAAAGCTGAGAGGTGCAGCCCCGTGCAGGGCAATATGGTGGTCACAGGAGGCTGGGGTGGGGTTGCCATGTGATCCCGAAACCCCTCTTGCTCAGTATATCCCTGGAGGAACTGAGAGTGGAGACATGAATGGACACTTGCACACTGGTGTTTCTGGCGACAGTGTATATGATTCACGATGGATGCAGGCGACCTAAGAATATGACAACCGGGGAATGGAAAGGGAACTATGGTGTTTGCACACAACAGACTACTGAGCAGTCACAAGAAGGAATGAAGTTGTGAGGCATGCAACTAGAACAGTCTGTTGAATGAAATGTCAGAAACAAAAAGATAAATATTATCATGCCTCATTATGCGGATGAACTTTAATACACAAACTCTGAGAACTGAAGTTGAGAGTAGGGGTTATCAGGTTGGGGCCTGTTGTAAAGGGTCCTAGATAGTCAGCTCCTACAGCCGTCACATATATTCAGGAGTTGTAACTGTTATTTCTAAATTCTGAGATACCAAAAAAAAAAAACAGAGAGAGAGAGAGCCCCCAAAATTAAGTGTATACTTCAAGACCCACAAAACCTGGAGCTGCCCCTGCTGCCCAGGTGATTCTAACCAGGACCTCGGAGCAGCCCTCAGCTGTCAGCAGGGCTGGCTTGGGTCTAGCCCCTAGAAGAAGACAGAGCATTCTCGCCCAGCACCCAAGACCTCCCAGGTGGGCCCCCGCACCTCTCTGAGTCCCTCTCTCTCATTCTCATCCTCCAGAAGTACCCATGATAACAAATCTTTTCATCCCTGGACATGACATTTCCCTCGTCCCAGGCTCTGTCAGTCACACTCTGTCTGCACCTTTTCCGACACCTCACATTCTCCTTCAGGACCACCCAAGGGGCAGCCACTCTAAGAAGCCTGTCTGGGTGCCCCCCACTCTGTGCCCAGCCAGCTCAGCGCCATTTAAAGGCTTCAGAGACAGACCTCTTGGGTCTGACTTCAGTTCCTCCTCTTACTAGAAAACTTCCCTGCCTCCATTTCTTCACCAGCGAAATGGAAAACCATACTCACCTCATAAAACGGGCATGAGGATACCCATCACACAATAGAAATTCAGCAAATGTCATCATCATCATCACTGTTATTATTATTAGCCCACGCATCCCCTCAGCCAGAAATCCTCACAGTTCGTCTACCTCCCCCTCGAGACTGTGGGCCTCTTGACGGCAGAGATGGGACCCGGGCACAGTCTGGAACCAGCTCCATAAATGTTTGCTGAGCACACAAAGGAATCAAGTGATATTTACATTTTGACCGGCAGAGGTATGATTCAATAACATACCTCACAACTCTTTTCAGCCAATCTTTTAAGTCAATATATGGGAATCTGATGAAAAGTAGGAGTGAGGAGGAGCAGGAAACAAAGGCAACTTTGAATTACGTTTCTGTATATATTCCCAAGAGTCTCCTCCATCATGGGACCACAAAGCCCGAAGCTGCTGGTTGTCTACAAAAGATGCGCCCCAAGAACAGCACCATCCGCCCCTGTCTGTGGACAGACTTCCTGGGGGCCTTGGGATGGTGGGAGACTCTGCTCTAGGTCAAAGCCAGCCACAAACTCAGCACTCTCACCCTAGCACAAACGCACACACCATCTGGCCCAATGATGTTCCTTCTATGGAGCGAAGCATCATGAATAACTCTATAACCCAAGACTAGCTTAAGTCCACAGAAGTTCCCTTCAAGCAAAGGACTGGCTCTGTGGTAGGTGCAGAGAAGACATCATAAAGTTCATGAGCTCAATCTCAGAGCTTCTCAGTGATGTTTCCTTGCCTCTCGGGTTGGCAGGTATGGTCTGCCCCCATGAGCTCCACCTCCCGGTACATCTTCACACCAACCTTCACTCCCAACTCCAGGAAGCTCACAGTTTCCGATTATGCCTCAGTCCCACCCTCCACCACCCTAGCACATCCATCAGCCCTGAACTATGTCCTTACCAACCCCCACCCCATCTCTGGCACAAGAGGAATCCGTGTTGATAAAATCTACCCATTCCTTCCAAACATGTCACCAAACTGGGAGGCTTCCTGGGTTCCTCAGACTCTTCTTTGGACTCCCAGGGTTCTTGTCAAGTGGTCCTCTCAGTTCTTTCCATACCTTGTCTTATCTGTTTATGCATCTCTCACCTGTCAAACCAGACTCTATCTCCACTGAACATCCCCCGTAACCCCAGTGGCCAGCACAGCAAATGCACACAGCAGGTGCCCCATAAACTTCTGATGAATGATGACTCACTGAGAAATCTCTGAGATTAAAGATAAAAATTATGTTCCACACCACCCCTCAGTTTCTTAAAAGGATGTGTGTTCCCAGCCAGTGGTTCATTGCACATTACCTCCAAAGCCTGCCCAGTTATTTTGGTAGGAAGAATAAAGAATATGTGGATTGGTTTTTTTGTTTTGTTTTGGTTTTTTTTTTTTTCAGAAAGAAATTACCCGTAGCAGAACCACTCCAGAGGCTCAGGTACAGAGTTAGCAAGCCTTAAAAATGTACTGTCTGCTACTTTTTTATAGGCAAGAAAATAAGGCAGCAGAAGTGAAGAAATAAGATGAGTTTCACTCTCACCTCCGAGATTGCAAAACATCAGTTTCATCTGCTCGAAAATCTTTAAAGAGCCTGAGGTAGGTCAGGGAATTTTTTTTTAAATGTCTGTGTGATATTCCTACTTCTATGAGACAAATTAATGCTGAAGAGGAACTGGGGAAAAGAAAAACAAAATCTTGATTCATGTTCTCTTGGAATGCAGTTTGCTTTCATTGTTTTCTCATGTAATTACATTTATTACCAACATAATTACAAATAATGCACATATCTGATTTGTGCAATTATAGAATAGTATATAATTTTTAAATGTGGTACTTTTCTTTCTCCCCAAGAACCTTTTGTGAAGAAAACGATTTATCATTTCTAGAAAATATGCCGCAATGCATTACATTTTAATAAAATAAAAATTAGTAAATGTTTGCCTTTCTTTTGTATTTCAACAAAATAAACTGGGTCGTGAAACTTCAGGTTTAAAAAGGCTCATTTCATGCCTTGAAAAACAGCCTCTGCCAGGCTAATTCTACCCATTGGCGGAAAGCCAAGCAAACATTAGCATTATGAAGAAAGGTAAACAGAAAGGACCCTCGATGTGCAAGACTCAGTCAGGGAGGGTTTAGAATGGTCTGGGGCAGAGAGAAGGAACGACTGCATGAACCAGTGGAAAACTGCCTGTTCTGAAATGGGGATGGCAGACCAGGTAGCTGGGCTCTGCCCTTACCAGCAGTACGCCCCGAGCCCAGGGCTGGGCCTCTCAGAGCTTCTGTAACGTGGAGGCAAGGCCAGCTCACCCGCTGTGCCATTGTGAGGCTTCAGTGAGAGAACGTACTAGAAAGAACCTGGTACAGTCTTGGGTATGCAGAAGTGCTTTGAGGGGTAGGTGGTTCCTGCTGCAGCAGTATAAATCACGGTCTGTATCTGCCGCTGTTGCAGTCCTATTTCCAAGGTCAGAGATCACCCCAAGGCTGCCATATCCCACATCACCTTAACACTCACTGGCTCATGGTCTCACACCTTCAGAGGTAAAATGACAGCCTGGGCCCACTCAAAGAGGGAGGTTGTGCAGGTTTCAGGGGCTCTGCCAAGAAAGGAATGAATAGATGCAGAGAAGAAGACAGAATCCTAAACTGTAACATTTACAAACAAATAGATAGGTCATTCTAATCTAACCAGTGATCCACTAGTTCAGTTCTCTTGGAGCCACACAATAAACTTGACCAACATTTAAAATCGAGTAATTTCCTATAAAATTTTGGATCTCTAAACTCCCTTGAAAACAGGAAGCATGGATAATACTGGGCCCGAGATCCCACGTGGCAACAAATGGCTGGAGCTGAGGAGTGTTATCCTCCAGCTGGCCACCTCCTGAAGACTGTCCTCCACTGTGAACTTGTAAGTGGATCTCTAGACCACCCTGACATGACCAATATAGGACTGTGTTCTGCACTGCCAACCAATGCCCCATCTGATTTCCTGAGGCCTCCTATTTGTGGGGCCAGCTCTGCTCTTCCCAGAAGCCATGATTATAACCGCTGTCATGGCCCTGCAGGGTCTACAAATGCCTGAAACTCATTCAGCAGCAGGAAGAGAAGGAGAGCTGGGAGCCATGGCCAGAAATTAGAGAACACTAGAATACAACTACAGCACATGCACGGTGGAAATCCTGCCTTCCGCCAGATGAAAGCAAGCGTGGTCTACCTTCATGTTTAACCTCATCTTTAAGAAGGGACTAGACAGACCATAGTTTGCCTGAGAAGTCCTAAAGAGTCTCCCACAAAACTATTCAAGAATACGTATCTAATCTTGGCCTCCTCAATGGGGCAAAAGATGACATAACCTCCATGAGATAGGAGGATTACAAGAAAACAAACTATCCTGATGAGAACCCACAGCTCAAAAAGTTGAAGTAACTAATCTGAGTACTGGGAACTGAATCCAGAACTGATGCACAAACCTCACATATGTACCCTTACTTTTGCAACTATTTTTCTCTAGTTTCTTTATTTCTTTAAATGGGCTTATATTAGTTGTTTAAAAGAAAAATAATCTTCAGCTATACAAGAAAAATAAGACACATTAATTAATTCTACCCATTGAAGGGGCCAAGTCAGACCTTTTGTCCTGGTCCAAGACCCACAGCTCTATTCCAGTGCGGCATGGCCCATACTTTGGCCTTCTTGGGCCCCCTAATTTAGACGAGGTACCCCCCATGCTCCATAACCTCAATACGATCAGCAAGGTCCCAGCACATAGTAGGCACCTTAATAAACATCTGTTAAGTGGAAGAATTCATGACACCTCGTATTTCCCTTTACCCACTCTTTCTCTGGATCTGTCAATTTAGAGGATGTTACTCAGGTAAATGATATTTCCTGGAAGAGAATATACAATTAATTACCCTTGTAACCTCAAAAATCATATTTGAATTCAAATCTGCACAAGTGACAAGTAGAAGATATTAAAAAAGGCACTCTCCTCAGCCTCCTAATTGCATACTATAGATCACACTCCTCCCAAGCTCTGAAAATGTCCCATTTAACATTCCACACCTGGCATTCAATTCCAGAACCTGCAATGGAGATTGCATTACTTAAACATTTTGCTGATGTTTTCACTCACTTGTTCCCCACTTTCACCCTTCAACCAGGTTTTATCTACTCCCTGTTTCCCTCTTATGCTAGTGTGTACTGGCCAAGAGTATTCAAGATGAGGCTCATAATTGTTTAAATCCAGACACCTCCATTCCCTAAGACAAAGTAGGGACATTCACCCAGTGGCAAACACATAAGCACACGCAAAATGCATGGGGACAGTAGGTTATCATCAGATATGTAGCAGCAGAAACACTGGTACAAGGGCATGTTGAAGACACATGTAGAAAGAATCATCCTTCTAGGATGTACCGAGCTAAGTATCTTGAGACCAATACATATAATTGGAATTTTGTTAAAGAAAAAAAATACACATGTGGTTTTGCATGTAGTTCTGTCTATATACCGATGGGAAAAAGTCAGAAAGGATATATACCAAAGGAAAATAATAATTAGCCCTGCATGGTATGAAGTTAAAAATCCAGTGGGCTAAGGCAATAGAAATTTTCACTTTGCATCTTACATAATCTGGGTAAATAAATTGATGGCGTTAGGGTGAATTGCATTTTTTATTTATCTTTTTTCCAAACAAAAAAGTATGGATGCAAGTGCACGTGTCTGTAGAAAGATTACTTCTCTACCCAGAAGATAAAAACATGGTAGTAAAAACAAACACTATCAAACAAAAGACAATAAAACAAATACAAACGAACACATTTTGAGAAGCTACAGCAGAGTCAAATGGCCTGAGATTACTCTTGCGGTACTGAAATGAAAGTCCTTAGCCACTAGAAAAATGGTTACTTCTTGGACCGTCTTCCACCAGACCATGGCTTCTGGGTACCATCTTTCACAAGCTTCATCCTGCAGCTTGGCCTCTTCCAGCAAACCCTTAATATGCATTTCTCCAAAGTTCCTTCCTTGGTCCCTTCTCCCCAGGTGAAACACTTTCCATCTGGGTGTGCCAAGGAGGGTGATTTGGGCTGTAAGTAATGGAAACTGCAACTCGAACTAACTTAAATATTGAAAAATTTACTGGCACACTGTCCTGGAAGGTCTAAAGGTCTTGAGCTTCCAAGATTAACAAACTGGTTTCTTCCCATCTCTTTATTCTGCCTTCTATGGGTCAGCTCCATCCTCAGGCTGACCCCCTTGTGCTGATCAAATGAGCACTGTGGTTCCAGAACTCACATTTGCACATGGCAGCCAGCAGGAGAGGGAAAACTGGCTTCCCCTTGGTCTCCTAATTGGCCCCCATAGGGTCACATGCCCATTTATTCACCAATCCCTGTGCCCAAGGGAATGCATAACCTAATTGTTCAAGTACCCAGGACTTGCAAAGGAGAAGTTAAGCCTACTGATAATTATGTCTGAGTCATCCCCAGAAAACCTCTTTCATTGCTCAGATGTGCCTGTCTCTCTAAGCCATCTCAGCAGGTGAGCTCACTGCCCTCCTGCCTACGTGGGACATGACTCCTGGGGTATAAATCTCTCTGGCAATGTGGGACAGAACTCCTAGGATGAGCCAGGGCCCAGCATCATGGATTGAGAAAGCCATCTTGACCAAAAGGGAGAAGAGAGAAATGGGACAAAATAGTCTCAGTGGCTGAGAGATTTCAGAGTTGTGAGGTTATCCTGGAGGTTATTCTTATGCATTAACATAGATAACTCTTTTTAGTTATAGTGTATTGGAGTGGCTGGAGGGAAGTAGTTGAAACTGTTGAACTATGTTTCAGTAGCCTTAATTCTTGAAGAAAACTGTACAACTATATAGCTTTTACAATGTGACCATGTGATTGTGAAAACCTTGTGTCTGTTGCTCCTTTTATCCAGGATATGAACAGATCAGCAAAACATTAAGATTATTTACAAATAAATATTAGGGGGATAAAGGGTCAAATAAATTGGGTAGATTTATTATGTCATTGACTAGTGGTCAATGAGAAGGAGGGGTAAGTGGTATGGGATGTATGAGTTTTTTCTTTTTTCTTTTTATTTATTTTTCTAGAGTGATGCAAATGTTCTAAAAATGATCATGGTGATGAATACACAACTATGTGATGATATTGTGAGCCACTGATTGTATGATATTGTTAGACTATACGTATGTGAATATTTCTTAATAAAAATATTTTTTAAATAAATAAATGAAGGACCTAGGACTAAGCCAATCACAAAGGCTGGGAGGGTTGGAGGGAAAGGGACAATTAACGCTGCAGGCACCAGCAGAAAGAGCTCCCATTACCATCCACATCTAACACTAAGGATTTTAGGAAGATATCCTAGACTTCCTTCTCCAGCATCAGATTATCACACGCACGCACATGCACACACACACACACACACACACACACACACACACACACAGCTACTGACAGCCATGAGAGGAATTATTCTAAGCAGTTAAGCGAATTATGTCACTCCCCTACTAAGAACCTGTCAGAGGCTCCCCACTGCCTCGAACTCCTGGGCACCACCCAGAAGTAAGGCCCTGGGTGAGCAGGCCCCACACATCCCCCTCCCGTGCTCTTGCCAGCCTCACCTGCTCAAAAAGAGCTCCCTGAACTTCCTGTGCTAACGCACAAGCCTGTATCTTGGTTGAGTTCCCTCTGCCTCTAATTCCCTTGCCTTTCACAATGACCAGCTCCTATTCCTACTTCAAGACCCAGACCCCCTGCCTCACCCCACCCCCAGCAGAGATGACTGATTCCTCCTCATTGATGTCACCTCTGCACCTGGAGAACCCCTTAGTGTGACGACTTGCACCACTGTTGCAGTTATCTCCCACCTGCCTCTTATTCAAGGCCACAAAATTTTGAGGCATCTTATTTAACCTGTCTAACTTTGTGCTGTCCATATCTAACATGTATGACACATGCATTAATGAATGGTGAAAATGAAAAAAATGAGAGAGGCTTAAAAATAAATGCATCTGCCCATTCTATGCCCTCAATAAAGTAGAAGTGAAATTCAAACAATGTGGCCCCCATGAAAATCTCAATAAAAGTCACATGTCACAGTACCTCTGGGTATTCGGTTCTGTTTAGGGGGGAGGGACACATAAGAAGATCACATCAGTCAGTGTAATTGACTGACAGCCCGTCAATTGGGGTTGAATTTCCAGGTGGGCTGTCAACAACCTCAGCTTAGAAAGGACAACGGGATGAGTAAATCATATTCATTCACACTGCTCACAGCCTGGACGAGGGAGGGAGCTAAGCCAGCCTCCCAGAATCAGCCGGCTTGTGGCGAAGCTTCCAGAGACAGCCCTTTACCCTTCCCCAAGAAACAAAATGGCAGCAAGTTCCTTTCAGGTGAGAAGCCCCACTGCTTCTACAGTCTTAGGTTTCGGTGGATGGAAATACCAAACAGGTTGAAGCCATTGACACTCTCCTACAGGAGAGGGATTTTTCAAAAACTAGTTTAACTCCTTAAAGAATTTAAGTTTATTTCTCACTTTTCAGAAATCAGGAACCTGAGCCCTCAGCACAAAACTCTTCCATGTTTGTGGAGACAGTCGAGACACTTCTCCAGCTCCTCTCTTTACAAAAAAATAAATATTCCTGAAGTTCTCAGAAGTCCTCCTCATGGCCACTTTAAAAGCTGATCGTCATTTTATCTGGACTCCTGGACACACTGTCCATGCCACCCCCAAGTGACACTGGATGTCACTGAGGCCTTGGAAGACACAGGCAGAGTGGGCACAACCTTTCAGGGGCTTCTCTAATTGCTCCAGTGTTGGGGAAGAAAAATGGTGTCGTTTCCTGGCCAGCCCCACAGACAGAAGTGCAGAGCAAGGAAACACGCTTGGCTGACCTGGGGCAGGAATCCCTGCAGTCACAGCACCAGAGAATGAGGTGTGGCAGGGCAGGGGGTGGCCCTTAGCAGCATGCAGGTACAGATGAGGAAATCAAGACCCAGGTAAGGGAGATGACTCCCTGTAGTTTCCCAGGAAGTTTCTCAGTCCAGAACAAGACTGGAATCAGGGCTCTGAGCTCAAGAAGCTCAAATGATAGATGGACGCAGAGCTGGGTGGACAGACAGATGGATGGGTGAGTGGGAGGGACTGAGAGAGACTCAGGGGATGACTACCTGGCATTGTGTGATAAAAACCTGAGTCAGAACAAAGTCTTCTTCCAAGGTTGTGCTGCTCCATGGTTCCAGAACATGTCCCCACCCAACCATCTTGCAAATCCCTGCGTGGCCTACACAACAGAGAATGTGAGTCCATGCTGGGCTCAAGCCCAATGCCAGCTTGAGTGGGGGTGGCAGAATTAAAGCACACACATTCTTTACATTCCAAGGATGGCAGGGTCTCGTCAGGCCCTCCCTAGTCCTCTCTGACCATCCAACCTGGTGTCTCCGGGTGGTTAGGGAACAGCACCCATGAGGGCCCCCTGTCTCTCTTGGAATGCGATGGGGGTCAGAGGAGGGGAACATCCCCGCACTGCTCAGACCCTTGGCCGGGATTAAATACGGAAGCGGCAGCCGGATGGAATGAATCACTTATCCAGAGTCTCCCCACTTCATTCGTTCGACACCTATGGACTGAATGCCTGCTGTATGCTAGGCAATGTTCTACGTTATTGGGACGCAACAATAAAAAAGACAAAAATCCCTTCCTTCCCGGCATTACATTTACTGGGAGTATGGAATGGAAAGAGACAATAAACAAGAAATATATTAAAGTGCATTGTATAAGTGGAAAGTGCCATGGAAAAGAGAAGCGAGTAGAGGCCTACCCCTTGTTAGCTCACCCACAGCAGCAGGTTGGGCGGGGGAGCAGGCCCTTTGCGGTGCTCTATGAGGGCACTGGGAGAGCTCACTGATTTGGCCAGGACCTCAATCCTGCTTTATTCCAATTGTAGACCGATCCGTGCTCATTAGTTACTTTTCGTGCTGTCTTATCCCCTCAAAAGTACAGATTTGGATGATAAAATGGTCACATTATCGAGAAGTACACTTTCCAACCCCGGGGAGGTGAGGAAGTTACCCGAGCAGTTATTTGGGTAAAGGATCTTCCAGGCAGAGAGAACAGATAGAGTAAAGGCCCTGAGGCAGGCACATGCCTGAGGTATTCAGGAAACAACAAGGGGCCTGGGGGGGCTGGAGAATGGGGAGGGGAGAGGGCAGTGAGCTCCAAAAGGTCAAGACTTCTGGGCTCTTACAAGGAAGGACTGGGGTCTACTCTGAGGGAGACAGAGAGCTTCAGGAGGGATCAGGGCAGGGAAGGGTGCAATCTACTTCTCAATCCAAATGAATCACTCTGGCTGCCACCTTGAGAGCAGATTCTATAAAGACAGCAGCAGGAAAGTCCTCATAATAATCCCAGGGAAGAAGGAGGTAGCTTGGTTTAAACAGTAATCATGGAGATGTTAAGAGTGGAGGGATTCTGGCTGTATTCTGAAGATACACCGCGTACTTGCTGATGGACGAAACATGGACTGTGAGGGAAGGAGAAAAAGACAGAAAGACTCAAGCAACTGGGCCTGAACGACTAAATTCTAGAGCTGCTGTCATCTGAAGTGGGGAAGGAGGAGGGCAGAGCAGGTCTGGAAGTTCAACAGTTCAATTTTGGACACGTTGAACGTGAGATGATGGCAGGCCTACAAGTGAGGCTGTTGAGTTGTTGGACACTGGAGGAGGAGGCCTGGAGAGAGTTCTGCACTGGACATAAAAACTGGAAGTCATCGGCACAGAGAAGGTCTTTAAAGCCATATTCATCAACAATGAGCATCTGGCTTCCAGTCCAGTTCAAAGCAGGATTGACTCAATGGTAGTTGCTTAACATTTCCTCTGCCCCAGCCTGTCGTGTCCCACTAAAGCTCCTTATGACCCCATACCATATAGCAAGACCCAATTACAGGGCCTGGGCAGTCAAAGCTGCGAGGAACCCCCAGGGGCATGAGCACCCCCTGAAACAGTTCCATCCCATGGCAATCCCAGTGCTTACCAAGGACAGCTTGGGTAGCAAAGGGCAGCCAGTTGGGAAGAGCGCTGGAAGAGGAACACTGGATCTCCCAATGATGTGACTAAGCTGTGTGGCCTCCGACAAGTCACTTCCTCAATTCCCTCGCCTATAGAACAGTAATAGTAATACCTACCTTCTAGGTCTGTAGTGAACAGTGCATGACCAAATCCATCGAAACAGCTTTAGCACAACACCTGGGACACAGTAACTGTTCAATAAATATCAGCACTAATTACTGTGCTGCTATTTTTATCAGCATTTGTCTTCATCTGGGTTGCCCTGGAGGCAGTTCCTGAGACAAGGATTAGAGGACAAATAGTTTATTTGGAAAGTGATTCCAGGAAACACTAGAAAGGGAGAAGGGAAGTGAGATAGGGAAAGGAAAGAAGCCTTACGGGGTTTTTGGTGGAGCAAGAAAACACATGGGCCACTGAAGCCCAGCCTGCTGGGCACTCTGGGACCGGGGTGCAGCATGACCTCAGGTATGCCACCAAGGGGTGAGGGTGCCAAGGCATTAAAACACCCACTCCCGCCAAGCACTGGTGGAGGGTTGCTTGAGGACAGGGTAGAGGCATGGCTAATTTCTGGTTTGGAGAACAAGATCCAGCTGGAAGTCAACAGAAAAACCCTAGAGAGGTGAGGCTGAGCATGGATGGCTTCTGCTGCAACATCATTATGCAACGTGGTTGCGACTCCTCACCCTCAAGCAATTCATCCAGCTTCTCTGGGGCTCAGTTTTCCATCTATAAAATGGGGGAACTAATATCCGCTTCTCAGCGTGAGCTTGAGGATCTCATAAAAATAAGGTCTGTCAAACGATGCCAGGTGCCGAGAATGTCAGTTTCCCCTCTTCCTTTCTCCTTCTCTGTCCATCCCTCCCCGCCAAAGGAGAGAGGCTCGCTTCCTTGCAGGCCACACAGGCCCTTTCAGAAGGACATTTTGGGTTTTATGGCGTGGTTCGCCCCAGATGCAGCCCTTCCTCCCTGTAACAGAGTCCCCAGCAGCGAAAACGACCCCTCGAAACCTTTCTTTCCAGACAGAGGAAGTGGAGGTGCTTTGGAGAGCTAGATGGCGACGTGTCCCCAGGGTACAGTCACCTTTTTTATGTTGCCGTTTTCTGCACCCACCAAGTCAAGGCTTCCCATCTCCAAAGAAATTGGCCAAGATGGAGTCGTTCATAAACCGATTACATTCAGCACCGTTCAAGTGTGCCCTGCTGGGCTACTGACGGAAACACTGGCACGCTGATCCAAAAGGAGCCAGCCCTTCTCCCCCAGCCCCCCCAAAAAAGGCCAGTCTTGAAAAGGCCCACGCAGGAAGCAGGCATGCCCGGTGCAACCCACCGGCCCATGCAGCAGAGCCGGACTCGAGCTGGGGACACAAGTGCTGATGTGTGAGCAAGAAGCCAGCAGAATACAAACGAGCAGAAGAGGTGCCTATGCCAGGAAAGCCCCACAAGGACCATTTGTTTGGTGTGCTGGGAAAAGCACAAGCCACAGGGGCCTCACGGAGGCCATCCAAGCGGCAGAATAAATCTGAAAGAAGTTGACCACGCTTGGGGCTGCCCAGGCTTGGTTACTGACATGCAAATAAGCCCGGTTGATTAATAACTACTCTCTATTTAGAGTTAGCAGCAGTCCCTATGAGTGGTGCCTGCACTGAGCTCAAAGAGGCGCTTGCTGGGATGGGCAAGGCCAGTTCACTGAAGGGAAAATCAAATTAAGACAGTTTCTGCACGCCGTGACCATACTTAGAACCTCACATACGTCATGTGATTGATTTGTTGATAACAGCCCCTGGCACAAACATTAATATCCCCATTTTACAGGTGAAAGAACTGAAGCACTAAGGGCTTATCAGTAATTTGATCATGGTGATAAAGCACAGTAAACAGGAGCACTGGGGTTTATTTATCTACACTCAGAGTCTGCGTTGACAATACTTTTTTGAAATCTACAGCGTTTTCATATGCAGAAGTTCATGTAACACGAAATGTACTGATTATGTGTAGAAGCCAGAATGTTGATTACCTGTGTAGAAGGAGATGCAATGCCTGGAAAGGGCATGAGGGGGGCTCTGAGATGCTGGCTCTGCTATGTCCTGGTCTCTGTGATGATTTCCTGGGAGCATCTTCTTGGGATGACAATGCATCAAGGTAGACACGTGGTGATTTACAAATTTTCTATATGTATATTATACCAATACAGGGATCAAGAAATCACAGCCCGTGGGCCAGCTGCCTCTTTTTATAAAGGTTCATTCTCGTATTGACAAAGGGTCATCTGGTACTTTTCAGAAAAATGTTGCTGACCCCTGCGCACACCATGCAAATGCAATCTGATGGCATGTTAGATCTATTCTCCTGTTTACGTCTTACTTAGCTAAACAGGCAAATGAGTTTATAGACTTTTAAGAAGATATCAAATGACATGAATGAGAAACAGCTTAATGTCACTGTCATCCTGACATATTCATTAGAGAATGTGAGTCAGCTTATACAAACACATACGATCCAGTATGAGAATATAAGTAAGGAAATCAGAATAAAGGAAGAAAATGAAGACCAAACAGTAAATCAGGTATTACAGAAATACCCCAGTGTGACATCTTACAAAATTACTGAGATCGGGCTATGAACCTGACTCAGAGTTTCCCTTACACTCCAGCAAAAAGCACAATGTATGTGACACGAATGCACTGAGTTTCACCAAACCAGGTGGGATTTCCAACTTGCCCTGCACAAGAACTCTTCAGCCCATGCATATAACTGAACACTGACTGCTCCTGATAATAAAGCACTTTATCCTATTTCTCCTGCAAAAAGACAACTCAATTTTTACTCTGATGGGCAAAAGAACCCTCGGGAGCCTAATTTTCGCCAACTGGCAGGTGGCACTGCCTGTTCCCATCTGGTCTGGCTGGCAGAGCACTCAGTGAGCAAAGGACAGGGTCCCAGGAGGGTCCTTCACTTTTGGGTCCATCACAGTGACCTACTTGGGATTAGCACAACATTTCAGAGGGTAACTGTGTTCTATGGGTCATAAATATTGCACAGCTGTTCCTTATTTACATTGACTCAGTAGATTATTATTGCAGCATTGCCATAGTAATATGGTGATCCCAGCATTCAAAACTGGAAAGCAGAAAGCAGGGAGGTGTAATTAAACAAGCATCATACAGATTTTGGTTAGTTTGGTCAATAAAACAGAACATAACAAAAAAAAAATGCAAACTGAAATTGCTACTTGTTGCTCAATTTTATTCCACAACTGGCACTTGATGGTAATTGTTAAACTTTTCATAAGATATTCTTTCTTGGATTGGGAGAGCAATAGATTAAATAATAATAGTAGTAATGACAGCTAGCATTCATTGAATGAGCACTTACTATGTGCTTCGCAGATGCATTAACTCAATCCTCAGAACAACCCTCTGAGGCGGTGCTTTAGCATCTTGCTCCTTTGATAGATGAGGAAACTGAGACAGAGCTAGGCTAATTTACTTGCCCAGTCGTAAATCTTGTGGTGGCAGAGAATCAGTATGACCCCAAGGTCCTCGTTTTTTTTAACAACTGCACAAGAAGCAAGGGACTTAGAACAGTAACAACTTTCTGCAGAAGTGAAAACTCTTCTGCGCTGTCTACCCTGAATCAGTGAAGCACACAGCTAGCGATGTCCAAAAACAGTCTCCATGACCCCTGGCAAATGCGGCATTGCCTCCCTAACAGACAGAAGACAGAAGGTCTCCATGGTCTATGAATCTGGAGGCAGCAAGGAATCAGGCTTCGTGGCTCAGCCGACTGCAGCCTTCGAGATCCAGTCTGGGGCTGCCTCTCCCTGTCTCCTTCTGCAGTGGCTCAGCCTCCCATGGCTCCAGCCACACCAAACTGTTGGCCTTTCACAATGACCCATTCATCATAGGTCAGCCCAGGTAGCTCTCCCCTCCCCTCTCCAGCTCCATAGCCAGCCACTGCTTTCTCCCAGAAACCATCCCTGGTTCCAGTCAAGTGAGCGGTTCCTCTAGAATGACCCTTGCAGCAGCATCTCCCATCGTCCATCCCTGTGTGGTGACTGCCAATACGCCCATCTGTCTCCAAAACACACCACGAGCTCCTTGAGGACGGGCATGGTCTTCCATGTCTCCTCTGTATGTGAGCCCTGCAGCTGACCCAGGGAGGAGGTCATTCCACGGAGGAACTGGCTAGCAAGAGAACGGGGACCTACTCCGAGAGCAGAGAAGATGCTCAGCCAGAAGGTGCCACCATCGATTTGCCATGAAACAGTCAGTGGGTTCTTAGCAGCTCTTAAGTCTCCAAAATTAACATCTCTGGTCAATTCTGAGATGGAAAGAATGCTTGCTTTTCGGCCTTCCACTCTACAACAAGAATACTGCGTGGAAGCCAGCGGTACCAACCTGGAACCCAGGTGCTGATCACATGAAAGCTTCTGAGCTGGTTCTGACACACAATGTGGCTGATTCTGTGGCTCCTGAGCTGGACACCACAGGGGTCCTTGTGGGAAAAGCTGCCAACCACACATCCATCTCACATGCCTGCCCCTTGTGTATGTGTAAAAGGAGAGAGGCAGAGAAGAGGTAGAGAGAGAGATATCCATCCCTCAGCCCCTCTTTTATAGAATACGTTCCTAAAATTAAAATGCAAATTGAATGGAATCTGGAATATACTGACCTTTACCTGCTATAGAGATGGAAGCAGAAAAGATTGCCTGTGAAGAGAGTTGAAATAAAATTATGAAGGCTTAATCATGGTATAAATGTTTCATTTCTTACCCCTTGAGTGTCATGCAATGTACCTATGATTATTTGAGAGTATTTAAAATATTAAAAAATAAATTGAATTACAAACAAAAAATTTAATTGTGTAATGTCTTACCTTAAATTTCAATTAGCTCAGCTTACTGAAAGTGACATTTCATACAAAGGAGAAAATGAGTTTGTTGTTAGGGAGAAGGACAAGCTGGTACAGATAGATGTAGCAAGGGATTGAGCTGGAGAGTCAGCGCTGATTTCCATTCACTCATGTTGTCTGTCGACAGACATTATTATAGAGTACCCGAAATGTGTCAGACACTTTCTGGGTGCTGAGTGAGATAGAATTGCCCTCCAAGAGCTTAAATTCAAGTGGGAAAATGAACTAATAAGTAAAGAAAGAAACACTTTGAGATAGTTGATGCTATCAACATCTCCAGCATAATGTGGGTAGAGAGTAAATGGGGCAATATTTGGACTGAGATTGATAAGTAGGAGGCTCCTAAGTAATGAAAACTGTAAGCACGTAGGCCTGAGATGGGCACAGGTTTGACTGTTAGAGAAGGGGAAAGAAGGCCAATGTGACTTCAGCAGAGCCCAGCAAACCCTTTCTGCAAAGGGCCAAAATGCAAATACTAGAGGCTATGCAGTCCGTCTCAGCTGCAACCATTCAACTCCGACACAGCAGTGCAAAAGCAGCCATAGTCAAAATTTGGAAACAAGCAGACATGGCTCTCTTCCAGCACGACTTTATTTATGGACACTGAAATCTGAGTCCCATATCATTTTCATGCATTACTAAATACTCTTCTTCATTTGATTTGCTAGCAACCATTTAGAAATGTAAACAGTCAGTTCGCATGCCATACAAAAACAGGACAGAGTGGGCCCGCAGGCCATAATTGGCCAACGCTGAGGCTGGACTCAATTGAATGTAATGAATGAGATTGACAGGGGATCAAAGTCATTATCAGGAGCTCGAGGGAATAGGCAAAAAGTAACAGTTTGGGTTTGGGGCTTCATTTATTCTAAATTTTTGCAAGGAGAGCAATTTGCAGCAGGGGAGAGACAGGGTCTGATTTATGTCTTTAAAAAATTACCCTGGTAGCTGTGTGGCGACCTGATGGTGTCATCAACTTTCTTGGGAAAAAAATGTGTCAATAGAAAGCTGAAGACTGTCTTCTTGATTAAGGAGTCTGGAGCCAGCTGTCTTCCCATCAGAAGCTCTTCAGATCTGCTGATTTCTATGTGAATCACTGAAGTTTTGTTGTTGTTGCTGTTATCTCTTTAATGTTGATTCTCAATCCATTATTTTAAAGATTTCCCCATTTTCTTCCATCACCAAACACGACCTTTGAGACGCAATGTTGAAAGATATATTTCCAGCGTTCCGTGCATGTACTTTCCTTTTATTTCTTATCACAAATGAAGCCATCTGACCAGTATCAAATTGAGGCTAAACAGTCAACACGTTCTGTATATCTAACAGGCTCTTTGCCTCAGATATATTGCCAGGAGTATCGGCATTTTCACATTTCCATTTTCCATTCATTTTTATAATACAAGTGAAAACAGAAAAAAAAAAATCAATCACAGCTGTCCAGACAAAGGTGGCAAGACAGCAAAACTGGCCTTCTGGTTGGCAGATTTCAGAGTACAATGGCTTCAACCGATTTTGTGAAGTACAAACTCATCACTGGGGGACATGGATGCATAATGAAGAAAAGTGCAGCTTTTTCCCCCATCGGCCTTATCTAGGAGGAAAGGCTGCTGGTGTCCTTGACCTTTCTAGGCTTCACTATGTTTCTATGGCTGCCCTTGCTGAATCCCAACTTTTAGGGCGCTCTCCAGCACCCCGCCTGACCTTCACATCTGCTCAGGGATGCACTTGGCATCTTGACGTTCAACTGAGTCCAGCAGCCCAGCCCCAGCTCCAGCTAACCCTGCTGCAGCAGAGAGGAACTGTCCCCAAGTTAGTCAACCCCAGCAAAGCCTTTAATCTTGATGTCTTCCAACCTTGTCAAAGTCCAAGGGGCCGTCCCTTGTGAGCCCGGACAAAGTTCAAGCTTGTTTCTGAATCGTAGTTCCCTCATCTGTCATAAGCAATATATAATACCTATGTCTCAGGGTTATAGTGAGGGTGAAAGGAAATCACATATTTCAAGACCTCTGAGAAACACCTGATAAGTTAACCAAGGCAAACAAGATTAAATCTATTCAGAATTTTCCATCTCCTTTTATTAGTCTCTTAGTTAAATTTCACTCCATGCCATACTCATAGTAGCAAATAGCAGTAAAGCCTTTGGAAGCAAATCTCTGACAAATGGAGAGAAAGTGGTGTTGAGATTTGGGAGTGTGGCAAGCAGCCTCTAAGATGGTGTAGGGAACCATGCCGCCCATGAAATATATGCTCAACTCTTACTCTGCATTCCTGGTGCGGTGAACTCATTTGTAAATAACGTCTTAGAATATGTTAAGGTGAGTCAAGGTGTGGGACCCATTTACGAACAGAATCTTCAAAGATCCTATTTAAGAGGCCAAATTGAATCAGAGTTGGCCTTATCCCATAAAACGGGAGTCTTTACAAGCAAACGAATTGAAACACTGAAGTAGAAGCCAGAGACCAGCAGAAGTGAGAGGAGCAGACAAAAGGAGAGGCAGATCCCACGTGACAGATGCAGAGAGATGGGACAGGGAACCCCAAGATGACAGCATACCAGCACCGGGACACTACAGACTCCCGGAGCAAGCATAGCCAGTCGAGACCTCAATTTTGGACTTCTGGCCTCCAAAACCATGAGACAACAAATTTTATTGCTTAAGCCAATCTGTGTATGGTGTTTATCATAGCAGCCTTGGCAAACTAAGACAGATGGTGAGCCCTCCTCCTGGGATTCACACTCTTGTGTTGTCCCCTACCCCTGAGTGAAGGTAGGTCCCACGACCTGCCAATACAATATGCCAAAGGTGGTGATGGGCTGTCATTTCTGTGATTGGGCTACATAAGACCGTGGCTTCCATCTTACTAGTAGACTCTGTTTCTCACTGGGGAGATGAAGCAGGTGACCATGGTGAGGAGCTCACATGGCAAGGAACTGAGGGTGTGCTCTGGCCAGCAGCCAGCAAGGAAGGGAGGCCCTCGGTCCAGCAGCCTGTAAGAAACTGCCTGCTGCCAACAGCCACATGAGTTGTTATAAACACTCCTTCCCCAGTCGAGCTTTCAGCTGAGACCATAGCCTTGGCCCATACATTAATGCAGTATTGTCAGAGACTCTGGAGTAGAGGCCCAAGCTGCACTGTGCTCGGACCCCTGATGATCAGAAATGTGCATTGTTTTAAGCACCTAACTTTGAAGTAATTTGTTATGCAGCCGTCATTAACTAATACAGGGCCCAATCCAACACTTCAATTTGATTTTCTAAAATCATTCCAACCCAACTTCATGATTCTAAGCATTTCACAAAAAAAGAAGAGATTAGAGGTTGATTTCTTTCAAAAAAATCACCCCATTAAACCAGTCTCAATCTCCTTCCTCCAACAATGTCATTTTCTAAAGCAAGTGACAGAGGTAAATCAAGCCCCTGTCACAGGTGTTTCTGATCTATGAGGAAGAAATAAAGACAGTTCCTAGCCTGTCCCACTTCACGTAAGGGATTCAGCAAGATGATTCTGAGTCACGGGTCTCCCCAGACCATTTGGATAGAAAAGCTGGAGGTGGGGTATCCTCTCATTATTTGTTGTCAAAAGCTCTATTTCACAGGAATTTTTTCCCATGCTAGTCTGAATTTCTAACAGAAAATAATAGTTACAGCCTTAGGCTGTAAACTTCTTCCCCCTAAAGAGTTGGTTCAAATAAAATTAAAGTAGCTTAAGAAAAGGGAAAAGAGGCATATTACTCCAAGGTAATGCATCCTGCAGCGGCTCAGCGAAGCCTGTAGACCATGTGCCCTTGTCTCACAACTCTCCAAGGCCTTCTTTGCTCTTCTCTTGCATTCCCTCCTCCTGTTTGTCCCCTTCCATCACGCCTTCACTCGAGATGTCCCTAAGAAAGATGCCTTTCTAGATAGAAGAGCTTTGAGGAAAGTTAAGTGAATGCCTCTTGATTCAATGCACTATTCCAAATACTTAAATCCAGGAGTCATTAGGTTTGAGGCATCACATCAAACACCACAGAAGACACATGGAGCGCTGTGCCTGCAAAGTCTTTTAAAATATTCTACAAATTTCCCTGCCCTCTTACATGACCTAAAGGGGCCATAGCAGCACCCCAGGTTCAAAACCTACAAAGCAGGTCACAGGCCTTGCCCAGCCCCGCTGACCTTGGGCTGGGCCTTGATTCCATCGAGGACCCAACCTCCTATCTGCAGAACGAGGCTAGCACTTGTCAAGAGCAGAAAATTAAAATGGAATGATATGCCTGAAAATACTCCACAAAAGATCATAAAAACAGAATCATTGGAACTAGAGAAAACAATTTAGTCTTTTCTTATAATTCAAGGTCATCCATAAAAGTATCCCATAGCTATTTTTTTGCCCTGATATCATAATTGTCATAATTGTCACAATTGTCTTTGGGAAAACAATAAGGTGGGACCTTAAGGCCTTCCTAGGAGGACAGCAGCCCCCATCCGTATGCCAAGCAGCTTTGGCTAGTGAGTTTATTGAGATCTCACTGCTGATGCTTCAAGTTTTCCTCCCTCTTCTCTAGCAATCAGGCCACCACTCCATTTTCATTTACCACCACTGCCTGTCTCCCTGCTTCTAAGCCTTCTGGATTTGGGAATCAAGTAACAACTTGCTAGAACTGTATGCAAAGTAAGAGCTACGGCCCACTGAATGAGAGTCTAGGGGCTTTCTTTTGGAGAAAAGACAAGAGCTTTGTGTGGGTTTAACATCAGCTTGGTAGCTCAGAGGCTCTTTTAACATCTTTTCAGGTGTGACAGCACACTGGGAGGCAAGACTTCTAATTGCAGGATTTTGGATATATAAGGAGTTTTTACACAAGAACCTAGTAACGTTGAGCATTTGCTATTTCTATATAGGGCTTCACTTGATACATATATAGAGGTATAGATGTGCATCTACACATCTAATACACAACAGCACGGAAACCAGGGGTGTAGGTGACAGGCAGAAGATATTCCCATTCAACAATAACAATTTTTACACTATTTCTTCATCATTTTACAAACATTAATTCACATTCTGCTCATAAGAAACTAATGAGGTAGGCATTATCATCCCCACCTTCTGACAAAGAAGTCAAGGCACAGAGAGGTTAACTGATTTGTCCAAGGCCACACAGTGAGTAAGTGAGAAGATTAAGAATCCCAGGAAATCTGACCCCAGAGCCAGTATTTAGACAAATCATTAAAACTCTGACTGTACCTGTGGGCAGTCCAGATGGGGATGTAAATATCTCTAGAGACTGTTGCAAATTCAAGTCACAGTATCAGTTTTTCCTAACAAAGAACAATAAACTCTAAAATTCACACACTGAATGAATTAAAACTTATGTGATTCATGCATAATGGTCAATTCTCAAAATGATAAAAAAAAATAGTTATAACCACCACTGCTACTATCTCTTGCCAGGTAGTTTACATGCATCATCTCAAATCCACACACTCCCCTGCAGGATGGTATAAGTCTTCCCATTGACAGATGAGCAATCTGAGGCTCAGAAAGGCATAGTAACTTGCCCAAGGACACATAGCCAGTAACTAGCAAGAATCAGAATTTTAATTCAAACTTCGACGACTCCAATGTTTATTTTCTTTCCAACATGATGGGTGATCCAAGAGGTAAAACTATACAATGATGATGTCATCAATCTTTGCAATTCAGAAGATTCTTTCAAACCTTGTACACTTCCAATACTGGCCTGGAAGTGAAGACAGCTGTATTTAAACCCCACTTTGGCCAGTTAATAGCTGCGTGCCTTGGATGTTATACACCTGCATAGAGGCTGCTTTTTTTTTTTTTTTTTTGCATGGGCAGGCACTGGGAATTGAACCCAGATCTCTGGCATGGCAGGTGAGAACTGTGCCAGCTGAGTCACCGTGGCCCACCCTGAGACTGCATTTCTTTGTAGCGATTCACACTTCACAGGGACCCCATGAGGAATAAATGGGAAAGCATGAAATGTAGACGCATGTGCCATGGTTTCCAGCACACAGAGGGTGCCTGAAGTATTCTTTCCTTAATTCATCAATTATTATTTTCCTTACATAATAAAAGATAATATGAAAGTGTGGGTTGACATTTCTGATGGAAAGATTCATAGTAAACCAGCTATTACTGTAAGAAATGAAACAGAATCTTCAGTTCCATTAAAATCATTGAAAGTGATCTGAGAAACTGCTTAATATTCATTCATTAACCAACATTAATTGAGCACCTACTAGGTGTAGATCTAGGCACTGGGAATCAGCAGTGAGCAATGTCCTAACCCTTGCACAGCTTAAATTCTAATGGAGAAGAGTCAGAAAGTGAGCATTTAAATAACTAAGATTGTTTTAGAGGCTCAAGGGCTAAGGATGGAGACAACAGAAAGGAAGCTGACCTCCAGGCCAGAGAAGGGATTTGATCGGCTAAAAATCCCATTCAGGATAAGTGGTACATCTTTGCTCTCTAGACCTGCAGCTCTCAAACTTTCACAGGGAGGGCTCAGCAAAACACAGATTGCTGGGCCCCAAACCTAGAGTTTCAGACTCAGTTCATCTAGAACAGGGCCCCAAAATTTGCACCTTTAAACAAGTAGCTAGGTGATGCTGATGTGGGTGGTCCCGGGACCACACTTTGAGAAGCACTGCCACTGCAGAAAACAGTGAGATAAGAGGGAAGGGGATAAATACCCCAATCTCTTTCCTCCTGCCCTATGAACTCCTGCCATGCTCCCATCTGCTAAACTCCATCAGAAACCAAGGGCAAAGGAGTCAAGCCTAGGCAGCCTCAGGGGCTCCAAGCAGAGCAAATTATTCTATTAACATGATTCCCTCCCCTTACCCCTTTCCAAATTAAATGGTATAATGGTCTCCTGCTGTTCCTCGTTTCCTGGTGCCTCAGCATCCCCTTGTGCTTTCTGTAGCCCAACCCCACCCCATTAATAGTATCTTCATTAAAATCTCTTGACACATCTGAGTTGGATTCTGTTTTCTGCCAGGATCCAGAGAGATATACCACCAGCTGTACCAGATATACCCAAACAGCTCCTCCAGTGGTGAGATTTTCAGAAATTGACAGAGGTTGTTCTATTTTTTCCCACAGTCACATGGATAAAATGCAGATCAAATATCAGAGAATCTGGTTTTGCTACACAAGTGTGAAATGTATATGCGGTTTGCTGGAGCCTGCACAAACTATGCAGTGAGATCACCTTACACAGAGCTTTGCGGAACTGGGGTAGTGTTAGGGTGACCCACTCAACCTGGTTCACCTAGGACATTCCTAGTTTTAGCACTGCAGGTTCACATCCTGGGGAATTCTAAGGCCTGGGCAAAATCAGACAACTGGTCACCCTCTCTGTGCATGCTTTGCTTTCTTATGTCGATGAGGCCTCCTCTGAGATCCCAGAAATAGCACCATCACCGCCACCACCACCACCGAGAATGGATAGCATTTATTGAGCACTTCCCACGAGCCAGGCCCTATTCTAAGCATTTTATATACATCACCTTATTTATTTCTCACAACCACTCTATAAGCAGGTTACTATTATTAGCCTCATTTCACAGATGATATAATTGATGCTTAGAGGGCCCAAATAATTTGTTCAAGGTCATTCAGCTTATAAATAGTAAAACAAAGACTTGAGCCCACACAATGTTGTTTCCTTCACAACAGAGCTGAAGACCTACCTAGAGCAGACCTGATTTCATGAGAAAGACTTAGCCGAGAATTACCAGGGACCAAGCTCAAAGCCTACGGTCACAGAACAGAAATTACCGTCTACAAGTTCTTTATTATAGGGCACACAATGAAAAAGTAGGCAGGGAGGTATCTGATGCCCTTGGAAAATTAGGGATAAATTTACATAAACGTAAATCTCGTTTATGAGTTTCTGGCAGAAAATCTTGGACATTCAACACCTGGATGCATCCTACAAATTCAAAGGCGTCCCCACACAGTGGTTTGAGCTTCAACATCCTCATCTGTAAAACTGGAATAGTGGTCACCTGTCTTAAATCCACAGGGTGGCTACTGTATGGATTAAATGAGCTCAATAAATGATGTTCAGCCAAAAAATGTTGCCTTAACACCAGAAGGAAAGATAGTGGAGAAAGAGTAGGACAATATAATGTAGGAATGCCTAGAGACAATAACGGTGGTTAAATATACAAATATAAACATGTTTTTGCATGAGGGAGAACAAAAGAATGTCAACATTGCAAGTTGGAAAATGGGATGGTACATAGGAAAAGGTATAATCAATGCAAGCTAGGGCCAATAGTCAACAGTACCTTTGTAATATGATTCCATGCAATAAAGGCATCATGCCAAAACTAAATGTCAACAAATGGGGGAGGGTATGGATTCTTTGTGGAAGAGAAGGAAATGTCTTCATATAGATTATGGTGGCAAAGGTATGGCTATTTAATTAGGTTGGATTTTATGATGTGCAAATAAAACTCTTTAAAAATGAACAGAGAGAAACAAGTGCTAGAGAAAATATGGAGAAAGATGTATCTATTCACCGTTGGTAGAGAAGCTGAGAAGTGCAGCCCCTCTGGAGGGCAGTGTGGTGGTCCCACAGGAGGTTAGGGGTGGGATTGCCACGTGATCCTGAAACCCCATTGCCAGATTCCTGAAACCCCATTGCTAGATATATACCTGGAGGAACTGAGAGTGGGGGCACGAATGGACATTTGCACTGGTGTTTATTGTGGCAGTGTTCTGAGTTTCACAATGGACGGTGGTGGCCTAAGGGTACAACAACTGAGGCCTGGAATGGCGAACTATGGTGTATACATAGAACGGACTACTGAACGGTTGCAAGAATGAACAAAGTTATGAGGCATGCAGCTAGGTGAATGAAACTTATGGACAGTATGTTGAATGAAATGTCAGGAACAAAAAGACAAATATTATCATGCACCACTCATATGGACTAACTATAATATACAAACTTGGAGAATTGAAGTCGAGAGCATGGGTTATCAGGTTGGGGCCTATTGTAAAGGTTCCTAGATCATAAGCTCTTACAGCAGTCACATCTGTTCTGGAGTTGTAACTTTTATTTCTAAATTCTGAGATACTAAGCTATTTGTGTGTAACCTGGTCATTCCCTGAAACTTTGGGTATCTGACACCTGAGACTCAGTGTTAGAGCCCTGAAGCTATGAAAGTCAGCATTACCCTACACAGCGATGGTTTAATAAACTGAAAAAGTGATCAGACTTTGAGTAGAGATATGAATGAAGCTGATCTGGACTAAGGTAAACTGGATTACAGTGTAAAGGATGATATGGTCCATGTTTTAAAACTTCAACTTCAGTGTGAGACCAAAGGGAGAGATGCTTACTTGGTGCAAAATTGATACTTTGAGTAGCACATTATCTAATTTAACTGGTATGGTCAATAATTCCATAATTACATGGAATCTTGAATAGGGCATGAGATCTTGTTGGTTTGTATAGGTTAGTATGATGCCCCAATATATCCCAGAGCAGTTTGGGCAGAAAATTAAAGAATTTGCCAAGTCCCCTTCAGGGATGGGATTGAAGATGGACATATTCAACTTCCCCATTTGGGAAATCTCTGAGATTCTCACAAGCAATGGGGATAACCAATTCAATAGGCTCAGCCCTCGATCCTGGGGTTCACTCCTGTGAAACTTATTCCTGCAAAGGAAAAACTAAACTTACTTATAATTATGCCTAAGAGTCACCCCCAGATAATCTCTTTTGTTGCTCAGATGTGGCATCTCTAAGCCAACTCTGCAGGTGAACTCACTGCCCTCCTCCATACTGGGACATGACTCCCAAGGATATAAATCTCCCTGGCAACAGGGGACAGGACTCCTGGAAAGAGTTGGGACCTGGCATCATGGGACTGAGAAAGCCTTTTTGACCAAAAGGGAGAAGAGAGAAATGAAACAAAATAGTTTCAGAGGCTGAGAGATTTCAGAGTCGAGAGGTTATCCTGGATATTCTTATGCATTATATAGATATCCCTTTTCTAGTTTGCGGTGTATTGGAATGGCTGGAGGGAAGTACCCAAAACTATTTGTTCTAGTTTGCGAGCTGCCAGAACGCAACACACCAGAGATGGATTAGCTTTCAATAAAAGGGGTTTTATTCAGTTAAAAATGTATAGTTCTTCAGAGGAAAGGCAGCTAACTTTCAGCTGAGGTTCTTTCTTACATAGGAAGGCATAGGGAGATCTCTGCTGGCCTTCTCTCCAGGCCTCTGGGTTCCAACAACCTTTTCCAGGGTGATTGCTTGCTGCATCTCCAAAGGCCTGGGCTGAGCTGTGAGTGCAGAAATGAAGAATGCTGAGATGCTTGGGCTGTGCTACACTGAGCTCTCTCATTTAAGCTTCCAGCCAATTAAATCAAGCAGCATTCATCGCAGCTGGCCTGCCTCCTAGCCAACTGCAGATGTAATCAGCAACAGATGAGGTTCATATGCCCTTGGCTCATGTCCACAGCAACAGAACTAGGCACCTTCACCTGGCCAAGTTGACACATGAATCTAACTCCCACACTATTGAACTAGTCTTGATTCTTGAACACGGCTCGATAACTATATAGCTTTTACAATGTGACCATGTGATTGTGAAAACGTTATGACTGATGCCCCTTTTATTCGAGGTATGGACAGATGAGTAAAACAATAAGGATAAAATAAATAAATAATGGGGGGATGGGGGAAATTAAATTGGGTAGATTGAAATATTAGTGGTCAATGAGAAGGAGTGATAAGAGGTATGTGAGGTGTGAGTTTTTTCTTTTATCTTTTTATTTCTTTTTCTGGAGTGATGAAATATGTTAAAAATGATCATGGTGATGAATGCACAACTATGTGATGATATTGTGAACCAATGATTACATACTATAGATGGACTGTACATGTGTGAAGATTTCTCAGTAAAAATATTTTTTGAAAATAACAAACACTTTCACATATAAAAAAGGAGTTATGAAACAATGATTGGTATTCATATTTGAACTGTCTATAAAGTTCTGCTCTTTTCTCAAAGGCCTTGTATTATTGTTATTTGTGTTATCTGTGCTGATTTTGGTTTAAACAGTCAACTGTCTTCTAAAGAAATTAAACAGGAAGAAAAATATTGGATTGCGACAGGTCCCCCGCCAAGACATGTTCAAGTTCCAACCCTCTGTGGATGTGAACTCATCTGTAAACAGGACCTTCAAAGATCCAGCCTCTAAGACTGTGAGACATAAATTCCTGCCGTTAAGCTAAAAAGACAAAAACGTTCTCTTAAAATGCTAAGCGTGGCGAAGCCCCAGGGATCCAGGGAGCCCAGTCTGGGCTGAAGCTCTCACAGGGATCTTTTCCCAAGTGCCCAGTGGGGTGGACCTTCGGCTGCTGGACCCTGCAGGAAACTGGTGGCAGCTGTGTTTAGAGGCTCATCCTGTGTCCTCCTGTAAGACTGGGGGAGTTGAGATGCTATTCAGGGAATGCTGGGGCTCCCTACTTGGGAAGGCGGCCTGTCCCTCCCACACTCTTACTCCATTAAGGTCTAGCATTCCACACCACGGGGTGGTTAGGAACCCGAGAATGACATGGCCTCAGGTTTCCTGTGGCTACGCCCTTTTTGTGAAAAAATATTTTTATTGACAAAACAATACACAAACATTCCATACATGTTGTACAATCGATGGCTCACAATAACATCACATAGCTGCGTATTCATCACCACGATCATTTCTAAGAACATTTGCATCACTCCAGCAAAAGAAAGAAGTATTTCCATCTACCCAATATATTTTAACCTTTGTTCCCACTATTATTTATTTGTTATCCATATTTTTTATTCATCTGTCCACTCTAGATAAAGGGAGCATCAGACACAAAGTTTTCACAATCACACAGTCACACTGCGAATGTTATATCTGCATACAATCATCTTCAAGAAACAAGGCTACTAGGAACACAGCTCTACATTTTCAGGTACGTTTGTGACTAAGCCCCTTAACCTCCACAAACCCATCCTCTAATCCGGTCTATGGACTGTCATACGTGGTGGGATCATTATGAGAATTAAATAAGATCTAGAATGCCTCAAAGGGATTCTCACTGAAAACTGTGAAGGAAGCATTCCTGCCCAGGAATGTCAAACAGGCCCAAATGTTTTCCCCCATGTGTGAGAGAAGCACAGCACCTGGCAAGAGGCGATGGGAGAGAGAGCCAAGAGTAGTAGCTAAGAGCAAAGATTCAGCCTCAAACTGCTTGGGTTCCAATCCTGGCTCTACCACTCACTAGCTGTGCCGCCTCAGGCTTGCCACCTGACCATTCTGTTCCTCTGTTTGATGATAATTGTACCATATCACAGGACCGTTATGAAGACTCAATGAGTGACTATGAGTAAAGCACTTGGAAAAGTGTCTGCCTCCTAAGTGTGTAAAGAATGCAGTGGTTCTAGTGCTCACCCTTTGACAGGCCTTCCCTTCCTGTGCTTACTCCTCTACGTTCAGTCATCCGTGCTCTGCAGACACACCCTGCTGCACTTGTGGTTTTCATAACCTTGAATCTGGTTCCCTATTGTCCCCCCATAATCCATCGTTTCACCAAATGATGTGCCATCCTCTTGCATTTCCTGTTATCCATTCCAACATTAGCCAAATGCTCTTCTCTTTCGTACACTCTTTGGGGTTTAGAAATCATCATCCCAAGAGAGTGAAAAATCCTCTTCCGTTTGAGGCAAGAATGATACGGTACCTGGACACAGTTTTAAACTTTTGTGCCAAGCTTCTGAGTTCTGAAAACTATTGAATTTCCTCTTTTCCAGGAGGTTCCACGGTTCCTCAGAAAACCTAATTAAAATGCCCTCAAGACAATGCAAACCGCGAGCTCAGGAGCAGGGTCTGCTTTGATGCAGATGATTTTGTTTAGGGAAAGACAGCCATCCTGAACTGGAGCCAGCTGAAGGGAGGGAAGACTGGCAATGAGCCCTCCTCTTCACAGCTAGAAGCGCTGGAGAAAATAACCGATTATTCCTTCTTGCCCCCAATCCCAAATTTGAGAGACGTTTAGAATCCTGGCTGAAAGTCTTGGTTTCTTAGGCTTCTGAGCCAAAAAACAGCTACAAACCGCCCTTTACCACCCCCCACCCCCCACCCCCCAAAAAAGAAAACACCCACTTCCTATAAGGAAAGGTTTTTAAAGTGCAAAAGATGAAGAAATGCTAAATGGGCAATATCAGAGGAGAAAGTCACTTTGTAATAAAAATAAATAAGAGTCGACAAAAACCAGGTGCTCTGGATCAGGAAATAGGAGACAGGTGGGAGGCACACCGGGTTTGCACTCCAAGCTGGTACAGCTGAACAGAATGAGGCGTTTCACCCAGGCCTGTGTGCACAGCTGTGTGGGGGCCCTAACCCAGACACCCGGGAGAGCCACGCCCCACGCCCTCCTGCCAGGAGGGGAGCCAGGCACCCATCCCTGCACAGCCCAGCTTCGCAGGGGAAACGGCCCAAAGAGAGGAGGCCAGTGAATCACTTCTCCAAGGCAGACGAAGGATGACCTCAAAACATCTTGTCTCCCTTTCCCAGATTCATCTTGCAAAAAGGAGTTAACAACGGGGGGATATATGGAAACTCTATTTTCTGCATGATTTTTCTGTACACCTACAATTTCTCTAATAAAAAAATAATATAAACACTTTTTTAATGGACATGAGCTGGGACCATCATAAATTGATGGCTCTGCCTAAATACAGACACCACCCAACAAGTTCAATGGGGACCTTTGCACCCACCAGCCTCCACCCCCCGAGATGTTTAGAATCAGTTAATCTGTGAAAACAGGTAAGTTCCTGGAGCAGGTCCCCAGCGGGCAGTCCAATGTCTGCTCGACCCATCTGGATTTTGACAAAACCATCCTTCACTGGAGGGTCTCATGAGACCCCTATTGCAGATACTCTGAAGATTTTGTGATTGCGTTTCCTCTCTGACGACGGAACTACTGCATAGCGACCAAAACCGAGAGTTCAGGCAGGACCTGTTTCAAAACATGCAATAATGTGTATATCTGCAGTAAACTTTCCATCGCTGCTACAAGTTAAATTCTCTACGTTACGGAATCAGAAAATTGAATAGAGGTTACCAAGAGCCAGGGTGAGGAGGGAGTGAGTGTTTAAATTGGGCAGAGTTTCTGTTTGTGGGTAGGGACGAGTTTTGGTGATGGTGAGTGATGATGGAAGCACAACACAGCAAACATAATTAACCGAGCACTGAAATACATACCCGAATATGGTTAAAAGGGAAAACTTGAGGTTGCATATATGTTATTAGAGTAAAAATTTTAAATACATATATATATATCCATAGGACTATATAACAGATGAACCTTAGAGTAAACCATGAACTACGGTTCATAGTACAACTATAAAAATGTCCTTTCACCCAGTGCAGCAATACTGCCACACTAATGTAACATGTTAATAATAGGGAGGTATATGGGAACTCTTGTATTTTATAAAATCTCGTACTCATATTTTATACAAGATTTTTCTGTAAACCTACATTTTCTCTAATAAAAACTTTTGTACTCCTGTTTTATGCAACATTTTTAAAAATCCCTCTAGAAATGGGTCAAAAAAGGTCTAAAATAAGTATCAAATTTTTTTAAACTGGGCTATCCGAATGTAATAAAAAATGTTAAATTTCAAAATTAGTATATATTATGACACCCATCAATAGACTGGTCTTTATAAATTGGTTCTTGTGGAACCTAAATACCAATGTTCAAATTTTATAATCTTATGAAAATATTAAAGTGCTTCAGCATTGGGGTAAATTTTGAAAAGATGACTGAGAAGCCTTCATATTCATTCACAATTTACTTTTACTTTCCTACAATTTTAATCAACTTTTTAAAATTTGGACTAAATCAATTCTGAGATAGCAAAGACCTTCCAACAGTGATAGCTTGGCACCGAATGATACCAGTGCTCAAAAAAAAAAAAGATTTGCACACAGTTCAAAGGTTATATTTATATTTTTCTCTGAGATATTGTGTTTCCTATATTTGCCTAATATCTGAGGTTCCTGGAGCAGGAAACTTGTGAAATGGCTCTGAGTGTTCCCCACTCCTTCTATTCACACTGTTGCATCATCCCTCCCCTTCAGTGTAGGCTGGACCTAACGACTTGTCTCTGACAAATAAAATACAGCAAAAGTGACAGGACACAACTACCATAATGAGGTCACAAAACACTGGGGTTTCCATGTTCATATGCTCTCTCCTGCCCTCTCGCTCAGTCACTCTGAAGAAGGTAGCTGCATGTTGCAAGCTGCTCAATGGAGAAACCCATATGGTGAGAAACGGAGGCAGCCTCCAGCCAACAGCCAGGGAGGAAGTGAGGCCCTCACTCTAAGAGTCCAACAACCACCTGAGTGGGCTGGGAAGCAGACCCTTCCCCATTCCAGCTGTGATAACTGCAGCCTCAACCAACATCTTGACTGCAGCCCATCAGAGGCCAAGAGCCAGACTCAACAGAACCCCACCCATATTCCTGACCCAAAGAAACAGGAAACCAATACAGCCATTACGTTTGAGGGCTATTTGTTACACAGCACTAAATAGCTAATACAGTTCCCTTAGCATGTGAGTGGGATTTTTCTATTCAAATAGGTGGCGCCCAAGAAATACTGACAGGTGTAAGCCCCTGGGACCCATGCACTTAAAGGTTAATTCCAAGCTGCTTAAGACAAAAAAAAAAAAGAAATGGAAACATCAACTTCTAGACTATCCTCTAATTTAAACACATAACAGGGCAATGTGCCAGTACTATTTTTGATTAGGCTAATAAGTTCTCCTACTCAAACCAACTTTAAAACATCAACGAAATAAACTGATTATAAATGCTTAGCCTATAATATATCTTTCTTTTCCATCTTTAATACCACTAACAGTCACTATTTGCCCTGCAGTGCTCAAATAAAACTCTGCAATGAGCATCTCAGATTCTGGGGTCCCCATGATAAAGGAGCAGGTATGGATGTTTAAAACAGAAAGCCTCAAGTTGAGCCTGAAGATCCTGGTTGCCACAGAAAAACAAGGATGCTCACAAACACATCTGGAGGTAGTAGGGGAGGGCTTGGTTCCAAGGACTCCAACTGACCAACTTGTGATGATCTGAGCAGCCAAAAAAGAATGGTCATGATGGCAGTCAAGGAGAGCATGTCCAAGGCCTCTGGTCCATAACGATGCTCAAACGTTAAGTGCTCTTTAAAAAGACCTGCCTGCTGATGTGAGCCCGTTCATTCATGCTTGATTATAAAGGCCACAAACAGGGTGATTCTAATACCACCCACCACAAGTTAGGGGAGCACCAAGAAAAATGAGTGTGGTCTGAGATGAAGGGCTTTCCAGAGTCCTGGCAAGATGGAGCTGGGAATGCTGCCTAGAGACACATGAGTGATAGCACTGTGCCAGCCCTGGATTAGGCTGAGAAAGTGTGAGGTCTGTAAACATCTTAAAAAGTAGCTCACAAACTGTCAGTCCAAAGTTCTTCTTGGGTGCTGATGGGAGCCCCTAAAAATGTAAAGCAAAGGCAGGTGTGGCTGGAGCTATTTTTTCTTGCAGCTGTTCATCCTGCTAGGAAACTAAGGGGGCAAGAAACACTGGATCTGCTCCTCATGGGAACTTCTATTTCTACTTATTATATTTCCACATCATTGGATAAATGAGGAATAAAATGAATGAATGGTCTATTCTTTCTCCCACCAACCATAGTCTACCAAAACACTGCAGGCCCAATGTATTCATGTCTTCAGCTTTAATAGACATTGCCAAATTAGCAAAGTGGCTGTTTCAATTTTCCCTCCTTGACAATGAACAAAACCACCTAATTGCTCAGCAACTTGTCAAAACTTGATAGTCTTAAACTTTTTAATTTTTGCCAAAGTGATGAGGAGAATAAAATGCTAGCTCATTGATTTAATTCACAGTCTAAAAAGCCTAAAAGGGGGGAAATTAGCACCCAAAAAAACCTTAGAAATAGCTAATAAACTGTTTTAGAAACTGGCAAGGAATAAATAATGGTATTACTATTCACTGGATTCCTGTTTTGTGTCAGGAAATTGTGCTTGACAATTTACAGGAGTTATCTTCAGCTCTTGCAGCACTGAGGCACTGGTATTCCCATTTTACAGATAAGAAAGGTTCAGAAGAGCTAAGTAACTTATCAAGGTTACACAGCAAGTAGATCGGGGAGCTAAGATTTCCACCTAAGATCTAGGTATACCAAGGCCCCAGTTCAACTAAAGCATTTAACAGTTTTATTCCACAAAATTCATCCGCTATAGGTGCACAATTCTATGATTTTTTGGTAAATTTATAGAGCAATACAATCATCACCATCTCCAGTTTTCAAATATTTCCATCACCCCAAAATGTGCTCTCATGCCCATCTGCCAAGCCTCACCCTAGGCAACCATGGGGATCTGCTTTGTGTTTCCACAGACTCACCTTTTCTGGATATTTTATAGAATATGCAGTCTTTGCATCTGGCTTCTTTCACTCAGCAAAAGATACTTGAGGTTCTTCCATGCTGCACCATATATTAGTAGTTCACTGCTTTTTGAGTTGGTTTCATTGTACAAATTCATCAGTTAATGGGCTGTTTCCAGTTTGGGGCTAGAATGAACAAGTGTCACTACGTATGCAGATAGCTTGTGTGGACATATGTCTTTATTTCTGTTGGGTAGATTCCTAGATGTGGAATTTCTGGATCATATGGCAAGGATATGTTTATTTTTTTAAGGAACTGCCCAATTCTTTACCAAATGGCTTCACCTTTTCATACTCCCTCCAGTATAAATTTTAAAAAAAGTTTAGGCTGAACATTCAAGAAATGTGAGACGCTTTACTCATTTACTCTGTTTACTCTATCCCACTCATGCAACCATGGATGTGGGCGTGTCAGACGTACTTAAGCAGCCTGACTGCAATGCGGAAACAAGCTCAATCTGTGCACTGTTGACTCACTTGAGTTATCCACACTCCAATGGTGGGTCCTGCAGGACTTCCGAGCAGTCCTTCCCTGGATATGTACCCAGGACAGGCCAGCTGAAATAACATCGGCATTTTGGAAAAAAGCAGATCACTATTTCCCGATGATTCCCTCAGCTTTTCTCTACCTTGCCTGGTACATTAATTCCCGCTTTTTCACCCTTGACTTCTGCCTCCCTTACGGTCCATACCTAGAATTCTCTAGAATTCTCATGGGGCCCCTCTGTGTTCGTTTTAGTTTCTGAATCTCTTACCAATAGACTACAAATAAATGGCATTACCACGCTCATTTCTCTCTCGTCCAGGCGAATCAAAGCGTCCAGCAAGACCATAGCAAGTGCTGAATCCCATGGCCCCACGGCAGTGACCCCAGCCCAGCTGGCCACCACACCATCAATCATAGCTGTCCCCTTGGCTGATTCTGACTGTTCTTAATCCATGAAAAAAAAACTGACTTTCTTCTTCTACAAACCACTTTGAATCCATCCTTTAGCTGTCACGAGAGACTGTAACCACTTTCCAGTATCTACATGGTGATGCCTTCTAGACCCAATTCTAATATGCTTGCAAATGCAATTCCACTCGTTAGATATGGCTGTTTTCAATAATCCCACAGCTTTCTTATTTATGTATTTATTTTTTGGAATGCCATGGCCCCTATGTTTATCTATGCCTCGTTCCTTTCTACCAACCACCCCAAGACCACTGGGCACTTTATATCTAGATTAGGTAAGAAATGTGAATGAAGCTGAGGACAGAGCCCTAGGGCAAGGTAGGTAAGAAATGTGAATGAAGCTGAGGACAGAGCCCTAGGGCAAGGGAGGCTGTATAGGGAGAGGGTAATAGGAAGGGAGACAAGAGATGTATTACCTGTTATAGTGTAATAGTGCACAAACATTATTTATTGGTCCTAATCCAGAAGGTAAAATGTACTTAAAACTAAACATTCTCTATCTAAACCCCTGAGTGACCAAATATTTTAGTGTCACCTGTTGGGAAAAATATCCATTTGAAATCTATTTCTAAAAGCAAGTGCAGGGAATCAAGCTCCTAGAAAGAAGAAAAGAAGGAAAAATAAAAACCATCACCAAAGCCCAGTCATCTATGTGTCAATTCATGACTTAGCTTAACAGCTATGCCCACCTTGACCTGCCTACATACACCTGTGTGAAAGTAAGCAGTAGACAAGGCGCCCATTTCTGACCAAGTGCCAGGCTTCTGTTAACCCCAGATATATCATCTTATTTAGTCTTCACAGATTCCAGCAAGGCATGAATAATTATCCTCATTTGACAGACAAGAAGCTGGAGATCTGAGAAGGTTGACAATTTGCCCAAGCCAGCATGGCTAGTAAGAGGCAGAGGCAGGATTTAAACCGAGGACTTCAGAGTCCAAGGCTCATACTCTCTTCTCAAAAGCAGGCTGCCTCCTGAGTTAAACGCCACCATTCCTTGCCACAATTGGTGTGGGACCCTACCACCTTCATCGTATCATCATCAATAAATATTTATCAAGGACCCACCACCTGTGTGGCATTGCTCTTGTTTCCACAGCAACACACTGTCAGAAAGTCATGGGAATGTCCCATGCTGAAAAGAAAGATGCTGTACTGGCCTGTGACTGTGGCTCTTAAAGGTGACAGTTGCACAACCACAGCTGACGCAGCTACCTCAGCTGGTAGCCTGGAGCCTACAGGAGCTGTGCTGAGGACAAGCAAGATTAGAAATTAAGCAGAGGAGAAAGATAGTGGATTGTAACCCGAGAAGATGTTCTGCTTTTACCGTGAATGCCTTTGCAATTGTTGCTGAAGCAGAACACCAAGCCAGGTTTGCACATTAATTGTTCTTTTATTAGGAAACAAATCAAACAATCCAGGACAGAACGTAAGATTTGACTGTCCTGCCGAACAGTTCCCCAGAGGTATCCGGCAATAATTGTGGAGTGAAATTACTTCATTGGTAACAACTGCAATCTCAAGTCGGTTCCCTTGAAGATTCATTTTGCTCTTAACGTACTGGTGCTGCCACTGGCTAATAACTGGACTACTTATCACCTTATTCATGTGTTTACCTGCTTTCCTCCTCTCCCATCTCAAATCAACTTTTGTCAAACTGTCAGTCGGACATTAAATGCCTTTTTACTCTCATTCCTTACAAAAAGTGCTCTGGTTCATAAAATACATCTTAGAATAAGAGAGATAGAGATAGGCTTTTGATGACAAGCTTTTGCCCCTGACTTTTAAGTTTACAAATTGAGATTGCTTTCAAGACTGAGACTATTTAGATAAAAACATTATGGAGAGGGCAGGCCATGGTGGCTCAGCAGGCAGAATTCTCGCCTGCAATGCCAGAGACCTGGGTTTGATTCCCGGTGTCTGGCCATGCAAAAGGAAAAAAAAATATTATGGAGAACACACCACTGAGTTTTAAATATATTATTTACCCAAACTTACAAAAAGTTCTACGTAAGATACTTTAAAGGAAATCAAGCTATTGTCATACTCAGATTTGGATACCAAAATTTTCTAAATTTAAGAATAATAACTACTTCAGCAAACTAAGACATGTCCATTTCTAAAAGTCCACGTTTGTATCATTCCTGCACCCACAAATGCAGATGTTAATGAGGAAATCTGGTGAAAAACCCTAATTTCAATGGTCTAGTTAGTATTAAATCAACAAGGAGAGCAAAGATATATATACAGAAAAGTCCCATTTCTACAAATGAGTGAGGCTTGAAATTCAACAGATCTCCAACACAAACTAATCCCATTCATTTAAGGAGCCCCTGGAAGGAACGTAACCGCTTGCTAAGTATAAGCTTTGCAGAAGCGCAAGCAGCTCAGGTAGCACCAAAAGAAACATATGGTGCTTAACAGTAAATTTCTTCCCAAACTGTACTCCAGGATTGCTTTTCTCTCCCATGTGTTTCGAAGAGCAAACAAAGAAAAGGTGCTTGTTCCGCACAGTTCTCTAAATGTTTTAACAAAAGGCTGCTGAATAAACACATTACTCATTTAAAAACTGAAAAGAAGTTCTCTTCCTGAGACGAAAGCAACTAGATTTGCATTTTAACAGTTGTGAGTGAGCGCCACCTGGCGGGAGTGTCCGGAAGCTGCGCCGGTTCAGCACTGGACAGTTTCCCGAGCCTGTACGGTTTCTCTGCGCGCTACCGGAGAACCGGTGGAGACCCGAGGTGAGATATTTGTCACACTGATTTTGCCGAGGGAACGTCAGTGCTATCGACGTGTGGCCATCTGGCCATGCCTCGGGGGAATAATAGAATGTGAGTCACGAATCATAGCCAGGTCCCCAGGATTTGCCCTAGCATCCTCCTTCCCTCGCCCCCCCCCCCCCAGCACACCAAATGGGGAATGCAAGAACCGTGCACATGTTTAGGTGTCGCAGCTGTCCCTCTTCTCTCACCTGTGAATCCAACCCTTCAGTTTCACAGAACCTCAAAAGGAATCTCCTAGTCACCCAACTTCCAAGCAGCCCCTTCACAGCAACCCCAAATTCAGCAAGGAAGACGTATGCGTTTCCAAATACAACTGTCATTCCAGCGCTTCTTGATCAAACTCAGAAGAACCCTGTTTAAGGTTCCATTCCTCCACAGGTTTTATTGTTCTTTCTTTCCTCCCTCCCTTCCTCCCACCCTCTCCCTTCCTTCCTTCCCTGTTTTTCAGCGTATGATATATGGGCACAGCTGTTGGTCAGCAATCGAAAACGAGCCTTTTCCCGAGTCCCTGGCATCCCAGCAACCTCCGCTGGCGTGGACACCCCAAAGCCAATCGTGCTAAGAAACTTCCAGGTGATTTTTAACTTGTAAGCCTACCTGCACCGCCTCCCGCCCTCCTGCCCTTCCCTCCACCGCGGTGCCCTGGAGGGCTCATCGCTGGGCGCTGCCTGCCGCGGGCTGGGCGAGGTGTGGGACCCCCGACCCGGGCGGTCCCCACCGCCCCGCGCACGCCAACTGGCCATTAGGAACATGCCAGGGTGAACTCCCACAACGGAGAATTACCTCTGCTCATCTCCCTCCTATGGCAAAACCCCAAATATAAGTGCCCCAAACTTTTCAGGAGCAGACGCTGCACAGGTCAAAGCCATTCCCCTTGAAAGGTCTTAGCAGGAGCGCTCATTTAACCCAGATTAAAAAAAAAAAAACGGGCGGACGTCGGGAGAGCGTCCTGCGCGCCCCACGGAGTACCCCGCGGCTTGCTGAAGGACGAGATGAGGAGCGCAGCGAGCTGACAGCAAATCTGCGGCTTCCTGCATCTCCGGGGAGAAAAAGGAAAGGTGCCACCGCCCTGGCAGCCTGTGCCTGCTGGGGACCTGCCGTCCCCCCCACGTAAAGCGCGCTGCCCGAGACGCTGCCAGGGAGAGCACGCTCCAGCCCGGGCGCCCAGGCCGCTTCTCTTCTCGCCGCCCCAAGCACGCAAGTGACAGATTCCGACAAGTGGGAGACGGCGAGTGGGAATATTCGCAACAACCGCGGAAAGTTACTCCAGCCCCGGAGCTCGGCGGGAAAGTGAAGCGGCGAGAACTTCGCCAAAGGCGGGCTGCCCGGGGGGACGCGCGGGGCCGGGAGCGATGCCCGCGGCCGGAGGCTGGGACCCGGGCCCCGCGCGCCCGCACAACTTTCTCCTCCGAAGGCCCCCGCGGCGGGCGCCGAAGCGGGGCGGGGGGAGGGAGCTGGGAGCAGCAGGGAGCGCGGGGGAGCCCGGCGGGCGCACTCACCTGCGGAGCTCTGCGCCCTGGCGCCGGGCAGCGGCGGCAGCTGCAGCCGCAGGAGCAGGCTGAGAGCGAGCGCGGCGAGGCTCGCCATCCGGGCGGCGGCGGCGGCTGGCGGCTCAGCCCCTTCCCGCGGGGGCCGGGGCTGGGGCGGCCGCTGGGTGGCCCCGCATCGCCGGCGCGGCCGCTGGCTGTGCGCGCCTCTGAGCGCCCGCGCTGGCTCGGTTCGGGCTCGCGGAGCCGGCGCCGCTGCGCTCGGAGCCGAGGCGCGGCGCGAACTGAGGCGGGAGGCTGGGCGGGGGCGGGACGCGGGGGGCGGGGGGGGGCGGTGTCCCCCGAGTCCTAACGCCGCCGTCGCCGCCGCCCGCCCGGGCGCTCCGCCTCGGCCGCGCACACACCCTCGCGCGCACGCCCGCGCCTGGCACACGCCCGCGGCTGCCACACGCGGGCTCCCCCTGCGCACCCTCCTCCGGGCTGGCCGGCTCGGGGCCGCTCTCAGTGTCACGCGCGTACACACCGCACCCCCGCACCCACACGCCCGGCGGGGTCCTCGCCTCTCCGCCCC
The DNA here is from genome assembly GCF_023851605.1 of Tamandua tetradactyla. Classification (NCBI taxonomy): domain Eukaryota; kingdom Metazoa; phylum Chordata; class Mammalia; order Pilosa; family Myrmecophagidae; genus Tamandua; species Tamandua tetradactyla. The sequence goes on along the minus strand of NC_135327.1, from coordinate 8,956,542 downwards.
GCGCCTCGCCAAGCAGCCAAGCCTCGTACGCCCGGCGGGGGCGCAGGTACTGGGGGGTGGGGGGAGGGAGGAAGGGAGGGAGCAGCCGTTTGCACTCCGGGTGGGGGCACAGGTAATCGGGGGACCGTGGGGTGAGGGGAGAGGGAGGGAGCACTTGTCCGAACTCGCTTGGGGGATGAGAGGGCAGGTGACCTGGGGGGAACGTCTTCCTAAAGCCGGGGTGCGCGGCTGCTCGGGAGGATCTCGTGCACGAGCTGAGGTGAGAATTTCATCTTAGAGTCCACCCACCCACCCACCCACCCGAAAACACACCGCACACACTCTTCTGGGCGCATCGCCGACCGCGCTGCAAACAGCCCCCCCCAACACCACCACCACCACCACCACCACCACCACCACCAAAACGCGCGCGAGCACACACACACACACACACCTCGCCAGCCGCCCAGGAACCCGTCTCATTCACCCTTATCTCTTCCTCCTCCCCACCCCAAGCGGGAGGGTCGCCGGCGCCGGCATCCCCCACCTCTCTTATCTCCAACCTCCCCCCCATCACCATCACCCCACCACCTCCATCACCCCCCTATCACCACCACCACTTTCCTGTCTCCGGAGACAGAACCCTGTAGCTTTTTCCTTTTTCTTCTGATCTGAACAAAGACCCGGTTGGGGCTGAAAAGCCGAAAACCACAGAACAGAGAGGCCCAGCGGGCCCTGGCAGCCCTGGGGAAGAGGGGGTGGCAGGGAGGAGCCCCGGGGCCAGGTGAGCTGCCTCTGGGTCCTGCCTGCTGGACTGGGCTGCAAAAGCAAGGGGGACGGTGGGAGGGGGGGCAGTGCTAGGGAACATGGCTATGCTGGCCAGGTTCACACTTGGAGAGCACTTTGCAACCTGGCCACAAGCCCTCCTGTCTCAGCACAGCACACACACACACACCATCACTGTGGGGTTCTAAGAATTGCCCTGGGCTCTCTGTGGGAATCCTATGAAAGTCAGGGGTGAATAGGGTTTTTCCAAAAGTAGGGCATCCCGGGCTGTGGTCCCAGTTGCTGTGGTCCCAGTTGCTGTGGTCCCAGTTGCTGTGGTAGGGACCGCTGGGCCTCACCTCCCAGACTCCAGCGCCCACTAGAGGGAGTGGAATACTTCCCCAGAATGAAGGCTCATCGCCACCATTCCCAGCACAGTACTTGCAGTCAGGGAAATTCCTCCACCACTCGCTGAACTCCACCCACCACCACCTTCAAAAGATGGGGGACCAAGACCAGCCGGCGCCTCCTGGTAGGTCTGGGTCAGGGGCCCAGTGGGGAGGCATCTGCTTCCCAGACTCCTGCCTGGGGAAATTGGACTTCCACGGGGTGGGGGGCTGGGAGTCCAATCTTAACAAGCTGCCTCAGAGATTCTCATTGATTCTACAAATATTTAGGGAGCACCTACTACATGCCATACTCCATGCTGGTTTCTGGGGACCCAGTGGTGACCAGACCTCAGGGAAAACAGGAATGCGAAGCCCCGTCCTGCTCAGAGCTGAACGGACAGCTGTTTCCTCCACCACACGCTCACCCAAGCCCTGCCTTGGACAGATGGGCTGTCCTGGAGCCTCTGACAACAGGCCAGACCCAGGTGTGGCTGGTCCCAGGAGCCAGGGAGGATGAAACTTCCAAGCCAGGAACTTGGTGTCACACTTGTAACTCCTCCTGGCTCCCTTGGGCTCCTGCCAGTGCACTCCCTCTCTCGAGCTTTTCCGGCAAAGTATAAAATAGCAGTTCTCCCAGGATCTCAAAGCCCAGGGAGCATGCGCCCTCCCTCATCCTCCCACCCCAGCACCCACACTCTAGAGATGCTATAAAGCTGCAGGCAGAGCTCCAGGGTCTGAGTGGGGTGCACACAGTCCCCAGAAAAAGGCGCTGGGCCATTCTTGCCTGGGGATGAGCCATCACCCTTAGAGCTTCCCGACCTGCCCCTTGCACCTAGAAAGTCCCCCCTCTTCATTCGGGGATGCAGGCTCCCCTGTGGCCCAGCTCTGGAGTCCAGATCCTGGCATCCAGTCCCATCAGCAAGCTGTGAACCTGCGGTTCCCTCTGCATGGAATGCCCTTCCCTGCACTGTCTCCTAGTAAACTTGTCTCCAAAGCTCCGGCAGACTTTGGCTGGCAGGCCCTTCATGCCCAAGGCAGGTTGCCAAGGCCCCCTGGGCTGGCCACTGTGGCCGTGCCTTTCATGCTGCGAGGACACTGTTTGTCTTCAGGTCGATCAAGAGTGTGTTCCCACAGGGCACCCAGGCAACTAACAGGGCTGGGTGGTGAGGAGGGGGCGCTGGCCGGCACAAGGCCAAAGCAGCCTCAGGCTTGGCCCCTCGGGACAAGCTTCTCAGGAGCCATTGGCCACCCCTCCTGCTCCAGAAGGCTGGGGGCTGGTCAAGAAGGAGGGCCGGCTTCCGGGGGGGCCGGGACATGAGCTCGGGCGGGGCCCAGGATCAGGGGCCGGGGCCTGGGCAAGCTCTGTGACAGCTGGAAGGGTGGTGCAGGACTCGACCTGCAGCGCCTTTCAGTCCCGCCCCAGCCTCCTGAAGACTCCGCCTATAGCCTTGCGGGAACTGTGGCAGGGCCCCCGCTGGCCTCGTTTTCCCTTTCTACACGGTGACGTCGCTTTCTGCTCCGATGGGGACCAGACAGGAGCGTTCAGGCAGCCAGTCTCGCCGCAGATCCCTTTATCTGCGCGCAGCGTTAGGGGAAGCCCGAGGCGGGGGCGTCCTTTCCACACGTGGTGTCTACTCTGTGCCAGGGTTTGCAAGCCTGGGGGTTGCAGCTCGAAAGATGTGGCCTTTGTCGCCATGGCATATGGTGAGGAAGACTGGACAAAGAGGAGAGGGGCAAAGGGCCCCGAGGTGGTACCCACCTCTCACCCCTCTGCTGCCTTCCCCGTGGTCAGCCCCAGGGGGACAGAACTCTGGCCAAGCGCCCCGTTTATCTACCAGGGGAATCCAGTGATACAGCTGTTGTTTGGTCCCCATCTTACAGAAGAGGAAACTGAGGCTTAAAGAGGGCAAAACCCCTGTGTGGAGGTGGAAGGGTCACTCGTGCTGAGAAGTGGCGGCTCCATTTTGCCTTCTGTCTTCTTGCTGTGGCACAGGGAGCCACTAGCCACAATTTAAAATGTAAAAACTCAGTTCCTCGATCACACTTGACACATTTCAAGTGCTCAGTAGCCGCAGAGGGCTAGAGAGAGGACACGTCCAATATCAGGGAATTCTATTGGTACTGCTCGAGAGCAGAGGTCAGTAAAACCAGCAAACCATGGGAGCCAAATCCAGCCTGCCACCTATTTTTTATAAATAAAGTTTTATTGGCACACAGCCACGCTTATTCATCTATAAATCACCTTCAGCTGCCCTCCGCACTACAGCGGCAGAGCTGAGTCAATGTGGCAGAAACCCTCCCAAACCACCTTGACAACAGGGGTCTGAAACAGTGCTTCTCAAAGTTTGGTCCCTAAACCACTAGCATCAGCGTCACCAGGGAAATGGTTAGAAATGCACATTCCCAGGCCCCACCCGAAACCCACTGAATCAGAAACACTGGGGCTGGGGTCCAGCAGACTGTGTTTTAACAGACCTTCCAGGTGATTCTGGCATGGGCTCAAGTGAAAGGCCACTGACCCAGAATACACACAGTGGGGGTGGGGGGTGAGGGATGCCAACCTAATGCCTGGCACAGTTAGGGAGCTAATGGGTTTCCATGTAGCAGCAGAAGTTGGAAAGATGTCAGGAGAGCATCAGCCCATCAGCTGCTTGGCCCCTCCCGGCCCTGTGACAGAGACCATGCCAAGCAGGACGGGACCTTCTCCCCAGCCGCCCACGCAGGCCCCGTGCCTGCCCCGCCCTCCCACCGAGTTGTCAGCCCACTCGGAGCTGCCTCACGCATAAATTCATGGACCAGCTGTCTCTTTTAATCTGGTTGCAAAATGAAACCATTAATAGATGTCAGACACATTGGCAATGATCTCTTCATTAATAATTTCCTCCTTTCTGAGGAAAAAAAAAATTAGTAACAAGCAACCATCAATAATTCAAAAATACAAGTTAACCTTTCTATTAGCAGAGCAACTCTGCAGACACCACAGAGACTTCCGGAGCTACTAGTTCTGGTTTGAGTAATGTTTTGATGGCATCAATATTAATACGCATTAATGCTGTCCATCAAGACATACAAATATATAATCCAGATACAGCTTAGAAACCCTAAGTAGTTTTCAAGTTTACAAGTTTATCCTCATGATCCACCCATTTTATTTCAACAAAAACATGCATTATCCAACAATATTGCTGGCTCCAAAATCAGGACTCTACCAAGGAATACATTTTCAGATGGAGACCCTTGTGGTTTGAAAGTTCTCTGAAACCAACACTGCCTCTCTATAATTTCCTCTCTTCAGAGTTTGTTCTTCTTTCTGGGGACACACAGATGAGCTTGGACAAATTTTCAGATAACCTTCATTCAGATGTTGGCTTGGGACCAGGTAAACTGTCTCAATTCCTTACACCCTTTCTCTTTCTCCTGCTTTTCTTATATGGTTGCTCAGATCCCCAGTACCTGATTCCTCTTCTCAGCCCCCCTTCATTTTGACACTGTCCCTCTTTCAGAGGAGCCCTCACACCTGCCCACATTCCCCACATCTCCATTTACCACCCAAATGACCACAAACTAGGACTTTCCTTTCCCAATATGTTTCTCTGTCTGTAAAATTGCAGTTATTATTCCCACCTCCTTGAGCTGCTATGAGAATTAAGTGAGTTAATGGATGTGAAAACACCTAGAACAAGGCATGGCCCGCTCAAGAGATCATTTCCTTTCCTTTCCTTTTTCCCTACGTCCAAGCCTTCAGTTCACCATCCCACCCAGCCTTGACGCAAGGCCAGCTCTTATAGACATCTGGATGTCAGCCCAGCGTGGACAGCCAGCTGCTTCTTCCTTAGGCCAAAGCATCAGTGCTGCGGCCAGACCCTGGGCAAGGAAGCCTCGGGGCCTGAGCTACCCCAATTTCAATGCCAGGACCGCATCTCACTTGGCCCAAGTGGAACCTGCAAAAAAGCTGCTGCTTTTCATTGAAAATAAAATTAGACAATGGGTGTGAGCATTCACCGTGGACGTTTGTGCCTGGAATCTGCACCCAACCTCGTGCTGGGCAGTGGGGATGTGAAGGTAAGGAGAGGTCACACCGGCACACCTGGATGTCAGGGTCTGACTGACGGATGTCAAACATGACTGAGGTTCTGCTTCCTGCTTCCAGCAAAACAGCTTCTCTGAGGAAGCAGCCTGGTTCCCTGGCCCACTCAGAGCACTGAGGTCCACCAAGACTCTCAGCTCCTCTGCTGACTCCAAACTCAGATTCTGGAAGGACACAGGCACGCATGGGCCTGAGGTAGGGGCACCTGTCATTTCTCCTGCTTCCCACAGCAACCTTAGCTCAGACTCCCGCTCTCACTGCCTCCAGCCTCGTGCCTTCCAGTCCCTCCCCACCCACGGACTGTTTCCAGCAGTCAGACATCCACAGCCGTGTTGCTTGCCAGCTTGAAACCTTTTGCTAATGTCCACTGCCCTCAGCATAAAGTGCACAGTCCTCAAATGGCCAACATGACCTTCACCGACCATACCTGCCTGGCTTCTAAACCCACGTCCTCCCTCCCTCCCCTTAGGCTCCGCTTCAGGGAAATCCTCACCAGGACAGAAGGAAAGAAGGACATTCTGGGTGGCTGGAACAGAGATGGGAGAGAGTGCACGTTCAAATAGACTAGGGTATGACAAAGAGGCTGAGCTCTTCAGGTGCAGCCCTGCGTCCTGATTTCACTTCCACCACCCTGCTGTCACAGCACACTTAACTCCAAGCCACACAGGACAACTCTCGGCATCCCGCTCTGGGCCTTTGCTTGTAAGGTTCCCTGGCTCTGGAAGGCCATCCCTCATGCATCCAAATCCTCATCCTTCCAGGCTCCGCAAGCGCCGGCCTGGGGCGGGGGGCAGGGGGATGAAGGAGGATTCTGCTTAGCACCATCTGTGGATCTGCCTTCCTCACAGGGTGGCAGCACTGGGGGTGCCAGGACTGTGTCCTCCACACCCTCACTCCCTCACAGCCCAGCCCCAGGCCTGGCATTCTGCAAGCACACATTAGATGTTGGTTAAGATTAGGTGACAGGCCACAGGGCCGACCTCCAGTTCAGGATGACTGTTTTCAAACAGGACGGACAGTGCCCCATTTACCAAAACCTATGGGGAAGCCAACCTGTTGGAAAGGGGCCCAGGCAGAGCTCACAGGGTGAGCTGTGCCAGGGTACAATTCCCCCAGCTGTCCCCAGGAGTTCTTGGTAATAACCCAGAGTCCCGGCTCACCCCAGCCCACCCCAACCCTGATGAACCCATGACTTCAGCCCTTTGTATCAAACTGTGCCTAGGGGAGTATCATAGAAGGGCATAACTGAGTAACTCTGCCCAGGCCAAGGCATGAGCAAAGCTTCTAGAAGCTTCTGGCTCAGGCTCAGGATAGCAGCAAGCCTGTCCCCAACAAAGATGACCACACAGAGACCCTGAGGGCTTGTTGTAGCCTGTCAGCCCACGTGCTGAGCCCCCAGCCCAGCGACACCTCCTCCAGGCAGGGCCTGTGTCCCAGGGGCAGTAGGGGCTGGACCTCTGAGAAAGCAATGGCACCAGGAAGTTTGAAAGAGAAATGACACAGAAAGAATATTTCATTTTTTAAAGGAAATGTTTAAACTTGCTTGGTTCTTAATATACTTTCATGTTTCCCTGCCCAGCACTATCTTATTAAAATTATTTATTTCATTGCATCTATTTCTGTGTATTATAGTATTATTTATTTCCTTTTCATTGGTCTGTTACTTGACTGTTGTATTTTGATAAGTTCCTGCCAACCCCCACCCCCCCCCCCCAATAACTAGGCCCTGAGACAGTAACTGAATGCCTCTTCCTCCTGCCCCCTTGGTCCAGCCCTTGACCACTGCACAGACACTGCAGGCTGCAGGGGTTGCCTGCAGGCCCCGCCCACTGCCCAGGGGCTCCGCCCCGACAAGGTTGCCAGGCCTGGGTTACTACTTCAGCGGTTTTCAGCCCTGACTATGCACTAGAATCACCTGGGGCCCCACCCTCAGGGATTGATTTTCCCAGCAGTAGTTCTTAAATCTCCCCGAGTACTTCTAACAGCTGAGTCCCCACCTGGGGTCCGCGCGCCCCTGGGCGGCTGGGATAGGAGGCATCTGGGAACTGCGGCAGTGGGGAGAGATGAGACTACCCCAAGCTCTGCCCCTTAAAATCCAGTACACTCGCCTTGAGAAATGCTCACCCCCGGCCACCTCCAGCCATCCTTGCATGAACTGAGATGTGTCAAGAGGGTGAAGAGGGTGTGCTGGGCAAGCGAATGGTACAATTCTCCGCAAGCGTCCAGAGCACGCACCCAGGAGCAGCCGGGGTGGCTGCTAATTTTCCATGCAGCGGAATTGCAGTCTCTACGGGGTGAGACATTTGTAACACACACCCAGGCGATCCTCAGGCACCTGTGAGCCTGTGAATGACTGAGGCAGGGTCAAGGACGGAGAAATCAAGAGCTTCCAGGCGGCGCCCAGCCCTCAGATGCCAGGTCTGCAGCCTGCTCATTTTTGTGTCTCTGACACCTCTAAGGGCGTAGGGTACAAATGCTGACCCTGGAACATGCACACACTGTTTTAGGCAGGACTCTTTGTTACAAAAGACAGAGACCCAGATCAAGCAAGCTTAAGTACAAAGGGGGATCCAAGGCTGCTTTAGCTGAGTGGTTCATGCACACCTTCAGGCAGGGCTGGATCCAGGTACTCAGATGCTGACATCAGGGAGCCGCTTCTCTCTCTCTCCATATCTCAGCTTTGCTTGACTCTATGGGTACTCAGGAAAACTGGACACTGATAGCAGCATATCTAGCTCTCACAGCTTTGCATCCTCAGTGAAAAATTGAGGCCCCCCCACAAGACCCCCACCAAACTATCCAAAAAAGATTCAGCGAAGATGCTGATTGGCTGATGTGGGTCACCTGCTACTTCCTGAACGAATCATTTTGCCCAGGGGCATTGGGAGTACTGTAATTGGCCAGCCTAGGTCACATGGCCACTTCTCTGTACTGGGACTGGTCACTACAACTGACAGCCCCGCCAAGACCACACTGAGCAGGAAGGAGTGTTTTGTCCGCCACAGTCAGGTAACACCAATCCGCCACACTTTGGGCCAAAATGCTCATAATCCCCTTTAATAAGTGCTCTAAAGGGTTAACCCACTTACCCAGGGTCGGCCCACTGCTAACTCCTCCTCTCCCTCTAACGCTTCTTTCGTGCCCCCCCCCCAAGACAATATGATTTTTGTACAACTTTCCTTCCCTTTTTCCCAAACCAGGAGCATTATCCTCAGAATGTTTCAGCCAGCTAGCTACAATAGCGGACCAAATGCTAGTTCCTTGTTTCAGGAGATGGCATCTCGCATCTGTTTAAGAAGTATTTCACTACACTACATAGAAAGACATTTCCCCCAAAAACAATAGCAGCAAACTTGAGCCCCAGTGTCTGTTTCCCAGCTCCACGGAGCCCGCGGAAGGCGGCAGAGGCGTCCCGGGCGCACGGACATGGCTCGCTGGTGTGACACACGAGGCTGTGCACGTTTATCCAAGCCGTTCTCACATCCAGTACAATGTGAACAAATCATTATTTCAACAAGCTGGAGAAAATACCAATAACTCAAGGCAAAATTCTTCACGTTGCTGAAATGAACGTGAAGAACTGAGGGTGCAATCTTGGAATGTAAAAAAACATAGAAAATACCATCTGGGAGCACAGAAATCATCTCTTTTATATGGAAGCCTGTCTCCAGAGTGGCAAATTTAGGGGCTGCTTTGAGGACAAGAGTGGTCTGCGCTCTGGGGAGAGGGCTGAAGGGCAGGGGCTGAGGTGGTTCCTTTGCCCCAAGACGCATTCATCACTGTTTGCCATGGGAGCATAAAGAGCGATAATCTTTGGGATTTTTCAGTTTGGCTTTGCTTCCACCTCTCGGAAACGTTTCAATCTGGATTTCCCGGAAGCTTGCTCTAAGTCAAGCATCCAGCTAAAAGCTCTCCATGCATGATCCACCCTACTATATCTTATTATCCCACATTTACAGAAGAGGAAACTGAAGTACAGAGAGGTGTGCTGATTATGGATCAATATTGGTTTTATGTTTTGTATTCCTCTCAACTTTTCCTAGGTCTCTTAAATTCATCATATTAGTGTTTCCCAATCATAGGCCTAGAATATTAGAATTAACAGAGAACTTCGATCCTGTCCATCTCAAAACTCTTCTCATTTTGCAGACATTTCAGTAGAGCTTTGCCAGTAAACAAAAATCAATATGATGTAGTTCACCCAGAAGGCAGATGCTCTATAATAAGTTCTGGGCTAGGTTCTCCCCAGAGCAGGAGAATGTGCAGATGTAGTTTTGGTTGATTTCATGTTTTTGAGGTTTTGCTTTCCAAATCTCCCAGCTTACCTATCCCAAGAAGAACCAAGAGCTGGTAATAGAGACTGTGTAGCCCAAAAATATTCCCAAATTAACAAAGGTTGATACTACCCCAGTGTCCAGTGGGGGTCAGCCCCTCTGCTTTGGGGAACTGGACCTCTGTATAATTCTCATTTCCTGTGAGAAGAACAGTAAGGGCCCATGAATATTCTAAAATATAAATGCAGAGAATTTTGAAACCTGTTAATAATCTGTTTTCTCCACTCTGCTAGGATTAAAAAAAGAAAGAAAGAAATTGATAAATGTTAAATATTTCCTTGCTGCTAATAATGCTTCCCCCCACCTTCTATTTTTTTCCTTCCTCTAAATATTCTAACATGAATTTATTTTCTATTTGAAAGCCAATCTCCCTGGTTATTAGATATTCTCCCTGCTGTCACTATCAGTAAATTATTAAACAGCTGACCAAGCTTTGTTTTAAAATGATTCTCTTATGAAGCTCAGTGATATATTTGCCATGAATACTGAATGGTGCCATCGTCTCTAAGGACACACGAATGATTCCTATTTACTACCTTTAGCAAAACGCCTGTGCAATTAGCAGCAAGAACTCGCCTTGAATCACAGTTACTAGAGATATTTGTAGCTCATTTACATGGAACTCACTTTACATACTGCGCCCCTGGCTGGGTGAAGCATGTTGAGCTTCTAGGCCATGTCATTAAATAGCACACAAACTTGCCTTTTGTCATTCCTTACATCCATTCTTGCCTTGCCACCTCTGAGCCTTGACGTACCTGTGGGGAGCCCTTCCTTGTTTAATGGAGCAGCTGGTTCTGAGTGAATTTCCACTTAAAAGCAATAAATTTCATTGAGATAAATTGCTCAACCTGCCCGTGTCTTCACTTCCTCATCTGTAAAATGGAGGCTGTAATTGCTACCTCTTGGATTCTACAATGAAAGCAAATTAATTGCTGGGCACCGTACCAAGCATGTAGTAAGTGCTCGGTAGCTACCTTTTTTCTCTATTGACACCAGCATTAGTCCAGACTCTCTAGGTTGTAAGTGACAGACTCATCTCAAATTCACTTAAGTCTAAGAGAAAACTTACTGGCTTACTTAAACAGTGGTTGATCCGTCAAGGTCCAACCAGGAAAACAGAAACTACTTCAAGTATTTACAACAGAAAGAATTTAATGCAGGAAATTGGTTACACAAGTGAGAGAGCTGAGAGCCCAAAAAGGGATTGAGGATAACTCAGAAACACATGAGCGCAAGAAGCTACTACCATCGCTAGGATGGAGGCACCGAGGTGCTAGGATCCCAGGGTGCAGGCATACATGGAAGCTGGAACCATAGCAGATGTGTCCAGGGGAAGCCAAGGCCAAGATGGATGTTTCTTTGAGGCTGGAGAAATCATCCAAGGCAGGGAGAGAAGAAAACAAATTCCCTTTCTTCTCCCTTTCGTGGGCCCTTCAGCATCCAATCAACGCTCCCACTGGCCAGACCCATTCAGAAGCTGGCACAGAAATCTGGGAAAACATAGCCACCAGGGATCAGTCCCACTGAATACAGAGAGCAAGGAAAGGGAAGGCCTGGGTTCGAGAGCAAACAGATTCCGAACCAGCACAAGTGGAAAGGCAGGGCAAGGCCAGGCTTAGATGTTAGTCAGCCTTCATCTCCAGCTTCCATCTCTCAAGGCATCAGCTTTGTTCTCCCAGTCCTATTAGCAAGTAGCAGAGAGTACGGCTGAGGGAAGCCTCAACCCATATCCTCCTGCCTCCAAGTTCAGAGAGAACAGGGATTTCTTCTCGCAGCTGGAATCTGAACAATTCTGATTGGCCTAGCTCAGGTCGCATGCTCATCCCTTGGCCAATGACTGGTTGAGTGGAAAGCTACTATTTGCCTAACTTGAGTCATGTGCTCATCCCTATGGCCAGAGAGGCTGGGTATGTTGCAAGAAGCAGGGGAGAGGGGTAGGCAAAAAATGGACGCCCCCACATCCCAGCTGGACTGTCCTTCCATGGCAAAAAGGGGGAGGTTGTGGCCATTAATCTAGTTCACCAAATAATATCCAGTTCTCCTTCCAGAGACAGAGTAGGATGACACTCCTCTGTCCCCTTGGAGTTAGGTGACTTGCTGTGGCCAACAAAATGAAAGCAGAAGTAGTGTATGTTACTTCTAGATGGAAGCTTCACAAGCAGTGAGTCATATGCCATCCTCTCTTTCCTTCTGTCACAGCAACCAGGAACCTTCAGTCCAGCAGCTGTCCCATCAGCCTGGGTTCCAGAATAAAGGAACACAGGGAGGAGAGCTCCCTGCAACCCATAGTAGAGTGGAGTGTGAGCAGGAAATATACCTTTATGTCTTGAGCCACTGCAACTTGGAGGTTGGTTGTTACAGCAGCATAACCTAGGCTGTCCTAGGTTACAAAAGATATTCAGAAAAGTGAGTCTTCTGAGCTGTGAATCAGGGTAGCTGCCCATCAAAAGCAGCACTGGATTCTGGTCTCAAACAGCCACAAATTGTGTTAGAGGGGAGAGAAAGAAATTGTAAATTAATTGTTGTTCTCAGCGTTAACAATCATTAAGTCCCCTTTCCCCTCTCCCTCACACTAGCCAACATATTTGCCCAGCTTGATAATGATGGTTATAATAAAAACTACCATTCATTAGTCATTTACCATATGCCACACACTGAAAAAGCATTTTCAAACATATGATCTTTACAACAACTCTGTGTGGCAGGCATTCTTGTCCTTGTGTTTCAGATGCAGAAACCAAAACTCAGGGCAGTCATCTAACTTACCCAAAATCACAAACACAGCTGGTTGAGTTGGAATTCAACTTCCAGATTGTCTGACAGCAGGACATGTGTTCTTAGCCACTGTATAATTCTGTCTCCCTGGAACAATTCCATGCACACCCCTCCTCTGAAATGACCTGCCCCCACTTGATTACACTTGCATCATCATTCCTTTCCAAGGTGCTGTGATCAACCCTGCCCTTGGGCATAAGGGATTTGGGGGGCCCTGGGTAAACAGGCTTGGTGGCTTGTTACCACGTCAGTCTGATTGCTGGTTCAACCAAGGCTTCGCCTCTGGCTCGAAAGACAAGTCTTGATCCTTCTAACCAAACTCTTAACCTTGTACTCTAGATCTCGAAACAGGACCTTGCCTCACACCCAGCATCCAAACCCTACTTTGGTCCTGTGCCTGTAATGCCAGCTCCTCCAAGACAGAGGACTTGCTCTCACTGGTATTCCAGGGCTGGCTTCCTGCCCCACTGCACTAGTTCAGAGTGGACATTGCCACCTCCATTAACTTTTTTTTTGGAGGGTGGGATGCACAGACCAGGAATCAGGTCAGTCCCTGATACTGACCACTGACTCCTGGACCTCAGCCTGTAGTTGGCTACTAGGTGTCTAGCTCACCCACCCATCCACCTGGTCTGATCCCATTGTCACTGGTTTGGCCTGTCCTATAGTCAACCAAACTTGAACTCTGCAATCCCTGCAAATGATGAAAAATTCAGCTATTTTTAGCTTAACAAATATTTTTGATCATCTCTTAAGTACCTATCTCAGACTAGGTGCTGAGTATAAACTAGTGAAGAAAAGAGATACATTCATTGCTTTATGGGGCTTAACTTCTAATGAGAAAGCCAGACAAAGCACAGACGGTTACAGCAGAGCATGATAAATGCTATTGTAGGGATTTCTAAATTCTCCTGTGGTTGTGTAGACTCACAACTTCTAGAACTCTGCTTTCCTTTCCTCCACTTCCCTGGATGTTCATTGTGTGCCAGGGGAGCTGGATTGCAATACCACCGCTCACCAGTATGTGCCACCAACTAACACAAACGGGGCCCAGACCCATCAGCAAGTCTCTGACATTTAATTTTCACATTCGTGGCCAGGTGAGAGATGATGGGCTCAGCAAGAGCATCAGTCATTGAGACAGAGAGAAGATATTCACTAAAGATTTAAGACACAGAAATGACAGGATGTGGGGATGAGAAGAAAAGGAGACTAGTTGGGGAAGATGCAGAAGTCACAACAACTGTGTAGTTAAAACAAATATGGAGAGGCCCAGGGAAGCCTACATAGGCCGCTGGGCCACTGTTGATACCATTAGCTTTTATTTTTGAAGGGTGGGATGCACAGGCCAGGAATCAGACTTGGGTCTTCTGCATGACAGGCGAGCATGCTACCACTGAACCACAGGTGCACCCCCCTAACCAACTGTGCACCCCCCAAACCTTGCACTCCCATGACTATTAGCTTTAGATACTGAATTTAATATTCTGATGATAAAAGGTATCTTTGCCTAAAAGTAATAAACCAGCCCTCAGTTAAGTGTCAATGATTAGCTGTTGCTTTGACTTTAGCAAACTCAAAACTAAAAGCCTTCAATCCATGTGGTCAAGTTCCACAAATAGAATTTGATCCTATGTGACAGGCAGGTGGTGGAGAGAAATCCCTATACGGGATGTGTTTCCCTATAAGGGAACACACATGACCACCTACTATACCATATCAGTTATTTTTCCCAGATCTGCAAGCATACATTACTATCCTCATATCACAAATGAGGAACTAGAAAAGCGGAAAAATTAAGGGACTTCTTCATGCTGGAAACAGAACCCCAGTCCCATTTCTTGAAGAACCCATGGTCTTTCTATTGTATTGTACTTTCTGGGGACAGCCACCAGATTTCCCTAACACACCCTGAACTCAGAGTGAAGTTGGCAGCCTTGGGCATCCTGGAGGTGGGTATCAAAGGAACCACAGGGACATACGATAAAGATATGGTGGCTCTCTGGGCAAGGAGGGTCACATCTTAGGACTCAGCACCAGGTGTTGGCCAGATTAGGAAGGACCAGTGGGAAGATATCCTATGTCTTGTTAGGAATCCTAACCCTGAAGAATGAGAGGAAGTTCCAAGGAGATTATAGAGTCAAGAGTTGGTGCTATTTGTCGTCAAAGGGACTTGCCAACATAACAAACAGTCCTTCCTCCACCTCTGCTTCTACGAAGCTTCACATGAAAGTACTTTCTGCCTATTGGAAAAATATTCTAGCCTGTGGAATCAGTCTCTTGATAAGGCAGTAATTACTGGAGCAATTTTAGCAGGTACAGAGGCATTTTTTAATAATTTTAATTATTCAAAAGCCTAACTAATTATCTAGCCTGTGGATCAGAGGCCAAAGGGGAATAAAACTGTATGGAAATGGTTACAGTGATAGGATAAGAAATCAGCTGCTTTCAAACAGAAAACTGCTCTGTGCCTTTGTAGTTAGATTTCTGTGCCCCACAGTGTTCCCAGAGGCTGGACCACTGGAATGGGTGGCAGGAGACCTGGGTTCTGGACCTGGCTCTACCACTAACCTGCATCCTCAGCTAATTCACGTTCTCACACCAGGGCTCTGTTAAATCAGTGGGGGTAAGGACAGGTCGATGCAATCAGTGGCCTCTGGGCCACTGTCAGGCACTGACACTCTATGGCCATATGGGATTTATTTTTAATTACAGAGTCCATTGTAGTTTTTCTGTGGCCAAAATCCAGGAGTTGGGAGAATGAAGATGGGGAAAGATTGGTAGTGGGGCAGCATGGGACGTGCCAGGAAGAGGAGGGTGACCCTGCTTTTGTGTGTAAAAGTATCACCCCAGCCCTCTGTCATCTATTCACTGATCTATTATTGAGCACCTCACATATACCTGTGGGCCTGTGTGAGGTACTGTGAAGACCCAGGCTCTGCCTTCAAGTTTGTTAGGGCAAGGACGCCTTACTCAGATTGAATCCCACTGATGGGTCTATTTGGATGAAAAAGATATCAGAACATTCTGGAAGCAGACATCATCCACTTTTATTGACATGGTAAATTGTGTCTTGGGTCTCTGTATAAACCCTCCTTCATCCAGGTTTAAATGTGGGTGAACCCATAGGGGGTTCCCATACGAGAATTTTCCATCAACATTGGGCCACGGGTGGGCCACGGTGGCTCAGCAGGCAGAGTTCTTGCCTGCCATGCCAGAGGACCCAGGTTCAATTCCTGGTGCCTGCCCATGTTAAAAAAAAAACATTGGGACAGCTGACAAAGAGCTTTCGAATTTGTTCTCTTGGTGGTCCCTCTGACAGCGCCATGGGCTCCTTGGCTGCCCCCTTCAGTGCAGCACGGCGGCCAAGAGCAAGGCTGGAACGAGACATCTGCTTTATATCCCTGGTCTTCACCTTGGACAAGTCACATAACCTCTTTGTGCCTCAGTTTCTCCATATGTGAAAGCATTGTTATAAAACTTAAACTAAGTGAAGTGTCTGGCACATACCAAATGTGACACAAATGATAAATAAATACCTGTGAGGCTTTATTCAGCTTCCTTCAGGTCTCTAGAACTCAGCTACCCAATTTCTAAGATGGAACAATGATCCTTACCCATCCTTTAAATAAATATTTACTGAACTCTATTAAGTGCCAGCCACTGTTCTGGGAACTAAAGATACCAAACTAGATGAAACAAGGCTTCTTCCCTTAGAGAGCCTGGGGATAGGTGGGACAACCAGATAAAAATGTGTAATAAAAAAAAAAACACATAAAGTAGAGTAAGGTGGTGTGTGTTGCTTCTTAAGCTAGAGCTGTTGTTGATGACATTTGAGTAGCAATATGAGTCAAGCAAGCACATGCTCTGAAGGCAGAGTGGATTCCAATCATAGGGAATGGCAGGTGCAAAGGACCTGAGGCACAATAAATGCAAAGAACAGCTAAGGAGCCCCTGTGGCTGAAGTAGAGTAAAAGAGAAGGAAGTGGTAGGTGAGCTCTCCAGAGGCTAGAACACACAGAGTGTCACAGGCCAGGTCAGTATGTGGACAGTATCCTAAGTGTGCTGGGAAGTCATTGGAGGGGTTTAAGAGAAAATGACAAGATCTGACATGTGCACAAATTACCATAATGCATGGCAGAATGGGATGGACTGTGGAGAGGCACAGTGTATTTAAGAAATTAGGGGAGACATTATTTCAGACTTGAGAGGACAAGAAAAGCTTTAAGAAAGAAGTAACCTTTGAGCTGGGTCTACATAAAAGGTGAGGAAGCAAATATTTCAAATGAAGGGAAGGCTGTGAGCATGACGGTTATGGGATTCTTTCGTTCATTTGTTCATTCATTCATTCACTTACCCTTGTCCCCTCTTCGTGCTGTGCCCTGCACTGGGTGCTGAGGGTACACTGGAGACTAAAATCCAGTGCAGTCCCTAACTTCACCTAGCTCACAATGTGGGCTGGGCAGAGAGAGAAGATAAGACTGGTGCTGACTCGTGGCAAGCCACCGAGACTCCGGGATCTCTGACAGGTAGCCCTTGCACGTGTCATCACCTGCTACGTGTCATCACCTGCTACCATTCCCTCTGCTTGAGACAGCTCCGCCGGTGAACCCACTTCACGTGTACACAATCAACCTCAAGAAAGCCTGGAATGCACTTGGCCCCAAGTATAGTACCAAGGCCCTAATAATTCTTCAAGGTCTCAATGAAAAACAAAAATCCATCCCAAAGAATAGCTATGTAGCTTCAATGATAATCAAGCTCTTTAATGAGGGCTTATTTTGTGCCAGGGGCTTTTCTAAGTGTCTTGCAATAATTAATTCATTTAATCTCCAAAACACGTTGTAGCCCTGCACGTACCCCTTCATCCTTACTTCTTCACCCGGCTGAATGAATACTGCCCCCCCCCCCCCCAAGCACACACACACATCAGCAGCCCCCAGTTAAGGATGGGTGAGAGCTGGTGTGTAGACCCCTCCCCCAGCTCCCTGGCCCCTCAGTGCATGTCTTCTGCTGAGCCACCTATTCTGCACAATCTCCCAGCATGCCTCAGTGGGATACCTCAGTGGGATTAAGCTCCAGTTGCCCACAGTGATAGCATACTTGGTAATCACCCTTCATTGGCCATACTCTTTCGTGTCTCACTTGACTGCTCATCTACCTTCACCTCCCAATTAACTACTTGCGTTTACATCCACGTCCCAGGGGTCTGCTCCTGAGAAAACCTAGATTAAGATACAGTCTATGAGGACGGCACTTTTATTACCATCCTTATTTTTCAGCTGAGAAAACTCAGGCAGAGAGAGGCTGAATAACTTGCCCAAGGTAACAGAGCTGGTGAGCAGCAAATTCAGGCTTCAAACCCAGCCGTCGTGCTGCAAAATCTGTTCTATGAACTCCTTCACTGGTTGGAAGAACAAACCAAACTCCTGAACAGCAGCCTCCTTTAACTGGCTTTGTGAGACATGTGGGTAGGCTGGTGAGCTCCATAGACGAATACACATTTTTCCAGATTCATCTATCATCTCCTCTTTGGAGATTCCAGAGTGTAATTCAGAAGTGTGTTTGAGAAGACATTTGATGTGCTTTTCAATGCAGTGGCAACCGCAATGTGATTCATCAGCTGGTTCTCTTTGTCAAAGAATTGATCTCCCAGGTCAGGAAGCAAACCTCAATTTAGATAGGATGCACTTGGAATGTGCCCTCTTAGTAGCATGTGGAAGATAAAGCACAGTCCATGACAGTTCTTGTCAATGAGTTTGTTATGGCAAGAGGGGAGACGTGAGACTCTGGTCTGCGTGCCATGACTGACACTCCAGATATATGCATTTTAGTTTTGTATGATAAACATTTTGCCCATGTCTTTTAGCTCCACCTGTCAATTCCTTGCCATCACCAAGCACTCTTTGAATCCAAGCATCTTCATCTAATAACACAAAGCAAAATGAGTACTTACTTGGTTCCCCGACCATCAACCATTCTTTTTCTTTCAAACTGGACCACTCTGATTTTTCAATTTTGTTTCATGTCTGGATGAGTAATTTCAGAACCAGGAGGATGATGAAGTCTGAGCTTTCCCATTCAGAATTTCTTGCCTGTGCACAAAAAGAAAACCCACTGTAGCAAATTGTCTGTGTGATTCATTTGTTGCAGGCACTGAGGAAAAAAATTGTTTTTAAAGGTGTTTCAAAGATCCTAAACCATTATGGTAGGAAACAACCCTAGAAAGTGAGAAAAGCAAGACACAAAAATTTAATATTTGATTTATCTTGTCATTAGAAAATCATATCCCTTTTGCTTTTTAGGTGAAATTTGAGATATATTGGATGAAAAATTGAAGAATGGAAGATCTGATCAGAACTGCCTCTGCTGGCCCAAAGATTAATGTTTTCAAAATACAAATTTATTTTTCTGATGGCAAGGTTTACTGTTCGTTATTCATGCCTTAAGTAAATTAAAAATCATGTTCCTAGTTTCTTTCTGCTCTGATACAAGTTTATCAAGCTGAACCAAATATAGAGCTAAGTTTAAAAGAAAAAGAGAGAGAGAGAAGGAGGGGAAGGAGGGGGGAAGGGGAGGGAGGAAAGGAGGGAGAGAGGGAGAGAAAGAGGATGGAAGGGAGAGAGGGAGGCAGGGAAGGGTAGAAGGCAGGAGGGCAGAAGGGCAGGGAAGCAAAATGGTACAATGAGGATAGTCTTTTAGTTTCCAAAGTTGTAAATACTTAATTTGCTGTCTACAATGAGAATGCAATGGACTGTCATTTAAAGCCTCATTAACTTATCTGTGTTCAGTCTTTCAATGCCATAATTCCAGAGCATGCCCATGCTATCCTTTTCATCATCTCAGCCATAAAATGGAGATGCCTCCAATCAAGAAACAGAGTTTCTTAGTGTGCTACCTATAACATACATGCCTCACTGCCCTTCTCCATGCAAGACATCTACTAGATTCTGAGGGGCTAGGAAGAGGAGCAATATGCTTTATCAGTCACGAGAGTCTGGGTCCCACTGTGTAATAACAACCCCCAATCTCACTTGAAATAATAAAAATTTATTTTGCTTATGCTATCTGTGTTAGTTAGATTCAGTTGTCAACTTGGCCAGGTGAGCATACCTAGTCTTGTTGCTGTGGACAAAAGCCAATGCTGTGTGAACCTCATCTGTTGCCAATTACATCTGCAGTCAGCTGGAGGCGTGTCTGCTGCAACGAGTGACGTTTGACTTAATTGGCTGGTGCTTAAATGGGAGATTGCAACGTAGCACAGCTAAGCAGCTCGGCATTCCTCATCTCAGCACTAACAGCTCAGCCCAGGCCTTTGGAGATGCCGAAAGAAGTCACCCCGGGAAAGTTGTTGGAACCCAGGGGCCTGGAGAGAAGGCCAGCAGAGACCATCCTGTGCCTTCCACATAAGAAAGAACCTCAGTGGAAAGTTAGCTGCCTTTCCTCTGAAGAACCAACAAAATAAATCCCCTTTTATTAAAAGCCAATCCGTCTCTGGTGTGTTGCATTCTGGCAGCTAGCAAACTAGAACACTATCTATCTGTTATGTTCACACTGGGCACTCTGCTCTACATGTTCTCACTCAGGAGTACCGACTCAGGGAGGCTCAATCTGTGTCCTTCCACCAAGATCAAGCAGGAAAAAGAGGCACAGAGAATCCTGCACTGGCTTTTAAAGCTCCCACCTGGAAGTGGCACATGTCTCTTCTGCTGACCATGCATTGGCCAAGTCATGTGGTCATGCCTTCTTTCAAGGAGGCAGGCAAACACAGTCCTACATGGACCCAGAAGAGTGAAGAACCAAAATATTTGGTGAACAGCAAATGCCAATCACACATGCAACTCTTGACACGGGGAAGCCCATTGCCTTTAAAAGTAGGCAAGACACTAAAGAACATGATGCCCATAACAAAAACAAACATATAAGCAATTCCCTAGGAGAGGAATAAAGTGAATATCATGAGTTCGTAGAAAGCAGAGCCCACCCAAGAAGATGGACCTTGGAGGGATGTGTGATTTTTATAGGTAGAGATGGAAAATTGGGCATCTTAGGTGCAAAGAAGAGTAGAGCAAAGGTAAGAGGGCAAGAACATGCGAGTTATGTTGAGGAAGAATGAGTAGTCTGTTTTGTCCTAAGTAGAATATGCATTTAGGAATTCACAAAAACTAAGACTTAAAAAGGGGGTGGATAGAAGCTAAGCCTACTTATAATTTATGCCTAAGAGCTACCCCTGGAGAACCTCATTTGTGGCTCGGATATGGCCTCTCTCTCTAAACCAACTAGCAAATAAACTCATTACCGTCCCCTTTACGTGGGATGTGACTCCTAAGGGTATAATTCTCCCAGGGAATGTGGGACATGACTCCCAGAGATGAGCCTGGCCCTGGCATCGTGGGATTAAGAAAGCCTTCTTGACCAAAAGGGGGAAAAGAAATGAAACAAAATAAACATTCAGTGGCTAAGAAATTTCAAATAAAGTGAAGAGGTCATTCTGGAGGTTATGCTTATACATTATATAGATATTCCTTTTTAGTTTCTAGTGTAATCGAATAGGTGGGAGGAAATACCTGAAACTTTTGAACAGCCATCCAGTAGCTTTGATTCTTGATGATGAGTGTACATAACGATATGGCTTTTATGGTGTGTCCATATGGTTGCAAAATCCTTGTGACTGACCTTACCTTTCTCCAGTGTATGGGCAGATGAGTAAGACATAACCACAAAATTAAATAAATAATAGGGGGAATAAGTGGAGGAAAAGGGGGTTGGTGGTGTCAGCTCACAGAAAAAATTGTACAGCAGGCTAGGAAAGTTGGACTTCTTTCAGCAGATCAGGCCATCATTCGTTCATTCAACAAATACGTAGTACAGGTACCCAAGGCTCCAGGATGTTGCCACAGGACAAGGAGAATGGGAGAAGGGAGTTGAATTTGAAAAATATTTTTAAAGGAGAACTGAAAGAATTTGGTGAACTTACGAAGGGTGAAATTCCGAGGGTGAGGGATGAGGCCAGAGGTGATCCTATAGGTAGAAAGCAGGTTTTACAAAGCCAAGCTGCAGGGAGCACTGGAAGATAGGAGCTGGGAGGAGGGGCTTATGGACCGCAGGTGAGTTGGTTTGAGCCACGCTGAGTCTGAGAAGCCCCAGAGCCGGGCAGGGGGATATGCCCAGCAGGTATTTCTGCTCAGGCCACCCTTGGGTTAGCTTAAACAACAGGAATTTATTGTCGCTCCATTTTGGAGGTCAGAGGTCCAGCATCAAGGGGTCAGCAGGCCATGTTTTCTCTGCAGTCCGTGGCATTCTGGCCGTGGCTCAATCACACAGAAGTCTCTCTCTACCTTTTTCTTCCTCTGGTTTCTACTTCCATGTCAGGTTTCCTTTGCTTATAAGGACTTCCGCCACATGGATAACAAATAACATCTACAATAGGGGCATTAGGACTGGAAGATATCTTTACAGGGGACATGATTTAATCCCCAACAGGAAGTGAACAAGTGCGAAAGGGAAGGAAAGGAGTGTTATAACTGCAATTACCACTGGGGACAGCTGGAGCGTACACCTCCTGGGAAACTCTGGGAGCCAGTCTAGGTCATGTGGGTTATCGTAAGGGAGATGGGGACTTACATCCAGCTCTCATCAGTCATTGCAGTGAAGTCTGCTCCCCGGGAATGTTAATTCTAAGTACCTCCAGCCTAACAAGTAGGTGGCAAAATGCACCCTGGCGGACAGAGAAAGCCTTCAGGCAAAAACAAAAAAAGAAAAGAAAAAAGCTTGAGCTGATAGCTGGAAGTCAGAGAAATGATCTGGAATGGAAAGGGCAAGGGAATATGGAAGAGACTCTAATAGCATGGGATAGAGTCCCCTACTCTGTTCCAAAAAGAGGGGCTTAAATCTTACCTGCTTTACATATCTAAGTGTTGGATTATAAGTGCCATAACAGAGATATGCTAACAAAAATTTTTTTTTAAGTTTTAAAACCTCTCATTTGATCCAATGTGGTTATTTTATAAGCAAAAACACAGAGGCACAGGAAAGGGAACAGGTGGCTCCCTGTGGCAAAGGGGGAGCCGGAACTGAGCCCCAGACGAGGGCTCTTACACATTGCACTCATTTCAACCACAGCCCTTTTTTGCTGCCATTTCATTTTTTCCAAGTCCATTTTTTTACATTATCCTCACTCTCCACATATGCTCCCATGACCTTAGCTGGCTTTTTCTTACCACCAGCCACTCTGAGATCCTCACTAGTCATATTTAATACCATTCTCTTTCCATCTTTATCCAGCTCCTTTGACAAAACCTTTTATACATTCGCAAACAGTGACCAAAAGTATGCAAACCTGAGGACTGATGTTGGCACAATCACTTTGGGATTAAATGTAAATACTCTGCTTCACGTGGGTAGTATGCTGGGCTGATAAAACAGCTTCTGCAAACTCAGCATCAAGAGATCTATTTCTAATACCGCTGCCCATTGTCTTTCATGTTTGAAGATTATTTAAAAATACATCGGTGGTTTTATATATCAATATCTGAATGTCCTAATTTGTCAAACCATTGTATGTTCTATTACTCTCTGCACCCTCAGTACCTGGCACTCTTTCTAGTGCACAATAAGTGCTCAATAAATGTTTGTGACGTGAATGAAGAGAAACAAACAAACATGGGCTCCTTATTCAAAGCCCTACCTGCAAACAGAAACTGGGCTACAAGGATTTTCATGTGTGCACCAAGTGGCAGCAACATTCTACTAAAAATCGATCAAGACCTCTTTAGCCAAAGATTTTTCTTTAACTATCCCGACAAAAAAAACTGTCATTTACTTAATAAATATTTATTTGGTGTTCTCTATGTTGGGCCCTGGGATATAATGATGAACAAAGCAAAATGAAAACAATTCCTTTTTGAAGAGTGTAGCCTGGACTACACAAATTAAAGATATTATAGCTGTGATAAGTGATTGTCCTGGCGTCAAGACATGTCCAAATTAGTTGATACTCCACCCCTCAAGAAATGGAGCATAATTCCCCTGCCCTCGATATGGGCTAGCCTTAGGTGCTCACTTAGGGAATAGAAGTGACTGTCATTTCCAACCTTAAATAATAAAACAATGGTGGCCCCTGCCTTAGGGGCATCCTCTTGCTCTATCTCTCATGAGTCACTTTCTCCAAGGGAAGCCAGTTGTTGTGGACAGTTGGTAGGCAGGCCTTATGGGGAAAAGCCGAGGCCACCAGCAGCCACAGGCATAATCCCAGAAACAGCCCCTCAGCACCAGTCCAGCCTTCAGATGACTGCAGCCTGGTAAGACACCCTGAGCCACGAACTGTGAGATGGTCAATGTTTGTTGTTCTAAGCTGCAAAGTCTGGGGTAATTTATTTAAGACAACTAACACAGAGGAGAAATTCAAGATGCTGTGTAACGTGAAGTGGGGTATATAAATCTAGTCTGGGAGAAGGGGAAGATCCTTCTAATCACTACTAAGGAAGTGATTGAGTAATCAAAGAACAAGGTTGTGGAGAAGGAAATGGATGTAGCATGTGCAAAGGCCCTGGGGCAGGAAGGAACACAATGGATGGGAAGACTGAAGAGGCCATTATGATTGCAGCAAGGAGATCAAATAGAGAGTGGTTTGAAGTGAAGCTGGCAAAGTAGAGGCACCCATGCAGAGCCTGGAGGCATTGTTAAAGACTACCATTTTTATCAGAAGAACTGTGAGAAGCCTTTCAATGGCCTTAAACAGGGAGGTAACTTAATCAGATTTGTGTTCCTTTCATGTCCTTCAACTATTTTTTCTCACCATGACATTCAACTGACAACTTCTTCTCACCGAGCATGTTTTGATTTCCACATAGACTTTCTGTAAATAATGGGAATTACATGGACTAGAAAAAAAAATCTGCCAATAATTTGCAGTGCTAGCTTTATGCTAACCCTTGCTCTACTGCAGTGGCTTCTGGCCACTGGCTATCAATTCTGAGTGGGTGAGGTTTTTTTAAAAAGCATTTAGGAAACACGAAATGAAATAAGGGGCTCCCTTCAAGGTGAATCCCAAAAAACGTGTTAAATGTTGGTGTGTAGTTGGTGCATTTTGTGGGATGAGGAGCTATAGTTTTTATTACATTTTCAAGGGTTTCTGGGTTCCCAGAAGCGGAGCCTGGGGCAGGGATTTGGGAACGCATGAATTCTGGAGGACACTCAGGAGAAACTTGTCGGTGAGGGAAGAGAAACACCCAGCGAGGCTGTGACACCAGCTGAAGTGCAGCCCTGGCCTGACTCCCCTTGGGGACCCTGGAGTTGAACCTGCCCCACAGAGCTGTCCCCGCCCTGGGCCAGCCTTTTGCACTGACCCTACTGGTCAGTCATTGGCTGTGGGTCACTCTCTCAGCTGAGGACTATTCTCTGGAGAAGAGATGAAGAATGCCAGATAACATACTTTTATTTGCTAAATCCAGCAACCCTAAGAAGTGGGGCAGCTGGGAGCCGTTGGTAGGCAATACTCACAGCACCTGGGGAAGGAGTGAGTGAAGGGGACTTTGGCAGGGCCCAAATCAGCATTTGCTCCAACCTGTGACCCTGAAATGTTCAAAACCCTCCATCTGTAGAATGCAAATGACTGGAACAGTTAGGAACGTCCTGGGAAACCACAGTAAATTCCTCACACACAGAAACGAGGATATGCTTGTCCATCCACTGACTCAAGCTTCCCCGGGAACCCAACCCAAAGCCCAGAACTTGTAACTTCTCAGGAAGCAGGACAGAGCCAACAAGCCAAAATGAACCTAAGCATCATTAACTGAAATTTCACGAAACTTCCCTATGGTACAGGTCACCAGGTCCCGTGGGAGGGAACATAGAGTGGTGGGGAAAAGCATGAATTCGGGACCCAAACTGCCCAGGTCCAAATCCCAGATCCCAACATACCAGCTGTGTGACTCTGGCCTGTTGGACCACCTCTCTGAGACTCAGTTTCTTATCTGTAAAATGGAGATGCTAATAACAGTCCACACCTTCCAACAATGTTGTAAGGATGGCCCTAGGCAAGTCATGTGAACTGCTTAGAACTACACCTGCCTTGGGGAAGACATCAGTAACTGTTAATGATTAATATTATCATTTACCTATCAAAAAGCGAGGGTGGGAACCTTTACCCGGAAGCTTTCCTAAATCAACTCCTCCCACCATTCCAGCACCTCCTTCCCACTTTGCATATTCTGTTGCAGCAGCTTTTGGTCACCTGCGGATCTGGGCCCTGAGATTCCTGGGGGCGAGACAAGTATGGTTTCAGGTGCTGTGGGCACATGGCTGGGTCTGATAAATATTTGATCAGTGGATGCTGCTATTGCCAGAGACTTCACAAGGAACCTTGGCCATCACCCAAGCCCTGCCCAGGCCCTTCCACGCCTCTCACTCACCTCTAGAGCTCACACTGGGGGCAGATGGGACCGCATGCTCAAAAGTTCTGACAAGCCACTCTCTGAGCCTTAGTTTTCCAGGCAGGCAGTGGGGCGGTTGGTCTAGAGACAAGCTCTGGCCACCGTTTATTGAGTCTCCCTCTGTGCCAGGTACTGCACTAAGCATTTCACAGGCCTTACCTCACTGAATCATCGCAACAATGCTCTTAATGACCCCCACGGTGCAGAGATGGAAGCAGGTTCGGCCACCTTGCCCAGGGTATGCGGCTAGGAGATTCGTTATCCTGGGCCTGACCCGTCCAGCAGAAAGCTTGCTTATGCTTATGCTGGCTGAGCTTCCTGAGATTTGGGAACTTATCTGGTGGGCAGCAGCTGAAACCAAACTCAGGAAGAGGGGATGCTGTTGGCCAGCCACCCTCTAGCTCACAGCCATGGCACAGGCTCCCCATGGCTGGGTCCAGTCCAAGAGCGTACAGGACACCTGCTGGATGTCACAGGGGAACTGCAGAGCTAAAGCAGTAATTGAAATAGAGTACAGCCCTGCTTGCTGAGTACTTGCTAAATGTCAGGCATTGAGCTACAACCCTGGGCAAGACCCCCCAAAGCAGACTCCGAGACAAAGGCTTGGGCATAGGTAGTTTATCTGAGAGGTGATCCCAGGAGGAAATGAAAAGGAACCAAGGAGAGCCAATAAAGAGTACCATAATGCACAGGTCACTTCTGTGAGCAACTAGGACTCAGTCCCATTGGGGACACTTAGGGAAAATCTGTGGTACACACTGCAGAATTATTCCACTGAGAGTGAGGAAGCAGGGGTATTTACCAACCAATTCTCAACCCTCACTGGTTGAGCGTCGCTCCTGGGAAGTGAACTCCCTGGCACTTCTAAATGCCTGCTGCAGGAGCTGAGCATACTCCTGTGGCCAAAGAAAGCCCTTGGGCAGAGAGAATACAGGTGCCTGAAGGCATGGGAATGACAGGAACTGCCCAGCAACCTGCAGGTGACAAGAGGATCAAGGGAGGATCGGAAGGGCTCAAGCACATCACATACAGCAGCATCCGTGCATGATTCACCAGCCCAATAAGGTAGGTGCCATTATTATACCTATTTTATGGTTGAGAAAACTGAGACTTGGCAAAATTAAAGAGTTTGCTCAATGTCCTAGAGCTGGTAAGGCAGGACTGAATCCAGGCAGCTGGTTCCTGGGCCCAGGCTCCCGTCTAAAGCATTGTTTTGGTTTGCTAACACTGCTGGAGGGCAATATCAACCAGAAGAGGGTTGACTTTTACAAAGGGGAACTATTAGGTTACAAATTTATAGTTCTGAGATCATGAAAATGTCCAAATTAAGGTGTCAACAAGAGGATCCCTTCACTTAAGAAAGACTGATCATGTCTGGGGTTTCTCTGTCACATGGTGACATCTGCTATCTTTCTCTCCTGGCTTCTAGTTTCAAACGGCTCTCTCAGCTTCTGCATCTCCTGGGGCAGTTTCCTTCTGCATCTCCAAACATCTGTGTTTCTCCAAAATGTCCATCTCTTCAAGGACTCTAGTAAGTGGATTAAAACCCATCTTGAATGGGGGGGGGGGGGTCACATCTCCATGGAAACAACCTAATCGAAAGGTCCCACCCAACAGCACGTCTGCTCCACAAGACTGCATTAGAAGAACATGGCTTTTCTGGGATACATAACAGTTTCAAACCAGGACAAGCATTATCTCTACATTGTCTCCTTGGACCTGGACTCACCAGCTGATGCACTCCAGGCTTGATCAACCAGGAAGCAGCCATCTCTAAATCCCTACTGTCCCAGCCTCCTTCAACTCCAAATCCTGCATATTTTGCATATTGCCACTCAGTCTACCAGGCAATATTTTTTTTTTGGAATCAGCTCAGATTTTTTTTATTGATATATATTATATATTCACATACCATGTAACCATCCAGAATGTACAATGGTTCACAATATCATCATATAGCTGTCCATTTATCATCACAATTGACTTTTTTTCTTTCTTGTGAAAAATAAAATATATACAAAAAAGGAATAAATTTCAAAGCACATTGCAACAATTAGTTGTAGAACAGATTTCAGTGTTTGGTATGGGTTGCAATTCCACAATTTTAAGTTTTTGCTTCCAACTGCTCTAAGATACTAGAGATTAAATGAAATATCGATATAATGATTCAACAATCATATTCATTTGTTAAACCCTACCATCTATGTATAACTCCACCATCACCTTTGATCTTTCTCCCACTCTTTAGGGGTATTTGGGCCATGGCCATTCTAACTTTTTCATATTGGAAGGGGCTGTCAATAATATGGAGTAGGGAGATGGAACTAGTTGATGTTCTGGAGAGGCTGGCCCCTTTGCATTTCAGGACTTATCTGGTCCAGGGACCCATCTGGAGACTGTAGGTTTCTGGAAAGTTACTCTAGTGCATGGAACGTTTGTAAAATCTTATATATTATTCTTAGTGTTCTTTAGGTGAACACCATAACTTGGAACCAACTTGAAGACATTGCGACTTACCGTAACTGGCCAAACCCCTATCAAAACCATAACTAAGGCCAACTCCATTTTGCTTTGTAAAAGGCCTCTTGAAGTTATTAGGGGAGGAAAAGCCTCCTTCGGGTCCCAAGCTACCCAGTGTGTCATATTTCAGAGTCAGGAAGGGTTACTCCAGTTTCCCCTACCCCTCAGGAACAGACTAGTCACCCAGCATCCAGCTATCTTCTGGGCACGTGCAACCACGCATATCCCAAGGCCACCTGGCTTTGGAAAGTATCAGCCACAAAACATGAACACATTTCCTCCACTCTTCCTCCCTCTGCTAGTATTTGAAGCTGTAAATTTCAATTTGACTAAGAGGATTTATGTGTTTTGAGGGGTTTTAGGCTTTTTTTGGGGGGGGTAGGGGTTGCTTCTTGTATTAGTCAGCTCTTGCTGAGTAACAGCCACAAATATCAGTGACAAACAATAATAAGCACTTATTTCTGACTCAATCATCTGCAGTGTCAATGGAGTGAGCTGAGTAAGGCTGAGTTGCTGTGGGGTAAAATGAGATAATATAGAATTTGCAGCCCTGCACCTGCACAGGGAGCCTAGGCAGTAGGCAGAGAGGAGACCACATCCCTGTTTTACAGGTAAAGAAATAGAGAATGAGCTAGATTTTGTGCCTGTCTCAAAATCACAAAGCCAGGATGCAAAACCTGACTTGAACATGTCTTCAAGTTGGTTCCAAATCCACAGCCACTACCATGGCACCCACCACCCATGCCCAGATTAGCTCTTAAGTTAAGATCATTGTTTAAATGATCTATCCAGACAGGTTGAGTTATAGTATGTGCTACATACTATAACTCACCCAGAGAGATGCAGCAGAAAGGGACACTGGAGACATGCAAAGCATGGGGGGTGGGGGTGGGGGCTGCATGGAAGGCAGAGCAGAAAAGCAGGCTGCCTCCAGGAGCAAAGGCCAGTCCCAAGTTGACAGCCGCCAGGGAAGCAGGGTCTCGCTCCTACGGCTGCAAGGCACTGCACTTGGGCAATAGCCTGATGAGCATAGAAGCTGACTCAGCCCCCGGGGCCTCCAGACAGGAGCACTGCCCTGTTGGCACCTTGATTTCAGTCTGACACTCCAAGCAGAGAGTCCCGCTAAGCCACCCTGTAGCTCAACTTCTGCCCAACAAAGCCAGGAGATAATAAATGGGTGTTCTTTTACGCTGCTAAATTTGTGGTAATTTATTACAGGAACAATAGAAAACTAATGCAGGCAATGTTTGCCAGGGCCTGGTATATAGTAGCTGCACAATAAATGTTTGGGTGGACAGAAAAATAAATGGTAGTACACAGGAATACAATTTTGAAGCTGTCAATTTCAATTTGACTAAGAGGATTTATGTGTTTTGAGGGGTTTTAGGTTTTTTTTGGGGGGTGGGGGTTACTTCTTGTATTAGTCAGCTCTTGCTGTGTAACAGCCACAAATATCAATGACAAACAACAATAAGCACTTATTTCTGGCTCAGTCATCTGCAGTGTCAATGGAGTGAGCTGAGTAAGACTGAGTTGCCGTGGGGTAAAATGAGATAATATAGAGTTTGCAACCCTGCACCTGGCATGTAGCGAGCACTCAAAAATGTATTCAGGTCTTACCACTTCCAATGTGCTTCCCCTAGCACATGCTCACTGCTAAAATGGGGACAGCCCGACAGGTGTACCTGGAGAGTATATGCCTGCAGTGACCAACCCACCCAGACGACAACTGAGAGCGTGTGTGTGTATGTGTGTATGCATCATATACCGCACTCAAAACCCACGCCACCCCCGTGACTCTGAATAATGATTATAAATGATTCTGAAGAATTCGCTGAAACCTGTTATCAGCCTTGATTACAAAAGAAAAGTGATTTTCCTTAAGTGGATCTTCCATTTACTTGAAGGAGCCAGGCCCAGTGACCAGGCAGCTAAGCAGTTCTGCCGAGAAATTCCTGGAACTCAGCAAACTCAGAGTCTTTTGCAGAAAGCCTGATGGACAAGGCCCAGTGAAACCCCAGAAAAGCCCCTCCAGCAAGTTAAACCTCACCCAGGCCCAGTGGCAATGGCAGCCTTTGAATCATGAACGCTTTCCATTATGGGCACAATACCTCCACTCCTTCCCTGGCTTGTATATAAACATCTCAAAAAATAAAAAAAAGGATTATTTAAAAGGACCTTGGGACGTGATACTTCTATTTGAGAGTGGCTGGCGTGTTTGCACGGCGAGCAGGCTGGCTTGCTGCTTGCCTCCTTTCCAAGAGCACCTCACAGCCTCGCCAGGTAGCCTGGAGAAGGCACCCCTCACCCTCCGGAGGCCTTTCCTACAAGGCTGCAGCAATAGGATGAAGGCCATCCTGAATCAGCTGGGGCACACCGTAGCTGAAGCAAACTCATCAAAATGCCCTGTTTGCCAGAGTTCATCATCAAAGGAATGGATTAAGTTTAAGAACATGTTTCGCCAGGGTCCATAGCTCCAAGCCACCATACTATGAATTACATTTTTGTAAATAAAACATATATAATATACTAACTAAAATTACATATTTCTGCAAATGGTTATAGCTAATTGTCCCACCATTGTTAATTAAATAATCCATTATTTTCCTAACTTTTATCCTATAGTAAACTATTTTTCAATTTTTTGATCAGAGTGAATTTTAGACTTTCAGAAAATTTTCAAAAAGAGTCCCCGTGTACCCTTTATCCAGCCTCCCCTAATATTAAGAACCCCAATATTAAGTAACCATAGTGCAAGTATTGAAATGAGGAACTCAACATTGATAAAAGACTATTAACTAGTCTATAGATCTTTGATTTTCACCAGATTTCCCACTAATGTCCTTTTTCTGGTCGAGGATCCTACATTGCATTTAGTTGTCAAGACTTTTTAATCTCCTTTGATCTGAAAGTTCCTCAACCTTTCCTTATCTTTCATGACCTTGACACTCTGGAAGGTCAAGGTCATGCAAATCTGTGGAATGCCCCTCAGTTTGGGTCTCCCTGGTATTTTCTTATGATTGGACTGAGGTTATGCATTTAGGGCAAGAATATTACAGAAGTGGTGCTGTGCCCTTCCCAGGGCCTCTTAGCAGGGAGTTAGGACATTAATACATCTCATCACTTTTGATGTTAACCTTGATGACTTGTTTTCTCCACTGCAGCATTACTATTGTTCCCTTGGTACTTAATAATTAAGTGTCTTGCGGGGAAGTACTTTGGGATCATGCAGATATCCTGTTTCTCAGACTTTCACCCACTAATTTTAGCATACATAGCACTTGCCTGCAACAATTACTACTGTGACATTTGCCTAATGGCGATGTTCTATTTCCATCATTCCTTCTACATACATTCATTTGAATTTCCTGTAAGGAAGATCTGTCCCTTCTCCCTCATTTATAATTATTTCTTTGTATTATATGGACTCATGAATATTATTTTATTCCATATGCTATAATCCAATTTTTCCAGTACATTCTAATATACTGTTGTGTCTCTTTTTGGATTTACTATTCTATTTCACTGATGTGTTGGCATTTACCTGCCCCAGTAATACACTCCATTATTGCAGTAATACACTATTTTAATTATTATACGAAGGTTTATAATACACGTTAGAATCTGGACATCCAAATCCCCTTCCATTGTTATTATTTTCCCAGAAATTTCTTAACTACTTTCCCCTATTTATTTTTCCAAATGAGTTTTGATTAATTTTGTCAAGTTACAAAATAAATTCCTAAGTGAATTTGGTTGGAACTGCATTCAATTTATGGACTAATTTGTGGGGAATTGTTTCCTTTACAATATTAAGACAAACATCCACAGAAAGGATATATCTCTCTGTGTATTTAAGTCAGCTTTCACATGCATCTGTGAAGTTCCACCATTTATTTCACATAGGTACTGCACATTCTGGTTATGGAAATTGTTAGGGTTTTCTTTTTAAAGTTGGTTTTCTTATAACCAGACCCTTATTAAACTCTCCTATTGCTTCTAAAATTTTAGTTTATTTACTCAACATTTACTAAGCACCTACCACGTGCCAGGCACTGTTGTAAGAAACTGAAGTCAATTTAATTCATAGAGCTTAAGTTTTAGCAGAGTAGATAGACAAACAAGTAAATGTTTAAAAATAGTATTGTTACATGTGCTGCACAAAACTCAAGCAACGTAAGGAAATACAAAATATAGGGTGGGACATTATCTGGATTGCAAAAGCTTCTCTAGGGAGATTACATGTAAGGCAGTCCTGAACGAAATGGAAGACTGAGCCAAGCAACCATCTGGACAAAGAGCATTGGAGAAAGTAGTCTGTGCAAAGGTCCTGAGGCAGGAACAAGTTGTTCAAGGCATAGTAAGAAGACCAGAGTGGCTGGAGCAGAGTGAAGGCATGTAGCGTAGTGGAGAACAAAGTCAGAGAGACAGACAGAGATCAAGTTGCCAAGTCTTATTGATCCCCATAAGGAATTTCTGTTTTATTCTAAGTGTGATGAGAAGCATGAAGCAGGGAGCCCACTGGGGAAGTACAGAGGTCATCCAGGCAAGAGATGACAGTGGCTGGAACCACAGTGCTAGCGATGGAACGATCAGATTGAGGCAGAGTTTGGATACATTTTAAAGGTAGCACTGCAGAACCACCTACAGATTAAATATGGGTAGTGCGAGAAGACAGGAGTGAAGGAAATATATAAAATTACACAGGTGGGCATGAATCTCTGGCTTCTCACGTGTACCCTCAAAGATCCAGACAAGGCCAGCATTTTCTATCACTATATGGTCAAAGCATAAAGTTCCAGCTAATTTAACAGATTGTTCTTCTTTTTTTAAAAAGGCACCATAAAAAAGACAGAATCCATAAAACAAATCCACAAACCTCTAGAGATGATCAATACAGCAAGTGAATTATGTCGAACACACTGTGACCTAATAGGGAGGACACAGCCCTGGAAATCAGGAGACAGAGCCAACTTCTCTGACCTTGTCCAGATATCCCAGGCTCTGGAAACTGCATTATCACAGGGACCTGAGTCAAGCCAGGAGCAGCAGGTCAGAATGGACAAGTGGGAGAAAGGAGCACGCATTCCCACTGTTCGCCCAAGGCCATGCTGGGATTCCCCCAAGTCCAAATGGCCACCGCTGGGAGGATTAAATGAGATAATACCTGTGAAGTGCTTGGCACTGGAGCTCCGTACCAGCTGAGCTCACTACACCAGAGCTGCCGTTCCTTTTCCAGTTAACAGTTAACAGGGACATACAGATCACCGGCTTTCAACTCTATTATACTTGCCAACTGAACGTATTATATTTTATTGGTGACTCAAGTACCCTGCAGGCTCTGGAGATGGATGTAATCACTCTAATGAGCTTTGTTCTGGAGCTGCGTGTGAGGGCCGGTTAACCCGAAATTTCGGGATATGACTTCTGGATGAAGAATCGCTGCCTGGATGGATGAATAAAGAGTAGATTTTGTTCATTTACTCAAGCACTTGTTAATTGTGAATAATTACTGGAAGATGTTCTTTAGCCATCACCTACACATATAAATAACCATTTGTTCCCTGACTCCAGGCTATTAATACACTCCCAGGACTGTTCTGATATAAAACCATGAGACGTGTGGGGCTCATTTCCTCTGTGAATTTTTGTTTGGCATGATATCAGAGGATGCTAGGAGAAAAAAAGGAAAACTCCCCGGGGATCTAAGTTAACCCGAACTACTAACATCTGTACTGAAAACTGCTTAAGGATAAGGTATTTTTGGAAAACAGCCCCCCATGCCCCTCTCACCCCACCCCTATCCCCCCACCCCCCCACACAGGATTATTTTTTTAAATGAACTCTGTGAAGTCTCACATTCAAAGCAGAGCCCCTTGTTTTCCTCAAAGACTTCCACCTCGGTCAGCAGGGAGAAAACCGAAGTGGGGGGAGTCTTGGCGTCCCCCCACCCCCACTCCACATTCTCCCAGGAAAGAGTGGGCGGTCCGGGGTTGTCTGCTACCGAGCTGTGGGGAGTTAGCACAGAGGGGAAGAGGGTGGCTCAGACGCGGGTATCTGCTCAGGTGGGGCATACACGCCCCCCTAAAGGGAAGCCAGCCGAGTTTATCCCACGGACCTTGCTGCCCCATCCCTGGCCCCCGTGACCCTGCTCTGCTTTCCTCCATCATTCTCAGGCTGCTCCTGAAAGCCCCGCATGGGGCACATCAACTTTCCCTCTGATGCATGCGCTTGCTTACTGTAGTACCTGTAACTCAGGTGTGTTCAAACTTCTCCAATCCACCACCCTTTCTCCAAATTGAAGTTTACACGGGAGCCCAACAGGATGCGGGGAGAACCCTGAGGCCGAGGCCCGGCGAGGGCGCAGGAACCCAGGCCCCTCCTGCCCCTGCTCCCAGTCCTCAGCGGCCATGCGGGATTGTCTGGCATCCCCTCGGGCTCCCCGCAGCACAGTGTGACCTGAGAGGCAAGCAGAAAGGCCCAGCACACACTCCCGGATTTGGAATTCAGCTCTTTGCCCTCCCAGCAGCCCTCTGAGAGCTTCGGGTTCTTAAGATGCCAACAGCCTGCCGCATGCCCCGGCTCCATCCGCTTTAACTCTGGGAACATCTCCTTTTCACATTTGAACATGTCTGAAATGGGGATGCGGTTGGCGCTGGCCGCCTGTTCTCAAGCCTGGGGACGGTCTCCCTACTGCCAGCCGACAAATGCTTTGCGAAGGGGACATGAGCCCGGCTGCTGTCCGAAGACCTCCGTGACACCTCCTGGTAAATTCTAAATATTTCAGCATCCCGATTTGCAGAATGGATGCAGAATAGCCCACCCTGGGGGGAAAGAAAATTCCTGGGACAAGCGTTGAGTCCTCGTGAATCATCTCGGTGGCTCAGAGAACAAGAATGTGTGAAAAAAATAAGGAAGTCCATGACTCTGAGTCAAAAACTGATTCAGATACTTTAACTCAATGTGGAAAAGCGGTAGGAATACCGCCCCTGATTTAGTTGGCTTATGTTTTCCTTTTAATGTATGCAAATGTGTAATATATGATAAAAGATCTATGTCTAAATGAATTTTAAAGAGCTCTTTCAATAAGCATAAAATAGAAATTCTAAGTGAATAAATGCACTGAATCTAGTTTAGTTGGCAGCATTTTTCCTTTTTAGTGATGTGTAAAAGTGCATCTCTCAGTTAATGGTCAGTGCTTTAGGTTGATAAAATATGGTATTATTTTTATTGTGGCAATTACGTTAAGAAGTCGGTATGACTGTTCCCATTAGACCGGCAAGAAACTGAGGCTGAGAGAAGCTAAGTGCCTTCCCTGGAGTCCCACCACCAGCCAGGCCAGGCCAGGCTCAGAGCCCGGCCTTGGCCCCAGACCCGCCACGCCCGCTGTCTGCCCTGCAGCCCCCTCCAGCTCACCTCTGCCGCCCCATCGAAACCCGAATTCCAATCCAGCCCCAGGCAGGAAGTTACAGCCAGACAGTTAAATTAGTTGGTTTTTCATGCATATATAATGAACTCTTAGCAATAAATAAGCCTTTATGGGTGTCAGATTTATTCATTTTTACAGTGCAAAAGTAAAACTCGCCTGGTATACAAGCCTAACAGGTGCTTCCTGTCACACCTGCATGGGTAAATCACAGTGGAGTGAGAAGCCCAGGTGGAGGAGGGGAGGCCTCCCTTAAGAGATCGGGGATAGTTACACAGCTTCAGGGAAACTGTGCTATGAGCTGGCAGCATTTACTTGGGGCACTGGGGTGCAGAGAATTTCCTGGACGCAGCGCGACTATTGCGTTGGTTATAAACGTGATATTTCTGCAGATTAACGTTGTCCCCAGGACACCAGGCAGAGAGTGTCTAAACAGAGTATGCGTCTGGGAGAGGGAGGGGATGGGAGAGAGAGCAGCCATTCCCAGAAAGGCAGACAGAGCTGGCATCCACAGAACATGCTGGGACAAAGTGAAGCCTTCCAAAGTAGCGGTGCACAAACTGGAGAAGGCATTAGAATCACCTGCAAGGCTTGTCAAAATGCAGATTGCTGAGTCCCAGAGATTCTGACTCACAAGGGCTGAGCTGGGGCCTAATATTCTGCATTTTTCGCAGAAGCTGCCAAAGTTGCCAGTCCATGGACTGTTCACAGTTGTATTTTGAGCAAACGCAGGGAAATTCTATCTCATATTCCCCAGCATACTGAAATCAGCAGCAGCATCACAGGGTGTAAGTGATGTAGGTCTCAAGTGCTGGCCGCAGGCAGTGCAGCAGTTAAGAGCAGGGACAACACAGCGGAACTGCCTGACTGCCCTAGGCAAGTTGCTTAACTCCCCGAGCCTCAGTTCCCTCCTCTGCGGAATGGGCAATAATCATACCTATAGAATAAGGTTGTTATGCTGGTTGAGTGCGTTATTAGATGCAGTGTTCTTGGAAGAGCTTTCTCTGCTCAAAAATTGTAAAGCTAAGTGATGGGGTACATGGCAGGGTATTGGGCTATCATTTTCATGTACTAAATTTTTCCACAATAAAAAGTTGTTCTAATAAACATAAACGCCTATGCACGCACCCAACTCAGAGAATGCTCATATCCACCACCTCCCCACCTCCACAGCACCCCTCAAAAGAAACAGCCTATTTAGAAACAAGTAAGTGGGAACAGACCAACAGTACAGACCAGCTGAAGTCACTACTTGTTTTACTTGCATTTACTTTCATCTGTTTCCAAAAATAAAGAGTTGGAGTGGTGAGAAGAGGATTGTAAACGAACAAGACTTTGCTGCCTCTCTTGCAATCTCTTGATCTCTGTAACTCCTCTCTCCCGCTCTCATTCTCTTTCCTTCTCACTTTCACCCCGCCTCTCTAACTTTCTGCCCTTTCTCCCTCCCTCCCTCTCTTGTGCACGTGAATGAATTTGTATGAATGTGTGAACCAGTACAGAAATTTCTGCTTTACCCCAAGTGTTAGCATGTTATTTGAGTGTTTTCTCCAATCGCTTATTATTTTCATGGATTAGTGGGGAGGGGGGAAGGGGTAAAGCCCAGATTATAATCAGTCACACCTGGGGTGGATCCTGGCTCAGCCTCTCACCAGCCAATGGCCCTGGGTCTCCGAGCCTCAGCCTTCTCAGGGGAAGTGTGTGTGACCTGGTCTGGATCCTCAGAAAGCAGAGTTTGAGGCAAGGATGCAGGTGCAAGTTTTCTCCTGGAGAAGGATCCCAGGGAGGAGGAGAGAGACCCAGAAGGAGGAACCACAAGGCTGCATTTCTCAGTTGGAGCTGAACTGCAGGGCCTCAGCTCTGCAAGGGGCGCAGGGGAGGGGACAGAATTACCTCCCAGAATTACCCTCGAGAGGAAGGACGTTATCCACGAGAAGGGTAAAGCCGCCAACCCACCCAAGGGTGCTACCCACCACCAGGCACCGCCCTGAGAGACTGGGGGAGGGGGGGAAAGAGCCCAGACAGGAAGGGGGAGGGGAGTAAGTAAAACTAATCTATAAAAGCAAACGCCCCACATGCCGGGCCCCTCGCCCTTCACCCCTCTTTTCTTGCGAGAGTGGTGGCATGTTCTCTCACATGCATATTCAATAAACTTTGTATCTGCCTACTTTTAAAAAAAAACTTTTCAGCCTATCTGCCTATTTAAAAAAAAAACAAAACTCTTTCAGGCTCATCGTCTGCTTTTATCATGACAACCGCAGTTGTTCCCATTTTACAGATGAAGGAATGGTACGTATGGTCGTATGATTTACCAAGGTCACAGAGATTAGTGAAGAGGCCGGGACTCAAACCCTGTCCTCTTGTCCCTACATCAGAGATGCTGCAGCAAGGAGCCTGCAAAGCAATCCCCTTTCTCCTTGCGCTGCACCCAAGGTGAGGCATCTATATTTAGAGCATTACAAGAAGCTGCTGAGAGAATGTCCTCAGGCTATGCATTCAGCCTCACACACAAATTCACTGCAGATCAGGAGAAGGCCAGGAATAAATGGATGGGAGAAGGTCCTTGATTCCAAACAGAAATTGAGCTGATCCAGCACAGCCGGAGCACAAACAGAGGCTGCAGGAGGGAAATCAGATTTATCTCAGTCACTGTGTGCTCAGAGCTTTTTCCAGCACCCTGGACCCACTGGCCAAGAAATTGTCGTTTCATGCATTGGTCTCTTATCCCTGTGTGCTATGCAAGACCCTGTGTTCCTCCAATTCCTTATCTCCTCTGTCCAATTCCACAGACTAGTGGAAGAGAAAGAGCTCAAATCCATCCAGACTATCTTAGGGAGGGGCTGAGCTGAATCAGGGAGAGCTGCTCGTGGACAGAGAGAGCCAAGACTTGATCCAATCTGCAGCTGGGCCTGCCTGCTGAGGCCTCTCCCTGATGGGTGTCTGCTGGCCTCCTCCAGCACAGTGACCTGCTCTTCATCAAATGTAGCCCCTCCCTCTGTGGTTTAGAGTTGTCTCTGCAGGATGCAGTGCAGCCAGGGACTACATCCCCAGTTACCCTCGCGTGTAACTGAAGTCCCGTGGCCAGTGTCACCAATAGAATATGAACAGAGGTGATGTGTGTCTCTGATGGGCAAGGCAGTGAAGAAGCAGGTGTGCTTCCTCCACTCTCTCTCTCTCTCTCCCTTTCTGCCTGGGTGCAGGCTCTGGGGGATGGTGGAGCCACAGATGGAAGGAACCTGGGTGTCTATAAGGTGAAATCACTTGTGTTGCTACTAAAATAAATAATGAGGCCGTTTGTTATAGCAGCAAGTGTGACCTGAACTACTACAGTCTCCTTTCTAACTCCTGGCAACTTCAGCTCCCCACTGGAGGGAGAAGATGGGGTCCCACTTGCTCCTACAGGCCAGAGGAGAGCTGTAACTTCACCTGCTTCCTGATGTACGCTGGCTCCATGTTTACAACTGGATTCTTGCTAAATAGAACAATTTTGCTCCAAAGACAATATCAAGTTCTCTGAGCAGAACACTAAATCCCCTCGAGACAGGGGTGCCTCTGACCTTGGTCCACCTGAGGCTTCCTGCCCAGTCCTGGTCAACATCCTCCCGCCCCAGTTAAGGACTGATACCAGCTCAGAATGGGCCATGGCCCCAAATGTCACAGGCCGTGCCCACCTACCCCCAGTTCTCGTGGCCGCTGCCCAGCAACTCTGCTAATGAGTTCTGCCCCCAGATTGGGGCATGTTAGCCCCGGCTGCATCTGAACCCACAATATCTGGCCTTACCGGTCACATGATACCAGAGCCCTGGGGGAAGAACTGTATAAGAAGAAGGGCATGTTATAGACTCAGGACCCCAGACCAAACCTATCGAGTTTGCACTGATCTGTGAGCTCACAGCCCCCTCCATGAGCCTTGCCCCCTCTCTGTCCACTCTGTTCTCCCTCCCCACCGACCTCCTCCCGTCAGCCTGGACCACCTCAGTTTCCCCAAGTGTATGTAGCTACTAGCACCCCAGAGCCTTGCACATGCTGCTTCTCCCATCTAGAATGACTGTCTGCTTAACATAGGGGTTCAGAGACCTGCAGAGGATGGCTGCTGTCTTTCTGACCACTCAGCATCCCTTCCCTCTTCATCATACCCCCACAGTGGAGACCATGAGGCATACATGGGGCTGCCTCCACCGACCCCCTCCCTACAGGGGCAGGTGTGAAACTGGGGTGGGGCTATTCCAGGAAACTTAATATTTGGACACCAGGAGAGATTTCAGGCCTGTTTTCTCTCAAAAGCTGCAGAGAGGACATATGTTTGGGATCTTCAGTGTCCATCTTGTCCCCACTCCATAGGAGAAAGAAGCCAAACATTCCTCAGAAATGGGGTCAGAGATGAGGCCCTAAGTCATTGCCTAAGCCCCTTGATATAGACAATGCTGGGGCCCATCCAGATCCCCTCTACCAGCCCAGTGCACTCACCTGTAAGTGCTGACTGCTGAGAACTCACACAAGCACCTCTCTTTAGAGGTGTGCTTTCAGCCAAGAGAGCCCCTTTGCCCAGGAAGGCCCAGGATATGTCCCCCATGCCAGGGGCAGCCCAAACAACTAATATGAGAGTCATAAAAGATCACAAAAGTCATAAAAGGGCTCTTGCCTTAGAGTGGGAGAGCTCTGCAATAATATTCATACTCCATCGCCCTCCATGGGCTCAGGCTGAAGGCAGGCTCCAGATGAAGTCACATTCTTCATTGTCCCCTCCCTGCCCTGCCATGCTTATGTGCTCACTCTTCGGCAGGTTTCTCATAAGAGCACTTCCTCAATAAACCACTTTCACGAGAATCCCTATCTCAAGCTCTGCTTCCAGGGGATCCAACTTACGACAGCCCTAGATCAAGCTGTGCCTGAAGCCATAACTATGGGTTTCTTAGTCCCAAGAGCCCACAAATTCTCTTTTTTGTTTAAGCCAGTTGGAATTGAATTTCTGACACTTGTACTTGACTTGGGAGACCTCTTATGTAATCAAAAACAAACATTCATGCAACATTCCTTATTCTCAATCTCTCCTTCATCACCAGCCCAAGTGAGATAAGCCTGCAACCTGACAGCTCCCTGGAGAGCCACATGCCTGGCCCACGCAGGCAGACACACCCCCACACCCAACACCCTCTTGCTACAAACAGAAACTGTCACACCTCCCTACACATCTTGGAAACTTTTATTCAGTGTGATGCTAAAAAAAGGGACAGATTTCAAATGCAATAAAAAGGACCAACTGCTTAGTCTCTCTTCAGTCTGTGCTGAATACAAATAATACTTGTATTTATAATAAATGTTTGGAGAAAAAATTCAGTTCTCAGCTTTAGAGAGTTGCATGTCTTTCAAGGATTCTTGCAACTGACTGTTATAATGCAGAGACTGCTGGCTATTAGAATCTGTCCTAAAATCCTCCAAGATGTTGGCAGTGTATGGTATTAGAAAATTACGGTGTTTTGCTGTGTCGCCACAAAAAGAAAGATTAAACAGAAAGTGGGGTTTAATAAATAAAGTTGAAAGTTGCTGAGCAGAATGAAGGGACCTACTCTTATTCCTGCAGCCAATGCCTTGAGAAACCCTGAATGAATTACGACCCCACCCCCAAACTCCAGACTCATCCATCCCCAGCTTTTTCAGTCTTTGTCTCCTGAAAATGGGTTGTTGCAAGTGTCTCAGGTTTTGATGTGTGTTGCAGATTTCAGTCGACATGGGATATAAGCCTTTTCACTCAGTATATGCACATTAAAGCTACCATATATTGAGATAAAGCTCACCAAATCCTTATAAAGTAAATCATCATCATCCCCATTTTTATAAAAGAGAACCCCAAGCACAGAGAGGGTGGACAACATCCAAGGCTACAAAGCCAGTGGCAGAACCAAGATCTCACACTGTGTTCATGGAGCCACACTGTCCCTTGTGTCAAAGAACGTAATGTGAATTTATCCATCTCTTCTTTAAAAGTGTGGCAATTCATGTGTGGCCCTGGGAATAAAGCTGCCTCTCACAGAGTCCACAGTCCTGCCTCCACTGTGTCCTCCCTCTCGGAGCCTCCACTTTCTCCTCCAGAAGATGGGGTAGTAATGGCTCCCTCGGGGATGATTTTTTTGGAAGTTAAATGACACCAGGGACCTGAGAGATCCTAGCACAGGGCCTGACAGAGAAAAGCTGCTCAGTCACATTTGTTTCTGGATCTGAATGTGCCCGACACACTCCCTTTTCAGATAAGGACACTGAGGCCCAGAGAGGGCTAGGGACCTGCTGAGATCACACAGCAAGCCTGGCGGGAAGCTCTGCTGTCTCTCTGCCTCACAGGGCTGCAGCCTCCTGTGAGGGTCTCCTGCCCGGGCCTCCTGGAGCTGACCCGCACCTGAGGAAGATGGTGGGGTGGGGGGTGGGGCACCTCCTTGTCAAGCATCCCCCTGCCTTCTTTCTTCTGGGAGAGGGTCTCTAATTCCCTTCTGTCAGTACAATCTGCCCAACCTGCTCCCCATCCAGCCCCAGCTGAGGACAGATGCCTGGACAGGGAAGTGGGGACAGGAGCAGGCTGTCCCCCATGAGGGGCGAGAAGACATAGTGGCACTTTTCAAAACCTGCTTGTCCATCAGTCGAGCCCAAGAGGAGCCCAGGCCCCTGCACCCACTGTGGAGCCTTTTCACCGAACTCTCTGCTTCCCACTCCATCTTCAGCCCCGACCCCGCAGCCCGCCCGGCTCAGACCTAATCTCATTCCTGATGAAACTTCCTCTCCCTTCCATTTGCAATCGCATGCCAGGATGTGAGTTTTGAAGCCCCGTATAAATATGTGCTTTAGAAAATTAAACTGGTTCAGCAATTCTTGACAATGATTTCTTAGAAATTAAGCCCAGACAATTTGTTGGGCTGGAGCAGAGCCTCTGAAACAGGTGTGATGGAGGGGCCACACCTGTGCTCGGGGGACGAGCCGCTCCCCCAGCCCGGCTTGGCGCAGGGGCCAGCGGCTCAGGGGAACCCGCTGTCCCCTTCCGCAATCCCACACACCCTCTGAGACAAACACAACGCCACAACCGCCGGGCACCTCCTGGGTGTCAGCCCCCGCCAGGGCACACAAGCCTTCACCCTGAGAGGACGGGATGCTCAAAACCGTGGACATAAACTTGTCAAAGGGTGAAACTGACTTTTTATCAGGTGTGCCTGGGGTAGCAGGCTCTGTGCAGCATGAGATCCAAAGGGAATGACGTTCTAACTCATGCAAACACATGGACGGTCACTGAAGACATCCTGTAAGTGAAAGAAGCCCAACACAAAAGGCTACATGGTTCATGATTCCATGTATGTGAAATGCCCAGAGCAGGCACATCCATGGAGACACAAAGTAGATCCGCAGTTAGCAGGGGTTGGGTGAGGGAGAAAGGGGGTGATGTCAATGGTATGGAGTTTCCATTTGGGGGGATGAAAAAGTTCTGCAACTAGATACCGCTAATGGTTGCAGCTTGTAAATGTACTTAAGGCACTGAATTATACACTTTAAAATGGTTAAAATGGTAAACTTTGTTATGTGTATTTTATCACAATAAAAGCAAAATAGATCACCAAAATAACCCCAAGTCTTCCATCTTGCCCGACCCTCCACCCACCCCCTTGGGAGCCCCACCCTCCATGTTCTCCTGAGCATTACTGAGCATCCCCACAGGGGTCTCTCTGCTGCCCTGTGGTGCCCCTTCTCCTGGCACCCAGCTTGCTGTGGCCCTGCCCTCTATACCTGCCAGGAACCCCCATGGCTGCCACTTGGCTTTGCAGAGCATCCAAAGGTGAAGAGGCGGCTGGACCCAGCCCCAGGGGCACCATCTCTTCTTGCAGGAGCTGTTGGCATGGAAGTCGCAGCCTTTCCTGGCCTGTAGGGATTTCCTGGAAGCCGCCTTCCTGGAGAGTTTAGGAATAATCCATAGGTGAGGCTGGGGAACTTGCTCTGTGGCAGACACTACATTGGGCTCAGAAGCTCCTCTCCTGTTCAAGACAACATCCGCAAGCCAGGCTTGTACGTCTGGAAAATACCTTTTCCGGGGGCTCCTAAAACTTACGTGCTGATGGACCCCTTGCAGGCCTGCCCCCCACCCACCCCCATCTTCTGGACCCATGCCAATCCCAGGTGAGCACCGGTTTAGTTCAACCACCTTAAATAGATCACTTATTCCTCATGCACATATGAAACACAGATTATAATTTCCACTTATT
Source organism: Tamandua tetradactyla (assembly GCF_023851605.1). NCBI lineage: Eukaryota > Metazoa > Chordata > Mammalia > Pilosa > Myrmecophagidae > Tamandua > Tamandua tetradactyla. Next base: position 8,912,600 of record NC_135327.1, on the reverse strand, counting down.
GATGAAGAAACAAAACAAAAGCCTCAAACAAAAGTCACAAAACAAGTCTACAGCAGGGATAGAATCCAGGCCTGGTCTGCCGACTCGTCCTGGGCCCAGCTGCCTCTAAGGCCTGGGCTCTCATCAGTCAGCAGGAATGCAGAGAGTCCTCAACCATTTCTCCACCAGCCTGGGAGCCCTGAGAGGGCAGGTGGTGGGTGCCGGGGGTCAAGCACAGAGCACCCAAGGTGGAAACTTCAGTGAACGTTTAAGACCAATGCTGAGGCTGAGTAACAGAACCTGCCTGCAAAATGCTAACTGACCTGACTCTTCGCCCGGAACTTAAGATAAACATATGAATTAAAAGTGATCGGTGGTTGAGCATCTTATCTGCCTCACCTTTCCTTCTTCCTTTTTCTGCCCCCCCCCCCCCTTTTTTCTTCTTGGCTGTGATTCTGTTTTATATACACATGCATAAATCCAGTCTTAGGTTTTCACAAACTCCTTTCAGAACAAGACATTTCTCAATGGCCCCCTATCTGCTCCCACCCACCCCAACCCTGAGCAGTCAGAGCCTCCTTAATGGGGCTGAAGGTACTCAAAATCCCAGGATTCAGCCTTAAACTGCAAGGATTAGTTTTCTCCCACACTTGCTGAATGACAGAATCGGGTTTCGGGGAGATCTTGCCAGGTTGGAGTTATGGGCCAAATCCAACAATGATTTCAGAAAGGAAAAATATAAATCCCACACAGTTCAAAAAGTGTTCACACATCAAATGGAAAAGGCGTGACGTTAAAGTGGATCCACGGTGTGCCATGATGCCCAAACCATCTAATTTTATGTTGGGCCATATTAACACAAGTATAGTGCCCAGGACAAGGGAGGTGAAAATGTCCAGCTCCTCCAAAGTGTTCTGAGCATGCTGAGGCCCCGTGTTTAGAGTCTGTACTCCTCTCTTTAAGAGGAGCAAACTGGAATATTCCCAGACGGGTTTAACCCCTACGTTCTCCCTCAAAAGAATCTGGCATTTTTTGTTCCAAGAGAGAAGCCCAAAGCACCCTGGTCTCCACCTTCTCCCTCTCCTTCCTTCCACCACTAGCATGACCAAGTCCCATGGGTTCTACCTCCCTTGCCATCTCTATCGCCCTCCCTCTCTCCCGCCTATCTGCATCTTACCTCAGTTGGTGCAGCAGCTTCCTGCCGTCTCCCAGCACACCCACAATGCTCACTATTCATTCTCCATACCATATTTAACTAAATGTCCCACTCCCATGTGCATAAAATCTGGTTATGTCCCTTTCTACCTTGAAAGGTCTGCTCTGACCCCAACTGTGCACAGGATAAAACCCCCAACAGCCCAGCATGACACAGCCCTGCCCACCCCACCTCCAGCCTCCTGTCCTACCCTCTCTGCCTCACCATGGTTTAATTTCATGTCTGCAGGGCGACCGAGAGTTTCCCTCTATCTTCCTAGACTTTGAAGGTGCCATTTCCTGTGACAGAGGCACCGGTGACCTCCTAATCCACATCTAAAACTCCTACTCACCCTACAAGGCCCAGTTCAGTCAGCCTTACCTCTGGGAAGACACAGGGAGCATGGCCCCTCTGTTTTCCTGCTGAGTCACCTTTGTCACACTGTCCTGGACCAATGAATGTGTCCAGGACACCTAAACTGTGAGATCCTTGAGGACAGATACTAGGTCCTATTCATCCCCTAACACCCTGTGCCTAGCACTGAGCCTTGTACATAGAACTCATCAATCGCGTGTTTAGAATGAATGGATGGATGGATCCATGGATGCATGTCTGCAATCAGGTTGAGCATGGCTTCAAGCCACTTCTGTCAACCTCCCACTTGATAAGCTTAGGTTTCATATGGGTGTGACTTCGGGGATACAAAACTATCATACTCTTGATTGGTCTCTGTCCCCATGAGCTTCTCAAACTAAGGGGCATGCCTGTGCATTGAGTGGGATGCCAGAGCTTGAGGATATGTGCTTCTTCATAGGGCAAGGCCCTCGAACAAGGCCAACCATGTCACCAAGTGTTCATTTGAAGGAAGAACCAGTGACCTCTTCCATCACTGGACTTACCTGGAGACATTTGGTTAGTTTGCACTGGGAGACCTAGGATGGTGGCAGGATGGGTTCTCGGGAAGTAGACTGAGACCGAGAAAAGAAGTCCTCCTAGGATCATTACCTGGTAGGAAGGGGAAGAAAGGATTGGGCAGAGAGAAAAGTTGTCCAAGTCGGGGAAGGGGGCCGGGCTTCCATACCTACATGATGAAACAGGCGGCCCTGGGGTGGGGGCGTGACATAGGGAGAGGACATTGCTAAGGGCTCCAAGCCATAGCCCACCCAGCAGCCGGGAGAGTGAGTCCCATCATGAAAGGGGCCTGGGCTGCACATCCGAGCATCCACTACCATCCACCTGGCCTTTTGCACACTTCCAGGAGCATCCAGGCACGTTTGCACATCCCTCAGGGTCCTCATCAGGGTGTTAAATCCCGGATCCCAGGACAGTGTCCCAACTCGATGAAGTCAACTGGCCGAGGTTACATTTGGCCTTCTCAGAACCAGTCCCAAGTGCATTCTCAGGCCTCCTGCGCAGACCCGGTCCTACAGCTTCCTCTGGGTAGGTGCTTTCTCCTTTCTTCTCAGGCAGGGTGTAGCCCTGCTGGGCTAGGTTGTGACTTCACCCTTTGGCCAGCAGGGAAGGATGCCGATCCTGAGGGGACCCGGGCCTTGCAGGAGGGAGGCTTTGGCCCCACCTTTGGGCAAGGGGGAGGGTGCTGCTGGCCATGTCTGCAGCTCTGAGGGTTCAGGGCAGCGTGAAGATTCAGGATTTGAGTGTGCAGCAATCCACATGTCCCAGGCCCCCATGTCAGGGTCTCATTCTTTCCCAACCAGGGCCCTCGCCATGGCAGAGCAGACTGGACTGAGCTGGAAATCTAACCTTGGAGCCGGGCTACTCTTGGGAGAAAGTCCCCGGCCTGGGCTTCGGCTCTCTGCCCTGAAGTTGCAGGAAGGGAGAGTTTCTTTACTTGTTTCCAAGGAAGCCCTCCGGCTTTTAGACTTAGATTTTAATTGCTCATTAATCACTCCAAATCTTTCCTTATTTTTTCCAATGTGTCAGTGGAGCTTAGCAACAGCCATCCAATTCCACCGTGGTCATAGATATCATTTGCCCTGGATTTCTCAAATGTGTGACCTCCCCCCACCTCCCTCCAGCACACCATCCCACTGGCCACCGGTGAAAGTTTGACACCTGCGCTCACTCACAGCAGGACTGTCTGTGTTCTGCTCCCCTCTGGGGATGAGGTCCTGGGTGCTGGCTTACCTGGAAATTATGCTTTGGGCGTGTTCTCTGTCTTCAGGCAGACACTCGGCCTCTCTTACCCTGCATTTCTTTCTGGTCTTAGAAGTGCCCCCCTTTCCCTTTTCCCACCTGCTGCACTGGCTTCTTGTGGTGTTGGGTTCTGTGAGATCCACACAGAAGATATCACACCTTCCCCAGTAATACGACGTGGATTAGACCAGGCGCGTCTAAAAGCTTTCAAGGGTCCTCAGGCGGGCACAGAGGAGGCTAAGGGCTCACTTTGGAAGAGACAGTGGGTGAGTCCAGCCTTTTCCTAATTGGGGGCTGAAGCAGATGCTGTCAGTGCTCCTCCCACCGCCATCTCCTCCACCCACGCAGGTCACCTGTATCCTGGACCACTTCCTACCGCCAGCATCTGTGTGTCTCTGCTGATGGAGTTCCTCTTGCCCCTGGAGCCTGCTTAGCTTGGGTGGGACAGGCTGGAGAAGCCAGGGAATTAATTCCCCCAGGAACTACCTTCAACCAAGGAGGGATGGGTGACTGGCTGAGATAATTCTAAATAATGTTCTACCTAGCGATACAACAAAACCTCAGCAGGGTTGAAATCCAGTTGCCCACTCTTATTGGTTTTCTTCCCTCTCCTGTCTCTCTCTCAATATTTCTAAGCTTCTTGGGGTCACCTCCCGTATAAACTACATACATGCCAATCCTTGTCTAAGGGTCTAGTTTGGTGGGAAACAATAAGACAAGGACAAAGAACACAATGACAGACCAACTCCTCCTATGGCCCCATACAATACCCCGGACACTTGTCATGGGGAGCGTGTTGCTCTGGCAATGGGGGCACTGAAATTGGAGAAGGACTGGGAAATTTTGTGATGGGAGCAAGGGAGTTAACCCACACTGCAAACCAGGATTAACCCGCTCTCTCTTTTTTTGCAACATATAATCACGCCGATTGGCTTGTTTTATTGGAGGAGGGATGTGGAGTTAACAATGTGAAGACAGTCAGACTGGAGGTGGGGAAGAACACCCTCCCCTCCCCATACATGCCCGCTGCCCCAAATAAAAACTAACCAACATGGAGAGCAGCCGAGACAGCAACTGAGGGGGAAGGGGAGGGAGACATGGAACTCGAGGGCATCAGTGAAGAGACCATGGAGTGCTGGGAGGTCCAGAGACAGCCGCTGCCAAGCAACGTGAGTGCATGCCTCTGCATCTTCCACATAGGTATATATAAACATATAGAAATAAGTTGTTCTTTCCTTCCCCCCTTCCCTCCCTCCTGCTCCATGCCACTTGCCATGTCCCCAGCTCCTCTGTCTGCTTGACGGTGAAGGGAAGGGGAAGGAACAAGCCATCACAGATTGCCATGAGACCCACATCTATCAGCTTCCGTATCTTCTGAACTAGTACAGGATCCTTTATGTGCTCTCTGAGTGCCTGGGTGCCTTCCGCATCTGCTTCTGCATGAGCCACATCGCTGGGTCACTTATTATCTGCTGCACCTCAGGGTCGGCCATGGCCCGACGCTTCGCACTCAGGGCTGTATATGGTCATCCTGAGCCATTACACAGCATTGGTAACCGTCAGTGGCCTCCTTCCAGTTGGAGTCCAGTTCTAGTGCCTCTGGTAGACATCCATGGCCCTTGTATCGTCCTCCATTACTTCCAGGGCAGCTGCTCTCCGTGTGCAACCCTTCACAAAGGTTGTCTCTAGCTGGATATACTCCTCACAGTCCTTGAGGGCCAGCTGAAACTCAAGGAGTTTGGTGTAGCAGACAGCTCAATTGCTGTATAATTTGGGGTGTCAAGGGTTCCATTTGATGGCTTCTGTATAATTCTTCATGGCCTGGGGACAATCCCCTTTCTGAAAGCATTCATTGCCTTTGTTCTCCTCCTCCAAAGCCAGGTCAGGGCTAATGCAGGCCAATCAGCTCTTGCTCCTCCAGAATTCTCTCTGCCTGTTGGCATTTCTTGAGCACATCTGGGGTCCGGTGCTCTGCCAAAGATTTGTTGTAGAAATTGATGGCCTCTTTTTACTTTTCTTCTTTGAAATAGGAGTTGCCAATTTGGGCATAAGCTGTGGCAATCTGTCGACAGTCTTCTCAGTTTTTTTTGCCCACTTCAGTGGCCTTCTCACACAGCTCCCGGCATCATAGCCGCCTTTCTCAAAGGGCACCGCTGCTTGATTGGTAATTAAGCCATGCTGGTGGGGTCTAGAGCCTTGGCTCTGTCATAATGCTCCAAGGCTGTGTCAAAGTCTTTCTTCTTATAGGCATCATTCCCCGACTCTTTTTCTTTCAGTGCTTGCTTCTTATTCTCTGGAAGGTCTTCTTCCATTGGCTCTGGTCTGGTCTCCTTTTTTAGGGGGAGGTGGTGGTGGAGGCATGGCAACCTCTTCTTCCTCATCCACACTGCCCAGGTCAACTCCAAGGAGGACACTGAGAGCGGTCATGAGCCAGGGATCTCGCAGTGTCATGCCCAGGTAAGATGGCTTATTTCATAGTTGCTCAATCGGGTCCTGGTAGGTCAGATTACTGAGCAGCATTCTCATCCTGGGGTCACTCTCCAACTTCTGATACAGAATAGGCATATTGAAAGGGTTCTTAGATTTCCTCTCTGCCAACTGGGCCTCCATACTTTGTAAATCCTCTTTGTGCTGAGGGTTATTTGATTCATGTTTTAAACCCTCTTCATAGGTTTGTTTGGCTTCTTCAAACCTGTTTAAGAACTCAAGAATATCCCTTGCCCCAGACAGGTTTTACATCAATGGGTTTGCACCCATCCTACTGAGCCTTCTGGTAGACCCCTTTCTCGGTATAGGCTGCTGACGGATTGCTGTAGAGCACATGGTTCTGAGAATCTAACTTGATTGCTTCAGAGTAACACTGTAAGGCATCGTCAGCCTTGCCCACAATCAGGGCCTTATTACCCTTCTCTTTGAGCTCATTTACCTGCTCCATAGCCTGGCCCAGAACCCAGTTGAATGCAATCCATCCAATCCACGTTTCTAACTGCTAACCTGCTCTTTTTTCAGGTAAGGGAGAGCTGTCTATGGCCTTGGCAGCTATCATAGAACCAGCATCACATGATTAAATACAGCTTCCAAAGATTCTGAAATTCAGGATGGTCACTGACCTCTCTGTTTGCTTCAGGACCCAGGGCTGGGGAGAAGGGGGTGGCTACTCCAAAGGAGGTCCAGCCACACAATGATGAGTGGGGCAGAGCTGCCATGTGCAGAATCCAGGCGGTTCTGGGCAGGAGGTGCCATGATGGGGAAGAACCAGGTGCAGGTCAAGAAAGCATCCTAGAAGTGAGCTCTCGGCTGAGCCCTGGAAATTAAGTAGAGTTTGGAAGAGAGGCTGAAGTGAAAAGATGGTGAGTAAGAGTGCCCCAGGTAGAGGGCACAGCCTGAGCAAAGGTCTGGAGGAGGGAGAGAGCATGGGGAATTTGAGAAGCAAGGGAAGTTTATTACGTCTGAAGTTGGGCATAACTGTAGTTGGGCTGAAATTCGACTCTGGGCTTGTCCCACCCAACAAACTAGTAAAAGTTCCCTTGCAGAGGATGCTGTGAAGGAAATAGTCTGGCTTACATCTAGAACTAAAATGCCCATTGCATTCTCCTAGGGAGCTGGAGAAGTGCTAGCTGCGATGAGAAGCCCCAGAGATCAAGCTGAAGTGGCCCTTCCCCTGTCCCCAAGGTTGGGCGGTCAGGGGCCACAAACAACAGACTGCTGGGAAGAGAGCCCAAGTTTGGGAGTCAGCTCCCTAGCTGTGATCTGTGTGACCTTTGGAATTACCCACTCTGGGCCTCTGTTTTCTCATCTGTGAAATGGGGATGAGAGCAGGATACAGAGGTAATGTCCAGGTGTTGAGGTATTGAGGAAGAGGAACTGGAGTCCTGATGACCACACAGGAGGTGAAGCTCCCAACCACCAGTCCTAGCAAGTTCTTCCCAATTCCCATTTGCTACAGTTCTGCCTCCCTTGGAAATACTGTTTGAAGGCTCTTGCTCAGATGACGGAGTTCCCTTCAGAGCAGCCCTTCCTTCCCATGCCAGTACAGGGCACTTAACAGCCTTCAATCATTAAGCGTTTCCTGTGTACCTACTATGTACCAGACATTGTTCTAAGTTCTGGGGATTTAACAGTGAACAAAGCAGAAAACAATGCCTACCCTCTTAGTATCTACATTCTTGAGGGGAAAAGACAGTCAGTGAATAAAATAAATGAAAAATACATGAATAAAATAAGCTAAATAATAATGGAGGTTATGGAGAAAAATCAGAGAAGGGGAGTAGAGTTTGCATATCTTTTCATATGAGGGAGTCAGAAAATGTTTCAATGAAAAACTGAACAGAGACCTGAAGGAAGAGCATTCCAGAAATGAACACCATTGCAATGGCCCTGAGCTGGGAGCAAATACAGCACAATGGAATGTATCCAGGAAACCAGTGTGGCCGGAGCAAAGTGATCTTGCCAGATGTCAGGCCTTGAAACTATTCCAGAGCTCATCTGTTTGAAGATAGAGGAAGGCACCATGGGAAGAAAGCACTTTCTATTTCCATAAGAAAGTGTCTAGAGGTGCATTCCTTCCAGCCACAGATCTGGCTGGAAGGAAAATGCTTCTTTAATTCTGACTATTGACCACGAACTGAGATTTGTCTCCTGCACTGATTGCCTGCTCTGCCATTTTCAGAACCTTCTCGCCTTTTATACCTGGTGTTGTCTTCCTGATCTGGATCTTGACCCTCCTTGACTGTGATCTAGGTCTCACCCAGGTACACTGTACCAAGGAGCCCTGGATAAAAGCTCTCCCAGTTTGACTTGGCCTTGGGTCCCTTGATATATTAGTTAAGATAATACTAGTTGCTGTAAAATATTTTTATATAACAGCTCAAACTATATAAATGTATTGCTCTTTGTATAAAGACAGAAGAGATGTTTCAGGATTAGCAGATGGCTGTCCTCCAAGTGGTCATTCAGGGACCGAGATTCCTTTTCTCTCATGGGTAGACATCCATCTCCATCATGTAACTACAAGCTCTCCATGCTCCTCTGTATGGCAGAGAGGGAATGAGTATGGAAGGCAGGCATGGGAGGCTTTAATGAGCCTGGTCTGGAAGAGGCACCCATCCCTCTGTCCACAGTCCATTGGCTAGAACACATTATGAGGCCTCACTCAACTGCAAGGGGAGCCTGGGAAATATGATCAAACTACATGCCCAGAAAGAAGACGAAATGGGTTTGGCAAAAAGCCACTCACTGTAACATTCTAGAAGCTTTCCACTCTGACATAAAATTAAAGTAACACTGGGTGTCTCATTCTGACCTCAGCTCAGCTAGAGAAGCTCATTCCATGACTCTTATTATAAAGCCTGGCCTCCTTCCTTGCACTCCTAACCTTTCTCAGCCCCAGTCTTCTTCTAAACTAAAACCTCCCACTAAAGCCTCCCCTCCCTGCCCATTGCATGTCCAAGCAGCATCAACTACAAGTAGCATATGTGAGATTCAGCGCCAACAGCAGAGGAGGAAGACAGGATGAAATCTTGGCTCAAGACCTAAGCAACATCCTTATGTCGGAGAGAAAACCATAGCAGTTTATTTCTTTACTTCTTCAGTCTCTTACAATAGCTATGACAGTTTCTTACAATTTTTTAAGATTCAAACACTCCAAGGATCAGCAGTGGACAAGTTAATGAGAAATACAACGGTTGCTGTTAGGAATAAAGAGCTGATCATGGTGAAATGTGAAGAAATTATTGCATTTATCCAGGGTTTGTCAGTTTAAGTACAGAAAGTTAATGTTGGGGAAACACAAATGGTCTTTGAACCGAGTGAATAATGCAGCTGCTTCTCCTGCTATTTTTTATAACTGTTATTAAATTAAATACACATACATTTAAATGCCCCAAGACAATACGTTGAGAATACTTTTTAGGAGTAAGTCGTACAGCCACTTTGAGATACCAATTTAAGCCTACATACATAAAGCCCTTCTTCCAATCTGTCAATCTAAATGAACAAAGAAATCTAGGCATTTAATAAAAGGAAAGACTCCGTCTTTGTGCTAGAAAATAGGGATGGGCACACTTAACAGGCCAGAATCATCATGGAATGTTGGGACACAGTGCAGGTGGTACCTGATGGAGGAAATATTGGCTCATGCACAATTCCACATGAGCAAAGGAAAGACTGAATCCAGAAAGTAGGCAGGAAATTCTCTAGTAGAATCTCCACTCCTTCCCCCACCATTTACCCCTCCCCATCCCTCCAAAAAAGTTCAGAGTGTCAGGGGCTGGAAATAAAGGTGAGAGGCGAGAAATTTGGCGGGGACAAATGCTAACCCCATGGAGGTGTGGGGAGAGCTGCAAGGGCTGAGGAAGCCCCATATGCAGGTGCTGTCAGCATCCTGCCCATATCAGTGCAGCATTCGCTCCTTTCCGTGCATGCCAGCCTGACTTCCAGCTACCGGCACCTGAAACGTTTGCCTGGAGACACTCTCTGGTCACCAAAGTCAGCAAGATCTTTGCACGGCAAAGCAGAAGTATCAAGCTGCCCTTGGACAATGGCCTCCACTGCCTCACCCCTCGAGCAGGATAACTCTGGGCACAGGCTCCGTCCCCAGTGGGACTAAGCTCCGGGTGTCCACAGTGGTGACATGCTTAATTATGAACCTTTTAATGGCTGTCTCCCCTTCCCTCTCAAATGAACAACTTGCACTTAAAGCTTTATCTCAAGGTCTGCTCTTGGGGAAACCCAAACTGAACAGGTAGCTAACCCAAACCTTCTAAAGGTGCGAATCATGGGTCGCATAAAGTGGGATGAGGGCCATAGTGAGGTCCCAGAGTGGATGGCTGGGCCTGTTAAGTATGGGTCTTGTGTCTTCACTGACGTCAAACCAGCAAAAACACAGGAAAGGGGTGGGCCATGGTGGCTCAGCAGGCAGAGTTCTCACCTGCCATGCCAGAGACCTGGGTTCAATTCCTGGTGGCTGCCCATGTGGGAAAAAAAAACCACACAGGAAAGTATGCACACAGCTAGATTGGGATTCCTTTTTAGGTACCTCCCCCCACATACACATACAGGTAACTAGACTCTACTTGTCTCTCTTTGCGGAACATTTACAGCAGAGACTCTGACAGAACCCAACTCATCCTTGGGCAAACATAAACCTCTCAAAGAATAAGAAAATAAGGAAAAATCACCTGCCATAAGAAAAGATTTGACAGTGAAAACAATGGGCCAATATAGCAGAGTCTCTGTAAATGTTTCCCCATATAGACATCTGAGAAAACTTTAGGAAATAGCTCCTAAATATATGCAATAAAATCCCAAAAATCCACTGCAAGATGATAAAATTAGAGGATGCTGGGTGAAGAGTTAATGACAGCTCTCTATCATATCACTGCACCTTTACTGTGGATCTAAAATTATTCCAAAATAAAAAGTAAGAGCAAAACAAGGCAACAACAACAAAATACAAAACAAAACAAAAAAAACCATTGCATCTATGAAAGAAACCCTCTGAGTTAAGGAAATATTTTCAATAAGAAAAGCAAATGTGATCAGCAAAATATCTACATATAGGAGAGACCAAACAATAGATTGGATACTGCCAGAGCCCAATTTTGTGAACTGGAAGATCAGCTTCCAGAAATTTCCCCAAACTCAGAAGAAAGGGATGAAAAGATAATATGATAAGACAAGAGAGGAAGAATGGAAGATGGATCCTGGAGGCTCCATAAACTTCCATTTGGAATTCTAGAAGGAGTGAACAGGGCAGGCAGAGGAGAAGTAGCAACAAAGGAAATAAACAGAAGGAAAATTCCCTCAACCACAAGTAATGGATCTGCCGCTCCCAAGGATGGTAAGTGCTGGCAGGAAGACCTGCAGTGAGTGGCAGCGTTCACAGAAGCCAAAGCTCAGCCCCTCCAGGCCATGCCTGCACCCCTTGGCATCTGCACTGGTGGATGTCGCAGAGAAGAAACACAAAAGGTATTGGCTCATTTGCAGTTGCCAACACAGGAGTCAAAGCAATGGAAAAGTCTGCAATTCCTGGCATGACTCCTGGTGACCTGTGCTTTTGCATAGGTCCAGGACATCTGAGGAGTGCATAAAAGAATCCTGTTGAGCATTTCTACATGGCTCTGGAGAACGAACAAAGCTGTGTCAGCCTTTGGAGGCTTTTCTTAAAGCTAAAGAGGTTTAGGATTAGGTTGCAATGCCATGTTTTCTTATACCCTGCCTTCCGTGCCTGCCTCACTCCCCTTCCCGCCCCACCCCCATCACTCTCCCTGTCAAACCTGGAAAGCTCAGATGACTTTGGGCAAATCCTTTTGTCCCCCAGATCTATTTGGTCTCTAGATGGTGACTGTTTTGTATGTGGTATCTATCATTTCCTCTCTGTCTCCGTGACCTCAACCCAAGTCCAAAGGTTGACTAGTTTAACAATATCCCATTGGCCTTCATGCTTCCAATCTTTAAAACTCAATTGTCTACTAAATACTAAGACTTGGAGCAAACCAGGAGTTGCAAACTCAGATGCCCACAGATGATATAAATGAGTGAAGCAAGCAGGGTCCCAATAGGGAGTAGTGGGACTATGGCAAGCTGACTAAAGGAGACAGTCACTACTCAGCTCCAGCCCATTGCTTCTCTATGAGAACATTGGCCCAGAGAGGGCCAGAGCTTCCAGTTTTTCAAGAAAAAGCAAAAACTCAGACTTTTAATGTTAACCTTCTGATTTTTAAAAGTTGGTGTTTACTTAAATTTTTAACAAATCTGATGTTAATCAGTTTTGGTCTCTTGTGTATTCACAACATCTAATACAGCATTCAATAAATATTCTTGAAAGTTAAGAGTTGCATGGATGCTATCAGACAATCATGCTTCTAATTTGCAAATTCTGCATCGAAGAATCTTGTTGAATCTTCATACTATCCTGCGGAGTGGATATTATCACCCTTGCTTCACAGATGAAGAAACCATAGCTCACAGAAGGAAAGAAGTTTGCCCAAAGTTAAGGAGCCAGCACCAGGGCTGGGGGTTAGATTCATGTCTCTCTGATGCCACCAGACCACCCAGGAAAGCAAGTGTTCTGAGTCCCGGGCTTATCTCTGTCACTACAATCTGTGGGTTCTTGAATAAGCTGTCATCAACAAATCCCTTTTCATAAACCTACCCATGAGCCTTCTCTGTTCAGAATAGAACATTCCATCACTAACCCCATCTCATTGCCTTTCTCTCCTATATGGTCTCTCTGCCTATAGTGCCCTTTCTTTCATGATAGTCTCCACAGTCAGCCAACTATCATTCCCTGAAAATCTTACAAGACTTTAAAGAGAGAAGAAACCACTATGTAGGCTCACCCACTTCTCACCCTAATTTCTCACCACTACCACCTCAATCCAGCCTCTTCAATCTTCTCACCATTCCTTCAAAGCACTGTGGTTTTCATACCTCTTTGTCTTTGACATGCTGTTCCCTCTCCTAGAATACTTGTGCATCCCTTCTCCAAGGGGCAGGTATTGTCCAGCCATAAAGGCCTGGCTTGAATGACCATCCTTGGTGAGAACTTCCCTGAGACTTCTGGAGCTATCCATAGCTTTCTCAGTGGTCCCCTGGTCCCTTGTAAGGATTCTAAGAAAGCTGCATGCCTCCCTTCGTTGTAATCACTTGCCCAAGTATCTGCCTCCACAAACAAGTGGTTCTCTCCCTGTCATCTTGCACATGACTGTCCCCACACCTAACAGACACCTGTCTTCCAACATAGATTTAATAAATACTTTGTGAGTGAACAATAAGTTATAGCTTTGCCCTCTGCAGACACATAGAAGGGAGCAATAAAATACATTTTACAAGTTTATCACTTAATGCTTTCAATAACCCCACAAATCAGTAATTATCTCCATTTTATCAAGAGGGAAATTGACAATCAATGAGATTAAGATGCCCAAAATGTGACAGCTACTAAGTGGCAGAGCCGGAATCTAAATCCAGGCCTGTGGCTTCCAAAATTCCCAGTTTGCTCATGATACCATGATATTTCCCTTCTATAGAAACCTCTCAAAGATTCCCCCGAGGCTCACTTTCATCTGGCTGAGAAATCTCCGTTCTTTTAGCCTTTCCGATGTGTTAAAACTCATGACCCGGGCGGGCCACGGTGGTTCCGCAGGCAGAGTTCTCGCCTGCAATGCCAGAGACCCGCAGTCGATTCCCGGTGCCTGCCCATGAGAAAAAAAAAATAAAATAAAACCTGATGAGCCATCAACACTGTGAAGATGGTGAAGAAGTTCGCCGTGGTTATTAATGCTGATTGATTCCCACATTGATCTGCTCTCGGTTTTGCTCAAGACCCAAACAACATGGAATCCCCAGGCAAAAACTACTGATAATAGGGATTTGAGGAAGGAATAGAGAGCGCTCCATGCATACCCTCTCCTGCACCAAAATGAAACAGGTAAAAACGCAAATCCTCATGACTAGCTTCCTAAAAACTGGATGAGAGGATTTGCCTGTTCTGTACATTTCGCATAAATGCAATTACACAATATGAGTTCTTTTGTATCTTGCCAAGGAATGGCAGGGGGTGCGGTAGGGAGTGACTGCTAGTGGATGCAAGGTTTCTTTCGGCGTGATGAAATGTTCTGGAATTAGGTAGTGATGATGGCTGCCCAACCTTGTAAATATACTAAAAAATTACTGAAATGTATACTTTGAAGTGGTGAATTTCATCCTATGTGAATTATATCTCAATGAAAAGTTTCTTTTAAAAAAACAATGCATAATTTGGGGCTGCAAGTAAGAGAGTGTATGATACTTGCATATGTTATATGTATATACATATGTATTATATATATACTTGCTGATAATGTGATCATCTACAAAGAATATCCAACAGAATCAATAAAAGAACAAAAAAAAAAAGAAATCAATGCAGAGGGAATAAGGTGGAATTTTCTACAAGACTCTTCAAAATGTCAGTATCAGGAAAAATTTTAAAAGTAAGTAAAAAGTTACAGATTAAAAAAAGAAAGAGAGAGCCAAAAACCATATAAAAGATGAGAGAGACATGGAGACTCCAGGGATCAGTCCACCCAATGCCCATTCTCAGCCCTTTCTTTCTTACCCTCCTCTATTGTAAAGGCTTGAAAGGAGGAGGGAAACTCATTTCCCTGCCTCTCTTGCAGCTAGAGGTGCACATATGGCACAGTTCTGCTAATGAAATGTAATGGAAATCTACTCAGCATTCCTAGGAAACTTTTGCTTTCATGTTGCCTCCCTTCTTTCTGCCTGAAATGGAGCTCTCTTGCCACCTGTGATATGTACCCCAGAAAAGTATGTTTTTAAAGTTAATCCATTCCTGTGGTTGTGGACTCATTGTAGGTAGGATCTTAAGTTAAGATGTGACTCACCTCCTTCAGGGTGGGTCTTAATCCTCTTACCAGAGTCTTTTGTAAGAGGATAAAATTCAGAGAAGGACCCAGAGAGGAAGACACAGAAGCCAGAAGCTGGAAGCACTGAAACCCAGAAGAGAAGGGAGAGACCAGCAGATGCTGCCATGTGCCTTTCCATGTGACAGAGGAGTCCAGGATTGATGGCAAGCTGTCTTCAGAAGAAGGCGTTGTCTTGATGATGCCTTGATTTGGACACTTTCACAGTCTCAGAACCGTATGCTCCTAAACTAACAAATCCCCGTTATTAAAAGCCAGCCCATTTCTGGTCTATTACATTTCAGCAGCCTAGCAGACTGAAACACCACAGGCAACAAGCTTAACAAAAAATCCTACATACCAAGACCAGCGAAATGGGAATCCAGACCCGAGTCTTTCGTGGCATCTTTGATCCACCAGATCAGCACTGCACTTCCTAACCTCTGGATTTCTTCTTCTGTGGGATTTATTTTTAATCCTTGAAGCTAGTCCTAATCAAGTTTTCTATTATTTGCAGCCAAAGGCATTTCCAAGTGTTATGGAGAGGCTTCTAGAAAGATAGCACATTGCTCCTTGTGCTTCAGTTTTCTTTATCCATAAAATAAGAGTTATAATGGGAATATGATAAAGGAAAATCATTGGGTTGATGTGAGAATCAAAGTAGTTAATGCATTTAAAACACTTAGATCAAAGCTTACAAACAAGAAACCAACCCACATTAGCTGTCGTTACAGAGAATATTTTCAAACCCCCCACGCTCCGAAGCCCATCAGATTGTTTGAAAAGGAGTTTAAAGTTCAGGAGAGTCCAGTATGAACCTAGGCAATGCCCACAAACAGCTGCTGGCTCATGAGCTGTGGACCAAACTGAAGGGACTCACCGGGGTAGGCCATCAGTGTAGCTTGGTGGGTGAAGAGCCTGGGCTCTGGAGTCAATTTTGCTCAGTTAAATTCCTGTATCAGCTAGTTACTAGGTTGGCATGTTAGATAAAGTGACAACTTTCAAAGTCTAGTTCTTTGGCTGTAAAATGAGGATTACAATGGGCGTCCCTAACTCAAGATTGTTGTGAAGATCAAATGAAGTAATGAATGTAAAGTGCTTAGCACAGTGTCTGGCCCACAGTAAATGCACCAGGTGATCCATCTTTGTAAAGTTTCACTGCTGATGTTGTTATTATTATTATTTTCTCCAGAATCTTGAGGAAGGAAGGTGTTTGGTTAATACTTGTTGGAATGAGAGATGGATAGTTGGATGGATGGATGGATGGATGGATGGATGGATGGATGGATGGATGGAAGGATGGATCAATGGGACTTACAGATGGGTGGATGAATGGACAGACTCCTGGAGGTCAGGAGGGTAAGAAGGGTTAGCAACCTCAGTATACACATGGCCCCATTCATTATAGCACCTGCCTGGAATTCTTTAAAAAGATACCCTTAATCCACAACCTTAGAGTACACAGCCCCCCTGAAAATAACTTCTTAGCAAAACTCTAAAAGAAAAATACATCTTGCCACTGCTGTGGGAATTATAGGTTGTCAGTAGCCCAGCATTAATGCATATCCCCAGACTTTATTTTTAATAATAAAATCACTGGGTCCTTCGATCATGGGGATCAGGCCATCCTTGGACCCACTTCACCCGACCCCAGCAAGCAGGCCAGCTTCACCCCGACAGCAGCATAAATCATAATTAGCAGCTACCGTCCAATGGGGCTGTGGAAGTTGAGGGCAGCAGACCCACACCAGCCTCCACACAAAGACAAACCTCAGCTTGATTCACTGAAAGGTAATTACAGGGACTGTCAGAAGCTGGTGCCGGCTTCACTTTCAAGTCAGAGAAGCTGCAGGAACCTAAAAACTCCACATATTCAAAAATAATCACTGAATTCCCATAGTGAATCTGTGGGTCGGTCATTTGCCACTCTCCTGCTCCCAAACAAAAACATCTGCAAAGGGCATTGTTTCCTTAGAATGAAACAAACAAACAAAAATGGGTTATTGCCCTTTCAATGATCCCCAAAAGGGAGGGGCAGGGAACTGGTGCTTATTAAGCACATACTACGCACTGCACTAGACATTTTGTGCATATTTCTTGAGTTCAATTGCACAGCATCTTGTGAAGTTAACATCACTATTCCCCTTTTATAGATGGGATTCAGTGACGTTCAATAACTTTCCCAGGGCACAAAGGTGGAGTGGACACTGCAGCCATATTCATATGACTAGTGGGAGCTCCCAGAGGACCTCGCCTCTCCTCCCGGGAGCCGGTCTGCCCTGTGGTCGACACTGGGCCCAGCCTGCCACATACCCTCCCAGCTTCCCACAGTGGTGGCCCATCACATGACCCCTCGGACCCAGCCAAACAATTCTGGTCTCGGTGCGGCGGGGCTGAGAGAGCTGCCCAGGATCAGCCCCGGTCTAGGCTTTCCTCCAGGTCCCCACTCGGACCAGGCGTGTGGCTACGACCCAGCACCTTGGCTTGGCTCCTACCAGCTAAACTCCCCAGCCTGCCCCAGCCCTCTCTGGGTCCCTGGCTCAGCCCATATCACCATTCTTCTTCTCTCCTGAAACAGATATTTACTGAGTGCCCTCTCTGAGCCAGGCTCACTGCCAAGCTCCCAGGGCCCAGCTGTTAGGGAGATGGTCACAGTTGCTGTCCTCCTGGAGCCATTAGTCTAGCCAAGGAGACAGACACCACACACAGTCACAGCTCAACACCCCCAGGACCATGCACTCAGCACTCACAGAACCATGCACTCAGCACCCCCAGGACCAGCCATTCTGCCTCCAGGGTTCCTGTGGGAAGACCCCTTGTACTGGGGACATCCAGTACAGAGCTGGACAGCTTTTCACAGGGCATCTCATTTAACCCTCTACATGGGGTCTACAAGTTAGGTATTCCTATCATCCCCTTTTACATATGGGGAAACTGAGCCTGAGGCAGGCTTAAGTAAGCCCAAGAGCTTACACTTGGCAAGTGCGGGGTCAGGGCCGGAATGGGGCCTTCTGATTCCAGCGCCCACCCTCGATGGCTACAAGTCCTAGAATGACACACTTGGGAACCAGTAACTTTGTTCACTTTGAAACCAAGTTTGAAAAATAATTCAAGAGGCCAGGCTCGCCCCACCCCCCACCTTTAGAAAAAGCTCGTGTTCAACCGCTGGACATGTCAGGATCTCTTCCCAGCAGGAGAGAGGATAGATGACGCGCCCTCCCGTGGCCCCAGGCAGCCCGGTGGGTCTGGCCAGCTGGTGTCCCCAGTAAGAGGCCACCACCGCTGCCTCCTCCACACAAGTCCCAGGGTGGCCCCGCCCCCACCAGCGATCCAGGGGGTTGGATGCGGGACGCACCGTCTCCCCAGGCCCCGGAACCTGCCCATCACGGGAGCACACGCGGCCCACTGGGGGCATCATGGATATCGCTTCCCGTGCTCACTGCATAGCTGAGAATCAGAATCAAAGCACAGAAGGAAGATGAGGGCGTGGGGTTCATTGATCGAGTGTCACCAGCTCCTGTGCGAGGGTTGGTGTAAATGGTTCATTTCCCAGATGCGCAGGCCCCTTCCCCACCAGGTCACTAAGGCTAGGGAACAAGGAACCTACACTTTCAGGTTCCTCTCATCCCGTGCAAAGCAGTCACCTTGGAACCTCCCCCCACATCTTCCTTGGTTCCTTAAACATTTGTTGAATACCAGCTTGACGCAAAGCATGGCACTAGGCCTGGGGGGGTGGGGTAATACAGTTTAGTGCACCTTTGTTCATGTCAACCAACATTTACTGAGCACCTGCTGGACACCCTGTTGTAAACAATTAAGATATGAAGATGGGTCCCACCCTCAAGAGTGGGAGAAACAGATAAACAAAGGGTGTCACATGGGGTGACAGAGTCTGATGAGAGCAGGAGGTTGGGGAAAATAGGGCACAATATAAGCAGACTGGGTCGGTGTTAGACCTTAAGCTCAAAAAGGCAAAATAATATTATTTTCTCTAAATAAGTCTCAGGTTGCACCTTATTGATCTGGCAGGAAATTCGTACTTGGGGTTTGTGGTAGTTTGGAGCTGTTATACACCCCAGAAAAGGCCACGTTTTTTTAATCCACCCCTCTGGGGGCAGACCTATTGTGTGGGGGACCTTTTGATTAGGTTGTTTCAATTAAATTGTGACCTCGCCCATTCCAGATGGGGCTTAACTCTTTACTAGAGACCATTATGAGAAGATAAAAGGCAGAAACATTTGGAGAGCGTTTAAACAGAAACACCCCAGAGATGCTAAGAAAGGACCCACAGAGGCTGAGAGAGCCCCTAAAACCAGAAGCTAAACCCGGGAGAGAAGCACTGGCCGTATGTCTTTCCACGGGACAGAGGAGTCTCAGATGCCACTGGCCTTTCTGCAGAGAGGGTATCGGCCTCTTGATGCCTTAATGTGGACATTTGTCCACATTAGAACTGTAAATTTATAAAACTAATAAATCCCCACTGTAAAGGCCAACCCGTTTCTGGTATATTGCATTCCAGCAGCTTTAGCAAACCAAAACAGGATTCCTTTCTTGGCCCCCAGAATCCAGGGTCTGCTGGAGGTCTTACATAGAGCCAACTTTGCGGATACCCAGGGGCCGTAGGACCACACTGGTCACCTTGGCTGGAGGCAGCCATCCAGGTCTCAGCATTTCTTGTTGGCAGATGGCAATGCTATCTTCATGCCAGTTTGGGCTCAGGAAACTCCGCCAAGACTGGGGACCTCAAGGACTGGGCCAACCTCCTTAGACCCCAAACAGTCAAACCCTCAGGCATCCTACCATCTGCAGGAGTTCCCTTTGTGTCACAAAATCCCACACAATATGTCCTTGCTGATCTTCAGAAAAACTCTCTCCTGCCTCCCCACTCCCTCCCCCATCTCTCGCTCTCTCTCTAGCTCTTTCTCATTCTCTTTTCTCTGTTCACCTGGTTCAACTTTGGCCCACCAAAGATCCCCCCCTTTGCATTACCCCCACCACCACCACCAATGAGCCTAGGTTTTGAGAAAAACAAAACCAAGGAAAAGAGCCTTCTTATGACAACTGCTTTTAATCAAACAGCACAAGTTTCCCTTAGCAAGGGAAGACAAAATCTCCATCACAGACTGGGGACTACAAGAACACAATACAAATTAATATATTGTTACCCCATCTGTCAAAGGAAGATTCAGAGGAGGACGCATTTAGAACAGAAAAGAAAATTTTACTTGCAAAGAGTGCGAGGGAGTCAGGCTTCAAAAGGACTGGCTCACCAAATACAAAACACAGCAAATATTTAAAGGAAAACAATTGCAAAATCATCAAACTCACTAGGTTTACACTAATCTGCTCATGGTGAGAAAACAGCAACTTTTTCACATGATTATCACATTTACAAAGGACATGAAATATCTTCAGAACTCAGCATAGCAAGGATCAGGGATAAATTGCCTTCGTTAAGGAGTCCAAGTTTATAGGGGAAATATTTAAGGATTTATTATCTTGGAGACTGATATTTTGGGTTTGTCTCAGGGTTTATGAGTATGTAGCTGTGTCAGTTCAGTGTCTTTTTCCCCCCTGATGTGGTATGTGGGGTGCTTAATCATATTGGAAGCAGGGCAAAATGACTGTTTTAGCCTTTGTATGTAAAGACAAATTGCAATAGGAATGCAGATAGTTTGATCGGAGAGAGTCATAAAAATATCAATATGGAACCTTAAGGTGTGGTCAAAGTTTGGGCACATGGAGGTTGGGTGGAGAGGGACAGAGGCATGTTTACTGAGCCGGATGGTTCACTTTGGAGCTTGGTATTGTGAGGGGAGGTTTACATCAGCTGGGCGAGGGCTGGGCCAAGGACTATGGGTGGCTTTTTCTGGTGCCTCAGCTCTCCAGAGCAGGTCAAGAACCTGTGCCAGGGGGGTTCCAGAATCCTAAAACATCAGCCTTCCACAGAGATGGGGAAACTGAGGCCATGAAGCTTAGGTGTGTCCCCAGTGTGTCTTCAATGATAGCATCTTTGGCTTTCAGGTGACAGCCGGGGTTGGATTTTTGAAAATAGCAAGCAGACATTAGAGTCAGGTGTGGTTAATTAGGCAAGGGCCTAGACGGGCTGTGCCACTTCTATTAGCATAACAAGGAAGGAGAAAAACAAGAATGAAAGCACCTTTCCCCTCTGTAAACTGCCACTGAAGGCCAGTACCCATGGGCAGCCCGGACGCTGTAAACAGATGGAAGATGGACACAGCCTCCTGAAAGGCTCGATACACACTGTGGGGGCTACACCCTGAGGCCCTTTTCTCCTTCTTATCTATGCTCGTTTTAATTAAAAATAATAATCCACACTCACTGTGAAACATCTAAATGATAAAGAAGGAAAGAGAGCAAAAAAATTGGGGGGTCCCTTTAATAGCCACCCCCAATCCCACTCTCCTTCCCAAAGACAAATATTCTCGGTAATTGAGTCTCCACCTTTCCAAAAGTTTGCACTTTGTCACTAATTTGTGTGCATATAAATTCATTTATTGAAGGGTCTTCCTACCCAAAGGGCACTAGACAACCTATTCATTCCTCAGCTTCACTTTTTTGTTCTCTTAACATCACAAGCATCTTTTCACATCCTTTAGCTTGGCCTCGTTCTTGTAAACAGCTGCACATTCCATCATGTGGTTGCTCCCTAACTGATGTAACTATTCCTTATTAGTGCACATTTAGATTATTTGCAAGTTTCTTACCAATACAAATAATACCACAGTGAACTATATCATTTTGAACATATACGTATATATTCCATAGAACGGATTCCTGGAAGGGAAATGCTGATTCAACAAATATGTACAATTTACACTCGGCATCAGTGCAGTGTGTGAGAAAGATTTATTTTGTGGCCTCTCTGTAAGCTAAATATTAATGACCTTTTTAAAAATGTTTGTCAATTTGATATGTGGAAATCGCTCTCATTTCAGTTTGCACTTCCTTAACTATGAGTAAGGTTGAGTGTCTCTTGATTTGATTATGTCAGCTCAGGTCCTGTGAGGAGCAGGTGCCAAGATGGGATTAGATAAGCAAGAGCTTTGTTGGAGAACAAAGCGGGATGGAGCAGGAGGAGGCAGAGAGAGCCTCTAGAACAGTGAGGCAGGCCTGACACCTGAGAAAGGAGGGAAGGAAGGATGGTGTGATGGTTGGGTTCTGGTGTCAACTTGGCCAAGTGATTATGCCCAGTTGTCAGGTCAGGCAAACACTGGCCTGACCATTGCAAGGATATTTTGAGGTTGGCTGATAAACTGGAAGGTTGGTATATTAAATCATGTCAATTGATTGCATCTGTGGCTGATTACATCTTCCATCAACTAAGGGCGTGTCAGCTGCCGCAAGATAATCCAATCAGTTGGATCTGGAGCCTATCATTTGAAGACTTTTAAGGGAGAAGAGAGGATTTTCACTACTTCTTCAGCCAGTGAGCCTCTCCTGTGGAGTTCATCCAGACCCTTCATTGGAGTTGCCAGCTTCACAGCCCGCCCTAAGGATTCTGGACTCTTCCCTTCCCACAGTTGTGTGAGATGCCTTTATAAGTCTTGTATCTGCAGATCTCTCCTGTTGCATCTGTTCCTCTAGAGAACGCTGACTAACCAGTTGGTAGGAGGAGTCTTGGACCACAGAGCAGTTTGGAGGAAGTCTCCACCAGATCCACTGGGAATTCCCAAAAAGGTCGGCGCTAGCTCCGCAGCAAGCTCGGTCATGGGCTGGGAGAGCCTAGGGGAAACACGGCCTGGCGGGAACCCAAGGAGGGTCCACAGATGCTCTGGCTTGGTCAGCTCTGCTACCTGCTGGTTCTCTTACAGGGAGGTCTCAGCAATGCGGCCATGATGGCTCAGGTTCTCCTCTTCTAGAAGTTACCTGACTATAACCTTTGTCTACCTTTCTATTACATCTTTTGTCTTTTTCTTATAAATTTGCAGAAACCCTTCCTATATTTTGGCATTTTAGCCCTTTTTATTTAGATTTCACAAGTATTTTCTCCCAGTCTTTGCTTCTCTTTCAACTTTGTTCCTGTGTTTCACTGTATAGGATTTTTTTTTTAATTTTCTATTAACAATAGAAAATGTTAATTTTTTCCTTCAAGATTTCTCTTTTTTTTTCTTTTTTGCATGGGCAGGCACTGGGAATCGAACCCGGGTCTCCAGCACGGCAGGTGAGAACTCTACCTGCTGAGCCACGGTGGCCTGCCCAAGATTTCTTTTTTTAATTTAGAATGTTATCTTCTTTGAAAAAAAAGAAAAAAACTGGGGTGGGTTCTATTGTTTTGTCTCAGATCTCCCCTGGCTGCACAGGACATTATTAACATCTTAGAATAAATTATTACACTGTGCACCAACCAGGGGTTGATTCAATTTGCTTAACATCATTTCCAATTCCTTGCCACCTAATTATTACAAAATGTGTTTCCTTTTGAAATCGGTGGCTAGACTCTGTTTGCTCAAGTCAAATCCCATGACTTCCCCACACAAAGTCATCAAGGAGTTGGTGCAGCAGAAGGAAAATCTTTGTAACAGAAGGTATGGACAAGACTCAGCATTTGGAGGATAAGTGTGATAGTGCTTCCCTGGTGGGCTGGGCCTGGGGACACGTGAGACCCCAGCCAACAGCAAGGTCTTCAGAGGAGGAAGAGAAGCCCATGAGAAGGCCATGATCAGAGCACCCTGCTCCCACCCCGGAGGAGCTAGAGAGCCAGCCCCAAGTGGGCAATCCACCCCACATACCCCTGATTGCCTCCTTGTGATTTTCTCTATAGTGCTGTCATAAACTCTGATTGCTACATTTATGGCTTACAAGCAGGAGTTTCCTGGCACCTTGGGGCCTCACTACTAGATAAGGGGCCTTAGAATATCTGCTCACCATTCATTCCCTCTGACAGGGGAACCTGCAGCAGTTGGGGTGGGGTTTGGGGAAAGGGGTCCACCCTGTAGGGAAAGAGCCAGCCACAGACAAACAGGACCTTCCACTGTCCCACAGTTCCCTTATCCCATCTTATCCTCCATTGCCACTCACCGTCAGCTGCTTCCAGGGGCCTTGCAGGGACTGCCCAACATGGCCTGGGAAGCCCTCTGCCATGGCCAGCCTCTCTGCCTTCTCCTGAGTCCCTCAAGACCATTGCAATTAGTCCCAGACAATTATTGGTGATCTCGGGTTGTCCTGAGCTCACATTTTTATGTCAGGATGAATTTGGATTCAGAAGTTGACTGCCTTATTGTGCAGGGTTTTATGAGGGAAAGATTAAATCGTCCTCTGATGTGTGCTTCATTAGGTCACAAATCCTTGAAGAGTCATTAAAGCACCTTCTCATTGAAATGCTCTCCATCTCAGCTTGATGGATATTGGCAGGAAAAAATCTCTCCATTATTTCGGAACTAAACAGGCTGGGAAGCTCTACCAGACGTGGTCTTTGAGCTCAGACCTTCTGCAGCTTGTGATCCCCAAAATCCACAAGTGTAATGAGACCAGAGTCAGCCCATGTGCTGCCTTTCCCAGGAGAAGCATCTCCCTGACCCTTGCCTAAGGGGACGAGTTTGCCCTGAGTCAACCAAACCCTCATTTTTAGCCCCCAGCTGCACTGTGAGCAGGAGAGGGCTCAGCCCAGGGGCAGGACACAGCCTCGGGCTAGTATGGT
This sequence comes from Tamandua tetradactyla, assembly GCF_023851605.1. Classification (NCBI taxonomy): domain Eukaryota; kingdom Metazoa; phylum Chordata; class Mammalia; order Pilosa; family Myrmecophagidae; genus Tamandua; species Tamandua tetradactyla. Next base: position 8,888,206 of record NC_135327.1, on the reverse strand, counting down.
GACTCAGTGTGGGATCAGGGTCAGGGATCAGTCAGGGAAAGGACCAGGGCTCAGATTTAGACTAGGACCAGTGCTCAGGCTGGAAGCAGATGTATAGCCATATCTGGGTCTAGGTCAGCATTCGATCTAGAGCCAGAATCTGAGCTCAGTCTGAGGCCAGCATCAGAGCCCTACCCTGTGGCCAGGCCCACAGCCCAGTCTATGGCCAAGGATTCCCTGATTCATCCTGGCCTGGCCTCAACCCCACCTAACGCAGAGTATCTGGATTTAACACCTTGTCTGTGCTCCCCTGGTCTCAAATATTAGCCAGACCTATTCCTAGCCAGGTAATGCCAACAGCCATGGAGACTTGAAAGGAAGACAACAAGAGTGACTACAGGTGAAGGTGTGTATTAGAGATGGGGTGGGGAAAAGCTGAGACAGAACTGAGAAGGATCTGGAATAGTAGTGGGAAAAGCCCGCCTATCATTAGGGTTTCAGCCACAGAAATCCTACGTTATTTCCAAACTTTTCCCAGAAAAACTTACCACTTGCTCATCTTTTGGCTGATTTCAACAATCAGAAGAGCCAGAATCTCAGGGAAGGGTTCAAATGGATGCCAAGATTCCTTCCTATCATCGCTGCAGGTGGGAGGGAAGAGGAATGCTCTGCTTGCTATGAAGCACACTGGACTTGCTCTGTGACTGGGATGGTTTGAAGGTGTGTGTACCCCAGAAAAGGTCATGGTCTTTTTTCTTTTTGTATGCTATATGGTAGGGGTCACACTTCTTTTTTTCCAGATCATGTTCTTTTACTCTGTTCCTGTGGGTGACGGCCTATTGTATGTAGGACCTTTTGATTAGATTTTTTCAGTTGCGACATGACTCAACTGAGGTGGGTCTTAGTCTTCTGACTGAGTCCTTTATTAGAGAATAAAAGACAGAAAAAAATGTCCCAGATTGAGAAAATCCCTAGAATGAGCTGAGACTCAGCATCAGGGGATTGAGAAAACCTTCTCGACCAAAAGGGGGAAGAGCGAAATGAGACAAAATAAAGTGTCAATGGCTGAGCGATTACAAACAGAGTAGAGAGGGTACCTGGAGGTTAATCTTACGCATTAAGATATCACCTTGTTAGTCAAGATGTAATGGAGAGGCTGGAGGGAACTGCCTGAAAATGTAGAGCTGTGCTCCAGTAGCCATGTTTCTTGAAGATGATTGTATAATGATATAGCTTTCGTCATGTGACTGTGTGATTGTGAAAACCTTGTGTCTGATGCTCCTTTTGTCTACCTTGTCAACAGATGAGTAAAACATATGGAATAAAAATAAATAATAGGGGGAACATATGTTAAAATAAACTTAAATTGAAATGCTAGTGATCAATGAAAGAGAGAAGTAAGGAGTATGGTATGTATGAATTTTTTTCTGTTGTCTGTTTATTTCTTTTTCTGAATTGATGCAAACATTCTAAGAAATCATCATAATGATGAATATGCAACTATGTGATGATACTGCGAATTACTGATTACATATGTAGAACGGAATGATATGTTAAGAATGTTTGCATTTCTTTCTTGTCATTTTTTTTTTAATTTTAAAAATAAAAAAAATTGAAATGTCCCAGAGAAATTTAGAGAAAAGGATACCCAGAGAAGCTAAGAAAAACAGAAGCTAAGAGAGGACACCCTAAAAACAGAGAGGAAGCCACTGAAGCCAGAAGCTGGAGGCAAAAAAAATAACAGGAGAGAAGGACCAGCAGACACAAGCCAGGTGCTTTTCCATGTGACAGAGGTATCCCCAGTGCCAGCAACCTATTTTCAGAGTCCAGGTATCATCCTGCTGATGCCTTGAGTTGGATATTTTCATGGCCTAAGAACTGTAAATTGCAAGTTAATAAATTCCCATTGTAAAAGTTAACCAATTTCTGGTACATTGCATTTCATCAGCTTTGGCAAACCAAAACAGTGACCTTCAGCGAGTCACTCTTCCTCTCTGGACCTTAGTGTACTTATCTACAAAATGAGAAGTTGGAGTAGCTCACCTGCCATGCCCCCTTCATCAGCCAATTGGGAAGAGGATGGGGAGAGAGTACTGGTCAGAAGGAAGAGCTCTGGGAAAGGTCCCAGGCCAAAAAGAGAGCTTGGCAGGGCCAAAGGACAGGAATAAGCTTAGTGTGTGACTGGACAGAGTGTGAGAGAGGACAGGTGAGAGTTGAGGGCAAAAAGACAGGTAGCAACTAAACCTGAGGAGCCTATGTGCAACGGAAAGGAGTCTAGTTTTTCTCCTGTGAGTCATGAAGACGCTTGAAGGATCTTAAACAGGAGAGTGAACACTATCAGATATGCATTTTTAGGATGATGGGTCTGGTCACTGTGTGGAGATGAATTGGAGAAGAAAAGAGTGGAGACAGTCAGACAGTGAGGAGGCTACGCAATTGTCAGGCACAAAATGCTGGAAACCTGGACTAGGGAGGGAGCAGATTAAATGGTTAGAGATGGACGAATTTGAGAGTGGCATTTAGTGGATACAATCTACAGGATGCCATGACCAGCCAGCCTCATAAGGGAGGGGTCAAGGGGTACTGGTGACTTCCAAGGTTCTGGCTTGAATAGCAGGTGGAGAGAGAGGTAGTCAGGTGAGGGGAAGAAAAGAGGAATAGCAGAATTGGTGAGGAAAGATGATAGTGAACTCCAATCTGGACCTGTTGGGTTGAAGATGCCTACAAGACTTCCAAGTGGGAATGCCCAATAATGGATTAAGAGCATGGCCCAGAATCTCAGGAGAGTGAACTGGCTGAGAAGGTAGATCTTGGAAACTTCAGCTATTACCCAGGGATAATATCTAGGGAAAGGAGAGAAACAGAGGATCCAAGATGGAGTCTTGGGACACCCCAACATTTAAGGGACCAATAGAGGAAGTGATTGATACCAGCAAAGAAGCCAAAGAAGGAGTAGTCAGACAGGCGGATCAAAACAAACTTGAAGAGGAGCTTTGTGGGGAATTGAGAGAAAGAATGACATCGAGTGTGGCCAAGAGACTGAGGTATATGAGAATTCAAAGGATTCAGTGGCTACGGAGGTTGTTGGGAACTTTCAAAAGAGTAGTTTCAGGGTCCTTTTTGGGGTAGAAACCAAATTGAAAGGAATATAAGAACAAATTAAGGAAGGGAAAGTAGAGACAACAAATTCAGGCAACTCTTTAGAAAAGTTTTATCTGAGGAAGGTAAAGATTGCTCACAGCTGCAAGGTGTGAGGTTGGAACACAGACATGTGTCCTAAGCAGGGAGAGACTTGGACATGTGGACATGCTGATGAGAAGGATGCAGCAGAGGGAGAAATTCAAGATTAAGGCAAGAGAGCTATTGGGGAAAAGAAAGGCTCACTGAGCACCCTCCATTTGCCATTCTACCAGGAACTCCCCATACATTTTAATTTGTAATTCTCTCAACAGGACTGTGGTTCCACCCAGTTATGCTTACTTCCTTCACAGCACTTACCACAGTCTATAAACTATTATGATTATTATTTGGCTTATTTATTGACTTTCTTTCCCACTAATCTCTATCTTCGTGAGGGCTGGGGCTTCCCAATCACCATCACGTCCATCTTTTTTTATTATTATTATTTTATTGGGGTAACATACATATAAAACACAAAATTTGCCATTTAGCTACTTTTTAATGTAGAGTTCAGTGGCATTAATTACATTTGCAATATTAAGCTAACATCACCACCATCAAAGCTTTTTCCTCACCCCAAACAGAAACTCTATTCCCATTAAGCAATAATTCCTCACTCCACACCCTACTCTGGCAGAGGCCTTAGGAACCTCTAATTTACTTTCTGTCTCAATAAATTGGCCTTTTCCAGATATTTCACATAAGTGGAATCATACAACATTTGTCCTTTTGTGTTTGATTTATTCCACTCAACATGATGTTTTAAAGGCTTATCCATAATGTAGCACACCTCAGAACTATATTCCTTTAGATAGTTGAATAATATTCCAATGAATGGATATATAACATTTTGCTTATCCATTCATCTGTTCATAGACACTCGGGTTGTGTTCATCTCTTGGCTGCTATGAACACTGGTGTACAAATATCTGTCTGAGTCCCTGTTTTCAATTCTTTGGAATATATATCTAGAAGAGGAATTGCCAGGTCATATGGTAGTCATCTGTTTAATTTTTTTAGGAGACACCAAACTGTTTCATCACTCCCATCTTATCTTGCTTTATTTTTTATCATGGCTCCCTAACACCTGACATGACACTCTTTGTTCACTGCTTTTCGTCTGCCCCCACCCCAACCCCACCCCCACAAAAATATCAACTCCAGGGGAGATAGGACTAAGTCTGATTTGTTCTCCCCTACATCCCCATACCCCACATTGAACCCAGCTCACAGAATAAATATGTGTGCAATGAATGAATGAAAAAAATCTAAGAAAAGCCTTTGAAAGTTAGAAAGTACTATTCAAAAGAGAAGGACCCAGAGAAGAGCATACATTTATCAAGCAAGTACCATCTGCCACATATATAGCTTCATCTAAATGATAACTTTTAAAGATAGAATTGCTGTCTCCTTCTCACAAATGAAGATACTGGGCTCCAAAGAAAATTCAAATAGTGCCAATAAATCAACTAATGCATGGTGCTGCCAGAACCGAAGGCCAGGGTTTTTGGTTTGCTTTGGCTTTCATTTTGGGGGTTGTTTGGTTGGTTATCTCAAAAACCTATGCTCATTTCCTGAACCACAGGACCCAGGGGGATTATTGCAAGTTCCTTCCCTCCTTCAGAACTGCAAGCACAAAAGAAGGGGCTGACATGGTCTAGTTTGTGTTCCCAAACCATCCTCTGGCTGCTGCCAGGCAGAGAGAAGATAAGTGGTTGGAGGGAGGGATGAGGGAGCCTCTGCCAGGGCAACAGTGATTGGGCCGAGTTGAAGGACAGTCCGGAGAGAGATCTGAGAGAGAACATGGCCAGGATCTGATGCCTGCTGGGATGCGGAGATGAGGAAGAGCGCAGAGCAGATGCCCGGGTTTCCCACATGGGGCAGGGGGTGGTCACTGCTGCCAAAGGCTGAGATCCAGAAAGGAGAAAGAGCAAGCGTGGGATGGAAGGAGGTTTCCAGCTGGGACATGCCAAGTGGGTAGGGCCCGTGGGACACCCAGGTGGTGGTGCCCAGTGGAAAGGTCAGGGGAGCAGTTCAAGACAGGGCTGAGGTTTGGGAGTGGGCATAGGGTCCTCCCGGTGGCTGTGAAGGCAGCACGGTGAGAGTGGAACTGGGGCAGCCTGTAGGAAGAAGAGGGTCTGAGAGCAGCGCTCAGTGGGGCAAGCATCAGCCAGAGACAGGGAGAGTGGCCCTCTAAGTTGTGTGGTTGTGAAGACAAGGGACAAGATGAATGAGCTTTTCTGTGTGTTCCCTCAGCAGAATATTTTACTACCTACCTGGGTAAACAAGCTGTCATCTACCACCCAACCCTCGATCAACTGAAGCAGCTTGGGAAAAAGATAATGCTGCGGATGTGAATACTCTCAGCAGCTGATGCCTAATTACTACACAAGCAAAACAAACCCAGAGAGCTGTAGGTAGAAGTGACTGCTGGCAGCACAGGAAGGAGCGCCATTTCCCCATTCCTGGGAGCAGTAGGGGAGGGGACAGGTACAGAAGATAAGCACTGACATTTATTGAGCACCTACTCTGTGCCAGGCACTTGGCATGTGTCATTTCAGTTAATACCACGTACGTGGTATCATGCCCATTTTGCAGGTAAGGAAAGAGAGGCTCAGAGAAGCCTGATAGCGCACCCATTAAAGGAGTCCCACCAGGGACTTCCCCATTGCCTCCCTGGAGAAGGTTCAGCTCTCACCCTTTTCCGCTTATCCCCTCTCCAAGTCCCACAGAGGCAAGCCCAAATGCCATGCTCATGATTTTGCGGCCCTGTTCACAGTTCTTTTCATAAGACATCAGTCTGTAGGAAATAAAACTGTTGAGCTCAGCAGCAGGGCAATAACTATAAGGATAACTGCTGTTAGGAGCATGGACTTTAGCTCCCAGCATTACTGTATATTCACGGCAGATCTCCAAAAACACCCTTTGACATAAATGTCCATTGCAGGAGAACCCCTTTGCCCTTCCCTCCTACACTGCCCCAGGCCCGTGTTTCCAAGGTCAAATCAAGGAGAGGGAAAGAAGGTGACTGAGGCCTCTAGAGCACCAGGGCACAGCTGAAGAGGAACGAGACAGCCCCTCAAAGTGATGCCGGCTGTCTTCTGATTGAGGGAACAGAGCCGCTGATTCATCCCACCACCCTCCCCATTCCCTGATCTTATAGATGGGGAAACTGAGGCCCAGAGAGGAGGCATGACCAGATTGTGAAAGGATGAGATCCCCAGCCCCTGGACTCTCAGCCCACTTGATCTTTCCAGTATGACATGAAGCCTTGAAGAGGCCAAGAAGCCCATTTATATGGAAAAGTTATTCATGTGACTTGTATAATTCAAATTACATTTTTTTACTTTAAAAAAGAATTTTCATATATCTCTTCCAGTACAAATGGGTAAAGACAGCATCTCCCTATAAAGAGAAAGAATATTCAAAGAGCAAGAAGGATGTGCGTGGTCATTCGTCACACTCCTACCACACTGGCCTTTGGCTTGGTCCCTTGAAGCTCCCAACCTTGTTCTTAGCTTAGGACCTGCTCACTTGTTAGTTCCTCTGCCCAGAACACACCTCTCTAGGCTTGCATGCTCAAATTCTTCTCGTCATTGAGATCTCAGCTCAAATGTCACCCTCTCTAGAAGCCTTCATTGACCACCCTCCCTCCGGCAGCCACACTGTCACTCTCTATGACAGTGACTCTCCAACTGGAGCATGCAACTGATTCACTTGGAGGGCTTCAAACACAGATTACAGGGCCCCACTCCCAGGGTTTCTGATTCCACAGAACCAGAGTGTGGCCTAAGAATTTACATTCTGAACAAGTTCCCAGGCGGTTCTGACGCTATTGGTCCAAAAACCCCACGTTGAGAACCACTGCTCTATGCCATTACCCTATTCCAATGTTTTTATAGTGTTTATCACAGATGAAATTATCTTAGTAATTAATTAAATTCAGTCACTCTATTATGGTCTGTCCCTCACCTGAATGGAAACTCCTTGAGAGCAGGGTTTCTGCTTATCCTGTTTACTTAAGTATCCCAGAACCCAGAACAAGTCTGGCATAGGGTAGATGCTTAAAGAATACTTATTTAATGATGAAATAATGAAAAGAATGAATGGATGAATGAATGGATGGATGGGTGGATGGATGGAAAGGAAGGAGGGAGATTGGATGGAAGAACGACAGACTGATGAACAGATGAACAGATGGAGGTTTGGATGGATGGTGAATTGTCACCTCAACCTCTACATCCCTGCCTCTTCACATGTCATTTTTGTTTCAACTCTTCCTTTAATTGCCAAAATCCCACAAAGCAAGAACGTGGAACATTTTACCAAGATTTTGGGGGACCTTATCCAGGAGACACATATTACAAAATGGCAAATTACTTAAAACTTCACAAAAACATACCTACTCTAAAAGATCTTTTCAGCTACCCCATCACTCCAAGTAATCCCCAGCTTTCTGCCATCTTGAAGGCTCCTCTCTCCTCCTCCTCCTCCTCCTCCTCCTCCTCTTCCTCATACACCTCCTCCTCTCTGGTCTTCTCCTCCATCTCAGAGTTTAAAAATAACCTCTCATTTTTCCAAGAAAAGCAGCTCAACCGTGATTTTTTTTTTTTTTTTTTTTTTATTGCTTGAGGTTCCCAAGCACTCCAGTAGGCCTACTCTGCTGAAAATCCTACATCTCTGAAACTCAGGACAGCCATAGTATCTTCTCTCCATCTTTGTTGGAAACTCTCCCTCATTCAATGAAAACTTCAGATCCAGCTCACTATCTTCATTCTGAATGACTTTAGGATGCTGATAGCCAGGTAGAAGGAAAGGCAAGAGGTGTAATGAGAGTGAGGAAAGCTTGAAATAATTGCTGTGAAGAGCAGAGGAGTGAGCTGGCTAGATGAACTCATGTCCAGCATCAGCAAAGGGCATTTGAAGTTGTTGATGAGTTGGTCAAGGAATAGTCTCAGCCATTCACTGTCAGGTCACTCCCTGAACCTTATCATCATCTGAAACCGCACTCTCAAAATCATCTCACTCTCCCCACTTCAACCCCATTTCCACCCAGTGTGCATGCCCAAGCACCACACTACTGCCATTCTTCAATTTCACCAGGCCTGCCAGCCCATCAACTTCTCCTCTTCTTCCTAGAGGTGAGCCCCCTTCTGTCTCCTCTTTCCTCCCTTTCTCACTTGGATCCTGTGCTGGTTTGAAATTATGTACCCCAGAAAAGTCATGCTTTCTTTCCTAATCCAGTTTTGTGGGACAGACCTATGTTTTAGGGTGGAAACTTTGATTGGATTGTTTCCTTGCAGATGTGACACACCCAATTGTGGGTGTGACCTTCTGATTAGTTGGAGATGTGACTCTGCCCATTCAAGGTGGGTCTTGATTAGTTTACTGGGTTCCTTTAAAAGGGGAGAGATTTTGGAGAAAACACAGTTGTTTCAGAGCTGACAGAGATGCAGACATTTGGAGATACTTGGAGTACCCAGACATGGATGTTTGGAGAGGCATACCCCAGATGTTACCATGTGCATTCCCACGAGATGCTAAGCAAGCCAGAACCCAGATTTGTATCCCAGAGGAACTAAGTGAAGGCTTATGTGCTTAGAAAGGAAACCACAAGCATCAGAAGCTGAAAGCAATGGAATCAGGAACAAGGACCAGCAGATGCCAGCTACTTGCCTTCCCATGTGTTAGACATCAGTCTTTCTGGAGTCAAGGTTTCTTTACCTGGATGCCTTAGCCTGGACATTTTAATGACCTAAGAACTGTGAACTTGTAACTTAATAAATTTCCTTTATAAAAGCCAAACCATTTCTGGTACATTGAACTTCCAGGAGAATTAACAAACTAAAGCAGATTCCATGATCTGTCATTACTATACTGCCTCTGTCTCTCCATCACATCGATCAGCAATAGCCCAATGATGAATGAATCAACCCTTTCCTCCTCCAGGCTGTTATTGGGGAACCACTGCTGAACATCACCGCAAAATAGAAACACATAAATCTTCAGTGTCTAACTGTGGAGGCAACAGGAGGCTAATGGGGGGCTTTAAGTTTAAAAGTGACTGAATCAGATTTATATTGTAGAGAAGATTATTTTTGCAATAGCATGGAGAGAGGATTAGGAGAGGGATGCAGGAAGAGGAATGAAAACTCATCTTCACCCCAACACCACACGTTATTCTGGGGATATTGTGTATTTAATTCACAATTAGCACTCTTCCTCTTTCTTCTTATCCAATATTTCTACAGTCTCTCATGCCATGTGTATACATGTCTGTCTCCTTGACAAGATGGGCAAGAAATTTAGACAGAAGAAACAAGTTCAAGTTTAGGCTCTGCACTGACAAGCTCTGTGACCTTGGACAAGTTACTTTACTTCTCTGAGCTTCCATTTCCTGACGTTCTCATGACACGAAACAGAAAGAATACTGAATGAATAATTCCTGTGATCAATAGTGAGACTGCATTCATTAAAAAAGCCTTGCAAATTGTACAGCATCCTATAAATATTATCTATTATTACTATTCCTAGTTTATAACTCCCTGGAGGGTAGGGCTCACACCTTATTTGTGTTTGCATCCATCCCTCCCACTGCCTCACACATTGAAAACACCTTATAAATACCTTGAGGGATTAATAAACCATCGGATATCACACCAATGAACAGTTAAAGAGGGAATAAAGCATTTTCAAGGCTGCTCTTTGGAAACCTCCTCTTACCTCCCCTGGTGATCTTTGCTCTGAATTAATTTTTCTCTGCTCTGAAAGATCCACCCTGGTTTCTAGGCAGAAATCACTCTGTTTACAGAGAGGTGCCTCCTTCCTCGATGCCACGGCTCAGAAGACCACATAGCGAAGTGTTAGATGGCCCTGAGAAACAGAATGAGTATGAGAATTTGTTGTTGATGCATTCAACAGGACGATTCAGGGCCTCTTTCATCAGAGTCTGGTTTATGCTCTTCTGAGATCATCATCCCTAATTACTTGGAGATCCCAGAAGTGGGGCTTCCCACCTGGTCACCAGGTCCCTGCAAACTTCTCTCACACTTCAGCCTCAAATATTGTCTTGGAATTACTTTTTAATTTTAAGAGACTCTGAGGCTCTCGGCCAAGAAGCTGTCACAACTTGTAATTTTTAAAAGGCCCTAAGAGATGGGCTGTTTGCCTTGCTGGGGGAAGGAAGAAGGAAATAGGACTAAGCCAATCCCCACCACAGGAACAGACCTCAGGCTTCTGTGTGGCTCAGATCTGCTCCATGATGCTAGGTCTAGAAAAGCCACTGGAATCAGGAAAGCACCACGATTCTCTTTTTACTAGTTAGTTGCCAGAGTTAAGAGAACTGTCAGATGAGGGACACCTGGAGAGCATGACAACCCTCATGTGAATATCAAAGGCTTACTTCTCTCATCCTGCAGAATCTTCACTGTGTGCGGTGGCATCAGCCCAAACCGAGCATCCCTGTGGGGTCCCAGGAGCCCGTACCTCTCTTTGTGCTGTCTCATTCTCTTTATAACTGGCTTCCCTCCCTGAGATGTAAATCTTAATAAAGCAAACAAAGGAACAAAGAGACTGCAAAAATATGGGATTCCATCCTATCTCGCACTGTTCCTGCTTCCTACCCTCTCAAAAGCTGCCTTGATTCTCATACCTAGTTCTCCAGCCCCCACCCCCCACCCCCATGGATTTGGTGTGCTCCCACAGCCTCTATTTTGTAAACCTTAGCTAAAGTTGGTTTGTGATCCTTGTAATCTGATCCTTGGGGAAAGCAGGACTATATTCTTTGGATTTTCCTATCCATTTCCCCACACATAGATGATAAAACCCATTGAACAAAAAGGGCAACTCCTTGGACACATTAGCTCCAAGCAATGTGAGACCGAACTACTTCCCCTTTGCTTCCACAGCAGACACAGCCAGGGTGGAGACACTCTCACCCTGTCCCAGGTCCCAGAGGCAGGGCAGAAGTTGCTGGTACAGCCTCAAGTTCAAGGACCTTTGTTTGCCTTGAGAAGTTCAGTCCTTTGGTCAAGTGTTCGAAAAGTGAGCAAAAAAAGTGACTTTCAGAAGTAAAATCATTTGCCAAAAAGCAACTCATAGTCTTTAGCTATCCCTGAGAAAAACAGAGTCAATTCCATACCTCTGAGATGTATTACATCAAGAATTCCTAGGGGATGCAAAGGCTACTCTCACCCACGATTTGGGACAATCATTCCTGCCTGAAATCCTTCCTAGTCCTTTCAAGGGGCATCACAAAATCCATTTAACTGTGCTAAATTTAATAGATGTGGGAGCAAATCTGCACAACACATCAGCTCCACACTTCTCTGCCCTCTTCCCCTTAATGAGCTCAGAGTCAGAGTCCAGGCCTTCCTTCAATAGAGAGAGCCTTCCTCTAAGGAAGCCCAAGAGTTCCCAAGACATTCTGCAGAACATTTCTCTTTTGGGCACTAAGTAGTATGACCGATATAACAAGCAACCACCAAAATCTCAACACCATAGCTTGATAAAGTTTATTTCTCAGATGAAATAAGATGGAGATGTCTGCTCCATGTGGTCATTCAGGGACCTAGGCTCTTTGCATCTTGTGGTTTTACCCTCCTCTGAGTACTTGGAATTCCCTTCCTTTAGCCAGTGACCAGTGAAAGGGAGCACAGTAAGAATCGCACAGGAGATTTTTGTATGGGCCATGCCATACCAAATGCTTCTGCCCACATTCCCTTGGCCGGTACTCAGTCACATGGTCTCACCAAATCTCAAAGGAGACTGGGAAATGTAGTCTAGCTGCTTCACCAGGGGGAAAAGGACCGGAGCTTGATTAGCAAAGGAATGCTACTGGCCTTTGGCATTTGCGTGGTCACATGTTAGGGTCTGTTTCCCCTGGACTGTGAGCCCCTCAAAAGCAGGAACTGGTCTCATGCTTGCCTCCCTAACTCATAAACCCAAGTTAAGGGGTCCAGAAAGTGGTAGTTCCAAGGATGGAGCTAAAATCAGACGCTGTACACATAACACAGCAAGCAGCCTGGTATCCAGCCCAGAGAGGCAGGTCATGACAAAAGCCACTGGATAGGGGCCTAATAACTAGAGGCAGCCCCAAGGGATATGAGCAGGATGAAGAACAGAGCCTGGAAGAACCCAAAACTGACACACACACACACAAAAAAGCCTTCAGTAGGAGTAGGGAGAGATCTGCGAAGAGCACAACCCAGCTTAGATTTTGATTTTATAAAAGACTGTCTCATTCATCAGTTTCTTAATCCTTGCCACAAAAAAGGGTAGGCCTTAATGTACCTGCTTTATAAATGTGGGAATTGGGGGATTGCCCCAAGTCAGCCAACACTAGAACCCAGGTCTCCTGACTAAGGAACTCCATGGACTTACCAGACTATTCTTAATTATTCCTCTATGAGCTATAGGGAACACACCCCCATGGGGGGCTCTGGGTACTTGGGAAGTCTACACCTCTCTCCAGAAGTGCGCTGTGCTCTCCTGCTCTGTGTAACCAGGTGACCACAGAGCCTGGCAAGGAGGAGCATTGCCAGATATGTTTTGAGGGACCTGCCTCTTGTTTTCAAAATATTTTGTCATTGCCCACTTTTAAAATCCAGAAAGTTCATGTAAAAATCCGGAGTCCCGACTTCTATTTTTATAAAGCCAAGAGGTCCAGCCACCATGGGTCCAGTCCACCCAAGGTTACAGTCACCCAGAGCTGAAAGCAGGTGCCCCTGTAGACAGGACAGGCATTCTCCAGGTCACCTCAGCCCTCCCCTTCCTTTGTTCATTTAAATAATCCATCTGGCTTTTGCTGGCATTTGAGTTTGCAATCGTCCTATGCATTTTCAAGTCTTCAATCATTCATTCCCTCAATCATACAGTCAACATGTGCCTGTTGAGTGGTGGTTCTGGCCAAGTTTGTGTTGAACAACAGGGATACAGAGGAAAACAAGACATGGTCCTACCCATACAGTTCACAGTCTCAAGAGAAACACAAATACAGAAACGTGCCATTGCAAAAGTGGGATGCTCCATAGGACCCAGATTTAAAATATGACACTGTGGTAGATTCATTCAATGGACAACCCACATCCCCTTGGCACTCATCATTCCCATGTAAGGTGAGGGTTTCCTACTGGGAGCACTGTAAGTAACCCTCAGTGTTCACTGCATGTGAGCTGGAGGTGCTAAAGAGTAAACAGCCTCAACCAATGACTGACAAGAGCTGGTGGATAAAGACCTCAGCTCCCACATCCTACAGGTGGCATAACCGTGACATGTGTTCTAACCTGCCTACTGGAAGTTCACCAGTTGTCCCAAGCAGTAACCTGCTCGATAAGTTACCCTATACCTTCCCTTCATTGTCCACTTCCCCACTCACCTACTGTTGCTTCCTCAGACCACCTCCTAGGTAAACCACTTGCACTCACATCCTTGTCTCAGGACTGCTTCTGGGAGATCCCAATCTAAAACACACACCAATAAACACATGCGCACAGCCCTTACAGATGCTAAAGTCCGTTTAATGCTAATGAAAATTCACTGTCAATTAGCCTGGAATGGGTCAGGGGATAAGCCCAAACAACTCACTGGCTTTCTTTCAAAGATACTAGTTTTTAATAACGAACCTACTTCAGTAGTAGTCTACACTCTGCTAGAGCAAGTGTAGGACTCGGCGCTTCAGCAGCTAGGGCTGCTGGTTTACATCTCTTTATGGTCTTTTTGCACATTAAATTAGGTTGTTCAGCCCTTCTTGTGGAGAGGCCAGGTCCACAGCTGCAGAGAACTTCCTTTTAATAATCCCATCCAAAAAAGGCATTCCAAAAATGCCTTTTTTGGAAAGAAGGAAGACCTGTGAAAACCCTGGAGCAGATCAGGACTGGGAGATGACTGATGATTGGGAATCTCTGTCCTGGAACTGAGCTGTTTTCCATCAACTTCTCCCCACAGGTTTTGAGGGTATCAATATCATCCTCACTTGCGAGGGGAGCCAGCAGCGATTCAGAGAAGTCAGTTCACTTGTCCAAGATCACAGAGACCCAATCCACGTGTCTTTGCACCCACGCAGCGGCCTTCCCCTGGGGCCCTGTGCCAGACCTGGGTTTTCAGGTCTGTAGACGGAGGTGAGGACAGAAGGAAGCACAGAGCTGGGAGTGGCCAGTCCACCTGCAGGCCCTGCTCCCCTGCTCTGGGAGCTGCCCAGAGAAGAACAGAGGCAGGCAGCCAGGGGCAAACCAGCGTGAGAATTTGGAGCAGCGTAAACAAAGAGGAATGGTGATTTTGTTTGTTGTTGTTTTTTTTCAGATCATGAGCAAAGGCTCAAGGGAGCGGAGTAATGTCCAGGGGCTGCTTTAAAAGAGGTTAATTCATTTTTTAGAAGGCTGATAGAAGCTCTCATACTAAAAGCTTGGATACGACTAAAAAAGGAAATCTCCTTGTATGATCTCCTAATGTGCTCGCAGGCAGGTAAGACCAAAAATACAGGTGTGTTTTGGAGCCATTGGAAAGACTTGTTGGCAATATACATAAAGTGCCAGCACAGGACCTGGCACTTAGGAATGGCTTGATAAGTGCTTGCTCACTCCTTCTCACCTCCTTGTCTAGTTCTAGCAAATTAGAAGGTCCCCAGCCTGATTTTTCATTGCTAATGTCTGCCTTCCCGGCTCCCACATGGCCTGCTTCTATCAAAAAGCTAAACCAATATTTCCAACCCATCAACACTTAAACACGAAGCCAATTTGCCCAATACACTGTCTATTTATTTTCCAGGCTGCAATCTTTATGATGCATATTCCTGAGGCAGTTAATTTGCTCTTGAATACATCTCTTTGTGTATTGGTTACCCATTTCATTAGCTGGGATATTGAGACGGGCTGGGACATGTGGGGGGATTTTTTCACTGTGTGAAAGAAGGATTTTAATAAGCCCCATCATTGCTGGCTTTATGGTGCCATTTGATGAGTGACAAATGTATTCATTTGGCAGCTGCATTCGTTAATCAGGTATTCACTGAGTAACAGCACATATAAATATAGAGAAACACGGAATTTAGGGAGCTGTGCAATCATTTTCCACAGGGATTGCAGCATTGTCTGTATTCTCTATCAGCTTTCAAGCAAGGGGCTCTCCCCGTTCCATGTGGAATTCTGAATTCTGCAGCACCCAGACATGACTCGGTGACATCTATCAAGAGCAGGCACCAGACCCCCCCCCCCAAAAGGATGCTTGTCCCCTCTTCCACATCAAACAAAGCCCTGGCATTTTGTCGTCTTTGACCAATGGCGCCAAACTTGTGCTGTGGCTCCCAGCCCATTCGTCCTCAAAGTATCCCCAAGATGAAAAATCGCTCAAGCAAGTTAAATCTAAAACACACAATGTATCCTAATGATCAGAATGAGAAATAGATTTTTAGTTTCTTAATCACTCAGATTATGAAAATTAAAAATATATACTTTTTAAAAAGTTTACTGCTCTTAGGATAAAAACTTTTTAGAAATCATAGTACTGTTCAACACAAATAGTGAGCCTTAATGAAAACATGGCCTATAGTTAAATAATACAATTAGTGTAATATTGTTTCATCGATTGTAACAAAGGACTACACTAATGCAAAGTGTTAATAATAGGGGAAACTGTGTGTATGACGAGATACAGAAAGTCTGTATTTTCTGCATATTTTTTCTGTAAACCTAACTTTTCTAGTAAAAAATAAATTTTTGTCTAAAGTTTACCAGCTCACCACTGTGACTTTTGTTCAGTAACACTTACAAAATAAGAAACCATTTTATTAGCTTTTATTAATAAAATATTAATATATAATAATTAATATTTTATATTAATAATTATTTTATTTATATTATTATAATAGGATGTAACATTATTTTATAATGACAAATATTATAATTATCATATTATTATAAAATGTTGTTTTATTAAATAATAATTATTTAATAAAATATTCAATAGCCATTTTATTAAATGGCCAAATATATGTCACTACTCGCTTCTAAGTTGCTTCTGACCTTAGATTTGATGTTTGAAATGTTGAAAAGATTTTGCCACAAAGTACCTTAATCGCAAGCGGCCCCAGGACTCACCGGCTACAGAACCACAGTTGACTGAATCAGAAATCAGTTGTCCACGTCTCAAATTCCATTTGATTCAACCATAGCCTCGTAATTCAGTGAAATTCATAATCCAAGTCCAACAAAAAAGGGTTAGTAGCCACATTCACCCAGTTTTTAAATGAGGAAGTAAATCCACCTCGGCCCTCTTTCCTCTTTGAAACACACCAGCCACACAGCAAAGGCGGAGCAGCGGCCGACGCCTCAGCCTGTAGGAAACCGGAAGCGCCCACAATCCCACGAGTCAGGACAAGGGCGTGGTCAGGCGCAAGGAACACTGGGCCAGGGAAGGAAGGGCACGTGCCGCACTGGTCCCAGGCAGCCCTCACCAAGGTGGGCTGCATAACCAGGGGGCGAAACCAGTCACCTCTTGTTTGAACTGGTAAGACTGGGGTGAGCAGGAGGCTGGGAGAGCTTTCGAAAGCTTTCCTGGCCGTCATCCTGAAAGGGTAGAGGAAGCAGAGCTGGAGAAGGAACCATGCAGGCAGCTTTACAAAAACCAGGCTAAAGAGAAATTGTAGATGGTGAACAATCACCTACCTCCTGAAGGGAAATAAAGCCAAAACCGCACACACGTGCACACATTGTCTTAGTTTGCCAGATTTCTAGGAAACATATCACACAATGGGTTGGCTTAAACAATGATAATTTATTGGCTCACAGCATAGAGGCCAGAAGTCCAAAATCAAGGCAAGGACATACTTTTCCCCCAGTCTATAGCATTCAGCTGCTGGCTTGCTTCAATCCTTGGGGCTCCTTGGCTGGCATCCCTGCCTCCCATCACACGGCAACCTCTCTCTCTCCTTATGTCTGCTCTTCCAGTTTCCATTACGTCTGGCTATTTCCTGTGACTTTCTTTGACTCCTAGCTTTTATGTCCTCTGGTTTCTTCTGGTTTCTGGTTTCTGGTTTCTACAGACTGATGGGATTGAAATTTTCTCTTCGTAAGGCCTCCAGTTAATAGGGATTAAGGCCCACTTCAATTCAGCCAGACACACCATAACTAAAAATAGTATCTTCAAACAATCCTATCACAAGGGGTTGCCACTCATCCAAGTTAAGATTAAGAATACATCTTCCATTGGGGGTGTATGATTCAATCTATCACACACAGGCACACATGCACACACACACACACACACACACACACACACACACATCAAAAATTATCTCAGTTAGAAGACAGTGGGATGATAAGCTAGAAGACAGTGGGATGATATATTTAAATTTCTAAGACAGAAAAACTGCCAACCAAGACTTCTATATCCAGCAAAATTAAAACATTCTATATCCAGAAATTAAAACATTCTCAGACAAAAAGTCACTGAGAGAATTTGTGACCAAGAGACCAGCTCTGCAAGAAATACTAAAGGGAGCACTAGAGTCAGATACGAAAAGACAGAAGAGAGAGGTATGGAGAAAAGTGTAGAAATGAGGAAAATCAGATATGATGTACATAATACAAAAGGCAAAATGGTAGAGGAAAATATTATCCAAACAGTAATAACACTAAATGTTAATGGACTGAATTCCCCAATCAAAAGACATAGACTGGCAGAATGGATTAAAAAACAGGATCCTTCTATATGCTGTCTACAGGAAACATATCTTAGACCCAAAGATAAACATAGGTTGAAAGTGAAAGGTTGGGAAAAGATATTTCATGCAAATAACAACCAGAAAAGAGCAGGAGTAGCTATACTAATATCCAACAAATTAGACTTCAAATGTAAAACAGTTAAAAGAGACAAAGAAGGATAATATCTATTAATAAAAGGAACAATTAAACAACAAGACATAACAATCATAAATATTTATGCACCGAACTGGAATGCCCCTAAATACGTGAGGAATACACTGCAAACACTGAAAAGGGAAATAGACACATATACCATAATAGTTGGAGACTTCAATTCACCACTCTCATCAATGGACAGAACATCTAGACAGAGGATCAATAAAGAAATAGAGAATCTGAATATTACTATAAATGAGCTAGACTTAACAGACATTTATAGGACATTACATCCCACAATAGCAGGATACACCTTTTTCTCAAGTTCTCATGGATCATTCTCAAAGATAGACCATATGCTGGGTCACAAAGCAAGTCTTAACAAATTTAAAAATATTGAAATCATACACAACACTTTCTCGGACCATAAAGGAATGAAGTTGGAAATCAATAATAGGCGGAGTGCCAGAAAATTCACAAATATGTGGAAGCTCAACAACACACTCTTAAACAACGAATGGGTCAAAGAAGAAATTGCAAGAGAAATTAGTAAATACCTCGAGGCGAATGAAAATGAAAACACAACATATCAAAACTTATGGGACGCAGCAAAGGCAGTGCTAAGAGGGAAATTTATTGCCCTAAATGCCTACATCAGAAAAGAAGAAAAGGCAAAAATTCAGGAATTAACTGTCCACTTGGAAGAACTGGAGAAAGAACAGCAAACTAATCCCAAAGCAAGCAAAAGGAAAGAAATAACAAAGATTAGAGCAGAAATAAATGAAATTGAAAACATGAAAACAATAGAGAAAATCAATAAGACCAGAAGTTGGTTCTATGAGAGAATCAATAAGATTGATGGGCCCTTAGCAAGATTGACAAAAAGAAGAAGAGAGAGGATGCAAATAAATAAGATCAGAAATGGAAGAGGAGACATAACTACTGACCTCACAGAAATAAAGGAGGTAATAACAGGATACTATGAACAACTTTACGCTAATAAATACAACAATTTAGATGAAATGGACGGGTTCCTGGAAAGACATGAACAACCAACTTTGACTCAAGAAGAAATAGATGACCTCAACAAACCAATCACAAGTAAAGAAATTGAATCAGTCATTCAAAAGCTTCCTAAAAAGAAAAGTCCAGGACCAGATGGCTTCACATGTGAATTCTACCAAACATTCCAGAAAGAATTAGTACCAACTCTCCTCAAACTCTTCAAAAAAATTGAAGTGGAGGGAAAGCTACCTAATTCATTCTATGAAGCCAACATCACCCTCATACCAAAACCAGGCAAAGATATTACAAAAAAAGAAAACTAAAGACCAATCTCTCTAATGAATATAGATGCAAAAATCCTCATAAAATTCTAGCAAATCATATCCAACAACACATTAAAAGAATTATACATCATGACCAAGTAGGATTCATCCCAGGTATGCAAGGATGGTTCAACATAAGAAAATCAATTAATGTAATACACCATATCAACAAATCAAAGCAGAAAAATCACATGGTCATCTCAATTGATGCAGAGAAGGCATTTGACAAGATTCAACATCCTTTCCTGTTGAAAACACTTCAAAAGATAGGAATACAAGGGAACTTCCTTAAAATGATAGAGGGAATATATGAAAAACCCACAGCTAATATCATCCTCAATGGGGAAAAATTGAAAACTTTCCCCCTAAGATCAGGAACAAGACAAGGATGTCCATTATCACCACTATTATTCAACATTGTGTTGGAGGTTCTAGCCAGAGCAATTAGGCAAGAAAAAGAAATACAAGGCATCAAAATTGGAAAGGAAGAAGTAAAACTATCACTGTTTGCAGACGATATGATACTATATGTAGAAAACCCAGAAAAATCCACAACAAAACTCCTAGAGCTAATAAATGAGTACAGCAAAGTAGCAGGTTACAAGATCAACATTCAAAAATCTGTAGCATTCCTATACACTAGTAATGAACAAGCTGAGGGGGAAATCAAGAAACAAATCCCATTTACAATTGCAACTAAAAGAATAAAATACCTAGGAATAAATTTAACTAAAGAGACAAAAAACCTATATAAAGAAAACTACAAAAAACTGTTAAAAGAAATCACAGAAGACCTAAATAGATGGAAGGGCATACCATGTTCATGGATTGGAAGACTAAATATAGTTAAGATGTCAATCCTACCTAAATTGATCTACAGATTCAATGCAATACCAATCAAAATCCCAACAACTTATTTTTCAGAATTAGAAAAACCAATAAGCAAATTTATCTGGAAGGGCAGGGTGCCCCAAATTGCTAAAAACATCTTGAGGGAAAAAAACGAAGCTGGAGGTCTCGCGCTGCCTGACTTTAAGGCATATTATGAAGCCACAGTGGTCAAAACAGCATGGTATTGGCATAAAGATAGATATATCGACCAATGGAATCGAATAGAGTGCTCAGATATAGACCCTCTCATCTATGGACATTTGATCTTTGATAAGGCAGTCAAGCCAACTCACCTGGGACAGAACAGTCTCTTCAATAAATGGTGCCTAGAGAACTGGATATCCATATACAAAAGAATGAAAGAAGACCCGTATCTCACACCCTATACAAAAGTTAACTTAAAATGGATCAAAGATCTAAACATTAGGTCTAAGATCATAAAACAGTTAGAGGAAAATGTAGGGAGATATCTTATGGATCTTACAACTGGAGGCGGTTTTATGGACCTTAAACCTAAAGCAAGAGCACTGAAGAAAGAAAGAAAGAAATGGGAGCTCCTCAAAATTAAACACTTTTGTGCATCAAAGAACTTCATCAAGAAAGTAAAAAGACAGCCTACACAATGGGAGACAATATTTGGAAACGACATATCAGATAAAGGTCTAGTATCCAGAATTTATAAAGAGATTGTCCAACTCAACAACAAAAAGACAGCCAACCCAATTACAAAATGGGAAAAAGACTTGAACAGACACCTCTCAGAAGAGGAAATACAAATGGCCAAAAAGCACATGAAGAGATGCTCAATGTCCCTGGCCATTAGAGAAATACAAATCAAAACCACAATGAGATATCATCTCACACCCACCAAAATGGCCATTATCAACAAAACAGAAAATGACAAGTGCTGGAGAGGATGTGGAGAAAGAGGCACACTTATCCACTGTTGGTGGGAATGTCAAATGGTGCAACCACTGTGGAAGGCAGTTTGGCAGTTCCTCAAAAAGCTGAATATAGAATTGCTATATGACCCAGCAATACCATTGCTAGGTATCTACTCAAAGGACTTAAGGGCAAAGACACAAACGGACATTTGCACACCAATGTTTATAGCAGCGTTATTTACAATTACAAAGAGATGAGATGGAAACAGCCAAAATGTCCATCAACAGACGAGTGGCTAAACAAACTGTGGTATATACATACGATGGAATATTATGCAGCCTTAAGACAGAATAAACTTATGAAGCATGTAATAACATGGATGGACCTAGAGAAGATTATGCTGAGTGAGTCTAGCCAAAAACTTAAGGACAAATACTGTATGGTCCCACTGATGTGAACCGATATTCGAGAATAAACTTGGAATATGTCATTGGTAACAGAGTCCAGCAGGAGTTAGAAACAGGTAAGATAATGGGTAATTGGAGCTGAAGGGATGCAGACTGTGCAACAGGACTAGATACAAAAACTCAAAAATGGACAGCACAATAATACCTAATTGTAAAGTAATCATGTTAAAACACTGAATGAAGCTGCATCTGAGCTATAGGTTTTTTTTTTTTTGTCTGTCTGTTTGTTTGTTTTTCTTTTTTTTTCTTTTTCCTTTTCTTTTTTTTTTACTATTATTATTATTTTTATTTTTTTCTCTATATTAACATTCTATATCTTTTTCTGTTGTTTTGCTAGTTCTTTTCCTAAATCGATGCAAATGTACTAAGAAATGATGATCATGCATCTATGTGATGATGTTAAGAATTACTGATTGCATATGTAGAATGGAATGATTTCTAAATGTTGTGTCAATTTCTTTTTTTTCTTTAATTAATTAAAAAAAAAATTATCTCATTTGGTGTCACCCTGTGGCCAGAAAAAGATCTTGACTGCAGCGTGCCTCTCGTTCCTCTTCCATACAGTTCTTCCACAAATAGTATTTAAGATAAACTTCTCTTGGTAATTATCAAAGCGGAAATGACAAAAATATATAAGACACTGAAAGAAAGAAGGTAAGAAGGAATATAAAAGGAAGGGCAGTTGAAAAACACACACTTTAAAAAGTGTAACACCAAGCAGATAAAAATCGTAGCTAGTTTCCCAAGGACTCAGAGAACTTAGAGGAAAAAAATAATCTCCAAGAATCCAAATTTAAAGCAGAGACACAGGGTCTAAAGAAGTACTAAGATGACAGTCAGAGGTTTTTTAAAAATTATATGGAGCACTGAGAAAATAAGTGAAAGATGAAAAAATAATTCAGAAATAAAATTTGCTTTGGAAGCAAGAAAAAAAAATAGGCATACTGAAAACATCAGGGAAAGGTCAAGCTTGAGAAAATTGAAGAAGATGAAAAGGAAAGAGTAAAGAATTTAAAAGTATCAGAGAGAAAATGATGGCTATGAAAGATAGGCAAAGGGGATCTAACAAACACATAATTGGTGACCCTGAAAAAGATAATATGGAATTTAAAAATTTTTTCAAAGGTATAATTTTAAAAAACTCTCCTAAATAATAGGGCCTAAATCTATTGCCTGAAAGGGCATATTGTATCTCAGGGGGGGAATGAAACATGAATTTATTCAGAGATATACCTTAAATTTACTGCCTTTAAAAAATGTTTTTTAATCCAGTAGACATATAGGGGGGAGATTGTTTAAATCAAGTCATCTATAAGGTACAAAAATCAGTTTGGCTTTTGACATTTCCATAACAATATTCAGCACTAGAACACAGTAGGGCAAGGTCTGCAAAGTTCTCAGAGGAAGAAAATGTAATCAAAGATTTATAGCCAAGCTATCATTTAAATATAAAGATAAGTATTTTCAATTTCCCCCAATATCACCGAACCTACTGTATACCTTAACTAAAATGCCATCTTCAAAATAAAATAGAGCAAAGAAGAACAGTAAGGAAAATTCTGAAAGGATGAGTAATGAGGAAATACAACAGTGCTGTCCAAATGGTAGCTGCTAGCCAGGTGTAGGCTTCTGTGGACAATATGAAAGACTCTGGCCGTATGTAGCTACTTCAGTCCAAATAAGAATCGGTTGAAAGTAAAAGCTCACTTCCTCAGCCACACTGTCCTCCTGTAAGGGCTCAATAACTACATGTGACTATTTTATTGGGCAGTGCAGGTTTGGAACCTTTCCATCCCTGCAGCAATCTAGAGTGAAGTTTCTCCTGAATTTCAGGCCCATATGTCCAACTGTTTGCCAGAGTGTCTTGCGGACACTTCAAACCAAACTCATGCACTTCTCCATCAATCCCTAGTCCCGAAATGACTTTCTCCTCCTCCAGCATTCCCTTCATCCCAGCTGTTCAAGTCAGAATCCTTTATATACCTGCCCTCTCTCTTCAACATCTAATCAACCACTAAGTCCTATTTCTTCTAAACTCTAAGGCTCTCTGTGCATTTGTGGCCTCCCTTCTAGCCTCCACTCTCACCAGGATGACAGTGGCGGCTCCTAATTAGTGCTGTGCATCCTCTCTTGTCTCTCACCCAATGACCTATTCTGCACACAGAAGCTCAAGGGAGGTTTCTAAAGCCCCAGTCAGATATGTCCGTCTCATGCCTAAAACTCCATGGGCTTCCCCCTGACCTTGACACAAACTTCAAAATCTTTAGTTCCCAAAGCCTTGCAGGCTCTGGCGCCTGCTGACAGCTACTGCGCCCTGGGCATGCAATGCTGCAGCTGCACCAAGAACAGCAAATATCTTCCTCCCGGGATGCTCTCCCTATGCTGCCCCTTCACCTAACCAGCTACTCCAGCACCTGCCGCAGAAAGGCGCCCACAAAGTGGGGTGGGGATGGAGGTAGTGGGGGCCTGGTGAGTTTTACGCACCAAAGCCACAATTAAACCTTTAGGGATTCCAGTCTAGAGCCCCTACCCTGGGTGGTTCCAAAAGGGTGGCTCTGAAAAAATTTAGCCGCAGTGACTGACGTTACAGGCGGGGAGGGGGAGAGCCAACAGTGGCCATCACCCTCCCCAGTCAGCCTGGGACATCCCTTCGCCCACTTACTGCTGAGTGAAAAATGGGGGAAATTGGTTAGCCTGACTGCAAGCCCTGTCCACGGGAGGGAGGCCTGTGTGCTCTCCAGCCCTGGCATCAGCCGCAGTGAGAAAGTGAATCAGGCTGGTCACAGAAGGCTGTGGAGCGAGGATAAGCTAAGGCTCCCACGGGCTGGATTCCTTCCAATCGTCATTATACATCCATCGGCTTAAGGAGTCATCTCTAAGTTTCTAGTGAAGATTTGACAGAAAGAGGAACATTCAGTTAACGCAATTGATCTCTGATTTTCTACTCAGTTGGAGGCCGATTCTTCAATTTGCCTTGGTGCTGGAATCTGAGGCCATTCCCCTGAAGACTGTAAGACTGAGCCTCTTGGGAGTTTAATGACCACAGTGTGTGTGTGTGTGTCAGCTGCATGCTCACACATGCATGTGTGTGTGCATGGTGGGTGTGGGTGGGGGTGGGTGGGAGTGGGGGTGCATGCATGCAAGTTTCTGTGAGGTGTGTTGTGCATGCATGTTTGTGTGTGTGGTTTATGAGTGTACACATGCATATTAGTGTTGTGTGCATAAGTGTTTGTGTACGTGTGTGTGTATGCCTCTGTGCTGGTGTTTCCAGTGAGTTTATGAGTATGCACATGTATATTGATGTTGTATGCATAAGTGTTTGTGTACGTGTGTGTGTGTGTGTGTGTGCATGCCTGTGTGCTGGTGCTTCCATTGATAAGGGCAGGAGCCATGGCTGTTGGTTCACGGCTCTCTCCCTGGCGCATCTGTATTCTGGGTTTATGCTAAATGAAAGGACTAATCAATCAACCAGGGGTTTTGTTCTTGCTCCAGTTACCTCTAGAGCATAAGTGAAAAATCCCAGATGTGCCTCCAGCCCCCTACTCAGGTCAACAGTGCCCTTTCCAAGACAGCACTCCACTCCCTGAACCCCAAGGGAAGAAGAAATTCAAGAAAGGAGAATGGCAAAGGAGAAAATGAGCAGATGGAAGAAACCTATCCCAGCTGCTGGCTGCAACAAACAAGGGAAACCAATCTCGGTTTGGAAATGGGAATGTTTATAAGTACTTGGCCAGGATTATAATGAAAAAAGGAAATTCATTAAATGTTGTAGAAATAACACCCATTTTTTTCCTCATATATGGAACTGTCTGAACCTCCCATTATGTGTTAGAACAGGCACCGGCTCAGTGAGAAGCAGGCTAGGACCTCTCACAGGTAGGGAGCTGGGAGGTCCAAGGCCAAAGTCTCATGATGGGCCCAGGTGTGGATAGTCCCATCCAGAAGCCAGTGTACTAGACCAGATTCCAGAACACCAGAGATCTGGAAGTCAAATGAGCAGCAGCTTTGCGACTCTGGGTGCTTGGTTCTGGCTTAAGGAGCAGGGATCATGAGAAAGCTGTGCAGAATGGTAGACCAGTAGCTCTCCTCCTCCAAGAAGACTTCCTCTCCAGGACCAGATGCCCCTTGCCAGCCTCCCACACTCCTATACTTAGCTCCACAGATGACACACCACACTTGGCCAGAACAAATGGCTTTCCTGGTTTTCCAACCACTGAGAGCTCTTTATTGGCAGGAACCACATCTCACAGGATGGACAAAATGGAATGGAAATAGAAGAGCCATTCGGATGAGCTGTTTGGGGAGGAAGAAATCACTCTGGAACAAAAAGACAGAGTTTTGCTCCTGAAAAGTAATCTGAAGGAAGCCATCAGGAGCTTGAGCAGGGGATGTGGGGGAGTCTCTCAGAGGCAACCTCCACTCCAGTAGAGGCATTCCTGTATCTCTCCATTCCCTGTGCATTCTCCTGCTCTCTAAAAACAAGAACTACATCTATCCTCTACTACCTTCTAACTCTGACTGACACATAACCCAGAATGGTAATTCCAGCCCAGCCATCCTCTGGACCAGTGGGTTCCAGCTCCCCTTTGGCACTGCTCAAGTCTCTTAACCAAACCCCTGAGAGAACTCTGATTGGTGACACAAGCCTTGGGTCCCAGCCAATAGGTGTGGTACTTTCAAGTCACATGTCCAACCCAGGCCAATCAACTGAGGTTGGAAATGAGGTAATGGAGCATGACCAAGGTGACTAGGGGATGGGCTCATTCTTACCAGGAAAGGTGCAAGTGGAGGAGGCAGTGATGGAAATTTCTAGTTCTGCTCACCAACTAGAAGTCAAACCTACAATTCATGGGCTCCAAAGTCTGTGTTCCTTCCACCTTACTTCCCCTTCATAGTATAGTTGCTCAAAGCCAACAAAACTCTGCCTGACTGAGCCTTCAATCTTGGGATTCAACCCTATGAAATTTACCCCTGCAAAAAATAGCCTAAGCCTACTTATAATTATGCCTCAGAGTCACCCCCAGGAGCTTCTCTTGTTGCTCAGATGTGGCCTCTCTCTCCAAGCCAGCTTGACAGGTGAACTCACTGCCCTCCCCCCTACATGGGACATCACTCCCAGAGGCATAAATCTCCCTGGCAACGTGGGACATGACTCCCAGGATGAGTCAGGACCCAGCATTATGGGATTGAGAAAGCCTTCTTAACCAAAAGGGGGAAGAGAGAAATTAAAGTTTCAGTGGCTGAGAAATTTCAGAGTCAACAGGTTATCCTGGAGGTCATTCTTATGCAGTATATAGATATCCCTTTTTAGTTTATGGTGTATTGGAGTGGCTAGAGGAAAGTATCTGAGACTGTTCAACTATGTTACAGAAGCCTTAATTCTTGAAGATAATTGTATAACTATACAGCTTTTACAACAGGACTATATGATTGTGAAAACCTTGTGTCTGATGCTCCTTTTATCCAGGGCATAAACAGATGAGTAAAAAAATAAGGACAAGTAAATAATGAGGCGGCTAAGGGGTAAAAAAAAATGCCTAACACAGTGAGCATAATAGAAGTGATAACTACATAAACGAATATAATAAATGAATGTTTTCAACAACTCAGCAGGAGGGAGAAGAAGTCAAATACACATGGTCCTGTGGGGAAAACGCTGGCCAGCACCCAGAGACTTGATGAGCTGAGCTGTCTGGGAGAGAGTGCTGGGAGACAGACAGGAATGTCACTGCCATGGCTCAGGAGAGAAAAGCTTTGCTAACCCTTTTACAGAAAATCAGCGCCATAGCAACCTGAGGTGGCCTGGGGCAGCACGACATGACAAAGCTCACAAGAGTCCTTGGTGATAATAATGACCCATGTCTACAGCTCTAGTTCTAAGATATCTGCCCTGGAAGCCATAATAATGTGCCACCAGTACCATGCTAGGCACTTCACAGGTATTAGCTCAATTACTCCTGGTAGCAGCTTGGAGCTAAGCACCCCATAGAAACACCTGCTTAATCTTAATCCTTTCCTGTGTGTGTAAACCCGCTGTAAATAGGACCTCTAGGTGAGGTTGCAGTTAAGGGGTGGCCCCACTCAGTAAGCGTGGGTTTTAGTCCTGTTACCCGAGGCCCTTGGAAGAGGCCAGGGAGACCCAGGAGAGGCAAGTTTCCTCTGAAACCATCAGCCAAAACATTCATGTTGTTATGCCAATGCATTGTGTGGTATTTGTTTTAGCAGCTGGAAAACTAATACCTTCCTCCCACCCATCCCATGAGGCATAGGTTGCTATTGTCCCCCTTGACAAACGGGGAAACCAAGCCTAGAATAGGTGAGTAACCTGGCTAGAATGACACAGCGGATAAAAGGCAGATGGAGACCTTAAACCACAGCTGGTCAAAACAAGGTCCAGCACACTGGAGACGCTTGCCTGGCTGTTGCTGAGCCAATGTCTCATTCTGCCTCCTCCTGAGACCCCATCATGAGGCTGAATGTTAAGCTGACAGCTGGTCAACAACGCTTTGTGGAGAAGTCAGAGCTGTCTGCCCTCTGGAGATCAGGTGAGAAGCCAGATCCCTGGCCTTGCTTAAATCCCTCACTGTCCTGGGGTCCAAGAAGTGAAGGAACCACAGCCTCTTTAAGCACTTTCTACTCTCTGGTGCCTGCCTGTCCTCCAGCGCCATTTCTTTGTTCAACAGCCCCCTTCTATCCCCATCTCAGAGCAAAAGCTGCCCCTTCCCCTAGAGAACCAGACAGCTGCCCGTTACTTACCCACTTTAGGAGAAGACTGTGTCGGAGGCTGGCTTTTACTGCTGGTAGGAAACTGCCTCCACCACACTAAAATAAACTCCCTGACAACTCCCACTGGGTTTTCCCATGTGAGACGCAGGATGGACAATGCTTTCCCTTTGCAGATCATGCAGCAAAAGGGTTCAGAGAAGAAAGGCAGGGCAGCTGCAGACACACTATGCACACTGATTTCCTCCTGCATTACTTCATTTAAATGTCTAGATGGTGAGTTTTCCAAGTCAGAGAGGGAAATGTTAATTTATTGGAAATTAGGAAAACACAATAAAAGCAAAAAGAAAAACATTCAAATGATCCACAATCCCAATTCTTAAAGATAACTATCACTTATATAGCAAAAAAAAAGACTTAAATTGCATGTATGCATATACACAGGTAAAAATTGGTCCTGTTTGTTTCCTGCTTTTTCCACTTACAATGCTGTAAAACAATTTCTGTTTTGAGCCAAAGACAGTTATTTACTCTCCACTTTCTACTTTCCCATTCTCCCTTTAGTAATAGAACCCAGCAAATTTATTCTGATTATCCATTATATATATATATAGAATATATAGAATATCTATATATATATAGAATGGGCAGGCACTGGGAATCGAACCCTGGTCTCTGGCATGGCAGGCAAAAATTCTACCACTGAGCCACCATCACACCACCCCATAATGCTTTTTTTTTTTAATGACACTTCCCAACCCCCCTTGCAGCTAAAGGTAATCATGTGAGCAAGTCCTAACCATGGAAGTGATGCATTTGCTACTTTCAGATGTTGCACTGAAAGGAAGTAGCAAGCCTTCCATTGCCCTCTTTGCTACTTCCAGCTAACAAGAATACAGATGAAGTATGGACTGTCTTAGACCATGGATGGCAGTGTAAAAGGATAGAAGGGGGCTGGGCACCTGAGTAACCTCATGGAGCAGAACCCCTGTAAGCCCTGGACTAACCCATTCCAGGCTGCTGCATGAAGGGAAAAGAAACTCTCATCTTATTTCATTCATTTTTATTGGGGTCTTCTTTATAGCAGCTGACTCTATATCCTAATACATATGTCTAGCTCTTCCTCTACAATAAAGTTTGAATGACTGGATGTCTTTCCAGCATTTAAATGTTCAAAATAAAAAATTATTGAATTTAACTAATTATAAATTTGGGATCATTTGTTTCCTTCAAAATTTTTCCATAATAAATACCACTACAATGAATATCCTTGCACATAAACCTTTGGGTATATTATTGGTTATTTCTTAGGATACACTTATAGAAGTAGAATTGCTAGCTCAAATAATGTGAAGCTTTGAAATTTTTTCATTTGTTTCAAGAATATTATGTATTCATTGTAGGAAAGTAGCTGACTTGAATTTCCACCTGAACTTCCTCCTGTACAAATTTTCATTTGGATAGGTTTGCAGTTTGCCTCACATTTATTTCTATTTTTATTTTATTACCTCCCTACCTGATATGTTTATGAAATTGTATAATTAGTCATGCAAGCTTAGTATTCATATTTCCTGTGTTTGATGTTCATGTAACCTTGGGCAAGTTACTTGACTTCTCTGTAGTTCAGCCTCCTCATTTTTAATATAGGAATGTTTAAGTTTACTGGCCATTGAAGCAAATACCATGCAATGGGTTCACTTAAACAACGGGAATTTATTGGCTCACAGTTTCGAGGCCAGGAAAAGTCTAATATCAAGGCATCAGCAACGTAATGCTTTCTCCCAGGAGACGGTGGCTTTCTGGGGCTGGCTGCTGGTAATCCTTGGTCCTTAGCTCTTCTGAAATATGGCAATGCATATGGTGGCCTCTCCTGGTTTCTCCTTTCTCTTCTGGGTTCCTTTGACTTTCAGCTTCTAGCTACTCTGTGTGGCATCTCTCCTTCTCTGTCTCTCTCTCTCTCTCTTTCTCTGTCTCTCTCTGTCTGTCTGTCTCTCTCTCTCTGTCTCTCTCTCTCTCTCTCTGTCTCTCTCTCTCTCTCTCTCTCTCTCTCTCTCTCACACACACACACACACACACCTTCCCTCTAAGACCTAGGGCAATAGGATTAAGACCCATGCTGATTTAATGGGGCCACCTCTTAACTGAAGTAACCTCATCAAAAGGTCCTATTTATAAGGGTTCATACCCACAGAAATGGATTAAGACTAAGAAAATATTTCTCTGGGGTACCTAGCTCTAAGCTGCTATTGAATTCTAAAAGTACCTACCTCCTGAAGATGTTGTAAGAATTAAATGGGTAAAGTATTTAGCACCTGCACTAACGTAAAGAAGAGTTCAGTAGATATTACCTACTGTTATCTTTATTATTCCAAGAATTGCCTATGACATTTGCATTCTGTTCAAAAAATGTATTTAGATTTAACGCTAGGTTTAAACCATTTCAACTCTTACTTCCCACTATGGTTTCTTTATGGTTGAAATTTAAAAGTCTTCCCTGGCAGTGACTACAGGATGGTTCATTTTCTTATTTATGTAGGAAGACTTGCTAACTATAGATTCAAGTCTTTCATTAGTTCATTCAAGTTTTCTACAACTTCACCTTTAGATACCACAGCAGCTGTTGCTGCTTTACTAGCCTTGGCTCTTGTTGAAGAACAGTGTACTATGTTGTGCATCTCCCTTGTACCTCCTTTATATTCATTGTTCTCCTGATCACGTTCAGCTCCTTGTGTTCTGGGAAAGCTTCTCAGTCATCAAGTCTCATTGATTCCTTCTCCTAAACATTTCTTAAATCTCTCTTCTTTACATTCCCAACCAAACCCACCCTAACAGGTCTTCTTGCTTCTACATCTGTATCCCTATAATTCATTCTCTAAAGAACAGGGGAAAAAAGACATCCTTTTAAAGTCTTTTTGTATGTTTGTTTGTTTTTGCACAGGCAGTTACCAGGAATTGAACCCTAGTCTCCAGCATGGCAGGCAAGACATCTGCCACTGAGCCACCATTGCATTGCCCAAGACATCTCTTTTAAAATGTAAATTGGGTCACTCTTCTCTCATGTTGTAACATCCTCAGTGGCTTCCAGTTGCACTTAGAATAAAATTTAATCCAATAATCTGTTTCATGAGAATCTAACTTGGCCCTGTGTGCCCTAAAAGCCATCCACAAGCCTTTCCCATCAGGGCCTATTGGAGCTAACAGCACTCTAGATGAATCCATAGCTTGAGGTGATAGAGAACCTCTAGGAAAATGGAGCTTCTCTTATGGACTACGCCTCAGGCACAGGACATGGAGTAGAGGCGATAAAATGCAGAAAGTGAGAACACAATGTGGAGGGGCAATTGGTCACAGCTCTGAAGAGCCAACAGGTTCTAGGCTTTAAACACCTTCCTAAATCAGGCAGGAAGGTAATGAAGAGCATATTTATTGAGCACCCACCATGGGTAAACATTTTTCTAGGCTCTTTATATTTATTCTTAATTTAATCTTCACATCTTTACTAATTATTCCCATTTTCAGAAAAAGAACAGATGCTCTGAGAAGGTAAATGACTTGCCCAAGGTTCTGTGGCTAATAAGAAATGTGGGGACAACAATAAAATTCAGGTCTCCATGATCAGAGTTTGTGCTCTTTTCCTATATTTTGTGGACTCCCTAAACTGTGAGTGTCAACATGGCAACTGGAGTCAGAGACATGCAAGCAAAGGCCTTTAATAGGTCCTAAAGATAGGGATGAAATCCTTGCTCTGCTCCAGGTACCTGCAGCCCTACATTAGTCAGACTAGGCTAAATTTGGCCAAAGTAATAAATAGAGCCCAAAATGTATAATGTCTTATGTAGCAGTCCAAGAAGGTATTCCTGGTTGGTGGACAGCTTTCTTCTATGTGCTCTCTCTTATTGATTCACCATCCTTGTCATCATATGCAGCCACCTTGCAGAAGGGGCCCCACCCCCACATCATCCTTTGAAATGCAGATGATCCACTGAACATCTTCAATATGGTAGAACCAAGAAATGAAAGCAGCCTGGGTTCCTGAGCCACCATGGAAGATTACCCATATAATGCCCAGTTGTACTGCGTTGTAAGCAAGAAACAAGTCTTTAATTGTTGAAAAGCCACTGAGATGTTGGAGTTGTTTGTTACACCAACTAGCATTAATTATATTAACTCACACAAGTTATATTATTAAATGTAATACACCAAGAGTGAAGGTTCATATTCAAATCTCTCTCTTGTCAAGTTCAGGGTTTCTTTCCCAACAGCACCCTGCCCCTGGTAGCCTGCAGCTAGTCCTGGTTCAGGCTCTAGCTCTCTGTGGAACTCAGAGAAAGTCACTTTTCCCATCTTCAGAATAAGTGCTTTGTCCTGGATGGTGGCATGGGATATTCGGACACCTGCGACCCAAATGTGTCATCCCATAGAGACCCCCAATGGAGCCAAAACACCACTGGGCTCATTAATAAGTAGGTCATTGTAAGAGGAGGGTCAAAACTTTTTTCCAAAATAGTCATCCCAGCTGATTATATAATCATCTACATTTAGAATGCCTTTATAGTTACCATGGCAACTATGATATGTGTGAGTTCAAACTTTGTTCTAAATCTGCTGATGCGGATGAAGAAATGGCTCCTTGGGTAGACCCTGTCTCCAAATTCTGGAATGGTTCTGTTCCCTCCTCTGTAGGAGCTCAACGTGGCTCCTGAACTTAAGAAGCCAAAGCTAGGAAGGGAAGAGATTTCCTTGAAGAAGTAACCCATAGCTGAGCTGAATTTTGAAAGACGAATTAAGGTTTTCTGGGCACAGAAGAGAGGGAGGCAATTCTAATGCAATGTAGAGCATGTACAAAGGCCTAAATGTGTGAAATACCTTGCTGTGTCCAGGAAACAAGCAGATGGGCATTTCTAAGGCTAAAGTATGGGGAGGGGACAACGGCAGATAAAGAGGATGGGAAGGTAACGTGAATGTAGATCATAAAAGAATTTGTATGCCAAACTCAGGAATTCAGACTTGACTCTGTAGAGCCAAATGGGTTGCAGGATAGAGTAGGGGCCTGGCCCTTTGGGGAGACTTGCTAAAGGTAGAAGCTCAGCTTTCTCCCCAACCCCCCACTCCTGCCCCAGATCTATTGGGTTGGCATCTTCCAGCCTGAGGGACCCAAACATCCATGTTTTTTAAAGCTTTTAGAGGAATATCTGATGTCCCACATTCAGGGGCCCTGGGAAGCCACTGATGGACTAGAATCAGGGGTTATATGAATAAATATGCATTTCAGGAAGAACAGTCTGGCTACAGAAAGAAGGGTATATCACTAGAGTAAAAACTGGAAGTTGGAGACTTCTGGGGAAGATGGCAGAGTAGGAACGCTAGCTCAGTTCCTCCATCAGATCACTCTTAAACAGGCAGAACTGTCTGAAACAATTATTTTGAAACTCCAGAGGCCAGAAGAACACTCTACAGCAGCCAGGGAAGTGAGGAAATAAAAGTCAGATAAATCACAGTAAAGAACTGTAAATAGTGACTCCCGTGTTGTACAGCTATGATGCCCATCCCCTTCTCCCACGGCAGGCCACCACTGGGTCCAGTCCCTGACGAGTGGCTGATGACAGAAAGGGTCATA
Organism: Tamandua tetradactyla; assembly: GCF_023851605.1. NCBI lineage: Eukaryota > Metazoa > Chordata > Mammalia > Pilosa > Myrmecophagidae > Tamandua > Tamandua tetradactyla. The sequence continues at coordinate 8,854,284 of NC_135327.1, read as the reverse complement.
AAAACTCTCTTCTACAAGAACAGGGAGGGCATGGCTGATCACTAATCATGGCTTTTGATTAGCGAATTTGGGTTGCTGGGTCCAAGCTCTAAGACTAGCTATTATTACAACCTGCCCTGGACAAAGGTAGTGACAGTCATTGTTTCAGCCCTCCCTGGACAGGGAAGGGGGGTGGGGATTTTAAGACACAGCACTTCCTCAGGCTGCTGGGGACAGTTAGCTGAAGGGCTGCATTTGCAGGTAGGTCAGGAGAGCTCAGCTTTGGGGATCCCTGGGAGAAGCTTTTGGCACCGAGTCTGATCCCTTCACAGGGCACTGTGGAGCCAGTCTGCACCCCTTAGTGGGTCCCTGGCTCTGTTTTGGCTGGGAAATATCAACTTGGGATAGTCCTCCTCAGGTGACACCCCCCCCCCCCAGAATCTGCCCTCCAGGCAAAAGCAGCATGTGGCAATGGAAAGGGTGTGAAATAGTATAAAGGCAGATAGCCTGGAACCAAGGCCTGCCAGTTTCAAATACCCGGGAGAGGGAAAACAGAGGGGATAATCAAACTCCTGTAACTAACAAGCAAACACCCAAGACAACACAGAGGCCAAGAAATACAAGGAAAAAACCTGCACACCGCATTGCCTGGAGCAGGCCTTTCTGAGAGGAGGGGATGTAGCTCAAGAAAATCTCCGTCTTATCCCCACCGTGTTACAAGACAAAGAAACAGACATCCCAGGGAGTAAATCCCAGAGTCAACATTTTGAAATATTAAAATATATAGTGTATAACAAAATAGAATGGGACAAATAAAGAAACAGGAAATGATGGCCTAGTCAAGGAAACAGGGTAAAAATACAGAAAACGCCAACAAAGAAGACGAGAATATGGACATACTGAGCAAAGTCTTTGAAAAAATGATCTTAAAAATGCTCAAGGAGAGCCTTTGGGGTTGGCTTGGTGGCGCAGGTCAGCAGGGGTCATCCTGAGCTGCATGGGACTGCGGGGCGGGTGTCACCAGCTCTCTGGAGTACAGGAAGCCCATGCCGGTGCAAGGTGTCACCACTGGGCACTGCGCCCTGCCGCCAGGCTACTCAACAATGATGCTCCCACGGGGGCTTCTCCTGAAGAGGGTGTGGCAGCAGCGAGGTCACAGGAAACTGTGAAAACTGGAGTAGTATAAGGAGGAGGACAAGGCCAAGATCCAGGAGCATGGGCCTGAGCGCTGGTTCTCCACGTGGGAGAAGCAGTGCCTGGCCAAGGCCGAGGAGGACAATCAGCTGTCCCTTGAGCTGCAGGAGGAGGCGGCGTCCACCCTGCAGCCCGAGCATAAGCAGCAGGAGCTGGGGCGCCTGTTTCCACACTCTGCAAAGAACAAGTGTGTCGGCAGCCAGGACTTTTTCTCTGAGTCCCCTTCCAAAATGTGGCCAACACCATCACCAGTCTCTATAAAGAAAGCATGGATACCCATCAGCAAAAAAAAAAAAAAAAAAAAGTTTTTTTGTTGTGAAATAGCGCATAGATACAAAAAAGCAATAAATTTCAAAGTGCATTTTATCAGCTAGTTTTAGCACAAATTTCAAAGTTTGGTATGGGTTACAGTTCTACCAGTTTAGGTGTTTCCTTCTAGCTGCTCTAAGACACTTTTGACTAAGAAATGTCAATCTCCCTGACAATGTGGGACATGACTCCCTGGCACAGTGGGATCAACAATGCTTTCCAGAACAAAAGATGGAAAAGAAACATAACAAAATAAGGTATCAGTGGCTAAGAGAGTTCAGATGGAGTCGAGAGACTACTCTGGAGGCTACTCTTATGCAAATTTAAGCTAGATATTGCTAATTACCATGGTTTGTCAAACCTCAACCAACATCATTCCTGTTAATCCTAAAGAACACCTTAGGGCATTTTCTGAGATGCTACAAAAGCATCACACATTAAGTTCACTTTTCAGAAACCTAAAACCTTCAATTGGTTCCAAGGCCAGATAAGTCCTGAAACACAGAGGTGCCAGTCTCTTCAAGAATATCAATCACTTCCATCCCCCATCCCATATTCTCCTTTTCAACATAAAAACTTAGAATGGGCATAGCCCAAATATCCCTAAAGATTGGGAGAAGGATCAAAGGAGGAGTAGGAGTTACAACAGAGAAGTTAGGATTTCACAAATGAGTATGACTGCAGAGTCATTATACTGATATTTCTTTTAGTCTCCAGTGTCTCAGAACAGTTAGAAGAAAAAAATGTGAAATTGTGGAACTATAACCCATACCAAACTTTAAAATCTGTTCTATAATTACTTGTTATAATGTGCTTAGAAATTTATTGCTTTTTTGTATATATGTTATATTTCACAATGTAAAAATGTTAAAATGCAAAATATAAAAAAAATCACTATAATAATTCAGTAGTCCTACTCATTTGTTAAATTCTATCTTCTCTGATACAGCTCTTCCTTCTCCTTTGATCCTTCTCCCACTCTTTAGAGATATTTGGGCAATGATCATTCTAAGTTCTTCATGTTGAAAAGGAGTGACAACATTATAGGGTAGGGGGATGCAATGGGGGATGCTCTTGGAGAGGCTGGGTAACTCTGGGTTTCAGGGCTTCTCTGGCCTGGGAACCATCTGGAGGTTATAAGTTTCTGAAAAATAAACTTAGAGTGTGAAGCTTTTATAGAGTCTCAGAGCCCTGGGTGTTCCTTAGGCCTTACAGGAATACTGTTGGTTGGGGCTTGGCGTATCATGGCAATTAGCAATATCTAGCCCATATCAAAGTTTGGATATTGGAATTCAGATTGGCCATCAGTGACACTATAAGGATGTGTTCACTCAGGTTAAAAAACACAGAAGAACTATGCAGAGAGAAGATTTGATCACCTTCCTGCGTGGAAAAGTTCCTCCACCTCAAAACTTCAGAGCTCCCCAAAGCTGACTGTAGTATCCCCCACCAAGCTGCTTCACTGAAAACCAGCTCCTCTGTAGAGATTGGAAATGTTTTGATAGAACTTTAGCTAAGAACTTAGATGAGCAATTTTTGCACTCATAGCTAGCACATCCTAAATATTAAGAAAGTTTTTAAGAAAGTTAGTTTGAGCTTATTAGGGCTACACTTAAAATCCTTTTGCAACATTGATTAGAATTTATGCTTTGCATTTATATATTGTACATGTTTTCTTATTCATTTCTGAGTTAAAGAGGGAAAAACTTGCTCAAGGAAATGAAGGAAAATACAGGGAAAGAACTATAGGATATCAGGAAAACAATCAATGAACAGTATAAGAATCTGTTCTAGTTTGAAAGTTGCCAGAATGTGATTTGCCAGAAACAGAACAGCTTTTAAAAAGAGGAATTTAAGTTGCAAGTTTACAGTTCTAAAGCTGTGAAAATGTCCAAATCAATCCACCAAAAAGAGGCTACCTTCACTCAAGAAAGGCCAATGAAGTTTGGGGTTTCTCTCTCAGCTTGAAGGGCACATGGCAAAATCCACTGGCTTTCTCTTCTGGCTTCTTTTTTCATGAAGTTCCCCCGGGAGCATTTTCCTTCTTCATCTCCAAAGGTCTCTGGCTGTATGTGCTCTAAAGCTTTTTTTTCCAAAATGGTTCCCTCTTAAAGGGCTCCAGTAAGCAACCCTACCTTGAATGGGTGGAGACACAGCTCCATGGAAACCATCTAATCAAAAGTTACCACCCACAATTGGATGGGTCACATCTCCACAAAAACAATCCAAAAGATTCCAACCAGCAATTTGAATGAGAATTAAAGAGCATGGCTTTTCTGGGGCACATAATAGCTTCAAACTGGCACAGAGTCTAAGTAAAGAGATAGGATGTTTACAAAGGAACCAAACAGAACTACTGGAGCTGAAGTCTGCAATACCTGGAATGAAAAATACCCAGGAGGGTTTCAAGAGCAGGTTGCAGCTGGCAGAGGAAAGAATCAGTAACAAGAAGACAAGACACTTGAAATGAGTCAGGTTGAGGAGCAGATAGAAAAAAGAAACAATAAAAGCAAATATAGCCCCTGACAGCTATGGGACACCTTCAAGAACACCAATATATGCAGAGTCCCAGAGCGAGAAGTAAGAGAAAAAGGGAAGAAAGAATAGTCAAAGAGATAATGACAGAGAACTTCCAAAATTAGCAAAAGACATGAGTAGGCACATCCAAGAAGCTCAGAGAACATCAAACGGATAAGCAATGAAGAAAAATCCACCCCATTATATATTGATCACACTATCAAATTCAAAAGACAAGGAGAAAGTTCCAAAACTGTAAGAGAAAAGCAATGTGTTCCATACAAGAGAGTCCCAATAAGATTGTGTACCAATTTTGTATCAGAAACCATGGAGGCAAGAAGGCAGAAGGTTGAAATACTTAACATGCTGAAGGAAAATAACTGCCACCCAACAAGTTTATGTCCAATGAAACTGTCTTTTCAAAATAAGGGAGAAAAAAAAATAAGGGAGAGATTAAGACATTCCCAGATGAACAAAAGCCCAGGAAGTACATCACCACTAGACCTGCTCTACAAGTGATGCTACAAGAATTTCTTCAGACTGAAACAAAAGGACATGAGACAGTGGTTTAAAGCAGCATAACAAAATAAAAACCTGTGGTAAAGGCAACAATTAGGGTAATTATGAATGCCAGTATTTTTGTATTGTATTGTTTGGCATATAACCCCACTTCTTATTTATAATTATACTTCCTACAGGTGCTAAAACACAAATGCATAAAAAGTAATGATAGATTTAGGTTTTTGTACATACAATGTACAATGATATAAGCTGTAAAAAACATACATATACAGAAATGGTGGGGGACAAAAGGGTATAGGAAAAGTATATGTGTATACTATTGAAGTTAAGTTGATATCAAACCAAATATAACTATTGTATATTTAGGATGTTAAATTTTAATCCTATAGTATCCATAAGGAAAAGAGATGTAAAATATATCCAGATGGAAAAAAATAAGGTTTTAACATGGTATAACACAAGAAAGCAAATAAATATACAAGTAGGCTTTAACAGAAATTAGAGGCAAGCAAATGTATAAGAATTACAAAGGCTAAATAGGAAAATAGTAGAAGAAAGACCTGGATCTTCAGTATGACTTTAAATGTAAATGGATTAAACTCTCCAATTAAAAGGCAAAAATTGGTAGAATGGATAAAAAAAAAAGCATGAACCAACTATATGCTGTCTGCAAGTGAATTATCTTAAAGTCAATGATACAAGTAGATTGATGGTAAAAGGATAGAAAAATACATACCATGCAAGTAGTAACCAAAAGAGAACTGTGCTGACTATACCAATATTAGATAAAATAGACTTTAAGTCAAAAAAGGTTACAGGAGACAAGGAGGGTTATTAATGATAAAGAGGACAATTCAACAGGAAGATGTAACAGTTATAAATATATATGTACCTAACAGCAGAGTCCCAACATATATGAAGCCAATACTGATAGATTTGAAGAGAGAAATTGATGGTTCTATATTAATAATAAGAGACTTTAACATAACACTGTCAATAATGGATTGAACATCTAGTCAGAAGATCAACAGGACTTGAATGATATACTTAACCAGCTAGACCAAGCAGACATATATAGAACATGAGCCCTGTGAAAACAGAATACACATTCTTCTTGAGTGTGCACGGCTCATTCTCCAAGATAGATCATATGTTGGGTCACAAAAGGAATCTCAATAAATTAAAAAATATTGAAATCATACAATGTATATCCTCCAACCACAAAGGAACGAAGCTAGAAATCAATAACAGAGGAAGAAAGGGAAAATTCGCAAATTTGGAGAAATTAAAAAATTGCTCTTAGGGCGGGCCGCGGTGGCTCAGCGGGCAAAGTGCTTGCCTGCCATGCCGGAGGACCTCGGTTCGATTCCCGGCCCCAGCCCATGTAAAAAACAAGCAAAAACAAACAAAATACAATAAAAACAAGAAAATGTTTAAAGATGTTTCCCTTTCTTCCTTCCTTCCATCCTTCCTTCCTTCTCTCTGTCTTTAAAAAAAAAAAAAAAAAAAAAAAAAATTGCTCTTAAACAACCAAAAGGTTAAAGAGGAAATCAGAAGCAAAAGTAGGAAAGATCGTTAGGTGAATGAAAATGAAAAATCAACATACCCAAACTTAGGGAATGCAGTGAAGGCTGGGCTGGAGGGAAATTCATACCTCTAAATACTTTCATTAAAAAAGAAGAAGATTTCAAATCAGGGACCTAACCTCAAAATGGGAAGACCTAGAAAAAGAAGAGCAAATATCCCAAAGAAGCAAAGGGAGAAAATAACAAAAATTAGAGCAGAGATAAATGAAATAGAATAAAAAACCAAAAATTGGTTCTTTGATAAGATTAACAAAATTAATAAACCTTTAGCTAGACTGACAAAGAAAAAAAGAGAGAGGTTACAAATAATGAATATCAGAAATGGAAATGGGAGACATTGCTATTGACCCTGCTGAAATAAAAAGAACTATAATTGGATGCTATTAACAACTCTATGTCAATAAATTAGATAACCTAGATGAAATGGACAAATTCTTAGAAACACACAAACTACCTACATTAACTCAAGAAGAAATAGATCTCAACAAATCAATTACTAGTAAAGAGAATCAGTCATCAAAAACCTCTCAACAAAGAAAAGCGTAGGACCAAATGGCTATCAGGAGAATTCTACCAAACAGTTCAAGAAGAATTAACTCAACTATGCACAAATTCTTCCAAAAAATTGAAGAGGAGAGAACATGACCTAACTCATTCTACAAGGCCAACATCACTCTCATATCAAAGCCAGATAAAGATACCACCAAAAAAGAAAACTACAACCCAATCTCTCTTATGAATATAGATGCAAAAATCCTCAAGACAGTACTAGGAAACCGAATGCAACAGCATATTAAAAGAATTATATGTCATGATTGAGTGGGATTTATCCTTGCTATGCAAGGTTGGTTTAACATAAGAAAATTAATTAACATAATATACCACATTAACAGAGTGAAGGGGAAAAAAACACATGATCATCTCAATCAATACAGAAAAGGCATTTGACAAAATACAATACCCTTTCTTGATAAAAATACTTAGAACCTTGAAATAGAAGAAAACTTCCTCAACATGATAAAGGACATATATGAAAAGCTCACACCTAACATCCTACTTAATGGTAAAAGACTGAAAGCTTTCCCTTTCAGGGAAAGGGAAAAACAAATCAGGAGCAAAACAGGGTTGCCCACAGTTATTCAACATTGTACTGAAAGCTATGCCAAAGCAATTAGGTAAGAAAAAGAAATAAAAGACATCCAAACTGGGAAGGAAGAAGTAAAACTTGCCCCATTTTCAGATGATATGATACAGAAAATCCTGAAAAATCCACAACAAAACTCCTAGAGCTAATAAAATGAACTCAGCAAAGTGGCAGGGTACAAGACCAACAAACAAAAATCAGTAGTATTTCTATTCACAAACAATGAGCAATCAGAACAAGAAATCCAGAAAAAAAAATTCATTCATAATAGCAAATCAAAGAATCAAATATCTAGGAATAAATTTAACCAAGGAGGTAAAGGACTTGTACACGGAAAACTACAAAACAATGCTAGAAGAAATTAAAGAAGACCTAAATAAATGGAAAGATATCCTGTGTTCAGGATTGAATGACTAAATATCATTAAGAGGCCAATAATACCCAAAGCAATTTACAAATTCAGTGTAATCCCAAACAAATTCCAACAATAAGGGTAAGAGGCCCCAAAAAGCTAATACCATCTTAAGAAAAAAAGAACAAATTTGGAGGACTCACACTTCCCAATGTTAAAACTTAAACTTATTACAAAAGCCACAGTAATCAAAACAGCATAGAACAACACAAGGACAGACATACAAACCAATGGAATTGAACTGAGAGCTCAGAATTCAACTCTCACATTTATAACCACCTGATTTTTGACAAGGTGGAAAAGACTACTCAATTGTAGAAGAATAAATCGTGCTGGGAAAACTGGATCTCCATGTGCAAAAAAAAAAAAAAAAAAAAAAAGGAGGAGGACCCCTACCTCACACCATATACAAAAATCAACTCAAAATGGATCAAAGACCTTTATATAAGAGCTAGAACTATTAAACTCCTAGAAGAAAATGTGTGGACACATCTACATGACCTTGTGTTAGGCAATGGTCTCTTAGGCTTTACACCCAAAGCACAAACAACAGCAAACATATGTAAATGGGACCTCATCAAAATTTAAAACTTTTGTAACTCAAAAGACTTTATAATAGAAGTAAAATAACAACCTATGCAATGGGAGAAAATATTTGGAGACCACATTTCCAATAAAGTATTACTATCCAGTATATATAAAGAAATCCTTAAACCTAACAACAAAAAGATAAACAAAATGGACAAAAGAACTTGAACAGACATCTCTCCAGAGAAGATACAGAAATGGAGAGGAAACACATGAAAAGATGCTCAACATCAAGGAAAGGCAAATCAGAACCAAAATGAAATACTTATTAGAATGACTACTATTAAAAAAAATTTTTTTTAATAAAAAGTTTTGGAGAGGATGTGAAGAAATAGGAACACTCATTCATTTGTGGTGGCAATGTAAAATGATGGAATCACTGTGAAGACAGTTTGTTGGCTCCTCAGAAAACTCAATATAGAACTACTATATGACCTGGCAATCCCATTACTAGGTATATACCCAAGAAAATCTAAAGCACAGACTTGAACATATATCTGCACATCAGTGTCCATAGCAGCATTATTCACAATTTCAAAAAGAAGAGAGTAACCCAAGTGTACCTCAACCAATGAATGGATAAATAAAATGGGGAATATACATACAATGGAATATTATTTGGCCGTAAAAAGAAAAATCCTGATACATGAGACAACATTTATGAATCTTGAAGACATTATTGAATGAAATAAGTCAGACATAAAAGTACAAATATTGTATGATCTCATTGATTTGAACCATTAGAATAAGCAAACTCAGAGAGTCAGAATCTAGAATATGGGTTACTTCAGGATGGGGTGCGGATGGGGAATGGGAAGTCAAGGCTTAAAATGTGCAGGTTTCCTTTTTGAAATGATAGAAATATTTTGGTAATGGTGGTCAAGGTAGCACAACATTTTGAATACAATTAATAGCAACTGAGATATATATAGGGAAAATATTAGAATTGTATATGTCGTTACAATAAAATATATTTTTTTAATCCATGGATCTACACTACACAGTGAACCCCAAGTTAAACCATGGATTTTAATTAATAGTACTGCTATAGAAAGGTGCTAACATTAAGATCCCTGGCCTAAAGTGGCAAGGGGAGGAAGGTGCTCCCAGCACCCAAACTGGGTGAGACTCAACCAACCAACAGGTCTAGGAAATAAACACCCAGCTGCTCTCCTTCCCTTCCCCTGGTCTCCTGCCTGTTGGCCGAGCCCAACGGGAAGGCAGAGGACTGGGGGATCAGTCTCCAGGGCACAGGGATGGGGGGCATGTAGAGTGTGCATCTGGAGGGGCAACCTGAAGACGTCCAGCCTGCCTGCAGAGCCCCTGGCCCACCTCATCATTAAGACTGTGTGATTCTTTAAAGCCTGGCTGTCCTGGTGGACTTTGAACTCTGTGAGGGCTGGGATTGGGTTACCAGTTTATCCCCAGCAGCTAGCACAGCACCTGCACAGAGAAGGCACTCAAGAAAGATCTACTGAAGGAACGAATGAAAAATGAATGGTCAAGTGAATGAGCAAACTCCTCATAATGAACAGTAGACCCCCACAGAGGGAAGGCCCTGGGGTCTCTTGGGACTGGCCATTCTTCCTGGGTCCCAGAGAATTCATGAATGGTCGATGCTCAGCATGAAACATGAGCCCCAACCCCTTATCACTCAGCCTAGGGCTCAGCCCTGCCCAGTGGAGGGGCGGGGTTAGATTGTGTTGACCTGACAAACAAACTCCACAGCATGACCTCAGGGCTGGACTCTCACTGCCCATGCCTCCCAGTCCCAGGCTGCCCAGCAACTCTCCCGGCAGGTCTTATCCACCTGCCATGTCTGACCCCGGCCTATGAACACCTGCCTGATCAACCTGTGGTCACCAGGCCTCTTCTGATAGTGTGGTTAGGACCAGCTTGCCACCCACCATCACCTCCACTAACCCCTGCCTGCAATTCAGTCCTATAGCCAGATTACACCTGACCCCACCAGGCCACACCTAGCCCAATCCCACCTGACTTCCCTCCCAGCCACTGCTGAAGTCCCAGCATTCCAGATGGCAACTTCTGCACAGCATCCAATTGATTGAGGCAGATGGGGAGAAGGCCAAGTCCAGGATCTGTGGGTCTTGCTCCGGAGACCATTTTCAAGCTTAGAATGTCTGGTTCTACCTCCCTGCCCTCTCCCTCTACATGGAAAAGGACACCAAGGCTGCTGTGTTTGTGTGTAAAAGTTATTCACAATACAAAGTTACCCTCCTGAGTAGAAGAGTGACGGCTAAAATCAAACCCACTCTCCACTTGCCAAACTATACACCCCAACACAGTCTGGGTCTGCCCAAATGAAGGGATGCCTTTTACTAATTTGCACAAAGAAGCCATATGGACTCGGGGGCCACTTTGAAACAGATTCCACAGGAAATCTGGGCAAAAGAGCTTGTACCCAACACAACTGGGAATTGGAGTATCCCTCATATTCCTCTGATTTGCAGGAAATCAGTTGGCTTCGTGGACAGTCCTTCCTGTGGAAATGCATTACACAAAAAGACCTCTGGAGGAACAAAAGATATCACTGCAATTATATCTATCAAAAAAGCGTGGCAATCAATGTCTCATGCACTACCTGCATTTCAAATGCCCTTAATCAATGACTGTGCTAATTACACATTTATTGCAATTAACTTCATTTCAATTATACCTTAATTACTAACCTTGAGTGAGACTGGGCAGCTCAGAGAATTTGTCACCACAGAACTAGGGCCCAAAGATAAGTTGCCGTCCTTCAGGTGAAAAATTCTGCTCCATTAAAAGTTGGTTTATTGGCTCAAGGCCTTTTTTTGGTGGGGAGAGGGATAGTTTCTCCAGGGAGGCAATTCATAATGTGAGTCTGAAATTGAATGCAAGAAGGCAGGCAGCTGCACTTATGAATTAACTGGAGCTGATGTTTAATTTACTTCTATTGATGGTGTTTCCCTCATTGGTTCATTAGCTGTAGTCAGAGGATAAATGCCTTCAGAGTTCATGCTTCTGTGATGTCCTCAGCCTCTAGTTTAGTCCCATTTTTTCCTTATCTTCCCTCCAGAGGAGGCTCTTTCTTGCTCCTCTTTATACCTAGGAGACTCAACTCTCCATTCCTGGGACAGGACTTGGGTTTCAGTCTCTGCCCAGGACAGAGGGTCCCTTGGTGTCAGTGCCCTGTCCATTGAGACTTCTGAGGAGAATGCTGTTTCAATAACCCATATGGGGGTGTTGGAAAAAGAACTTGCCCTGTGGCTAAGCTGATGGATGGAACTCAGGCTCTGGAATCCTTCAGACCAGTCCCAACACTTGCTAGCTCTGTGGTCTCAGGCAAGTCATTGAATCTTCCTGAGTCAGGTAAACAATAAACAAAAGTGCCCAGCAATCAGTACAATCCCAAAAAGTATCAATCGCCTTCCTCAGTAAATCCTTCTCTAGGGCTTGTATAGCAAATCCACCTCTGGTTGATTTCTTATGTTCCCAGGAGAGATGGCCTCTCTTCAAAACATTTTTTAACCAGCTCAGGAGGAAGGAACTGTAGAGCTCTGCTAGTCCAGACTCTTATACTGGAGACAGGGAAACTGAGGCCAAGGAATGGGAAACCCAAGGTCACATTGGTACAGGATTGGACAAAAACCCGGGTCACGTGACTCACAACTCCTTGACATTCCTACCACATCACAGATAGTCCCTGAGAAAGCCATTTGTCAGTATCTGGTGATGAATCAAGTGATGCAAATATCCCATGTGTGTGCTCAAGGAGGGAGGCATAAAGATGTTTTCTGCAGTATCATTTATCATCAAAAAAAAGAAAGTATCGATAACATAACATCCCTCATTAAGGAAACACAGAGGCAAACTGTGACATGTTCATAGGCTGGAATACTACACAGCAGTTAGAATGGATGCGCCTGATCTATACGTAGATCATGAATGAGTTTCCAAAGCAAGAATTAGAAAAAGCAAGTTGTGTAATACTTTTATCACTTAGGCTGATTTTTTAAATCCACAAGTCCAAAAATAGAGAGAAATTATAAACACTTTCATATGTAATTAAAGCATTAAAACATGAGCAGGAAAAATATATCTAGCTCAGAGCAGTGGCTACCTGGAGGGATGGGAGAATGGGGCTGGTGCCATTCAACAGTAAGTAAGTTTTAAAAAAGAACTTGAAGCAAATTTGATTAAATGCTTTACATGTGTTCGTTTTGGGTGGTAAATACTTGGCTTCAAACTTTCGGTCTGTTTGAAATATATCATCATCACAACAACAAAAACAAATAGTTGAGCCTTGCTGGAGGATTTTTCTGCTTTAAAAATCTCAACGATCATCATTTACTGAGAACGGAGATGCTTAACTTTGAGATGGTTCCAGGCTAACACTCAATGCCAACAGAGGTAGGATGACCACATGTCCAGTTTTTGCCAGGCCTAAATCAGAGCTTGTAGCACATAGAGAATTAAAATATAGTGGACACTCAAACAAGTGAGGTTTCTCTCCTTTGCTTATAAAGGGCTCACTGGAAAACTGATCAAATGGGGGCCGAGTGAGAGGAAGTCAGCAATGAACCCACTGTAACTGCCTAGGTTCTCAACTCTAGAAGATGTGGTGGCGAGGGGGGTCATAGTGGAAATGGAGGTAAGTGGGCAGGTTTCAAAAATAATTAGAAGGTGAAATAAACAGGAGTTGGTGATGGGATGGGCATGGATATGGGAGGGAGATGATGGATCTCATGTCCATCTCCTATCCATATATGATGGAATGGATAGGGGGATTAAGTTTCTCATGACTGCTGCACAAATTATCACACACTGGGAGGCTTAAAACAATATAAATCTTTCTTTCACAGTTCTGGAGATCAGATGTTCAGTATCATTGGTCCCAAGTCAAGGTGTCAGCAGGACTATGTTCCTTTGAGAGGCTCTTGGGGAAAATTCATTCTTTGCCTCTTCCAGCTTTTAGCAGCTACAAGCATTCCTTGGCATGTGGCAGGATCATCCCCATCTGCTCTGTCTTCACGTCACCTTCTGTTTCTTCTGTGTTGAATCTTCGTCTACCTCGTCTTCTAAGGATGCTTGATTATGCCCATCAAGATAATTCCGAGTTACCTCCTCATCTCAAGATCCTTAGTCACATCTGCAAAGACTCTTCCCCACCTCCCCCCCACCTGAGATGACAGTTACAGGTTCTAGGGATTAGGACCTGCTACCTTTGACTGGCCATCATTCAGCCCACCACAATGGGGAAGACCACCCTTAAGATCTGACTTTCGTACTCTATAGGAGAGGACCAGGTTGGAGAGAGAAATGCTGAATTCTGTTTTGGACAGGATGCAGTTAAGGTACAAGCCAACCTCCAGAGGGGAAGACACCTTTCAGGGCCCCACACAACACCAGTAATATCTCTTCCTGAGTCTCTCTGTGCTGGGCCCAGTCCTAAACCAGGACACTTGCTTGATGCCCCATGGGCACCGAGATTCCCTCCTCTGGGTTCTCGGGAAGGCTCTGACTCAGATGGACGTGTGCAGTCTATCAGGAGGGCTGTGGAACAGCAGAGCTGCCTGAGCCCGGGGAAGCAGGCCTCTCCTCACCTTTGCATTGTCAAACTTCTGACAATCACAGTATCTTGGAAAAGAGTGTTCCCAGACACTGGGCTTTCCTCCTGAATGGAGCCGGCCCCCACAGGGAGACAGAGGCTGGTCCCAGTTACAGAGAAACATGACAGGGCCCCTAGCCCCTGCCTTCCTGGGAAACACTGCTCTGACAGAATACTGGCACACACCAGCAGTCTGCCTTCCTGTCCCTTCAGAGGGAACATAGAGGAAAAACCTCTTGTGAGTGGAAGGTCTTACAATGCCAATGAAAATTATTCACAAAACGATGAACATAATCAAAATCTTTGTGGATCGTGCTGGCAAAGCCTTTTCTTAAAACATTAGTCCTGCTCTTTCCTTCTGTCCTGGAGAGCGTGGAAATCTTGGCTTTATCCAGATGGACTCACTGGCTCTTGGCAGCTGGCAATGAATTTCCCAAAGGCTTGCACAGTTGGTTTTCTTTCAGTTTTTCTTAATTTTCATTTATTTTTCTTCTATCCTCACCTTGGCTTTGGGCCAGTGCTTTGGGTTGAATAAATTTATACACCATTGCTGAAATAATTGGAAAAGCCAAGCCCAACTTTGAGCATGTCACATAATATAAATTTTTCTGAGAAGGAGGGATTATAGATTATTGATGTCCCAACTCACACTTATCCAAAAGTCCATCAGCCCCAGCACACTGGGTCACCGTTGAAATTCTGTACAACTCCAGGGTCCCTCCAATCATCTCAATGACTCTTAGAAGCTTCTCAAAAATTTCTCAAAACAAATTGACTTTTCATTCAGTTTCCAATTAAAAATAAGTACATGTCATGCAAGGTTTGGGAGAAGGGCTTCTTAGCCTGGGGTGTACAGATCTATGGAGAGAATGCAGGACTCCATGAACTTGGGCAGGAACAAAGTTATATTTGTTTTTTGCTAACCTGTGACTGAAATTTAGCATTTTCTTCTAGTATGAATGTAGGCAACAGACCAGAGTAATATTAGTAGTGTCCGGGGCTTTTTTATTAGTGGATGTTTCGGTTCATAGGTCAATTTGGCCAGGTGATAGTGCCCAGTTGTCTGGTCAAGCAAGCAGTGGCCTACCTGTTGCTGTGAGGACATCACATGAGCTTAAATCATGAGCACGCTGGTTGCATCCATGGCTGATAACAACTGCCGTCAGCTAAGGGGGGGTGCCTTCTGCATTGAGTGACATTTAATCTAATCGCCCAGGAGCTTTTAAGGAGAATTCAGAAGAGAGATTCTCTTTTACCACTTCAGCCAGCCAGCCTCTCCTGGGGAGTTCATTGAGGACTTTCACTGGAGCTGCCAGTTCATGGCCTGTACTAAAGATTTTGAACTCAGGTTCTCACAGTTGTGTGAGACACTTTCATAAGTCTCATATTTACAGATATCTCCTGTTGGTTCTGCTTCTCTAGAGAACCCTTCCTGATGCACCAATAGAAATTTGGACATGATTTCATATCCCCTAAGAATTGATGCAGATATCAGATACTTTGAAATATCATTTACATTCAACACCACTTTGAAATAATAATAATTATTAAACCTTCTGCTAGCTTGATATTTAAAGTGCTAATAAAGAAAAACATTTATTACAATCTCACAATGTGTTTTCTTAACATTTGTATAACCG
Source organism: Tamandua tetradactyla (assembly GCF_023851605.1). NCBI lineage: Eukaryota > Metazoa > Chordata > Mammalia > Pilosa > Myrmecophagidae > Tamandua > Tamandua tetradactyla. The sequence continues at coordinate 8,838,800 of NC_135327.1, read as the reverse complement.
TATTTCAATATAATTGACTTCCTTTGGAATCCTATATATTTGTTATGGATTTAAAAACTTTATACTGAGCAGAGGTTTATAGGTCTCACCAGACCGACAGGGGTTCCATGAAGAAGAAAAAAGTTAGAAGCCCTGCTTTAGAGGGGGAAAAGGAGAGCAGGAGGGAAGCCATTCAATAATCATGGATGGAAAGCCTATTAATAAGTTAGTTCTATGCTGAGCTTACTAGAGGGAAGAGGCATCCGAGGATGAACGCAGTTAGAGTCCACCTCCTTCTACCCTTCTTCCTAAAGCAACACTCCTCAAACTTTAATGTGCATAGGAATCCCCTGGGATCTTGTTAAAAAGCATGTTCTAAATCAGTAGGTCTAGAGTGGGGCTTGAAATGCTCTTTTTCTAAGACGCTCCCAGGTGATGCTGATGCTACAAGTCCGTGGACCACACTTTGAGCAGCAATGACCTGAAGCACAATTCAAGCCAACTCTGTTTCCTGCTTCCGATCCTTGGTAGGCTTCCAGTGACCTGCCAAGGCAGATCACACTGCAGGGTTTGGCATTTTAAGCCGGGCAGGAACCAGCCCCTGCCTGCTCTTCCAGGGTCTTCTCTACCACTCCAGAACTAGCTGACTGATGTGTCTCCAATAGTCCACCTGGAAGAGATGCTGTCCATACTCACGTGGCAGGTCCAGCCAGTCTGCTTCTGGCCACAGACTCTCATCTTCCTGATCCCAGCCCTGCCCCAGTTCCAGGGCCAAACCAACCAAAAGCATCCGCAATGGCAGCAGCTCTAGTCTGGCCCTAGCTCTGAAAGCTGAGTTCCTGCCAAGTTATGAGCCCTCAGCACAGGTCAACTCTTCATATACTACTTCAGTCTCTGTCCTGCACCTGGACCCCAGTTCTTTATGGAACCAGAGGCTAGGCCCTGAACTCAGGGGTTCAGCTCCTAGGGCCTGACTTTCCTGATGCCAGCCACCTGTCGGGACTGCTGGAATTTCTGCTAGTGGGACACCTGCCACTTTCTCTGCCCCATGTCACCCTCACCCCTTGACTGGTTGAGAACTACTGTCACCTTTTGTGGATATTATGGATTATTGCTCAAAAATGCTCACTGTTTTACACACCCCTCCATGGGAGAGGTATACATCCCATTGATGTTGGGTTTGGTCCTATGACTTGCCTTGACATCCACGGTAGAGTGCACTTGCTCTTGGCCACATGACTTGCTTTCTTTGTCCAATGAGATGTTTAGTGGACATAATACAAGAAGAGGTTTGAAAAGTCTTGCACAGTTGGGCTTACACTCTTGCGCTCTGGTGATCCACCATAAGAAGAACATGGCTCAGGTACTCACTGTCTCTCCAGCCTGGAAGCCAAAATGAATACACATGGAGCAAACCTAAGTTCATCCCACATTGAGGAGTTCAGCCCAGCCCAATCCATAGTTTGAAGCCCAGCCTAGATCACCCAACACTCAGTAGCCCTGAGCGATGAGAGTGAAAATTTGGGGTTGATTTGTTATGCAGAACTAGCTGACTGACATGCCTCTAAACACTAGCGCTTGCTCCACTGGACTGAATCTCCTGTGCCTCCATCTGCTCTAGGTCAGCTTTCACAGGGCCCAGCCTACCTCAGGAGACCCACCTAGTGCCACTTCCAATCTCTCCCCCTCCATCTCCTCTGTCCCTGTTTTGCTTCTCATTTGCTATGTAATCTTGGCAAGAATTAATAGCTTCTCTAAGTCTCACTTCTTTGGGGCTGTTGGGAATACTGAATACAGTTGTTTGTAAACTCTCTTGGACAATTGCAGATATACAGAAGATACTGAATAAAGGGTAATACACCAGATATTCCAGGTTGACTCATGAGAAATAGTATAGCTCATCATTCTGTTGAAGCATTAGCGAAAAAAGCAAAACCCTAACTGGAGCCCCACTTTATATTTTTAATCATCCTCTCCCTAGGCTTCCCTTGCTTTCTGATCCCCAGCATTCTTAATAACACAGTATCAGACTGATGCATCAGTTTATACTTCTGTCTTTTCTGTTAGACCATAGGCCCTTGGAGGCAGCAACTGGGACTTACACATATTTGTATCTTCAACCCCTAACACAGTGCCTGGCACAGACTGGGTGCTCAATAAATACATATTTAAAGAATAACTCAATCATGCAATGAATCAATGAGTAGATGGAAGGATGGAGAGAAGAATATATGGATGGGAGAAGGAAGTACAGGGTTGGATGACTGGTTGGGTGGGTGGATAGAGGGATAAATGAGATATCTGCATCTATGAAAGGATGGATAAGCAGATGGGAGGATGGATGAATGGACACACTCACCCCTGGGGAGGTCCAGCTGCCTCACACTTGCTTCTTTTTCTATCCCCCTAATCTCCCACTCATTTCCCTCCTTTAGCAGTTAACTCCTGGTTTTATATAAGTGTCCTTTTGAACAACACAAAACTCAAACTGGCTGGTGAGGGCTTCCAGCATTTTAATTTTGAGGCTTGCTTCTGGATAACTTAGGAGCTGAAGGAAGCTTGAAAAAGCCCAAGATGCTGACAGAAATGAAAAACATGACATTTTGAAAAGGAAACCAATTTTCTGTACCTAAAACTGTTGCCTCCACAAACCATATTATAGATCCAATAAATTCACATAATGCTGTGGTAAGCCCCTCATGAAAGAAAAGAAAGAAGGAAGGAAGAAAGGAAAGAAAGGAGGGAGAAGTAATAAAATCTTGCAGAAATTTTCAGTCATTTCTCCTTTTAAAATCCACTGCTTTGATCCTTATGTTAGGAATTAAGAGAACAAGCTCTGGATTCAAATCCAGGCGCCACCATCTTCAGTGGAGCAACCTTGTGTAAATTACTTAATCTCTTCTTCATTCGGTTCCTCTCTCTGTAAAATGGAGGATAACAATAATAATATCTACTTTACTTGGGTTGTTGCAAGAATTACTAAGATAATACAGATAAAGCTTTTAAAAGTCTGCCAGGCATGGGCCACAGTGGTTCAGCAGGCAGAGTTCTTGCCTGCCATGCCAGAGACCCAGGTTCGATTCCCGGTGTCTGTCCATGCAAAAACTATAAAAAACTATATATATATATAATTTTTTTTTAAGTCTGCCAGGCACATGGTAAGTGCAGGTAAATGTGAGCTCTCATCCATATACCTTCACTGGTGAACAACAGAACACCAGGTCTGCTGACCAGGGAATTTGAGCAACTCTAGAACTCCCTGAAGACCCTCAGCCTCACATCCTGATCCCCATATCCTTGTACCCACAATGGTCCTCACCACCCAGACGCCTGTTCCCCAAAACTCCGTAACCCAAATATGGGTCTGGCCCATGTGGTCCAATCTTAACCCACTGTTATAAAGAAAGGGTCAACAGCCAAAAAGTAATGTAAAGTACTTCAAATCTTTACTCAGACTCTCAAAGAAATTCCAAAGGGATAGGTACATTCTTCTTTTTTTTAATTAAAGAAGTTATGGGTTTACAGAAAATTCATGCATAAAATATAGGGTTCCTTCTGGAGGACCTCAGTTGTTGCTCAGATGTGGCCTCAGTCTCTCTAAGCCCAACTCTGCAAGTGAAATCATTGCCCTCCCCCCTACGTGGGACATGACATCCAGGGGGGAAAGTCTCCCTGGTGATGTGAGAGAGGACTCCCAGGGATGAATCCAGACCTGGCATCGTGGGAACAACAATTTTATCCTGACCAAAACGGGGAAAAGAAGTGCAACTAATAAAGTATCAGCAGCAGAAAAAGTTCATATAGAGTAGAGAGCTCTTATGCAAGCTTCAGGTAGACCTTGCTACCTATCATAACCTGCCAAACCCCAACCAGGACCATTCCAGCCAATCCTAAAGAACACCTAGGGCAATATATAAGATTCCACAAGGGTTCCATGCACAAGAGTAACTTTCCAGAAACCTACAACCTCCAGGTGGGTCCCTGGCCCAGATAAGCCCTGAAGCCTAGCCCAGCCTCTCCAGAACATCAAACGGTTCCATCTCCCTACCCCATATTAGTGACAGACCCTTCCAGTATCAAAAATTTAGAATTGCCATAGCACAAACACCCCTAAAGAGAGGGATGGAAAGATCAAAGGTGATGGTGGAGTTATACAGAGAAGATAGGGTTTAACCAAAGAATATGAATGCGGAATCATTAAACTGATATCTCGCCTAGTCTCCAGTATTTTAGAGCAACTAGAAGTAAAAATCTAAAATTGTGAAATTGTAACCCATGTCAAACTCTGAAATATGTTCTACAACTAATTGTGGTGCTGTGCTTTGAAATTTATAGCTTTTTTGTATATATATTATTTTTCACCAAAAAAAAAGAAGAAAAAAAAGTTGATTGGGATGATCAAAAAGTATTTAAGCCCTCTAGCCTCCTATATTCTGGGGCAGCTAGAAGGAAAAATCTGAGAGGATCGTATGGTAGCCCATGGCAAAACTCTGGGATCTAGGCTAGAGTTTCTGGGCTAGGTTTCAGGACTTATCTGTAACCACTCGTTGAAGAGTGCTTTGAAAACTATTGCTTTTCCATTTCTTTGCTTTGTATATATGTTATACAATACAATTAAAGAAGTTTTATATATATATATATATATAATATATATGGTTCTCCTATACCACCCTATTACTAATCCCTTGCATTAGTGTGGCACATTGTTATAATTGATGAAAATGGATGAATAGTACAATTCATGGTTTGTACTATAGCCCATGGTTTACCTTAGGGTTCACTGTTTGTTTTGTACCATCCTATGGATTTCTTAAAAATTCATATTCTTATAACATATGTACAACCCCAAGTTTCCCCTTTATACCACATTCAAATATAAAATTCGCGGCTGTTAATTGCATTCACACTGTTGACTGTTGTGCTACCACCCCCATCACCCAATATCAAAACTTTTCCATTATCCCAAAGGGAGAAGTCCATTCTTTTTTTGGGGGGTGGGGGGCGGGTGGTGATGGTGTATGGTCTCGGAATCAAACCCGGGTCTCCTGCATGGAAGGTGAGCATTCTACCATTGAACCATGAGAATTCCATTCTTAATACGTAACAAACATCTTTAAACCGTCTTTCCCTATTACTGCTGCTGTGACTATCCCCTACACAGCTTTTATCCAAAACACAAACTCTCTCTGTCTCTCTCTTTCACCCACTCTCAACCCCCAAACCATGAGGGTTTTCTTTTTGTTATCCTCCATAGGCTCTCACATTAGTTCCTCATCAATTAGATCAACATAACCTTCTGACTTCCTGAATGCTATCTTTCTATTTCTTATATTGCCTGGATTCTGTATAACAAAGGCAAACCCAGCAAGACAGAAATCTTCTCAGAAGCAGGGAAGAGATTTAAAACACTCATTCATAATCACTGTTCCTGTTACACCAAGTTTTCTGGTACTACCATGCCTTTTATCAAGCTATTTCCTCTGCCTAGAATGAACTTTCCTCCTTTTGGAAAAACCTTGAATTGAACTGTCACCTCTGTTCTTAGAGCTGGAAGGAAGGCTAGATGGGGAAGGAGGGGTAATAGACAACAAATCTGAGGTCTAGTCTGGACAGGCTAACTCACTTCAATCTGGTTTGGAAATTCAGGATGTTCCCAAATAGGCTGGATGACCACTGGCCTAGCATGTGCCCAGGGGACGTAATGGCCAGTAAAGAGTTGGGCTAGTCCAAAAAAACTCAGATTCTATGGCATTTAGGGCCACAGAGATCCATAAGGGGTGGGAGGATGGCCAAGCTTCATCCTAAATGTCAAAAGAGGTGGCCTTAGCCAGTAAATGCCATTCACTGGTACCTATGTGACAATACTTCAGATATGGAAGATAGTACAAGGTCCTTTGGACCAGCAGGTCTATGGCGGCAGGTATTCAGCCTTACTTCCAACCCCCAACATGGAGCACAAAGACCTATACCAGACCTTTAGAAAAACACCTTAGAAATCTCATCCTTTGCATAACACTTTACAGTTTTGGATGAACTTTTACCTATGTCCTCACCATTCCATGAGACAGATAGGTGCAGAATCCCAGTTTTGGATATCATCCTGTTGACCTTCAGCATGTCATTTCTCCTCTCCAGGGCTGAGTTTTCTTATCTGCAAGATGGGAATGTACTAGTCAGGATAAACTAAGCTATGCTGTATAACAAACAAGCACCAAATCAATGCCTTTATACCATAAAGGGTCTCTGCTCTATACAGTCACCCAAGCTGAGTCTCCACCATCTAATGACTGCACTTCCTGGCCAGAGAAGAGTTAAATTAGAGTGGACTTTTAACAATCTCAGAACTGACACACGGCTCCTCCCCACCCCCCATACTTCATTATCCAGAATGACCAGTTCACCTCATCTTGATAAACTTCAAAGGAAGCCAAGAAATTTGGGAGAAAATAGAACATATGTCTCTGCTACAGATGTGATAATAATATCTTCTTTACTAGGTGACTATAAAGATCAAATGAACATATATATATATATATATGTTTATTTTTCACATGGGCAGGCATCGGGAATCGAACCCAGGTCCTCTGGCATGGCAGGCAAGCATTCTTGCCTGTTGAGCCACCGTGACCCGCCCCAAATATATTTTTAAAAGAATGTCAACACTCAAGCCTCAATAAAACATTATTGTGCAGCTACTATCTGCTGAGCACTGTACTTAGCACTAGGAATACAATGGTGAGCCTATCCTTGCAGAACTCTTGGTCTAGTGTAAGCGACAGACAAAACTCAGGTACTCACACCAAAGACAGTGTACTGACAACTGAGACCAGATGCTCTGAAAGGAGATGAATGGTGATAAAATAGGGAGTCTGGTCCCATCTGGGATCTGGAAGGACTTCGCTAAGAAGGTCACTCTTGAGTTAAATCTGAAGACTGAGCCGGCATCAGATAGAGGAGCAGCTAAGGAGGAGGTGGTGCAAAGAGCCTTGTTGGCAGAGGAAATTGCATAGACAAAGACCCCATGGCAGGAAAACCATAGCATGTTTGAGGGACAGAAAAAGTTCATGAGGCTTGAGTGCAGAGACCAAGGAGTAGCTTGGAGTAAGACGAAGTTCAACAGGGACCCAATTCTGCAGGCTGGGACAAAGATTTATTTTTCCTTTATCCTCAGATCCAATTGATGTGTCATAGTTAGTGTGGTCACCATTCCAACTTTACAGAAGTGGAAACTGATGCTCAGAGAGGCCAGGAGAACCACCTAGAATTCTACAGCAGTTAAAGGAGGAGCTGGAACCCTGACTCAATCCCTAACCATTGTGTGGCCAACCCCAAAAGCCTCAGGGCCTCTCAGGACCAAATATATCCTCTCCCACTGTGAGGAAAAAAAAACCATTTTCCTCCTAGGGCAGGTTCTACCTCCAGGCAGTGAAGCATGCAGCTCAACATTGACGTGAGCTGAGCCATAGGCTGGAGGCTTACTAGTTGAACCAAGAGGTAGGGAGAAAGATTATTGAACACAGAACCCAGGCATTTCCTTTCTATCTCAGCTGTGCTGTTGCTTCACTGTGTGAATTTGGATAAGCAATCACTCCTTTCCAGCCCTCAGTTTCCCCATCTCTAAAACGAGGGCATCGAACCAGATGGTGTCTGAAGTACCAGCAGCAGGAATCTTAGGTGTGTTTCCAACTGAGTAATGAAGGAGGAAAGTGAGTAGACTCCAAACCAATCTTTATCTGGGAAACTGCAATTTGCCAAACAAGAAAATCAAGGGGAAATTGCAAAAATGATGAGGGATAGACCTTTTTTAGGAACAACCACCTAATCACAAGTCACTACTGGAGAAGAAATGTCACAAAAAACCTTGATTTGCAGCTTTAGGGAGCGGCATGCCATGGGAGACAAGCAATTAACAATGAGAGGAGCCTCATCGAGGAACAGATGAATCATGGAAGGCAGCAACTAGAGGCTGGAAAGGATGCCAGACAGCACATGATCAAAACCCTAGTTGGATTCATGAAGTGCTGGTGGAGCTGTTCCACCAGACACCCATTCTGTGTCCCGTCTGGACTCCCCTTGTGATGGGGAAAGCAGTAGCTGTTGCCCTTTCGTGCAGTGCCTACTATTACACGTGACACATAACAAGAGCTCAACACGTAGTTGAATGAATGAATGAATGAATGAACAGCTCTGGTGCTCCTCCAACAAGTCTCCTGGTACTGTCACCCACGGTTCTTAGTGCCACCCTCTGAAGCACTCCTGGACTCATGACTCCCTGTCTAAGGAAGGGACGCCCAGGAGCACACTCTGATTTTGGAAGAGATTTTAAGAGCCCCCAGTTGGGGAGTGGGGAACTGAGACAGGGACAGGAAGGAAGACAATATGGGGTGCATTAACGAGCAGGTTACCACTGTGGGCAGGAGGAGCTTATCCCTCTAGGGAATTTCTGAGGGATAATATAGAATTGCACTGTCGATACAGTTGCCACCAGCCAAGTGTGGCTACTGAGCATCTGAAATGTGGCTGGACCAAACTAAGATGAGTCACAAACATAAAAAATGTACACCAGATTTCAAACGCTTAGAAAAAAAAATGTAAAATATCTCAATAATGCTTTTTCATATTATATATTGACATGACAATATTTCAGAAATATTGGGTCAAAATGTTATTAAAATCAATTTCACCTGTTTCTTTTTACTTTTTAATGTAGCTGTCAGAAAATTCTAAAGTACACATGGCTTATATTCATGGCTCACGTAATATTTCTATAGTTCAGTATCAATATAGAGCATATTCCAGGGTTTCCCACCCATGGGGCCAGGAAGCTGGAGCATTATCCACCAATTTCCATCCATCATTGGTTGAAGGCACTCCCCCAGCTGTGTATTTCCCCAGCATTTTCATCTTGCCGCATGTTCCAGCCAGCTTCTGGAGCCAGAGGAAGTTCTGAAGCCATTGCAGGAGCTTGCCATAGGAGGCCTCCGGCTATTCAGGAACCACAAACAGGGAGGGGATGTGGGCAGGACACTAAAGCAACTACACCACTGAACAAAGATATGATGGCCGCATTTGTGTCCTGTTGTTATGCCCCAACTTCTCACCTCCAAATTGAACATGCCAATTTCTCTCCACATGTTCTCTTCATAAAAATGTGTTCCCAGGTGGGCCACAGTGGCTCAGCAGGTAGAGTTCTCACCTGCCATGCTGGAGACCCAGGTTCGATTTCCGGTGCCTGCCCATACCAAAAAAAAAAAAAAAAAAAAAATGTGTTCCCTGTCCTCTGAGCAGCGTTGCCTTCTCTGAACAAATGCCAGTTAGCATTTGTCCTCTGAGGGTATCGGTGTAAATTGAGATTGCCTATCATTCTCAGGGCACCAAGTAGCCTTGCCTTTGGGAGTCTGGAAACTTGATGGAACATCTTCTTCAGAGGGAGAAAAGCCATATGCACCAAATTCATAAAATTTTGCTTTACAACTTTAAGGGGTTCACAACCCCATGTTCATAAGTTGAATCCTCCAAAGGTCCATGGATCCAAGGTTGAAAATCCCAGCTCTAGCATTTGACTGTCCAACTCCTTTTTCCCCTCCACTAAATATATTCAAATCTTCCTTTCTGAATCCTTTCCATTTCTCACCAGAAAAGGAGAGTAATTCCTAAAGCTATAGGCATTCAAGGGAATCTACTGGCTGCCAAGTCCTGAGCAGTTGAGGTCACTGCTCTCCCAATCCCCAGTGATTCTCTGATTCCTAGTAAACAGCCAGCTTTGCAAAAATGAGCCTTGTGGGCAGCCAAGATATCAATGCAGAGATCCCCCTGTCCACGGGGTACAGAATGTTAAGGTGAAAAGGGGCCAAGATCATGAGCATATTGTATTCAAGCCAGCAATTGGGAGTTTATGTCATCTCATTTTGATCCTCACAACATCCCAGTGAGGCAGAAAGAAAGGGATTGACGTCTTGATTCTACAGATGGAGAAATGAAACTCAGAGCAGAAAAGTGCTGCCCAAAGGCATACAGCTATCAAGGGGGGGAAGCTAGGACTTCAGCCAATAGTCTCTAACTCCCAGTTCCTTTATTTACACCAAGTTTCTCGGTAGGGAAGAAACTTCTAGCTGTACACCAAGATCTCTTCTCCCCTTATTCCATAGTAGCTGTGATTGAGATGCAGCGTTCCTGAAATGGACTGCATTTTCCAGCCTCCCTTGAGGCTAGGTGTATCCAGTGCCTAAGCTCCAACAATGGAATATGAAAGGATAACATAGGCTGTTTCTGTCTCACCTATTTACAAAGAAATTTATGATCCTGGTGGTCCAGGATTTGGGCCGTTTATCCCCTTCTACTGGCTGGGTGGTATCCAGTGGTATCCAGTGCCTAAGCTCCAGCAATGGCATATGAAAGGACAACATATGCTATTTCTGTCTCACCTATTTACAAAGAAATTTATGATCCTGGTGTCCAGGATTTGGGCCGTTTTTCCCCTTCTACTGGCTGGGTGGTGATGTCCAATGTGGCCATGGAAACCACATGAAGACAGAACTGGCACCATGAGCCTTGGCTCCTGTGAAACTGTGTGGAACAGAGCTACCTACTGACCTAGAACATCATTTCTGAATATTGTATGGGAGATCAACAACTTCATTTTTCTTTAAGCCATGTTATTTCTGGGCCTTCTGTTACAGCAGCTAACTAATACATACCTCTTGAGAACACCAAGCCAAATTCCCTCATCATAGAGTCATTTACTCACTCGCTTTCATTCATACACTCATTCATTCATTTGGAAAGGAAATGTCCTAACCATGGGAATGCTGACACACCAAGACAGCCATTGAGATCTTGTTTTATCAGTGCCTCCAAAGAGAAAAGAGGAGGAGGACTTGGGGATTGCAAGCAGGGCTCCGAGACATGGGGCCTAGTATTCTGAATCAATGGAAGGAACAGGGAGTAGCCTCAGAGAAAAGAGGAAAGCATCCAAGCTTGACTGTGGATAGTGCCCTCCTACCCAGCCAAGAGGAACTTGGTCTAAGGAACTCTAAAGGATTCATTCAATTAAACTGAAAAAGCAGCTCTACTCTCCAGAGAACCTCAAATGAGAGCTGCCTGACAGAGCTGAGGAGAGAATCTGTTTTGGGGGTTTCTTAACGCAATTTTATTGAGATATATTCACACAGCATGCAATCCACCCAAAGTATACAGTCCAGGGCTCACAGTATCATCACATATTTCATCACCACGTTCTATTTTCTTATCATCACATAGTTGTATATGTGACCATTTTTAGAACATTGATATCACTCCAAAAAAAAGAAATGAAGGAAAAAAAACATATCCCTTACCCCTCCCCCTCATAGACCACTAGTATTGCAATCTACCCAACACTTTTTATCCCTTCTCCCCCCACCTATTTTTTGTCCTTATTTTTTTTTTTTACTCATCTGTCATATCCTAGATAAAGAGAGCCTCTGTCACATGGTTTTCACAACCACACAGTCACAAAAGCTATATAGCTATAGAATCATCTTTAAGAATCAAGGCTACTGGGACACAGCTCAACAGCTTCAGGTACTTCCTTCTAGCCACTCCAATACACCATAAACTAAAAAGGGATACCTATATACTGCATAAGAATAACCTACAGGATAACCTCTTGACTCTGTTTGAAATCTCTCAACCACTGAAACTTTATTTGGTCTCATCTTTCTCTTCCCCTTCTTGGTCAAGAAGGCTTTCTCGATATCATGATACCAGGTCCTGGCTCATCCCAGGAATCCTGTCCCATGTTGCCCTCTGAGTCATGTCCCACATAGGGGGCAGGGTAGTAAGTTTACCTGCCAAGTTGGCTTAGAGAGAGAGGCCACATCTGAGCAACAAAGAGGTTCTCTGGGGGTGATTCTTAGGCATAATTATAAGTAGGCTTAGCTTCTTCTTTGCAGGAATAAGTTTCATTGGGGCAAACCCCAAGATCAAGGGCCTAGCCTATTAAATTGGTTGTTCCCAATGCTTGCAAGATTTTAATAATTTCCTCTTCACCCCATTAGCAAAGGAGGAATTCCCACTCTAGGGTTACAGGATGGCTGAGCACATCACACCCAACACTGGACAGACGAGATCAACAGCAGTTTATTCGTCACCTATACTTCCTGTCCAGGAGAAGTGGACCCCGTGTCATGCATGGCCTCCTGAGGTCTGCACTCAGGAGCAGAATGGGCAACCAGGAGCCACGAGAGGCAGGTTTTGCAGTAACAAGAGGGCAGGGTGTTTCCTGTTTCCCACAGGAAGATGTTATCTTTCCCAGTTGCCTAAACAAATACCATATAATGGGTTGGCTTAAACAATGGGAACTTATTGGATCACAGTTTTGAAGTGAAGAGAAGTCCAAAGTCATGCTATCAATAAGGCGATACTTACACCCCAAGGACTGTGGCATTCTGAGATTGGCTACCAGTGATCTTGGGTCCTTGGCTCTTCTATTACATGGCAAAGTGCATGCGATGTCTCCTTCTACCTCCAGGTTCTCCTGGTGGTTTTCTCTCTCTGTGTCTGAATTTCATTCTGCTCATAAGGGACTCCTGTCATGGGGATTAAAACCCAACTTCATTCAGTTGGGCCGTACCTTAGCTAAAAATAATATCTCCAAAGGCCCTATTTACAATAGGTTCCCACCAAGGGGATGGATTAAGAACATGTTTCTTTCTGAGGTTCATAATTCAACCCATGAGAGATGTGATTGGCTTGTTTGAATAATTCCACAGGCTGGCAGGGAACTGAAGCACACTGCTCAGGGATAAGCCAGAGGTTTGCCTATTCCCCTAATAAGGAAGGTTGTTTGGCTGGGGGTACTTATCCACAGGAACCGAGAGGGGAGGTGAACTTGGTTAGACCATTTGAGGCCCTCCTAGTTTTACCAGATCTCAAGGCAGCTCATAATACTGAACCTTAATTTCAGGCTTCACACCACAGAGCCTTCCCCAGGGTCACAACCTCGGCAGCCACGACTTATCTGGTCAGCATGTGCAGCTCAGGAAGCCTTGACATGCATGTGATCTCAGCCCAGAGACTCCAGAACCTCAGAATCCAACTCATCAGTGCTCAGTGCTGCTCGGAATGGGCTGAGAGCTGTGATTCAGCCCAAGAGGGGCAAGGAGTAGAGATATCCAATTGTGTGCACATTCCTGGCCCTCCCCACTCCCTGTAAGCCACCTGCCTCAGCAAGGTCAAAAACACCCCACCCTCAGCTAGCTGAGTCCCTCACCGTCCTTCACATCTCCTACATTTGACCCAAACCTGCATTAATACATCTGCCCTTTGCTCTTGCAGGAAAACGGGCTCTGTAACCAAGACAACTAGTGCTGGTTTCTAGCACTGAACATAGAAAGAAGCTAACTGTCAATGATAAGGGTCCATCCTGTGACCCTCCCTTCTAGACCCCACCTTCTGTCCTTCTGTCCTTCTGTCCTGTGGGCTCCCAGTGTCCTAGCTCAGCCACTCAGAGGGTTGTGTTTGCTTTCTGCTCTGGACTTTCTCAACTTCTATCATCAATTCCTGGCTTGAGACACTATCTGTGCTGAACCCACAGCAAGGGGCTAACTTTGCCCCTCTTGGAACATAGCTCAGACCTCCAGATCACAGTGAGCTTCAAACCCTGCACCCTGTAGAAATGGTCACTAGGTGTCCCTCTGCGGGGTGGGGCGGGAACTTCAAGCCACCGGTGCTCGATAAAACCCTCCTCAGCCACCAGCTGCCTGCTTGAGGCAAGGCCCCTGCCAGACTGAGGGAGAGGATGTCTGGGAACCATCACCTCACCCCTGGGCCCCAAGCATCCAGGAGCCTTCCCAGAGATTGGCTGGATCCACGCCATTTACCAGAGGGACCTCCTGCTGGCCTTATTAAATCCACTACACTCGGTTAGAGACCAGGCGAACCAGAGGGGCTGCCAGGGTCAGAGATGGTTGAGAAAATTAATACACAGGACACTAAAATTAGGATACAACTTCCTGGAGAAGCAAAGAATGCTGCCCAAGCTTGGCCACAGGTTATCGAGTAGGCCGCCCGCTGAGAACCTAAATTGCGTTTTGTTTTCATCCTGCTTTAGCAGGAAATCACCTTCTCTATCCTTGACTCCTGGGGCCTGGGGGTCCGTGTAAGGAGCAACCCCTCAGGAAAGGAGGGGAGGTTGGCAGGGACACTCTAATGCCTGGGTGCCTGTCCCCTTGTAGAGAAGATGAACAGGTCCGAGCTGCTTCCAGGGCAGTGCTTCCTCCTTCTGGGCTGAGGGACTACAGGGGAGTACAGGACAGAGGGGCCTGTGTTAGAGGAACCCTGACCAGGGAGGTGGGGGGGCACTGGGATGCCGGGAGGGGGCCAGGTTTAAGAGGGATGAGAATAAATCTGTGTGCCTAAGGAGAGTGAGCAGGCTGCGGGAGCCTGCAAGATAACAGGACCATTTAGCTTCAGGGAAAAGGGACACACGGAGACAAGCTTTCCATCTCACCTCCTTGCACCCCAGAGGACAGAGCTGGGTCTGTGGGTATAAGCTACAGAGAGGACATTACAACTGCAGGAAAATAGAAATGTCCTAAGCAAATCAATAGTCCACCTTGGAGGAAGCTGCTGTGATAAGTAGTGAGCTTCTCATCACTGAAAGCATTTCAGTCAGGCTGGAAGACATCAGGGTACTTAGAGAGGAGGCTGTCTACTGATTCTCAAAGTCCGTGATGTATCAAATAAAAGGGTTAGACTAAATAATTTAGTTTCAAGCTTGCCCATGCAGTCCTTTAGCCTGCTATAACACCAGCCTCCCTCTTTCCAGGCTAGAAGAATTATCAGGAATGTGGTTAATGACACATAATTCTGGCACAGAATTCATGATATCCATCCAAGATGTCCCAGCTACTACTATAAATCAACAGATTTTCATAAACACACACAAACACAACAGAAAAGCATGGCTTCTTTAAGAAGTGTAAAAACACTTCTGAACCCCATCAAGAAACCAAATCTTTTGCAAGAATCTGGCTTTGAGTCTATTGGGTCAGGAATGCAAAATCATTGTAGCAGGGTGCAGCAGGCAGCGTGCCACTCACCCCCCACATGTCCTCACCCTAAGCTCTGGGACCTGGGAACATGCAAAAGGACTTTGCAGCTATGATCAAGGATGGGGACCTGGAAGCAGGAAGATTACCCTGGTGGGGCTCAATCTAATCTGCATCCACATAAGCAGAGAACCTCTCCTAACTCTGGCCAGGGGACCAGGAGGGAAGGCGGGGTGAGAAGGACTCCTCCAGGAGCCACGGACTGCAGACAGCCGCTGGAAGTAGGAAGCAGCTGGGAAATGAACCCTCCCCTAGAACCTCCAGAGAGGAAAGCACCCCACTGACACTTTGATTTTAGCCCGGTGAGACCCTGGTCAGAATTTTGACCTCCAGAAACATAAGATAATAAATTTGCGTTGGTTTAAGCCCACTAAATTCATGGTAATTTGTTACAGCAGCCATAGAAAACGAATACAAGGAGGGGTCAAGCACTTGGCAGTCAGAAAATTAGGATTCATTTTCCAAGTCAGCAGAGTCCTTGCTGTGCAAACAGAGGTCAGTTAATTAACCTCTCTGAGTCTCAACCATCTGCAAATTGGGGAGTTTGCTCCTCTCTCAGTATTGTTTGTGAGGTTTATCAGCGGTAACGAGCTGCAAGCACCATGCCTGGCACAGAGAACCCAATAAATGTTCTCATCTCTCCTTTTCCACTTTATTCTCTCTTGGCCTACTATATTATTGCTCCTTAGAAAGTGAGGAAAGCAGCCCCAGGTAAGCCCAATTACATGCCTAACAGCATACAGCTGGGTAAGTAAAGCTGGGGTTTGTGCTCTGGCTTTGGGAACCCCGACTTGGCAGCAGCCAAAGAAAATCCCAGCAGGGCAGCAGCGGCAGCTCCAGGAGCAGCATTCCCTGTGATCCTGTGTTCCAAGGAGGAACTCTCCTGGGAGCAGCACCAAGGGTGGCATGGAAGGCAGCTGTGGGACCAGACAAGCTCAAGGTTTAAAACTTCCCTCGGGGTCAGGGCATTCTGCAAGCTGCCTGCCACCTGCCCCCACACACAGAGTGTTGGTGAGGAGTTGCCCAGGTATGCAGGGCACAGAGTCCCCTGGCAGTGGGAACAGCCTCAGAGGGTGGCCCTTCTCGTGGAGCCAGCGATAGGCTGAGTTCTGGAAGGTCAAGCAGCCACTCCTGTCCAGGAGAGCCTGAAAGGGGTCGCCAGCAGTGCTGCAGGCTGGAACAATTGGAAGAATAACCTGCTTTGAATTCCTACCGTGGCTCTGCTAGACGGCTCTCCAGGGGGCAGGGACCGCCTGCACGGCTCCCAAATACAGAGGCATCAGAATCACTTAAGGAGCTTACTGCAAAGAGAGACGCCAAGACCTCTCCTCAGCACATTCAGATTCAGTCGGTCCAGGCCGTGGGCCAGCAGACTTCTGTGTTTTTGACAAGGTCCTGGGAACTGCCACAAGCCTGGGCTGGAGAAGCCCGGGTTCAAGAACTAGCGCTGGAAGGGAGGCTGGGGCAGCCCTGCGGTGAGCACGGCCATAAGTGAAGGTGTGCGGGAGAAAGAGTGCCTGGACCCAAAGGATCAGCTCATGATGTGGAGGGAGGGTGGAGGGGAGGGGCAAGAGGAGACCCGGATGGGGTGAGCCCTGGAGGGGGGAGCCAGGGAATCAAGCCAAGGTGCTCTTGACCCTGAATAGCCCCTTCTCCTGTCCAGGTGGCCGAGGGGAAGCAGGGGTGTGGCTGGCTCTATAGCCACAGGCCTCCTGGGGCTCTGAGCAGTCATGGGAGGGCAGAGCTGCCACCTCCACCAGAACCACATCTCCAGGCCTGCAAGACCACCTGCTACTTCGCCCAGACTCACTCTCTGCCTGGAATGCGTCCCTCCTCTGCCCTGCTCCTCCCTCACATGGATGTGAGTTCTGAAACTCTGTGGTTCTGAGATCCTCATTCTCCGAAAGGAGGAAAAAGTGGTGGAAGAGCCGTGACGTGAGAGTGGTGGCGACAGAGATGCAATTTCCTTCCAGGCTGACCTTCTAGGAAGACAGATTAGAAACTGATGAGTCAATTTAAGCTTTCACCCTGACACTTCCAGGGATCCTCCAGCTTACTTACGAGAGAACTTATGTAACCAATGAGATATAAATAAGCCCGTTCAGAATTCCTGCTTCCCCCCTCCCCAGCTTAATAGCCAAGAAACTAATTGTCAGAAATTGGAGAGGGTCTAAAATAAATAAGACTGGAAAGGCACCCAATATTATGTTAGAGAACTGGCCAGAGAAATCAAAATAAATGCAGAGATGCCGAAAGAATGCTTCCAGACATCCAGCAGACAGTTTTTCATTTTGGTCATTAAGTCTTCCATTTTCTGGCATCAACCATCAATTAAGCAGTAGCCAGTGCCAAAGATACTGAGGGTGTGATGGTGGAGGGGACCCTGGAAACCCTGGAGTCCAGTGCTGTCCCATCTGGTCTTGTCTTCTGGTGACCAATGCCTCTAACGGTCAGGGGCTCTGACACCCAAACCTCAACCCTCAGCAAGGTTATCACCGGTCAGCCCTTGTGCCTGGGCCCAGCTGCCAAAGCCAATGCCTGCCCTCTCAGTCCTTCCCTCTCCCTCACCTGGCTCTGGTCAGCACCTCCAAGTTCTCCCTCCATCGGGGAAATCCTCTCCATCTTCATCTCTCCCCCTGCACAGATTCCTTCGTGCCAACCTTCAAATGTGCTCATCTCTCCATCTGGACAAAAGTTTCTGCGTTGGCTCCAAGCCGCTAGCTCTGCTCACTCCTTCCACCCACCACCAAACATCTACAGCAGCTGTCCATCCTTCCTCCCCACCCCCACCCCCCAGGGCCTACCAGCCTCGCATCACAGCCCCCCTTCCATAGATCCATCTTCCTGAAACATATCTGAATGCAATGGTTCCCTGCTCAGAACCCTTCAGTGGTCTTTCACCACCCACAAGAGGATGCCAAGTCTCAAGGTAGGCATTCAAGGACCCTCTTGGCCTGACCTCCACCCTCCTCATTTCTTATCCATTACATACCCTCGTCCATTCCAGACTCCACCCATGCCAAACTGCTCACCAACCCCAAAACCTATCTCTCCATTGTTCACACCCATCCTTGCCCATGTCCTGACCTCTACCACCATGTGCCTCGGTTTCCCCATCTACAGAATGAGGAGTTTGGACCAGCTAGACCTGAGGTCCATCCCTTCTGGTTCTAAAGAAAAAGGCAACACATACACACCACTTAGGCTTTATTCTGAAACATCTAAGTGCCTTCTAAGGAAAATGCAGGACCTCAGCAGAAACAGCGGGCATGTTCTCTCTCTCACGCTTTTTTCCTCTCTACTTCCAATTTATTTCACTGTCGCGTGAACAAAAATAGCCTGGTTTGATTCCCTAAGGAAAAAATAGACAGGAAGCTAAGAGCCAAATTAGTGTCCACTCTCAGAAAGTCAAAAGGAAAAGTGAAGAGAGGGGAGAGAAAACATAAAGAAAGACCTTAGACTCACAGCTCATCCAAATAACTCAGTCCCCACTCTGGAAATCCAGACGGGACCAGAGAAGCCAGGGAAGTTGAGGCAGGGAAAAAGCCCTGCCCAGAGTTTGGATTCCCTATTAGAATCCTGCACACAAGTATCATGAACCATATATTTTTTAGAGCAACTGACACATCAGTTCAAACATATAACCATTACCTTCTTACTTAGTTTACCAGCTAGGAGTAGAATTCCACCTGCCAGTGGAAGAGCTGATCATCAAAACATGATGCATATAGTTCTTTATATGTAGGAAAGTGGTCAGTGTTTCTTTTTCTCTTTGTAGGTCCTCACACCAGCACTGATATCTACCTGGCCCTCTGGAGAGGAAGAGGAGGGAAGGAGAAGTATATTTGGGGACCCCCGGATAGTGGGCTGGGGGATGAGCAATGAGGAAGGGGACTTTCCATTTTTTTGCTCGTGTCACATCTTAATTTTTTGTTTCCGTTCAACCAGTATTCATTGTAGTTGGCTTGGGTTTGGCTTGGTTTTGCTTTGTTTGGTTGGTTAACATGTACAGAGGTGCCAAGAGACATTTTATTCCCCAGGTTAGTCTCAGAAACAACTCAACCCTGGAAGGCCAAATTAGCTTGTTGGTCACCTCCAGCTTATTAAACCATCTTCTACAACAGGGCTTGGCAAACTACAGCACACAGGCCAAATCCAGCCAACTGTGTGTTGGTACGAGGCCAGCAAGCTAAGAATGCATTTACATTTTTTAATGATTTTTTTTAAAAATCAAAAGAAAAAAAGAGGAATATTTTGTGACATGTAAATTACATGAAATTCACATTTCAGTGTCCATAAATAAAGATTCATTGGAACACAGCCGTGTGTATTTGTTTGCATAAGCGTCTGTGGTTGTTTCTACTCTGTTACAGCCAAGACTGTGTGGCCTGCAAAGCCAAAATCTTTACTCTCTTGCCCTTTCTAGAAAGAGTTTGTCGACCTCGGTTCTAAAATACAACATCCTGTTGTCTTGGGTCTTAAAGTGTTAAGAATATATTAAAAACTGAAATTTTAATCAAACATTTATGGACCCTTGGGCATATTCTATTGGGACACCATTCGAAAGCTTACTTCAGCACTTTGTAAAGGGATGTGGGATTTTTTTCCTCTTTTTATTTTTTTAATTTTTTCATCAGGGAACATTTCAAACATAGTCTACAGCAGACGGGATGATATAACGAGCCCCGGGGATCCACCCACCAGCTTCAACAATTATCAATTTAAGGCCAATTTTGTTTCGACTAGACCCCACCCCTCCCCTCTCCCAGACAGTATGCAATTTCATCTGTAAATATTTCATAGCCTTCACAGTTTTAAGAAAAAACAGCGTGCGATGAGAAATTTGCTGAAGAGTCACCCGCCTGTGACTGGGGGAAGAGGAGGTTGGAAGACGGGCTTCGAAACTGAAGAGAAATGCATTGTGCCACCCACCTTCCAACCAAAAGCCCCAGCTAAAGGCTGGGGGGAGGGGGGGAGGGGGGGAGGGGGCGGGGAGGGGGCGACAGTCACCAGCCACTGGGATAGGGTGGCCCCTGCCCCAACCATTGTGATCAGGTTTTTAGAAGTGGACCCCCGCACCGAAAGGGAGCTTGCTAATGGACTCCAAGGCTGAGAAGCAGACAGCTTGCAGCGTAAGGACTTAGCAAAAGCCACGTGAGTATGGGCGTCTGATTCACCCTGGCAGTGGGCGATGGCTGAGTTTGTTTCCTCTTTAATAACCAGAGTCAGCCAGGAAGAAAGCAGAAGCGAGCTGCCTTTGGGAGTCCAGACTTCTCCTTTGGCTTTCCTTGCTCTGCCACCCCAAGAACCCAAAAGAACCTGCCTTCCCCCTGCCATGCCCCTACCCAGAGGAGAAATAAGCAAGAAGGAGAGCTGCCCATCAGAGGTCAGAGGTGGAGGGGAGGTAGGACACTTTAAGAGGATGGGGGCCTGAAAAGAGAAGAGGAGCATGGGGGAACCAGCATCTCCCACCCCGGCAGGGAGGCCTGCGCTTCTGGGGTTGGCTAGATAAAGGACAGCAGGTGTGTGTGTGTGTGCGCGCGTGTGTGCATGTGCACGTGCATGCATGTGTGTGCATGTGTGTGTGTGCATGCATGTGTGTGCTGGGATGGCAGATTATGTTAGACTCAGACACTAGCCTGGGTGTTGCTGGGGGGTAGCTGTAGACATGGCTAACACCTGCTCTCAGCCCTTCACGTCAAGGAGATAACATGGACGGGCCTCATCCAGCCGGTGGCAAGGTCTGAAGAGCAAAACCGAGATTCCCACCTGCTGGCCTGCCCTGCAGAGTCCAGACTTGCTAGCCCCCAAAGTCGTGTAAACCAACCTTGAAATAGATCTCCTTCTGTTTCCCTGGAGACTCCCAAGCCACACACGCTTCAGGTTTCTCTCCCGCTCTGACTTGGTACATCTGTAATAATAACACATAGCACCGAGCGAGGGCTTTCTACTCTACAGGAGACACTGCCTTCAGTGCTGAACCTACGTAAGCCCCTCTCTTCCCAACCTCACAACGGCGGAGGCAGGCACTGTAACTGTCCCCACTTCAAAGATGAGAAAACTAAGGCACAGCGAGGTCAGAAGGCTGTGAGTTGGAAGCGAAGAGCTGACAGAGCCTAGGAGGAACGACAGAGAAGGTGTTTGCTCCTTCATTTCTTCACTCACCTGAGCTATAGCCCAGGTCTGCCTCCCTCCCCCACTGGAGGGCAGGGGACGCTTTCTTGGGAAGAGAGTACACAGGAAGAAAACCACTAAAAATCACAACAGATTGCTGTCTGTCTCTCTGATTCTGCTGTAGTAGCATCAACAAAATGCAAACTAATCTCTTAATGACTTAACCCACCACATTTCTGTTATACCACCCTGAACATTTTAATAGAGTGAAATCTTCCGGTTTTCTCATTCGTGCTTTCCCTCCTGTTTTCACCTTCTTATGCTGTGCTTGAGGGGTTATTAAATCAATCAAAGATCATTGATTCAAACCCGCTTGCTGGGAGGGGGGGAAGGTTGGAGATGTCTGTAGAGGCAGGCAAATACTCTATGATGCCAAAGGAATCTTTGGTTGAGGAACCGCATTAGGCGGGGCTCTGGGAGCTGGTGGTTTCTTGCCAGCACCGGGCATCCGGGCTCTGTTTCTCGCTCCAGCTCCAATCTGGAGATAGAGTCATGCCTATGGCCCCTTCCCAAGAAGGCTCTGGTGGGGTGGGGTGTGTGATTCCCTCCCACCCCTCATCTCCGTTGAAAACATATTTTACTGCTTTGCTGTCCAAACCCAAACAGCCTGACAATGTGCTGAAATACCCTGAAATGCAGGGAGATGAGACACAAAGAGAGTCAACAGAAAGATTCCTCTGCAAAGCCAGCCCACTGGGAAGGGGGCCCTGGGGGCTCTGTGAACAGCAGGGTCTGCCCACCGAAGAACCTCGGAAATAAATTCCAGCTCTCCAGAAATTAAGATCTGAATGCCTTGGAAGATAGGGGAATTGTTTTCTCGAGTAGGAGCCTCATACAGATATACAATATTTTAGCCCATGAGAAAAGCCAACCACCTGGGGATGCAATGGCGAACCCCAAAAACCAGGGAGCAAAGGGCTTCCACCATCTATAGAGACCCCATATACCAGGCACGCACTGAAGCTGAGCTTTGAGTGAGTCCTCTGCAGGCTTCCCTCTAAGTTCTCGGACCACATGCCTGCCAGCAGGAGCTGGGGAAGCCCCAAATAATGTCCCCACAACCGCGCTCTCTTCAGCTCCAAAATTGCCCCCACACCCTCCCCATAATCCATTTCACCCATCCTCCCTTCTTTGACTCCACTCAAGCAGCCCCCTGGGTTTATTCCCATCAAGTTAAGCCACACTGTGACACATTGGCAGGACGGTCTCCCCCACTGAAGCAAGAGCTCTCCAAGGGCAGTGCAACCCAAGAACGTCCTGTCTGATGCGACTTAATGCCAACTCGCTGGTGTCCACCCTCCTGTCTTCTTCCTCTTCCCCCTTCAGGTTCCCCTGACACTTACAGAGAGTTTTACCAAAAGCCCAGCATCGCTCTGGGTGCTGGGGATACGGAAGTGAACAAACAGAACAAAAACCCCTGCCCTCATGGAGTTTACATTCTAGGTAGACACTAAATAGGTCAATACATAAGTTATTAATTGTAAATGTATAGCTGGTCCAATAAAGGAGAGCCGGGTGTTAGGAAAGCCTGTGAGAGAAAAAAGTAAAACCAGGCCCTACCTAGGAACTGCATTGACTGGGCCTGCTAGAGGAAGGGGAATTAGTTGGGCACAGCCGGAAGGCCAGGAGGAGCACTCAGGAAGTCCAGGGGGAGCACTCAGGAAGGCCAGGGGGAGCACTCGGGAAGGCCAGGGGGAGCACTCGGGAAGGCCAGGGGGAACACTCAGGAAGTCCAGGGGGAGCATTCAGGAAGGCCAGGGGGAGCACTCCTGGGAGGGGGAACAGCCTGGGGTCCTAAGATGGAACAAAGGCTCATCTGGAACTGAAAGAACATGGAAGAGGAGAAGGTGCACATGGTAAAGCTGAAGGATAGGTAGGGCTGTCCCATCTTGGGTCTAGTGACTGGGGATTGAGGTCTCTATCCTGAAAGTTGGAGGGAGTCACAAAAGAGTTTTAAGCTGTGTGTTTATAAAGCATGAGGCTGGTGGCTGGGTAGAGGAAAGATGACAGTAGGGTCCAAGTAAATGCAGAGAGGCAAATGAAGAGCTGCTACAGGATTCCAGAGAGATGATGGCAATTTGGACAACAATGGGGACTGTGAAGCTGGGGAGAAAGGAAGGAATGAGAAATGTGGTGGCCAGGAGAGGAAGCCAAACCAAACGGGGATTTAAATGGCCACTCAGGTTTCAGAGAGACCCAGGTTAGAGCAATTCCTCCTGTATCCCCTTCGGCTGACTAGACTCGGCTTTTTGTTGGCTGAGTTGATTATTTGCTGGTCTGCTTGGTTTGTTTGATGTCGTGCCTTCTGAGAAGACCACACAGGTTTGAGAGGACAGAGGTTCCCCGGGGATGAAAATCCAACCCCAATGGACATTCCTGCCAGATACTTAGCCAAGGGCAGAACAAAACAGCCTCTGGCTACCAGGCACGAGCCAGTGAGATCAAAGAAGGGCTGCTAGTGGGCTAAGAAGGAGGCCCACCGGCTGTCCATTTTCCCATCTCTTTTCAAAAATATCTTAACTCTCTCCTCTCAGAGGTCCCCAAACCTGTCTTACAGTCACCTGGGATATTTGTTAAGATTCCAGGGTGAAACTCCAGACTTGCCCTTTTGTCACGTGGCTGACTGGTCCCCCGGGGGAATTTAGAAGCTGCTGTTTCACAGGCCTTTTCTTCATGGGGCCTAAAGATAAACATGTGCTTCCAGCTGTGTGGTGCCCAGTGCTCTGATCTGCAGGAGAACTGGCCCAGTTCCTAAACCTTGATTATCCAGCTAAGATGTCTCAAGGCAGATTCTGATTTCCATTTCTATTCCTGCCTCTTGATTCTGATTACTTCAGCAAGTGTCTTTCAATTGCCCCATTCTTTTCCCTCTTAGAGAAATGCCTCTAACTTCAATTTAAAATTCAATATATATACACATTTCTCATGTCCAGGAAGCTTTGTGGTTCCTACTTCAGGGAGGGGTTTAAAGAAAAGTATTGTTTGTCCTACTTTTGATTCCTTTAAGTCAACAGAGAGAGCTTTACATGCTGTATTGGTCAGATCTCTTTAAGAGTAAGTGAAGATCGTCACTGGTGAGTTCAATTGCCAGCTTGGACTGGTCCCTGTGGCTGGTGATCCCTGCCCAGGGCCCCAAGGCACTGACCTCTGCCCGCTGAGGGCTGCTAGGGGCAAACCTTGTCATAGTCCACCTGTGGCTGTGGGCACGGGCTCAGCCCAGGTGCAGGGCAAGCCAAAAGGCCCAGGAAGTGGATGCCTCTGGAAGCAGTCCTCAACTAATGGACAACTAAGAATTGGCAGGTAAATGCCCCATCTTCCTTTCCTATCAATTGGGATATCGCCAAGGCATGTTCTACACTGGATCCCAAAGTACTCCGGTAAATTGAGCACCATTTACCTGCTGGATAGCACACCCTGTTGGGGCTCCCTTTTCCTCTCTGTCTCACTTCTACCACTCCTCTATGGGTGTGTCTGAGATCACCTTCCAAGGAATTGCTTGTACTCAAATCCTTGTCTAAGGGCCCCCTAAGGAAACTCAAAGCAAAAGAGTTGCTATTCTAAACCATTCTTCCTGTGCTAGATCACAGCTCTTCTTCAGTAACTCAAATCCAAGACTGAACTAAATTTAGAATTTTATTGCAGGATATTTAGGATGCAACATCACAGACTTTAGAAGGCCTTTTCTTCCAATGCTAAATCCAATTCCATAATCCAATCTGAGTGTGCTTCAGAGATTTTGAACCAAATTGGGCTTGAAACTCAAATAAATTCTCAGCATCTGTGAACCCATTTCAACCAACAAAAAGCCCTGAAAGGGTTTCTGGAGATGTGATTGTAAAGCTGTGCAGCCATTGTGGGAAACAGAGCTTCCATATGACCCAAAAATTCTACTCCTGGGTATATACCCAAGAGAAATGAAAATATATACCAAAAAAAACTTACACATGAATGTTGATAGCAGCATCACTCATAATAGTCAAAAATTGAAAACAACCCACAGTCCAACTACTGATGAATGGATTAAAAAATGTGGTCTATCCATACAATGGAATTTTACTCACCCATAAAATGAATGACATACTGATACATGCTACAACATGGATGAACCTTGAAACTTTAAAAACATTGTGCTCAATAAAAGAAACCAGTCATGAAAGGGAGATAATATATGATTCTTAAAGCAAGAGCTGAAGGAAGTTGCTCACCTATTTGCTCAATAAGGGTACCTGAATTGTGACAGTAATGGACCAACTGGCTCTGACACCCCTCTGTAACAATGCTGGGGGGTACCTTTAAACCAGGGACTCTAAAGGTCACAAGTAGATTCATTCAAAACAACTGAGGTCATTCCCAGGGTCAGTATGCAATTAATCTCAATGTAATGGTGTTTAACCAACTAGAAAATTCTTAAACAAAATTTGTAAAATCATCTCCGTTTTACAAAAGAGAAAAGGAGGCTCAGAGAAGTCAAATGAATGACTCAAGTTCACACAAGTAGAGACTCGTATTGCTGGGTCCTGGACCTGCATCTCCAGTCATATGCCATGTACCCAGGCAGAAGCAAAGCTTGATTGGGGATCTAGCTAAAGGACTCAAGGGAACAAAGATGAGAGAGAAAGCCAACACACAGTGCTGCTTCCTACACCAGCAAGGCAGTAAAACTTTCTGCTGAACTTATTCAGGTGTGGATGGGAAGGACTTGAGCATGGCACAAAAAGTAGCAGTTGTTTCTTAACTTGTTGTTTGTTAGCTGTAAAATGGAAATAAAACTTATACCATAGAGCTGCTTTGAGGAGTGAGTTGATTTACATAAAGCACCTAGCAGGTGCCTGATACACAGTAGGTGTTCTAAATGTTGGCTCCTTTCCCTCAATAGGAAAGCTAGTAGTCTCAGGTCAATAGCTCACTTTCAGTGAAATAAAAAGACAAAGGGGCATACTTATGACACACAGAATTATAAGACAGAGTGCTAAGGAACATCTAATGCAAACCAGAAAATGACAGCTTGAGAAACTGAGGTTCAGAGAGAAGCAGCAAGGCACCAATAGATTGGCCATTTAGATATTGAGCAGTTCCATATTCTCAAGATTTTTCCTTGTACATAAAAGAACAAAAACAATTTCTCCTCCAGCAGTTCTTAAAAACTTTTAATAAAGACACCCCCTGGTATAAATGCTCAAGTTGCCAGAATATGGCTAACTCTTAGTGCTGGTTAATCCTGAGTAATATTTAGTTCTCTAAAGCATCTTTTCCCATCAATAAACTTTTTGTAGGAAACTCCGGTTTGCCTTGTGTTTTTTATGGAAATGTGATTTGTACATACATCCTCCCTGCATAAATATTTAGCTCATCATTGTGCAGCACAAATTCCCTGCAAATTAGGTAGAAATCGGCCTCAGCTGACAGTAGCATCTATACTCATCCAGTAGAAAATCATTATTATTTAGAACTTATTAAGCCCAGACAACAAGTATTGGATGGGCCTGGGAACTTCAATAAAGGTTGAATGCAAATGTAAGCCAAATATTTGAACTTAAGATTGCTCTTGTAATTTTTACCTGCCAAAGGAAGCATCAAAATGTTGAGGAAAGAAAATGGGTTGAAACTTAGCTCTCCCAATTGCAAATTATTTCAACAAGAGCAAATTACTGAGTCTCTCCAGGTTTAAAACCTCATCTATAAAATGGATCTAACACTACCTATCTCACAGAGTTTTTATTATAAAGATTAAATGAGATGCATGTAAAGCACCTAGCATAAGGCCTGGCACATAGTAGATACTCAACAATTGTTCATTTCTAGCAAATTAATGAACCCCATATAGATGAGGTGGGGAGTTGCTGGCTCCCAGGTTGGTTGCTGTTGTATTCCACTCCCTGTACTATAATCTGCTCTAATCTCAACTAGGTTTTACTTGAAGGTTGCAGTTAACTCTGCCAGTATGACATAATACTAAATAGAGGACCAGATTCCAGATAGGTTGGGATAAGAATCTACATGTTTATACAAATTGCATTATTAAACTTTGCTGCCAACCTCGTCAATGTCTTGTCCACACACTAGGATATTTCACTGGGCTCCAGTGACTTCCATCTGTTAGTAGCTGTAACTCTGTACTTGAGGGCCCTTCTTCTGGAAACTATGGAAAGCTACCCTTCAGTGCATAGCAGAACACATGTGACAAGAAGTAAACAGTTTCCAGTGATACCTTCACCTAATGCCTAAGGTTGCTGATGTATAAAAAACCCAGCTCCCCCACCTCTTCCGTAGGATCGTTCTGAGGCAAGTTTTTTCCACTGTTTCCCAGAGTTTCCCACAGAATTAAACTCTGATCACCCACCATGGTTGTAGGCTAAAAATCATACTTTGTTGGCTCCCTCCTTTCCCTGTTTCACTTCCCCTTTCCCCATGTGTGTCATCTCCACTTCCCAAGTACATTTCCAGTGCTCAACTTCTCATCTCAGAACTGGGAGAACCCAAACTAAGACAAGCCTGAGCTGGATTCTCAGAGCTGTGGCTGGAGCTCAGGATCAAACCGAGTGTGATGTACGTGTGAAAACAGCTCCCATTCCCTGAAGGTTGACTCTCCAGAGCGCCAACCCCTTATACTCAACTAAACATTGGACATCTCCACTCGCTCTTTAGTTCAAACTGTAAAACTGATTTCCCCATTCACCCCCTCACCCCAAACCTGTTCCTACACCAAGGAACGACTGCAGCATCCACTTCTTCTCCCAAGCCAGAATCCTGGGCATCACTCTTTTCCCTTCCCTGCTCCCCCTCTCTCCCAATCATTCACCATGTCCTGCATTTGCACTCCTAATTGTCTCTCAGAACCAATCCCCTCGCTCCATGCCCATTCCCACAGAGCCAAGCAAGACCAACATCATCTCTGGTCTGGACCATTGCAGTAGCTCCTTAGTGTCATCCACAACCACCTGAGCTCCCCACTACCCTCTTTCCTTACCACGGCCAGAAGATTTGTTCTTCTGAACTGCAAATAATAATCAAGATAGCTACCATTTAGTGGATGCCTACTTGGTACTAGGCACAACTCTGAGCAAATCACTTCCCAGTTTAAAATCTTCCCATGCTTTCCTGAGGCACTTAAGATAAACCCCAATTCCAATATGAAACCCCAATTCCAATAACCCCAATAAACCCCAATTCCACTTTTCTCCATAGCATCTTCGCTGGCTGCTTCCCTGATGGATCTAATCTCAAAAGGTCCTCTGGTGTGACAGTTTTCTACCTTTACTTTTTCCGTGGAGAGCTGACCTTTGTGTGCCCATCAGTGCCAGCTCCCTACCCATGCACCATCTTTCCTAGGCCTTACTCCAAAATCTCCTTCATCAGGAGAAAGCATTTCCTCCTTGGGGTCCTCACTCAGGGGCCAGAGATGAGAATGAAATTATGGATATTTCCACTTATCTGCTTTAATAATCCATAGGTTCCTTGGAGCAAGAGCCCTCCCCCACCTCCTGCAATGCCTGGCACAAGGCCTAACACACAGTAGGTGCTCAATGAATTTTTTTGTTGAGTTAATTAATGAAGCCATCCAGTCTTAATCACAAACATTTGGCATGCTTCCTTCAAACCACCATCCCTGAGGGAGCCTGCGGTTGATTGGAGAAGTACTCCAGCGCCGGAACAAATCACCCTCAGGCGCTCAATAAAATTATTCAATGAATGCTACTGACAAAAGAGCTGATTGTGCGGCTTTGACCCTGAAAGTAATTACATGCACCAGCATCCATCTGTCCAAGGGGTGGCCTGGAAGGGGGACCTCACCTCTTCACAGCTCTAAGTAAACTCAAAAGAACATATGTTGCCACTTTGCCAGATTTGTTGCCACTTGTTAGAAATCGAACAGAGGGCAGGTATAGAGGTGTGATATACACGTGCAGCCATCCCCAGGCTCCAGCTATCATCCCTCAATCATCTCCATCCCAGAGAGCAAATATTGTGAGGCCAGCCCTCCCAGAGAAGTCAGCAGGACTGCGTCAGGGCCCTCCTGAGAACCCAAGATCAAATAACTGCCCATCCCATCATCATCAAGTCCATTATCAGCCATCACTGACCCTGTTACCTATTTCCCACCCCCACTAAAAAGATGGAAGTCATCCTTTGGTGCATCTGTCTTTTCATCCATCCATTTGAGCATCCCTTCTTTCTTTCATCCATTCATTCCACATGCATTATTGAGCACCTATTAAAAGCAAGGGCATACGCTGGGTTTACACTAATGAACAAGTCGACCTGCTCCCTACCTTCACAGAGCCCACAGTCTAGAGAACTAGAGAGGGAAATGGATATTAACCAAATAAACATACAGCTGTTTACATTATTTCAATTAAACACACCAATCATTTCCTGGGCCTTTCGCCAGGTCCCATGGGGGGAATAAAACGAGTGAGAAATTAATAAGACATGGATTCTGCCTCTAAAGAATTTAAGATCTGATTAGGGAGACAAGATAAAATTTTCAAAACTGTAATAAGTGCTATGAAAGAAAAAATAGAGGAAGCTGTGAGAGGATGTAACAGAGGAACTAATTTAGATGGGAAAGAGATCAAGGAATCTCTCTGAAAAGTGATATCTAAGCCGGGACAAGTGTTCCAGGCCAAGGAACTAGTGCATGTAAAAGCCTTTAGATCCAACATTCGGCTCGGGATATATTAGGTCCCTGTCTTCACATTAAGTCCTGCTACATTTGCACACACGTCCCTTCTTTCACTAACCATTGAATAGCTCCGACTGTGCCCTGGCTCACCTCAGTAATTGTCCATGAATTCCAGGGACCCCCTGAACAAAGCCCAAAGCTCTGAACTTTCTTGACCTGACAGTCAAGATTGTATCTA
The DNA here is from genome assembly GCF_023851605.1 of Tamandua tetradactyla. Lineage (NCBI taxonomy): Eukaryota > Metazoa > Chordata > Mammalia > Pilosa > Myrmecophagidae > Tamandua > Tamandua tetradactyla. Next base: position 8,808,694 of record NC_135327.1, on the reverse strand, counting down.
ATCTGTCCCCTTTCCACCTCTCCAACCATGTGGAGAAAAAGGGTCCCTGTGAAATACAAGTTTCTGGGGTGTGACAGGGCAGAGGGCTTCTTACAGAGGCAAATGAAAGGTAACTTAGGCAATATGAATGCAAAAACTCATGTGCCTAAGAGTCTATTTATTTTGTCAAAGTACTAAACAGGAGAAAAAACTTACTACCTTTCTGGTGGATTGAAAACTAGGTATCTTGCCTTATTCTGTGATACAAGGACCTTTAGCAAATAGGAAACACAAGGTCACTCCTAAGTGAGTTTATTTCCCAAGCAAGAGATTTGCAAGGCAAGGTTGCTTCCTGGGACACCACCAGCCCTCTCTGTCCCCAACACACTCGCCCTCACCCACTCTGAACCAATGCATTGGGCCCACACCCCGCAGCTCCCACAGCTCCCACAGCTCCTCCTGCCCCTCTGATGGAGGAGAATCAAGGTCACCCTGACGTCAGGGTTCAAGGAATTCTCTGGGAGCCCTCATCATTGGAAGACTCACTGTGCTAGGTTGCAAGTGTAGTGGACCCCAGAAAAGCCACATTCTTTCATCCCAATTCAATGTTGTTGGGTGGGATCTTTTTGATTAAGTTGTTTCCATGGAGATGTGACCTACTCAATTGTGGGCAGGGCCTGTTGGTTAAGTGATTTCCATGGACATGTACCTCCACCCATTCAAAGTGGGGTTGCTTACTGGAGTCCTCTAAGAGGGAACCATTTTGGAAAAAACTTCAGAGCCGACAGAGCCAACGTTCTGGGGAAGCTGTCTGAAATCGGAAGCCAAAGACTCCAGCAGAGGCCAGCCACATGCCTTCCCAGCTGACAGGAGTTCTGGACCCATTGGCCTTTATTGAGTCAAGGTATCTTTTTCTGGATGCCTTAGTTTGGACATTTTAAGCTTAGAACTGTAAACTTGCAACTTAATAAATTACCTTTATAAAAGCCAACGCATTTCTCATATATTGCATTCCAGCAGCATTAACAAACCAAAACATTCATCAAACAGAAAGCACCACATTCTGCTGTGATGAGCTGGGCCCATGCCCAATCCACACAGAACAGAACTCAAGGAAACTGAGGCTGGAGCACTGAGCCTGGACTCACAACCAGCAGAGCCTCTACGTCCCTTGAAGTGCAAGTGAAAATGTGACAGCACGGACTCTTGGGCATGCTGGCCTGAGAACAGCTCCTCAGGAAGGAAGACATGATTGACATGCACCCACGTGACTATACAACCCATTGAGGTCTTGTCCACTGGCCCACGTGGCCCAACACTGTCTTAGACCATAACCAACAAGATAGTCAACTCCTCCTCCCTGGGAGGGGCTGGGGAGCCATGAGGGAGTGAGGATACATACACATACACACACCCATCAGCTTTGCTCAGTCCTTTCCAGCTCTTTCTACTTGCTGGCCCCGAGCACATGATTGTCTCCATCTGAACTTTCAGGTTCCTGGCATATGCTCTCCAACCCAAGGCCAAAGCTGCTGTTTCTTCATCCTTGAAGCTACCTCTCTTCTTCACCCCTAGGCCCAGGGCTTACTTCGGTCTCCCTTCTCTGGGACAGGACTTCCCTAAAGCCAGGCCTGCACCCCAGCAACCCTCTTGGCTTTGACTTTTGTTTCTGTGATGAGCTCTGTCTGCATCCTGTCAAGGACAATGAGTTACTGTGGAGATAGAAGCAGGACTTTTTTCCTCTAATTCAATTAAGCCACATGCTGACTGCAATGGTTTCTCCACTATCTAAGGCAGCAGGTGCCTTTGCAATTACTTCCCTCTGCTGAGGCTGCACATCGGCCTGGGGTCTCCAGGAGATAGAGACGAGTTTGTGGAATCACAAGGGCAGTGAGATGGGAGGAGGGTCAGGCCAGAGAGATGAGGAGGACCACACAGGGAGCACCAGCTCCTGGAGAAAGATCAGCCAGGAATGCGGCAGTACGAGGCGGCCAGAGGCAAACCACATCGGGGGGGAGGTGCCTCTCAGCTGCTTGCAAGGGCCTTAGAAGCAAGGGAGTGGGTCTTAATTTGGGATCTCCCAAAAGCAGACCCTGAGATAAGGAGAGTGAAACAGAGGAGAGAAGAAAGATGATAAAGTCTGCATTAATGAGTAATTGCTGTGGGCAAATGGGGCTCAACTCCACTTGGAACTCCCCAGAAACAGTGTAGAACACACCTCCAAATTGTCCCTGAGGGGGCAGAAAACCAGGGATTTATCTACCAGCTCCCATCCCTCATTGCTTAAGGGTTACTCCAGGGATCATTAACCTCCTAGAATTTCCAGCCAGCTGCAACCAAAGACCTCAGGCCGAGTGACACCTGCGCTTGAGAAAGGACCCAGGGTTGTGTTCGAGAACTGTCCTCTGCATCTGCAGGTGACCTCTGGGGTAGGCAGAGGGTGCATGGGCAGCACACTGGTTGTGTGCTGACTCCAGGGTGGCTGGGATTGGATCAGGACCACCTACTGATCACCTGACCAGACCACCACCACCCAGGGGACCCCCATCAGGCAGCAGGCTCCCCTCAGAATCAGACCCTCAGGTGGCATTAGGATGGGCCAATCTGTGCTCATAGGTTCATCTCCTCCCATGTACCCTCCAACACCCCTGTAAGACACAGAAGGGGCAGGAGGCAAAATAAGGGCCCCCCAAAGATGTCCACATCCTAATTGTCAGAACCTGTGAATAAGTTACCCCACATGGCAGAGGGGACTTTGCAGATGTGGTTAAGTAAGGATATGGAGGTGGGGAGAATATTCTGGGTTATCCAGGTGGGCTCAATGTAATCACAAAGGTCCTTATAAGGAAAGAGGCAGGCAGGACAGTCAGGGGTATCAGAGACAGAGAGAGCTTGGAAGATGCTTTGAAGATGGAGGAAGGCGCCATGTGCCAAGGAATGAGGGCAGCCTCTAGAAGCTGGAAGAGACCAGGACACAGATTCTCCCCTAGGGCCTGCAGAAGGAATGTAGCCCTACCCACACCCTGATTTTAGCCAAGTGAAGGCCATTTCAGACTCTTGACTCCAGGTCTATAAGATAACAATTTTGGGTTGTTTTAAGCCACTAATTTTGAAATAATTTGTTACAGCAGCAAGAGGAAACCGATACACTTTACAGACTTAAAAACTGAGGATAGTCCATGGGCTGTGAGGAATTGCCAGAAGCTTCTCTGGACTCAAGAGTTTCTTTCCTTTGCAGCAGGGTGGTATTTCTAAGATAATAATTGTGTTATTTTTTTTCATTGTAATTTATTTTTTTCCTTCTCCCCAATACCTCCTCCCTCTCCAATTTAAGTCACCAAGCCTCTGAGCTCCTCTCCTGAGAAATAGCCTGAGAGAGTGACATGACCTAGGTCTCCGCAGCTGATGCCCTTTGGGAACGCAAGCAAAAATGTTTGAGAGGAAGGTAGCCAAGAGTGGGCGGCCTTCTCCAACCCACAAACCATGGAGGCTGAGAAGAAGTAGGTAGATCCAGCAAGAACAAGAAAGAAAGGACTCAACTATGAGACCAGGCACATCTCTGGATCTTAAGGGTTCTGCTGAGATTTCCAGCCCCTTCTTCAAGGCAGCATGGAAGCAGAGACGCTTGCCCCGGACCAGAAGGCACCAGGCCCAAAGGAATGGGGGCCTCTGGGAACAACTTTCCTTCCAGGCCAGAGACTGGACTCTGCCTTGGCACCTTCTCAGTCCTGTGGATGTGAGGCAAGAGCCCCCTGTGGCCGTGGAGGATGCCTCAGACTGAGATGCCCAGAGTTCTTGGGCATAATACAAATTGGACAGACCAGCACGGCCACGCCCTGCACATTTAGAAAGCCTTCCCCTACCCCAACCCTGGAGAGTGCGTGGCTGGTTTGTCCTTGAGAGGGGTGGGTGTGTGTGTGTGTGTGTGTGTGTGTGTGTGTGTGTGTGTGTGTGTGTGTGTGTGTGTGTGTGTGTGTGTGTGCTGGAGGTGGAGGGGATGTGGAGGCATCATTTGTTCACAGGAGGTGAGGAGTCAGGATGCACTTGTGCCAGGGGGTTCTGCAGGCCTCATGTCCCCCTCCACTCGAATGCCTGCAGGGCTCAGACGCTCACATGTGACGCCTTAAGATTGAACAAACCAGACTTTGGAGGACAACTGGGAGCCCCTGGGCCAGACCAAACCCCTGTGGGTGGAGGAAGGGTTTTCCCTGAAGGGTATGGGTGTCCCCACCATAATCCAAAGACAAGAGAGCAGAGGGCAGTGTGCCCCCAGGAGGCCAACGAGGGGGTGAGTGGTGGTGGAGGTTAATTTTGTGTGTCACCTTGGCTAGGTTGCGGTGTCCAGCATGTGGTCACACAGTGGCCCCGCTGTGACTGCAGAGGTGTTTCAAAGACGGGATAAGATCGACCATCAGTCGACTCCAAGTCAAGGAGCTGGCCCTCAGCCACGTGGGTGGTCTCGCCCGGTCAACTGGAGCCTTAAAAGCAAGAACACGGGGTTCAAGCTTCAGAAGGAGTTCTGTCTCCAGACTGCACCCTCTGCCTCTCCCCAGCCTCCCCTGCACACTCGGGCCACAGCCTTCAACACACTCTGGAACTTCCAGCCTCGGCCCTGCCACACGAAATTCAGATTTGCCAGCCCTACAACCACGTGAGCCAATTCCTTATAATAAGTAAAGACATAAACAGAGAAGTATGTGGGTATGTACAGAGATATACTATCTCCCCGTGGTTCTGTTTCTTAAAAGAAAATCCTAAAATGTCTAAAAGAATCCTAAAAAAAGAACCCACAGTGGTCACCATCAGCACAGAAGCCCCTGCCCCGGAGCAGGCTGTCCTGAGGGCCACGCGCAGCAGGGGGGCTTGGTGTGCCCACCCACATGCAGGAGGGCAGCGGGGAACCCTCAGGAAGAGCCGAAGGGACCCTTTGGAGGGGCCTTCTTACCAGCACGAGGCGCCAGAAGGATTCAATGATAGGCAGGATGTGTTCTCATGGAATGCTGGGGAGGCTGCCAGGTGACATTTGAAATGTAAAATGTTATGGGGAATTAGCAAAAGGGGAGTAAATTTTGAATATAAGAATAGGTGATGTTTGAGAGTTTTGCACCATTAGCAGAGTTAGATCAATTAAAAATTGAGACAGTAATAGTAAGCCCCCACCCCGTCTCCAGGCCAGTCTGTATTGCAGGAGAGGTCGTGTATAAAGGACCGGGCAGAGCCCACGGTCAGTCGTGTAACTGGCATCTCTGACACCCAGGATCATTTTTTAACACCCTTCTCCAGATAGAGCAAAATTATTTCTAGATGATTATAATCATCTTTCTGATTTGTTCTTGGTTTTGCAACAATTAAAACAAAGCCATTTCAGTCTTAACTGCATTATTCAGATACAATAAATATTTCCTACAGGAACTAAAATTTGCACTTACCCAACAAAAATATTCCAGCTCACCATTCACATTCCACCTTGTTGTAACAAGTTATCAGCACAAATAAAAACGTCAAGTGCTCACATCAAAGGCTAGAATTAAAGTGATTCAAATTGGATTTCTTCATCTTCTCATCGCTGGGCCACTATTACTGATTTTGATTCTACCATTCAGATGTAGGAATACTTTGTTCCACAAGCAAGTGTGAACAATCTGGACCATTAGGCACTGACTTTCCAAACAAAAGCACAAAGCTGGGTCCTTGTGTATAGGGGCCAATTAAATAATAGGGAGTTCTCTGAACCCACTTCTGTGTCAAATGCCATGGTTATTAAAACTAAGTGAGCCTCAAGCAGTAGGGACAACCAAAGCAATAGGCTGAGCCTCCAGTCTTGGGGTTTGTTCATATGAAACTTAACTTAACCCCACAAAGGATAGGTCAAGTCTACTTAAAATTAGGCCTAAGAGTCACCCCCAAGAGAGCCTCTTTTGTTGCTCAGATGTGGCCTCTCTCTCTCCAGCCAACACAGCAAGCAAACTCACCACCCTCCCCCTCTCTACATGGGACATGACTCCCAGGGGTGTGGACCTTCCTGGCAATGTGGGACAGAAATCCTAGAATAAGCTGAGACTCAGCATCAAGGGATTGAGAAAACCCTACAATGAGCTAAGACTCAGCATCAAGGGTTTGAGAAAATCTTCTCAACCAAAAGGGAAAAGAGAGAAATGAGACAAAATAAAGTATCGATGGCTGAGAGATTCCAAACAGAGTGGAGAGGTTATCCTGGAGGTAATTCTTATGCATTAAGTAGATATCACCTTGTTAGTCAAGATGTAATGGAGAGGCTGGAGGGAACTGCCTGAAAACGTAGAGCTGTGTTCCAGTAGCCATGTTTTTTGAACATGATTGTATAATGATACAGCTTTCACAATGTGACTGTGTGATTGTGAAAAACTTGTGTCTGATGCTCCTTTTATCTACCTTATCAACAGACGAGTAAAACATATGGAATAAAAATAAATAATGGGGGAGCAAATATTAAATTTAGATTGAAATGCTAGTGATCAATGAAAGGGAGGGGTAAGGGGTATGGTATGTATGAATTTTTTTCTGTTGTCTTTTTATTTCTTTTTCTGAACTGATGCAAATGTTCTAAGAAATTATCATGATGACAAATATGCAACTATGTGATGATATTGTGAATTACTGATTATATATGTAGAACGGAATGATCATATGTTAAGAATGTTTGTGCTTGTTGTTACATTATTTTTTTAAAAATTAAAAATTAATTAAAAAAAGGAAGCCTAAAAATTTTGCTAATTTGAAGCTTATATTATTAAAATTCAATAATAGCCATAAGTTGTTTAGATCGTACATCAACTATGGTGATGATAAAAGCAGACTGACTCTTTGTTGGTTTTTTTTTTTTTTTTTTTGCATGGGCAGGCACCGGGAATTGAACCCGGGTCTCCAGCACAGCAGGAGAGAACCCTACCTGCTGAGCCACTGTGGCCCACCCCTCTTTGTTGGTTTTATTATTGTTTTAAAATTCTCTACAGATGATGCTCTCTGATATCACCTGCAGCCAGGGCAGACCACGCCACCACCCCATCCTCAGTAGGCCACCAGTGACTGCAACCCCTTCCATTCTCCCATAAAATGGAAGAAATCATTCCTACCTCAAAAGATAAAAATAGTTCACACTTACCGAGGATCTGCCATGACTCGGCCACTATTCTAAGAGCTTTATGTGTATTAACTCATTTAATTCTCATCACAAGTATATGTCAGCAGTTGGTGTTTTCATCCCCATTTTACAGATGTGAAAACCGATGCATTCGGAAGCTACAGAACGTACGTGGAAGTATTTTGTAAACTGTAAATGCAGTGCAAATGCTAGTAGAGTTAGCCGTAAGAACAGTAAAGGTTTAGTGCATTTGAGAAAAAGAAGGTAGATGTTTATGTGGCTGTTAACGACAGGGATGACATACTGCAACCAAACTCCCAGCTACAGGAGTCACACCATTAAGTCAGTAGAGACCAGCCTGTGAAGATGGCCAAGGGGTGTGGTTCTGCTTACTGAGGCCGGGCAGCCCTCTGCCGGAGAAGTATCTTCACTCTCAATCCCATATCGGGCCATCACCACCCCCCTCGAAACCCAGCAGCCCCCAGCCCCCACTCCAGGGCCAGGTTGCACAGACACTGTAGCAAATTCAGAGGAAAACAAAAATGTGAGAAACAAGTGGACCACATGGCTGCCCATGGAGATGCCCACCAGGACCCACAGGCTACGTACAAGGTATTTTGGAAAAATCTATGCCCTCCTGGCTGAGGCTGGGTAGTGGAATTGAGCCACTCTATAAGATCACATTTAGTGAATGCAGAGGGCTTGGGCTGGATACCTCCATGTTTTCCCTCGTTGTCTTTCATTCATTTTAATGCATAGCCCCTAGAGCCTCTCTTTTCTGCCCACTAATGATTAAAGTGTAGACAGACAACTATTTAGTTGGAATGGGGTATAGGGAGAAGCTGTTGCAGGAGGACCTGAGCTAGAGGCCCCAGGCTGCCCAGGCCTGATCCTGGGAGCAGCTCAACAATCTTAAGAGGGACCTGTCCTTTAAGGTCATCCAGGCCACCCTTCCATCCATCACTAGACTGGCCTTATAGCCTCTACTTGCATGCTTCAAGGACAGGTTGCTCACTATTGTTTGCAACAGCTTGTGGACATCTCGAATACTGAAAGAAAAAAGCAAGCTCATGCCATCCCCTGCCTCTATAGGTAAGCTATTCCTTGGCTTGAGATGTCCTTCAAGGACTGTCTTCAGTGGGGCACATGCCACCCACCACGACCCATCCTCCCCAAACAAACTTAATCACCCCTCTTCCACGTGGCCCAGCCCTTGGATTACAGTCTCCACAGCTGTTTCACCTGTTTGGCATCTACCACCTCTCCCCTCCGCTGCCCCCATCTTAATCCCAAGAGAAGTGCAATGTGTTAGGATCTCAGACCAGCTCTCTGATCCAACCTCTAGCCCAAGGATTCCCAAACACCGTCATGTATCAGAATCATCTGGAGGGCTTGTTGAAAAATAATTGCTGGATTCCACTCCCAGATTTTCTGATTTAGTAAATCTTAGGTGGGACTTGAGAATTGGCATCTCCAACAAAAGTTTCCCGGTGATGGTAGTGTTGCTGGGCCAGGGAGACCCGCAGGCTGAGAACTCATTCTCATCCACAACAGTCACCTTCCTGCAGCAAATTGCTACACAGCACACCATGGGGTCACAGGCTCCGGCACAACAGAAACATTCAGCAAAGGATGGCTTTATTACTTACACAGCACAAAGGGTCCAAAGAGCAGGGGATGAGATCACATCGCAGCCAGTCTCCTGGGGAGGCCAAACTGCTCAGATCAGGGTCCGTGGATGGTCCCACTTCATGTCATGGGGGAGAGACAAGTTTGTGCTGCCCAAAGGAGGTATTTATCCACCCCTGGGGACACCCAGTTAAATGATAATTTCAGATAAGCAATCGATAAATTTTTAGTATAAGTATGTCCCATGCAAATATGCTCATTTTTAGTTGCTAAATCCAGCCCTACCCTCCTGTTCATCAGGTCTCTAGGTGCCTGAGTCAAATTCCTGCCAACCTAAAGCAGACAGGTGAGTCCCAATCCCAAGTGAAGCAACTTCCTCTACTTCACAAAAATCATTTAAGCCAAAATAGAGAGTAAAGCGAGTCAGCCTCAGGATATGCATTTGGCCAGAGCTGCACTTAAGAGTCCACGTTCTACAGTGAGTCCAGATCTTGGGCCCGGTCAGGAAAATGCCGTTCCATGAGCTCAGCAGATGGGGCTGCACTGCCCTTCAGGCAGACAGGACATCATGCAGGAGCCCTACAAGCCTGTCACACCTGGCCATCCCAACACCACAGGTAAAGGGCCAGGACTAAATCCGAGTCTTCTCAACTCCCTTTCCGGGGGCTTCTCCCCAATTCAAGAATCATCTACTAAGAGGCAACCCAAGATCCTAGGTAGGTGCCGAGTGATTGGAGGAAACTTCCTGTGCAAGTTTTGCCATTATAGCCTCCAAACACACGGTCAGAAGGGTCCTGCCTACTTCACCGTGTCTTCTTAGAGACCATCTGACCCAACCACCCCAATATCGTGTAGGAGACCAGACAGGGGAGGGACATGCCCAAGCTCACATTCAAGGTGTCAGCAGAGCTAGATGAGAATTTAAGTCTACTGACCTCGGTTCAGACTTTGTCCCACCCTGCTGGGACTTCTTCCATCTAAAACAGAGCTGCTGGTAAATTAAAGCCACACAGCCATACCATTTTTGTGCCATCGAAGTAGCAAAAATAAAAAATTCTGACAATATCAAGCACTGGAGAGGATTTGGAGAAAATTATACTCTCATATACTGCTAGTGGGGGTATAAATTGCTATAGAGACTGTGGAGAGCAATTGGCAGTGCCTAGTTAAATTGAAAATGCACACACTGTCCGACATAATGGCTCCACTTCTAGTGACCTGCCCCCAAAGAACCTCAGATGCAGGCCCAGTGCACCCAGCGCAGGGAGGCTTATTGCAGCATTGCTGGTCGTGGCAAAAAACGGGAAACAATCTAAATATGCAAGAAGAGGGAAATGAGAAATAAAATGTGGCCTATCCACGTGACAGAAATATCTTGCAGCGGTCTATAATAATGGATTAGAGCTAAATGTATCAACAAGAATAGAGGTCAAAAATAGCCTTATGTGAAAAGGCAAGGTGGAAAGGGACCCAGAGTAAATTTATGTAAATACCATGTATTTATTATTCCTAATACATTACATATGTATATAAAATACAAAGGTTTTTTTTATAATTGTTGAAAAAGCCTTGCCCAGAAGGAAACACAGCTATTCATGAAAGTCATGAGAGTGACTCACTATGGGAAAGAGGTGACAATGAAAACTTGAGGGTATTGGTCAAATGGGACGTCAAACTTATCTGTACCACTTTATCTCTTTTATCAAAAACATGCTTGAAGTAGCTATAATGAAACCTTAACAGTTAGCATCCCAGGGGTAGGCATGCCAATTCATTACTTTTCCATTTTTCTTTTAACGTCTCAAAAGGAAAACAAAGATTGACCAGCTGTTCTGAGGTGCTGCTCTCTGGCGCCCCAGAGCCCGCCTGACCGACCAAATACGCATTTCCCAGATTTCAATAATTCATCGCCTCAGCAGGGTCTGAGTGCAGGAAGGTTCCATCACTGGGGAAGCAGGGGTGGGAGGTGGGGGGTGGGGGGCGGGGGGCACAGAGGAATGCATCCAATCCAGGCTGGAACCTGCCCCCTCCCCCCGCCCCCACCTGACTTTCGGGCTTGAATGGAAAGCAAGAGGGTTTAATGCACCAGCCGCTTCTCCCAACCCACTTCGGTGAGATGGAAGGGAACGCTCACCTGGCTCAATAATTTATCAGCACCTAAGTACGAAGTGATGAAGAGCCTTCCAGGGTCCAGGGCCGGGAACTCTGTCCTGCAACAGCTCTCCGTGACCACCCTCTAGCTGGCTGGCTGTGACCGGCCCGTCCCCGCTCCAGGTTAGGACAGAGGGCCCAAGGCCCAGAGGTGAGGGGGAAACCAAGTGTGCACGCACATCGCGTGGGGACCCTGTTAAGAGGCAGGTGCCGTTCCTGCAGGTCTGGGAGGAGGGTGCTGAGGTCTGCATCCCTACCGAGATCCCAGATGTGGTGGTACCGCTGGCCTGTGGACCACACTCAGAGCAGTAAGACGCTGCGCTGTCCTCTCTCACTGCCACGTGTCCTTCTGCTCCACCATCCTTCCTACAAATAAAGCGGGTGCGCTGTTGGTGCCTGCGGGTGTTAGGGTCAGGAGACCAGAGAATGCCTCACTCCTGACCACTGGCTCCCAAGGGAGATGGGCCCAAAAGGAAGGGCAGCGGGAGGGGTGGGGGTGCAGAATACCCCTTTGTCAGAGGCCATGTTCTGAGAAGCAGAGGATGGAGGATTTGGGGCATGAAGGCTGACCGGGTTGACCAACTGTCCCGTTTGCCTAGGATTCGGTGCAGACGAGGTCCCAGGAGGTGAGCATTTCAGGGCTAAAGGGAGAGGTTCCAGGCCAACCAGACACGTTGGTTGGCCTCACAAAGCCCAGCTTGGAAGACTAATCTAGGGCGATAGGATGAGAAAGTGGTTCTCTCTGGGAAGCGGGCAGGGTAAGAATTATTTGGAAAGGAAAGCAAGGGAACTTTCAGGGTGGATAGAAATCTTTTGTATGGTCATTGGAGTGGTGATCACATAGGTGAACAAAATTGTCAAAACCCATCACATTTAAGATTTGTCCTTTTTTTTTTTTAAATGTAAGTTATACCTCAATAAAAATATCTAAAGCAAAACCAGCCTGATTCCTCCACCTCCCGAGGCCCTCCACCACCGCTGGGTGGAGGAGACAGTCCCTCTGTCCTGTGACCTCGCTAGCCCTAGGAAGTGGAACCTGAATAGCCCTGCCCACAAGCGCCCTTTCCATGCCCAGTGCCCCCCACCCATGAGGGAGCATGGACCCTCGAATTTACTCCTCTTAGGAAATCTTTCCTTGGGAGCAGGGGTGGAATCTGAAAATGGTGTCATTTTAAAAGGTTAGCATGAGCACTGAGCAGCTGTGGGGACAAGGGAAGGGTCACGGAAGACCGTCCTTGCTACTGTCCCTTTCTGCCTTTCCAGCTCCCTGGAGCTCCGGCACACCCTCTCTCCCCTCTGGCCACCATCCCAGCTGGAAATCAAGTTCACTGAGTGTATGGCTGTTCTTCCCAGGACCCCTCTGGTCCCACCTACCCACCCTGGCCCCAGCACTCCATAAACAGGAGACAGGAGGCTTTTAAGCCTTAGCAAGCATCAGAGTCACCTGGGAAAACTGTTCAAGTCCCCATTGCTGGCCCCTCCCCTAGAGATTCTATATTCTCACCCATCAGATTTCCACCCTCTATTGGCAAAATGACCAAATAACCAGCTCTAAGAACAGAGCCAGGCTCCCTCACAGGGAGAAATGTCTGAGACAAATCTCTCTTCGTTTCTGAGATTCGTCTGCAAAATAGGGATATTAACACTGATCTCACAGGGCCATGGTACAGACCCGATGAGATCATGGAAATTTTCCTGAGAATGCTGTTGGAACTCACCTCTGCCTGGAAGCCTTCCTTGACTACCCCAAATCCATGGGGCTCTATTTCCCTCTGGATTCCTCCAGCCACAGCTACTCTGGTGACACAACGAACTATCTCATACATTCCCTCTGAGACATTTCTGGGTTCAGACCTGGTGCTTCATCTTAGGGCAAGTGAAATGGGGGAACACAGTTGTTCCCAGGCTGGTGGGGGAGGCAGATAGGAAAAGAAGCATTTGACACACAACACGGTCAGTGCAGGGAAATAGTATGGTACAAAGCCTGATAAAGGAGTGGAGCGAGGAGTCACCAACTCTGCTGCAGAAGTCTGGAAAGTCTCCCTGCTGCAGGTAAAGCAGGAGCCAAGCTCCGAAGGATGAGCAGGAGTCTCCACGGCACACCAGGCCCAGAAGCAGCTCAGCTCTGGGGCTTTTCCAAGTCTCTCTGAGCACAAACCTATGCACACAGCAGATGCTTAAAACCGTGCCACATTGGACTACAAGGCACAGCTCTTGCTGGGCACAATGCCTCGTCTACCCTGTGGCCTGAGAAACCAAAAAAGACCACTCAATAGACTGACAGGCTCAGCTGAATCTAAATCTGTGTGTGTTTAGACAGCAAAGCAAGCAAGCATTTCCTACAGCAAACAGTGAACTCTCCAGTTAAAGCTGAATTAGAGGGAAGAAAGTCTCCCCTGTCCCCACCGGCTGTTTTGTCTCTGCGCAGCCTCCACCTGGCTGCCACCTGCTCCCACGTAGGTCACACCTGGGCCACTGGGCTGCAATCCCTGGATCCTTGAGGCCTGGGGTCCTGAGCACCTTACATTATCCCTGCCTAAAAGACTGCTACACTCCCTTCCAGCACTTGGAATCAGGCCGACAACCTGAGGGTCAATCCCAGCTGTGCCACTGGGCCGTGTGGTCAGAGGCCACTCAATTCACCCACTGGAGGCTCAGTTTCCTCATCTGTGAAATGGGGACAAAAGTGCCCACCTCTCAGGTGTGTGGTGAAGACGAATGGGGGCCAGACCGTAAAGAGCCCAGCTCCCAAGTGCACCAACACGGTCGCTGCCCCCCGCGCTCTCCGGGACAGAGGGTTTGGGTGGCACGAGGGGAGCCACGTGGGGCATCTTCGCTGCGATTCTCACCTCTGTACTTTTGCCAGCTGCCTTGGAACGTGGACGTGTGAAGGCCCCGGCGCCTCTCAGCTGTTCTCTTTCTGACTCAGCCTTGGGCAGAAAGCTAGGAAATGCCACGCAGAGCTGGTTCTGGTGACATTTCAAATCCGGAGCAACTTTCGCATGCCCCTCCCCAGCTGTGTCTGGTCAGCATCCATTGCTCAAGAACTTCAGGGGCATTTCTGTCTCCTTTTCAAGGATCCTTTGTCATACCTCATGCAGGGATGACACTCGTAGATTGAAGAGCCCTGTCACAGGTGTCCGCTTATTTAATCCTCCCAGCAACCAAGGAGGAGGCTCATGTTCAAAGAGGCCAAGACATGTGCTCACGGCCGCCCGGCAGGAGTGGGGCAGAGCCGGAATTTGAACCCAGGCCTGCCTGGCTCATCAGCCTCACCTTCCACATTCACCCATTAGGAAGGCTGCTGTTAGCTCAGCCTCAGGATCTGCCCTTGGCACCAGACAAGACCTGGGCCAGATACTGGACAAGGGCCTGGAGCTTTCCAGCACCCAGGTGCCCGCCCCCCGGCATGCAGGCCAGCGCTGGGGCCTGCAGCCCAGAACACCCCACCCGGGTCCCCCATCCCTGACCAGGCTCCCTACAGAGCCCACCTTCGGGGCCAGTGGCCACCCACAGTCCAGCTCCTCTGGCCACTGGCCCCTCCAACAGCTTCACCCACCAGGCCCAGCATCAGGTCAATCAACAGACTTGGACCTACATCCCAGTCCAGCCTCGAGCATAAACCGTGCTACTCGTGGGACCGGTGACCACGCCTGCCCTTGCCTCCAGGCTCACCAGCTGCTCCTGGTTTTCTCTACCAGGTTTTCTTTGACCTCCTTCCTCACTGCCCTCCCTCTTGTTCCTTCTCCCAGCACCCTCCGGGACCCCTACTTAAAATAAACAAGCTCACCCTAGTGCTGAGCCACATCACCAAATGCTCAGCATCTGCACCTCGGCTTAGCTGACGCTCTCTATCCCCAGAACTCCACTGTCCCCCAGGACCGCACTGCCCCCCAGGACCCCACTATCCCCCAGGACCCCACTATCCCCCAGGACCCACTATCCCCAGGACCCCACTGTCCCTGCAGCCTTCTCCAGCAAGAACTGCTGATGGCACACACACGTACACATACGTACGTACACACACACACACACACACACACACACACACACACACCCTCTTCCCAACAGCCCAGACCTTAACGTCCACATTTGTGGGAAGCTCCCCCTGGCCTCTGCTGCTCTCCTCTTCCCCAGCCCTCCCCCTCCCACATCCCCACCATGCCTCCAGCTCTCTTCTTCCATCCACCCCAAGGCCTGACACCTTCTAGAACAGGGTTTGTCAGCCTTAGCACTCCTGGCATTTGGGGCCGGATAATTCTCCGCTGCAGGGGGCTCTCAAGGTCTCCCCCCTTCCCCCTCCCCTCTCCCCTGCCCAGGGCCATTGGAAGTTGGGGAGGGGAGGGGAGGGGCAGGCAGTGGACTCCGGCTCCACCTGCCCTCAGCCCCCAGACTGCACTTCAATAGGTGCTTGTTAACATCTCTACCTGTGTCTTTCCTGCCTCCCCAACTAGGATAAGCACCTGGCGGGCAGGAGCTTCCTTGTTAGTTCAC
Source organism: Tamandua tetradactyla (assembly GCF_023851605.1). Taxonomy (NCBI): domain Eukaryota; kingdom Metazoa; phylum Chordata; class Mammalia; order Pilosa; family Myrmecophagidae; genus Tamandua; species Tamandua tetradactyla. The sequence goes on along the minus strand of NC_135327.1, from coordinate 8,793,321 downwards.
TGCTCTGTCCCCGACACTGGCAAGGTCCCTGGTACACAGAACACGTGTAAAAATAGGGAGGGAGGGAGGGAAAATCTCAGAAGAAAAGGGGGAACTTTACAGGAGAGCTGAGCTATTGGCCAATGAAGTGACGAGTCCAATGTAACATCTGCATCATGAAATCATCTGTAGCTAATAAAAGGCAAATGTATCTCCACATTCACTGCCATGGGACTATCCTGAATAAAACTGACTATATATTGATATGCCCGTCAGTACATTTATGCTCAAAGAACTATCCAAAAGAACGCTCACCAAAAGGCTGGCAACTTGTATCTGGGTGGCGAGACTTTGGGAAACTTTTTGCTTCCTTTTGCTTGAATTTCCTACAAAAACAGTATGTTATCTTTCCAAACCGAAAACTTTATAATTCATATTTTCAAATAATATATTTTAAGATAGGCAAAGGTCCATGATGAACTGTTAGGTGGAAAAATGTGATTCAAAACCATATACAATAAATATCCCAATTAGATCATTTTTTTTTTATTTCATACAGAAAGCACTAAAAAAAAAATTCAGAAGGAAATCCTCTGCAAGTCACAACAGCAGTTCTGAGAGGTGGGTGGCAAGCATAAGCGCACATCACCTTTCCCCTTCACGCTTGTCTTTATTTCCCAATTCACTCAAGCAATACACTAACAGACTTTCTGCAGTGATGGAAATTTCTACATTGCACTGTCCAGGACGGCAGTCAGTACCCAGTGGCCGCACATGACTATTGACACTTAAAACATGGCGAATGGAACTGAGGGCTGAATTTTTATTTTATTTTAGTCAACAAAATTTAAATAGCCACACATGCCCTTTGGCTACTTGAACAGCACAATTCTAGCACGAACAGATAACACTTGTCTAATCAGAAAAGGACCACTAGATGTGATTTGTAGATGGATAAATAAAAAACTCAGAACAGATCTTCCAAATGCTACTCTACTGTCTACCCATTGCCAGTCCCAGACTGAGTTCTGCATCTGTTTATTCTAACATCTGAACACCCCAGCCTCACTGTCTTGGCAGATGTATCATTTTTTTTTTACACTCTTTAAAACACTAAAAGATGATTTCTTCATTTCTTATTCAGTTTTTGCAAGTGAGGCAGAGTCAGTGAACTCGCACATATTCTAGAAGCTGACTTCCTTAGACCTCAACAGAAGGAACTTAAGTACACAGATGTTTGCTGATTTTAAAAGGAGGCCTCGCTGCATCAGAAAAAACATTCCCCCTAATTTTTTGCTCAATTTGTTTTAAGTTGGTAATGAAATCTGTGAATCTGCGCTCCCTTTCTTCAAGAAAAATGGAATTTTGATCTCTTTTACAAATCAGAACGCAACAGGATAATGGAGAAATCAGTCTCAATAGCCCATTTCATGTTCATTTCAGAGCTGTGATATAAACATGATGACGGCATGCTTTCGGGGGTCTCTGAGATCTTTGCCACAAGCTGAGCAGCTCAGGTGGATTACTGCCTAATGCACACTTCTTTGGTAGATTTTTGTTAACAAACTGCACGTCTGCTTGTTTGAAATAAAATCATGAAGTTGTTAACTTCTTTGCACAAAGCCTGCCCTATTCTATTCGCCCTGGGGAAGAAGACTTCTGCTAATCACCTCCTTCTCTCTTGGAGTGCAGAGCTGAAAGGAGGGGCAGGAGACGCACATCTCTTCAGGGCTTACTGTGTGCCAACCGCAGGCTCACATACACGAGTGTGTGTCTCGGCATCTCCTCTTGGTCCAGGGACCAGAGTTGGAGAATTAAGGGTGGTAGGGGGCGCGGGGAGTGGGGGATGGTGCTTGGCCTCTGGTTTTGCAAAATAAAAAATAATAAATAAAATTCTGTGAACATTTGTGCTTTATGTATCATCTTAAATGTATGCACTTTGTAGATGATTCAAAAATGCAGAAGAGCCTTTTAAAAAAAAATCCCCCACTCTCACCACCGGGAGGTAAATGTCATTCACTTTGGGTGAACATCCTGCCAATCGCCCTCTATCTACATCAGTGGTTCTCAACCGAGGGCAATTTGGCCTCCCAAGGGACAATAGGAAATGCCTGGTCACAACTTGGGAGGGGGTTTAGCTCCTGGCATCCAGGGAGTAGAAGCCAGGGATGCTGCTACCCACCCTAAAATGCCCAGGAGAGTCCCACAACAGAGAACTATCTGGGCCAAATGTCAAGCAGGTGCCGAGGCTGAGGAAGCCTGCTCTACATGTATGGGTGGGGAGCTCGAAGACAATTGCATAATCAAGTTCACACCACGCCAGCCAATTGTTGTCTGCTGTGTATGTGCCTTCCCTAGGGAGGGCCTCATTTAATTTTTTATCAGAACTCTGTAAGAGGAGGGATAATGGTGGATTTTACAGAAGAAGAGACAGAGGCTCAGAGAGGTGAAGTGCTTTGCCCAAAGTTGCACAGCAGATAGTCATGGCACTGTGCCTGAAGTCTGAATGTGAGAGATTCCAAATCCCATCTTTCCTGCTGTCATTTCACCCCAGGATCCAGTTTACAAAGGGCAGTTAGGGGCCTGGGATTGAGACCTCGGAATCCCCCCCAGCACCTGAGGGAGCCAAGGCCTTGCTCTGAGCATCCGTCATTCACTTTATTATTTTACTTGAATCCTCTCTATTGCCTAATTTATACCTTTATGGCTATCATCTGCCAAGGATTAGAAGAATATATTCAGATTTCTCACAAAATTGTTTTTTTTCAATTTCTCAATATATTTCCAACTCCTTTCTTACATATATTTATATTACATCACAGTTATGACTTTTACGTTTTGTTCGGGGGTTTAACCCTCCATCAGTTCTGTTCTGTGGCGTTCTTGGCCTCATTTAATTATGTTCACCTGCAATTTCCCGTCCTCTGATGGCAGTGCCATGCTCCCTGCCTTCTTTTTGGTTACATCTGTCTGGTGTATCTGTGACTATTCCACCTTAATTATTATGTTTTAGATGTGTGCTTTGGAGTTGGCATATGGTTGGATTTGGGTTGGATATACCCAATCTGAGACTCATTGTCTTTAAATGGATGTGTTTTTTTAATTTTATATTTACTTTCATAACAGATATCTTTGGTCTTAATTCCATTTTCTTATTCTATGTTTTAAGCTTCATACAAGTCTGTTCTATCTCTTATTTTTCCAACCTTCTGCTAATTTGGTAATCAGATTGTTTAATGCTCTACTGGTCATCATTTTTATATCTTAAAATAACAGGCTTTTCTCTCACTAAGCCAACTCGACAGGTGAACTCACTGGCCTCCCCACTACGTGGGGCATGACTCCCAGGGGTGTAAATCTCCCTGGCAACGTGGGACAGAACTCCCGGGATGAGCCAGGACCCGGCATCATGGGGTTGAGAAAGCCTTCTTGACCAAAAGCGGAAGAGAGAAATGAGCCAAAGTAAAGTGTCAGTGGCTGAGAGATTTCAGAGTCGAGAGGATATCCTGGAGGTTATTCTTATGCATTGTACAGACATCCCTTTTTAGTTTATGGTGTGTTGGAGTGGTTGGAGGGAAGTACCTGAAACTGTTGAGCTGCGTTCCAGTAGCCTTGATCCTTGAAGATGATTGTATAACAATATAACTTTTACAATGTGACTGTGCGGTTGTGAAAACCTTGTGTCTGATGCTCCTTTTATCCAGGGTATGGACAGAGGAGTAAAATATATATGGATAAAAAATAAATAAATAATAGAGGGGGGCAAGGGGTAAATTGGGTAGATTGAAATACTAGTGGTCAATGAGAGGGAGGGGTATGGTGTATGGTACGTATGAGTGTTTCCTTTTTTCTTTTTATTTCTTTTTCTGGAATGATGCAAATGTTCTAAAAATGATCATGTTGGTGAATACACAGCTATGTGATGATATTGTGAGCCAGTGATTGTACACCATGTATGGAATGTATGTGTGTGAAGATTTGTCAATAAACATATTTTTAAAATAATAATAACAGGCTTTATCATCTATGTCTGACAGATGAGAAGGTAGCTATTGACTCCCCTTATGGAAAAATAGGGAAACCGAGTCCCATAGACTTCCCCACTCTCTCCTCACCCCCCACCCCAGGGTTCTCAGTGGTATGCTTTGGGAACTTCTGTCTCAGTCTTTAATAGTAAAATTAAAAATTAATAAATAAGTTTAAAATGAAATTTAAAGTCTTGTCTATTTGAGCCACATGTAAATATCTACCCTGAGCTTGATTATTTTGGATCCCATCCTTTTCCCTTCTGTTGTTTCATTACTTTATCATCATCTGAAATCTTATGTCGGCGTTGGAGAGCTGAGGCCATCCTGACTTTTACTTTTTTTTTGAAGACAATGAGCATCTTCTGTCTGACTATTGACAGGAGACTTTCTTTATCCTTGAACTGCACTAGCTTTGTCAGCACACACGTCTCACTGTGTCAGCTTTCCCTTCTCATTTACTGCGCCTGGGGACCCTTTTCGAGCTAAAAATTCCTACCTACCTTCACTTTGGGAATGTTTTCCTCCCTGTCCTCTTGGAGTGAGGTTTCTGCTGTCCAAAACCACAAAATATCCCTCTGTGGAGTCCAGGCCTCTCTCCCCTCCACACCGGGCCAGCCTGTCAGTCAGGGTCTGGTCAGCAGACAAAAATCATACCGGATTGCTTTAATAGCAATCAGTTCATGCAAATAATTGTTAACTAGGTTAAAGCTGTTACCTATTTACTGCTGGAGTAACTACTGCCCTGAGAGCTGGGGATCAAAGGGGATACGTAACAAGTGCTAAAACATAGCATCCTGGGGGAAGGGCTCTCAGTCAAGATTCAGACCCCCAAGGGGACGGCGGCTCCAGGCAGTGCTGGGGTCCCCGAGCTCAGAGGCGCCCCTGGGGCCGGGGCTCGCTGTCCTTAGGCTGCAAGCTCAGGGTTTAGTGCTGCTGTGCCCAGGCCGTGGCAGGGATGGGCCCTATGCAGAGCGGCCACCCCAACAACCGTTCTCAGCCTGCGCTGCCCACTGCAAGCACCCGGGGGACTTTCAAAATACTAACACCCTCTGAGATTCTGAGTTAGTCTGGGCGCTGCCTGAGCATGGAGAGTTTGGCAAAGCATCCCAGGCACTTCTGAGGTGCAGAGAGGGCTTAAGTAGAGCCAAAGCACATCATGCAATTGACCCCTATCCGGGAGTGTTGATAAGTGGATGCCTGACGTTGTTGGGACACACACGTGCAGAACTTTATGTCAGCACCAAGAAGACTCGGTGGGTGGGAACGGAGTGACAATTAGATGACTTTAATAGGGGCTTCTTCCCCATGAGATGTTAGAGATAAAGATATAAGCCCTGAAGGACAGACACGGGTTCACTTGTTCACAGAGGAGAGAGACAGAAGTCACGAACATAAGTTGACAAGATAGGTCTCAATTTCCTGTGATGTAGTGGAGGGGCGGCTTATGCCTCACTCTCCCAGAGCTGTGCTGCTCAGCAGGGCCCTGGAGCAGCAGCATCGCCGGGAAACGTGGTAGAATTGCAGATTCTCGGGCCCCAGAATCAGACCTACCGAATCAGAAACTCTGGGGCTGGGGTCCAGCCACCTGTGGTTTTACAGGTTCTCCAGGGGATTCCAACGTGCACTCAAATTTGAGGCCCACTGCCTAAAGCAGTGGCATCTGGAAAAGCCACATCTGGAGTAATTAAAAGTGGGGCAGGGGGGAGGTGGGAAGAAGCTAAGAGGCCTGTGTGCTTCACCCCAGCAACCTCTTCAATGGGCAGCCTCGGAGAGTGGTCCACCCTCCTCTGGTGGAGCAGCTACATCACCATGGCAACACAGATGCCAGTGGTGGGTTTCAGATGCTCACCATAAGAGCATCTCTTTTTTTTTTTTTTTTTTTTAACATGGGCAGGCTCCTGGAATCAAACCCGGGTCCTCTGGCACCGCAGGCAAGCATTCCTGCCTGTTGAGCCACCGTGGCCTGCCCAGAACATCTTTTCTTAATAAAATCCGACTCTTGTGCTGTTTGGCCCTTCACCGGCCTCTGACAACTCGTTCCATCACTCTGCCTTCTTCTTCTGCATGCTGGGAATTTTTTTGCCTAATCCTCCTTTATCCTCTCAAGTCAGTGCAAAGTCCTACCAAATTTTGACAACGGATCATCCGGTGGTCTTAGCTTTTACACAGAACTCCCTTGTGAATTTTGCTCCCTCAGCTCTGCTTTCATTCCCGCCTCCAGGGGTCCGGTGCATTGGCTTTTTTTGATGGCCATACCAAACTGCTGGCACTGATGGGACTCAGAGTAATTAAGCCCCTGATTTATCTTCCACAGGTGATACTAAGTCACATCTTCCCCTGTTCTGCAACAAAGCTGTTGGTATGTTGGGATCCAAACATGTAATCTGGTTTCATCTTGTGAGATTGAATAGGCCATTCGTTGTTTCTTGATTCAGCTGTGCCAGGGAGGCAGCCTGGGGTGGGTTGCCTGGGGCTGAGAGGTGTCCCAGGAGGCAGGACTCTCGGTGCTGAAACCAGACCCAACCCCAGGAGTAGCTTTCCACCAATGAAAATGGGATTTGGTGAACGGACCAGCAGCCTTGCCCCTTGGCAGGTGTGGTCGACATTCCTAAAATGGGCCCCAGTGATCCCTGCCCCAAGGTCTTCACTCCCTGGTGAAATCTCCACCCTCTGAGGGTGGGCTGGACTCACTTCTAACAAATGGAATACAGCCAACAGGATGGGATGCCACTGCTGATATTTGGTTTCACACAGATGGAGACTTGCTACTTGCTGGCTCTCTCACTTTCTCCCCTGCTTGCCCGGAGAAGCCAGTGGCCATGGGGTGAGGTATCCCAAGGAGAGTCCACGTGGTGGTGAATTGATGTCTCCAGCCAACAGCCACGTGGCTCTTCCCCCAAGCCACATCCTGAGAAGACATGACCTCTCCAGTATGACCTTGGCGCTTGGCATTTTAAGAAGCACTTAGCCAGAAGACGAGGCTAAGCCACTCATGGATTCCTGACCTACAGAACCTGTGAAAAGTTTCAGGTTAATTTGTTTTGTGGCAATAAATGAGTAACACAGCAGAGGACCGGGGAGTGGGGGAAAGCTGTGAGACTCTCGGCCCGGGTTACCAATGCCAATACTGCTTTTAATAAACTTTGTATTTTTCTTCCCCTCTGTATTGCTGTGTAACCATCCCAAAACTTAAAGCAACAATCACATATTTGCTCAGGATTCTGCAATTCGGACTGAGCTCAGCTGGGCCATTCTTCCCATCCTCTCTAGGATCACTCATGAAGTTGCCGTCATCTCGCATCTCAACTGGAGCTGAGGGTCAAAGGTGACCCCTCTCCCATGTCTGGGGTCTTGGTGTTAGCCATTGGCTGGGATTGTCTTTCCACATGAACTCTCGTCCATCCGTGGTTTTCTCACATGGCAGCAGAACATGCCAAGAGGGTAAATGCAGCTCCAGAATTTACATGACTTCTTTCTGCCACATTCTTTTGGTCAAAGCAAGTCATAGGCCAGTCCAGATTCTAGAGGTTGGGTAACAAATTCTACCTCTTTATGGGAGGCCCTGCAAAGAATTCACAGCCATGTTGAAACTACCGTATCTTCCCTGACTCATTTCCCTACTTTCCTATGTACACTTCCTGGGATCACCTCTGAAATAAATTCTTTGCACACAAATCCTTTTCTCTGAGTTTTTTAAAACAACCCAACCTAAGAATCCCAGGTTCAGGACTGGACCTTAGACGTATATCTTTTCTCATTCAATTCTTGCCTTAGCAATCTCATGCATTCACATCTATACAATAAAAACTCCAAAATTTCTACCTCTATTCACACCCAGACTTAATATCCAACTATATTCTCAGCAAGTCCACAGCAGCCCTCCCAGATATCTCAAATTTAATATACCAAATTGAATTATTGATCTTCAGAAGACCAGTTGGTAACTAGATGGTGCCTCCATCAGACCAACTGATCATGCCAAAAACTCTCCATATCTCTTTAATCCCTAAGTCCTATTGATTATCCTTCCAAATATTTCTCAAATTCCTCTTTCCATCACCTCCGAACTGGTCACATTGCTTCCCACTTCTCCCCCAAAATGCATTTTCCACAATTATGTGAGCTGTCAGATTAATTTTTGTAATGTAAATAGCTTAGGATCATGTCATTCTCCCTGTTTAAACCTTTCGGTGTCATTTTCACTCACTTTAAAATAAATTCCCAAATCCAGATTTTCCAACCCCTTCTCCCACCGCTCCCTACCCTCACCATTTCTGCTTCAGCATTAGTTGGCTTCCTTCAATATATCATGATTTTTTTCCTTCCTCGGAGCCTTTGCATAAGCTAGTCCCTCTTACTGACATGGTATTCTCCACCACCCCTTCCCTGCTCGTTCTTCCAGCCACAATCCCATCCAACCACACAAGAGTTAGACAGAAAAAAAAGGAATAAATAAATAAACAGTAGGGTCAGGAAACACGGAGCAGGAAGCAGTTTCCTCTCTCCATCCTGCCTTGGTCACCTTGGCGAGTGTGTTTCTCTTACTCGCAGGTCTTCCATCTCCTCCAGGGACTCACCCATCCTGGTTTACCTGGAACTGAGAGGTTTCCTGGGACATGGAACTCTCAGTGCTAAAACCAGGAAAACCCTAACAATCTGGGACAAGTTGGTCACCCTCTCTGAGATGTTATTTTTCCCCAACAACAGCTGCTTGGAAATCAAGGAGAACAGCCAAACCTTTGCCCAAGGAAGGCTATTTCCTGTGAACCCCTGCAGGTTCTCTGCGCTTTCTACCTCAATCAACTAGTCACTTGAGAGCTATTGAAAATTAACACCCTATTGTAGGCCAGAACAAATTGCAATAAATATTTTGTTAATTTTCAAATAAAGGGTTGCCTTCAATTAACTAAGTGTGAAAAATCTGATAGTGATGGTTTACACATATGCTCCGAGTTAGTATCACCAATTAGCAAGCTACTGCCCCAAAAGCCCTCATTAGTGCACGCCTTTATTACACATAAACAAAAATAAAAAGCTAGGATGCTGTGGCATCAGTTTCCTAAATTCCACTAAGGAAAAGGAAGGAAACACAGTAAAAGCAATTGTAACACATTACGATATAAAACCCCACCATGTTTTCGATGTATTTGCCAAATGTGCAATTCCTTGTAAGAGAAGTGCCTCGGGTGGCAATGTCACAATATTTTGCATATAGGTGGCAGTTAATAAGTGTTTGCGGACTCAAGTTGTTGAAAGGACAGCAAAGCTTCTTCGAACCATTTCTGCACAACTATGCGATGCAGAAAAGTGAAGCAGCTTCGTGGAGTAACGCAGCTACAAGGCACAGCTGGGACCAGAGACTTAGTGTAGCCGAGGTTTTCTCAGCCTTGCCACTAGCGACATTTGGGGTTGGCTCATTCTTCCTCGTGGAGAACCATCCTGTGCCTGGGAGAATGTTTAGCACCCATGGCCTCGACCCCCTAATACCAGCAGCAGTCCCTGACCAGTCACGACAATCAGAAATATCTCCAAGCATTGCCGAGTGTCTGGCAGCAGGAGGGTTTGGGGGCAGTTTACCCAGTGGAGAACCCCGGTAAATGTAGACCAGTGTTTCTCAAGGTATGGTCCCCACGGCATCAGAAACTCTGGGGGACGAGCCCATCAAGAAACTTGCAGGTGATTCCAAAGCATATTCAAGTTTGAGACCCACTGGTGTGGGCTGTCTTTAATCCTTGCAGTAACCTTACAGGGTGGATGCTTTTGTCCCAGTCTCATATACAGGGAAGCTGAGGCTCAGGCCTTGCCCAAGTTCTGACTTGGTAATGGCCGAGCCAGGGCTTGACCTGGGCTCAGACTGACACCAGAGACCAGCCCTTTCTGCTCTACCATGCCTGCCTGGACTCGGGGCAGGTGGAGGAGGAAGGCCTGGATTGGGGGACGCGAGCATTACACAGGTGAGCCGGAGAGGCTCACCAAACCTGAAGGGCTACTCCTAACATCACACCAAGCATCAGAAGCCAAGGCTCAGCCACCGTCAGACACACTCTCAAATGAGCATTTTGAATGACCCTTAATAGAAAAGAAGGATTTTGTCTTTCCAGCCACCCTCTTTCCTGGGACCCCCTTCTGGGCGCCCACCCCATGTCACATGGTGGCAGGAGAAGCAGCCAACTTCTGCAACTGGGTCCCTTCCTCTGGCTTCAGCTGGTCAGCTTGCGGCAGGCACTTGACCTAAGCTGAACCAATGACTCCCCTCCCTGGGATTCTGGCCAACGTGAGAATTGAATCGGTCTCTCCCTGGTCGTTGAAAATGTGAGATTTCAGATCCTGCCACCGTTGGCCACCGTGCTGTTCTCCTACTCGCTTGCAGGTTTCTTTCACTTACAATCAAAAGCGACTGAACCCAGATAAGAAAAAGTCCCTCTCACCTCCATAACTACCCAGCAGGGAGGGTGACATTTTTTATAATGTTTAGTAGACAAAGGGAAATAAACTGCTACACCCTCCACCCTTAACTCAGGAACGTTTGTTCTGGGAAGTCCCTCAGGCTTGTAGCCTGTGAAGATGGTTCTAATCCGGCCTGAAAAAACACGGAGCTGTCCTGGACTCCTCAGCCCAGAAGTTATCACCTGGGGCTTCCCTCATCACGGCCCAGCAGCAGACCCCAGACTGACAGCCAAAGCCCACATGGGAAAGAGGCAGCGAAAATACTGTCAGTCAAGGAAACTGCAAGTCACTTGGAGATGGAGATAGGTTAAAACATGAGGCAATGCGAGAGTTCTGGAGAAACTCTTAAAAAGTGTCTGGGGCAGAGATAGCATCAATGCTTTTTTGTTATATGGAGAGATGGAAGGATGGATGGGTGGATGGACAGATGGATGGACAAATGCTCGATGAGAGCACTGTGCTGCTCTAATGGCAGAATTAGAGGAGCATGGGGTTGACGTAAGAGGAAAGGACTTTGGGCTGAACCTAGCAACACCTTTTGCCTTAGATGGGTATGGAAAGTGGCCTGAGGGATAGAGAGAGAAACAACTGGAGGGAAAGACAAAAGTCTCCTGCCACTGACCTGCTGTGTGGCCCCGAGCCACTTCCCCTTCTCTCAGCTTCCGTTTCCCCATCTATATCAGTACAGAACTGTCCCAGCTCTCCTTCTCTCTCCAAAGTCTAAGGAATCTGCACAGGGTTGGGGTGGCCCCAAAGTGTGAAAGCAGAGCCTGAAGCAGTGTTTCCCACCCTCTCCAGAGCAGGTCGTGCTGCCATCTGCCAGTCCTGTGTGCAGACGGACATCAGGATGGGTGGGGAGCTGGGAGGTCTCCAACTTCTCTGCGAGCATCGCTACAGCTGCCTTTGAAAAGGGTGAGACGTGGGCTTGGTGGCGAGTGAGAGGTTTGGACGGCTGCCCATCCCCACGCTCAGCCACCAGGCACCACCCCCTAACAGGGAAGCACTAGTAACTGCCCCATGGGGGGCCCTGGGTCCTGCCATGAGATATCTGGGGGCTTGAGCAGAGATGATGCCCTCTCCCACCCAGCCAGGTCTCACCAAGACGAATTCCTGGAGCTGCTAGGATGACGGTGGTGGCAGGCATAAACCCAAACATCTCCAGCCTTTGCTGGCCAAAGAGGACATTCAGAGCCACACTGCAGGGCATTCCTTTACCCCAGGTTAATGCAGTTGCTGCTCCTCACGGCCCAAGACATGGTCAAGTCTCTGTCACAAAAACACTCCTCAGCCTCCAGGCAATCAGTTGGTGAAATTATATACAGAGAGGCTCTCCAATGTACAGACCTGTACAATCAGAAAAACAGAGCCAATCAGATAGATAAAGATACGGATATAGAAGAAGATATAGATAAAGATAGAGTTGATTTATTTTAAGAAATTGGCTCATGCAATTGTGGGGGCTAGCAAGTCCAAAATCCACAGGCAGGCTGGCAGGCTGGAAATTCAGGCAGGATTTCTTCTTCTCTAGGACACCTCAGTTTTTGTTCTTGAGCTGATTGGATGAGGCCCACCCACATTATCCAGGGCAATCTTCTTTACTTAAAGGTAACTGATTGTAGATGCTAATCACATCTATACCATACCTTCATGGCAATAGCTAGTTTTTGACCAAACAAAACTGGGCACCATCGCCTGGCCAAGTTGACACATACAATTAGCTATCACAAGCCCCAAACTCCTCTCAGGCCCACCTTGGATATCTTGGTGCAAATTAATGATAAGCAATTTCCTTTTATTGAGCACTTACTATGTCCCACACAGGAAACAGCTTAGCCCCAATATGAAACTGATAAGTAAACTGAGGTCCGGAAATGTTAACTTGCCCAAGGGCACACAGTGAACAAATGGCAGAATTGAGATGGGAATTTGGGTCAGTTCGAAAGATAGAATCTGTGGCCCTGACTGCTTTACCAGCACAGCCCAGATCTTACAGCCAAGACTCTCCCACTCTGGACAAATGAGGCCCACTCTTCCTTCCCTCTTGCTCCAGCCTCGCTGGGCCATTTGCAGCTCCCAGGCCTGCACATCCCACCACACCTGTGCTCGTGCTAGTTATTCTCTCAGGATGCTCCAGGCTCTGCTCATGGGTTGCCTCCTCCAGGAAGACTTCCTGAGAATCCCCAGTGCCCAAGGTGAATCAACCCAGCTCTCCTTCAAGCCCCACTATGTGCGCTGTAGGTGCTTCTATCATGAGAGATACTACCGTCCTTGTTATGTCGGTCTCACCCTTCTGGTGAGCTTCTCCTGGGAAATAGAGGCCATGCCTTAGACATTTCTGTATACCTAGATCTAGCACAGTGTCAGGCAAAGAGACTCTCAATAAATATGAAATGAAGAACCAAGTAAACAGAAACCTCATCAGAAATCCAATTTCAAGATATCCAAGATAGCAAGTCCGTGGGGCAGGGTTGTTTGGCACAAAGCTTGATAAATATTTGTTTCAAGAACGAATGAATGAATGAACACAACCAAGCATATCTCTTCCCACCCAACCTAGAAGGATGGTTCCAGATGTAATCTCAGGATTTAAAAATGAAGACATCAGATACTCTCTACGTAAACTGACCATGAATACCAAAGTCCCAAAGTAACATTTTAAACCTTAAGTAATCCTTCAGCAAGAATAACGCTTTAATATGCAATAAGAAAATAAGCCCATGATTCAAAAATTAAGCTGAAGGATGCACAGGTGTTTTGGTGGTAGGACGCTCACTAGCCATGCAGAAGACCAGGGTTTCATTCCTGACCCATGCACTCAAAAAATAAAAAAAAATTAAAATTAAGCTATGAGCCTTGACGGTAAAAGGCTGTCAGTCACTCAAGATTGCGAAGAGCCCTGGCCTAATTCGGGGGTACGGAGTCCTAATAAAATTCTGAAAATAAAATTTTAATAGATAAAAACCTTTCTTAGGATCAGGCAACTTGAGCTCAATCCTATTGGGGAACCCTAGGAAATACGGCAAAACATGCACCTCCAAATTATCCTACCTACAAGGAGGGGGAGCCTGGGGTATTTATCCTCTGGCTTCCAGCTGCCATTGCCCACTCGCAGGGGCATTAACTCTCAGCATTTCCAGCCACCCGAGCACCGATGCTCAGGTGCCTGCAGGAGGACAGCCCAACACGCATGAGATGCAGAGTGCCAACCAGAGAGGGAGAGGGATCAACAAGTGCTACAAAGTCTGGGGAAAGAGTGAGGCAAATGCTGTGTGCATCCAACTAGCAAGTGGGCATCAGAACCTAGTGAAACCTAGGCAAGGACGTGGCGACCCGAGACAAAAGCAAGCTCTGGGCAGAGGAGAAACCAGGACCGCCCGTCCACCTCTCCTCCTCTCTTCCCTTTGGGCTGTGTATGTCCGATGTTCTCCTTCTTTCCCCCCCCAACGTGGAATCTACTTTTTTCACTCTGGGTCCTTCCTCTTTCCCCTCAATAGCGTCCCCCACCCCACCCCTCCTGTCCCTATGCTTCTCATCTCTTTAAGAGCCCATAAAAAGGAAGCGAAGTATCTTGCTTAATATTTGTTTACTCAGGAACAGTGAGTTTTATGTACACTGTTCTTAATTAAAATCTCAGCGAGTTTCTATTTGTGGATGGAGATGCATTCTGCCCAAGAAGGGGGGGACTTTAAAATCTTGGCACCTTATTTCCACTGCACCTCCAGCTGTTGAAAGGAACATTTGGGATTCGGTCTTTCATTTGGGGCCCATGAAGTTATTTGTGTTCTCAGCAGCACCGATTATTGGCAATTTCACTCCGTGAGGAAAGTTGATTTCCTTCCAGACTTCCTGTAGTGGCGCCTCAGAAGGAGCTTCGCGTGTGGGTGGTCTGATGGAGAAATGCTCATCCAAAGAACCATGCATGGAACCTACGACGAAGTACTCGGTCTCCTGGAGTCTCCTGGAGGAACTGCTCCACCCCGTAACTTTTGGAGGCATCCTCACCAAATGCGAACAGTTATCGAGAAAGAAAGCTTCTCACTATCTTCTCTCTTCTCACTTCTCTTCCCTTCCAATTTGTTCTCTGCACAGCCTCCTCAGGACCACCCAAATATCACCTTCTGTGAGGAGCCCTCCTGGCTTCCTCAAGCCGGCAGGCACGCTCTCCTCTGTGCTCCCCAAACTTGGGACTGTCCCCTTCTACGACATCCCAGATTTTGTTGTCTGCTCACTCGGCTGTGGGCCCATCGGGAGTAAAACCCCCATTCTGGTCAACTTGCCTCCCTGGAAGTCCAGCAGAGTGTAAGTCTGGTAAATGTTTGTTGAATAAATGAATGAATGCCAAGAGTTCCTAGAGCCTGAGACTGCAAGAACCCTTGAGCTAACAGCCAGGGAGAAATGAGGAGTCAGGAACCCATGGCTTTCACCCTAGGGCAGGCACGGACCCCAGAAGAGACTCACGTGACCAAACTCTCCCATACGGAACTAGGATACTCCACCCCTATTGGTTTTAAATACTGGAGTTCAGGAAAGGAAGCTCCACTTCTTCACAAAATTAGAAAACCGTTGTGTTCCAACCACTGTATTTTTTAGATGGGGCATCACTTATTCGAGGTCACGGAGGGAGTGAGCAAGGTCAGCCTGGGACCTAGGTTTACTGATTCCTTGTCCAGCGCTCACTCCGCTCTCTCCCTCGGCCAAGCCACCCTGAAGCTGTGGCTGTGGCTGGAACCTGGAGGCTCAGCCAGAGCCCTGAACCCACCCCCCATGGGGAAAGAAGAGTGTGGGAGGATAGGAAAAGGGAGACTGGCAGTAGCAGAGATTGTAGGGCAGGAGGCAGAGACAGGGGTGGGGGGAGTGTTAGGAGGTGGGACTGGGAGGGAGAACCCCAAGCGCAAGGCAGGGCCCAGAAGCACTGACTGGTCTCAGTGGGGGCGGGGCTCAAGGCCAGTACAAGGCCCCTCCCCCAGCCTGGAGAGGTGGATCAGGCAGCCTTAAAGGATGGAGGCTGGGAGCACCCTGGCACTTGCCCAAGAAGGTGAATCTGCGCAGGACTCCAGGTTTCCCCTCACCGCACCCAACATTGCAGGGAATAGCTGGAGTCTCGAGGCCTGGGGAGGGGGGTGGGGAGGCAGGGGAGGCTGGAGGGCTTCCAAGCTGCCTCAACCCCTCGGATCAGCAGCCAGCGGAGGAGCGGCGGCGCCACCTCCTGGTACCTATGGGGACTGCATCTCATCCCTGGCCAGCCTCGGGGTGGGGCGGGGCTGGGCGGATGAGAGCTATTAAGCTGTTTCCTTTTTCTATTTGTATATGTTAGTTCAAACATACACAGAAGTAGCAACGCCCGTGTATCCATCACTCCGCTTTACCAATTATTAGTTCACCGTCAACCTTGCTTTCTCTATAGTTTCCCCGACACCCAACCGCCCTATAATTCATTTCAAAGTCAATTCTAAGCATCAAATCCTTTCACCTGCAAATATTTCAGTACATAGCTCTAAAAAAAAGTATTTGAAACAAAAACAGAAACATGTTTAAAAAAAAGTATTATAATAACATAACACGATGCCATTATTGCATGAAAAATGAATAATTCTTTAATATCATCAAATATCTAATTGTATCAAAAGTCATATTTTTCTACAATTATTAATCGAATCCTAATAAAGTCTACAGCATGTGATAGGTTCGTTGTCTTTTGAGTCTTTTTTAATCTATAGATCTCCCTCTGTGATGGTTAAGTTCATATGTCCACTTGCCTGGGTTATGGTGTCTAGCTGTTTGGTCAAGCAAGCATTGGCCTGACTGTTACTGCATTTCATGGATTTAAACCATTAGTCAGTTGATTGCATCTATGGCTGATTTCATCTACAGTCAACAAAGGAGATTGCCTTCGGCAATGAGAGAGGTCTCATCCAGTCAGCTGAAGGCCTTAAAGTGAGAACTGATGATTTTAGCAGTCAAAAAGAAGAATTTCTATCTTTACTTTAGCCAGACAGCATTTTCTCTTGGGAAATTCATCAGAGTTCCCAACTTGCAGCCTGCCCTATGGTATTCAGACTTTCCAATCCCAATGGTCGTATAAACCAATTCCTCTAATAAATCTCATCATTTTACATCTATATATACATCCATTTATCTAGGGGACCCTGACTAATATGCCCTGACATTTCCCACAGTCTGGATTTTGCTGTTGCAACCCTGTGATATGGTTTAACAGGTACCTCATATTGTCTGCAAATTATAAATTCTGCCAGTTGGAATTGAATTTAGAGTTTGTCCAAAGTCAGGTATGATCCTCTGGCAAGTTTACTTCAGAGCAGCTGCTCTGTTCTTCCAGCAGGAGGCAGGAGATGTCTGCTAGCCTCTCCCTGAGGAATGTCAGCAGCCATTGACCACCATTGCCTTGATCCTTTATTTCGCTAGGGATTGCAGAACGATCATGTCCTAATTCCATCATTAGCTGTTTACTTTTGAAGCAGAGATTATTAATTGAAAACTACTATCCACAACAAAGATGTCTTCCTGGGAGAAAATCCTCTTCTGGACCCTGAGATAAATCTCTCCTCTCTAGATCTGTGCTGAAAAGGGGCTTTCCTAATTTGTGATGTACTGTAATATAAAATACATATCAGGTTTCAAAGTCTTTGTATCAAAAAAGAATATGGAATATCACAATAATTTTTACATTATTTGTTGAGAGGATAATGTTTTTAATATATAATGAAATACATTATGAATTACATTATTAAAATTAATTTTACCCGCTTCTTTCACTTTTATTAATGTGGCTTTTCAATAAAGATAGGAGGGTTAAACTCATCCATCAAAAGATAGAGACTCTCAGATTAGATGAACAAAGGCTCATAGGTAGTTCAGTGGTAGAAATCTCACATGCCATGGGGGATTATCTGGGTTTTATTCCCAGCCCATGCACCCCAAAAAAAGAGGAAATGAACAAAACAAGTTGCAGTAGTGTGCTATATATTTATAAGCAAACACTTAAAACAAAAGAATACAGAAGGATGGAAGACAAAGGAATCAAAAAGGATGTAACAGACGTATATGAAACAAAAAAGAGCTGGGAGACTATCCTAATACCTGGCAAAATATAATTCAATGCAAACAATAGTATCACAAAAAGAACAATAGATTTTACATACAGCCATCAGTAAGCGAACCTATTCACCAAAACAAAGGTAGCCTCAAAACATACAGCATTTGGGACCCAGTGGAATGGAAAAAGGATAGTGTCTGGGATGAAACAGAAAAGAAGCACAGGTCTCAGGCCTTCTGAAACGGCTGCCAACTTGATCGCACCTCTTCTATCTACACCCGCACAGAATCACCTGGGAAGACGAAAAACCCCAATC
The DNA here is from genome assembly GCF_023851605.1 of Tamandua tetradactyla. Taxonomy (NCBI): domain Eukaryota; kingdom Metazoa; phylum Chordata; class Mammalia; order Pilosa; family Myrmecophagidae; genus Tamandua; species Tamandua tetradactyla. The sequence continues at coordinate 8,775,497 of NC_135327.1, read as the reverse complement.
CCTGGGCCACACCCAACACCAACTAAATTTTTCAAAGCTCCTCCAAGTGATTGACAGAGGTAAATTAATATATATAGGGGAAACAATCCACTTATTCTTTTACTCTTTTATTACGTTCACACACTCCTCCATCCCGCCATCCATAAAACTACTAGATGTAGTTACACACATACTAGTGCCTAATCACGCCAGACACAATTAGAGGGGCTGAGGCTGCAGCGTGGACAGAGACAGAATTCCCTGAGTTACCCTCTAGAATCTAGAGGGGATTTTACCCATGGGTAAGGGAGCTGTGCATTTTTGGGTTTGGAAGAAGAGTATAGTAGGGGATGGAAACTTTTAATAGTAAGTCACTGGTTCTCTTCCAGCTGGCAAAAAAAAAAAAAGAAAAGATGGAATAAACTTACAGAATCTAGGGAGTTTACCCATGGGTAAAGGAGCTGTACATTTTTGGGTTTGGAAGAAGAGTATTGTAGGGGATGGAAACTTTTAATAGTAAGTCACTGGTTCTCTTCCAGCTGGCAAAAGAAAAAGAAAAAAGAGAAGATGGCATTAACTTACAGAATTGCATAGAGAAATAAATCAGCTAACAATTGTAGTTGGAGAATTTCATTCGTCTCTCCTAGAAACTGATCAAGCAAACTAATAAACAAATATCTCAGTCAGCAAGATAACATGTATATTTCAGAAATCTACAACTTCCAGATAGGTCCCTGGACCAGAGAAGTCCTAAAATGCAGAGGGACCACCCTCTCTAGCTAATAATCAGTCACCTCATAATCAGTCAACATAAGTTTTAAGAACACAGAATGATTACCCAAATACACAATGGCATATTTTTTATAACACTAGAGTCTTATCAAAAATAATCATTGAAATAAACCAAAATAAATTTCAAAGGAACAACGTCAAATAGGCTCTCTTCTCTGACCACAGTACAATGGACTCAATGAAGGATAATTACCAAATTTCCATGTATCCGGAAGCTAAATAATATATCACTAAATAACCTATGTACAAATAAGGAAATTATAAGAACTAAGCAGTTAAGTATGATGTCAAAATTAAGGGGAATAAGCTAAAGCAATACCTGGAAGAACATATACACTTTGACAAGTGTTTATCATAAAACCAAAGAGATCCAATATAACCAAGAAGTGTGGGCAGGTTAGGGGTAAGTTTTAAAAATAAAGCCAATAGAGACTGTTGACTTTGGACATTGTACTTGACACCTAAAGAATGGAGGTGGCTGAAGGAAGCACTGACTAAGAAGTGGACTGGCAAACGATGGTGACTACATATGATTGAATATTGTGCTACTACAAAAAGGAATGAAGTTGTGAGGCATGCAACATTGTGAATGAACCTGTGGGACATTTGGTGAAGCAAAATAAGCCAGAAACAAAAGAGCAATTACTGTATGGTCTCATTTAGAAAATGCTTATAAGAAAACAGGGGCCTAAATTGTAAGCTCTTATAGCAGTCATATTTAATCTGGAGTGGTAATTACTAATTCTGGATTTTGAGAGGCTTTTTATGCATATATAACCTGGTATTTAGAGTTAAGAAAAAAGCCAATCAGGTCAGGATTGAGGTCATTCTGAAAACAGGGGTAAGGAAGACATTGTCTATAGTTTAGAACCTCCTCTACTCTTTGAGACCAAAGAAAGAAAGGTTCATTTTGTCCAGAACCTGAATTATCTGTAGCAGTAAACCAACCTGTCTGGATAGCTCATTTGAACAATTGAAACACAGGGAGCCCAGAATAAGAATGAGGGCCTTTAATCCTGTATTGCTTCATGTAATGCCAGGATACATCCCAGAGTATATTAAGCAGATAACCAAAAAGTATTGTCAAAGTACCTTGAGGGATGGGAGAAAAAATATGTAACTATTAAACTTAACCACTGGGAAAACCCCTGATACTGGGTCAAACATTAGGGACACCCAAATCAATAGGCCAAGCCCTAGCTCTTGAGGCTTGCTCTTAGGAGCCTGTGTATGTAGCAGAGAAGCTTAGACTACCTATAGGCATGCCTAAGAGTTACTTCCAGAGGACCTCTTTTGTTGCTCAGATGTGGCCTCTCCCTAAATCCAAATTTGCAAGTAAAATCATTGCACTCCCCCCCAACATGGGACATAACATCCAGGGGTGAAAGTCTCCCCGGCAGAGTAGGAGATGACTCCCAGTGATGAGTCTGGCCCTGGCACCATGGGATCAACAATCCATCCTGACCAAAAGGGGGGAAAGATGTGTAACAAATCAGTGGCTAAGAGAGTTCAAATAGAGTTGAGAGGCTACTCTGGAGGTCACTCTTATGCAGGTTTCAGTTAGAAATTGCTACCTGCCTTAACTTGCCAAACCCCAACCAAAACCATTCCTGCCAATCCTAAAGAACACCTTGGGTGCTGTATGTTAGGTCGGGGGAACGGGGAAGGGCACTGCAACTGGAGCTACAGAGGCTGTGTCGCCCCTCCCAACATGGTTCTTGGAACCGCCCCTTCCAGACACCTGACTTCCGGAGAACCACCCTTCCGGACATCACCTGACCCCCTTGCTTAAAAACTGCCCATGCCATCACCTAGTACTGACTCACCTCCCTCCATCTTGGATTTGGTGAGCTCAGTCTGGGAGCGCAGAAATAAACCCACCTGCTTTAAAGTCCCTTGTCTATGTTCCTTCTTTCTCACCCTTTCACCTCCTAAACCTTTCACTATATAAGATTCTACAGGTGCCGACAGAGTTCTGGGCCAAGATGGCAGCTTAACAATGCGTGTGTTTTAGTTCGTCCTCCAGACAAACAAATAACCAGAAACAGTACAGAACAGCTCCCGGGGCCACGTCAGTGACTGAACACACAGCGTTCCCCAATCTGGACCAGCTGGACCAGCTGCAAGCACCCCTAGATCCACGAGTTCCCCAAACCACCATGGCCAGTGCCCCCCGCCCCACCGCTTCCCAGAGGGGAAAGGAAACAGACTTTACCAGCAGCAGGGGCTGAGCCCATCCAAACGCCAGTTGTGGAATTAATTAACAAATTCTGACTACTAAAAATAGGCCCCCAGCTCAGGTGAACCTGGTCAAAGCAGAGGTGGCTCATTTTTGCCCTGGTGCCAAGGGGTCAGGGCTGACGGAAAAAGGAAAAAAAAAGAAGGAAACAGAAGGTTTCTACAAAGGCTTGACTGCCTTTGGATATAGCGGCAGGGCTCCTCAGGCTGCAACTGTCCCAGGCATAGGCAGAAACAAACTCGTTTTGAGGGCTTGTTTGGAGCCTGTGCCTTCCCCAGGGGAGGGGTGGAGCCCAACTCAGGTGGAATCCCTCCCTCAAGGAATTCAGACACCAGGGCTTGGTAATTTGAAGCCATTAAAACCAGTCTAAACCTCTCCACTGTCTCCACCAGCTGCAGTCTATAATATAATATAGGCTGCGGTCTATAATCCCTAAGTAGACCCTCCTAAGTATGGGGGGGGAAAGGCACCATATAAGCAGGGCAAGAAACCAGAACACAAGAACTGAAAAATTCTCCTCTGTTAAACAAAACTTAAGCTAGAGGTCCAGGTAAAGCTGAATTGAATGTCAAAGAACAGATAGACAACATATTCATCCAGCAAGAAAACCCTAGGTAAAAGAAGTGAAAGCAATCTCCAGAATAAACTAATTAAGGTAATTAAATGCCTAGAGGCCAGCAAAAAATAACAAATCACACTAGGAAAATTGAAGATATGGCCCAGTCAAAGGAACAAAGCAACAATTCAAATGACATACAGGAGCTGAAACAATTAATTCAGAAATACAAACAGACATGGAAAACCTCATCAAAAACCCAATCAATGAATCGAGGGAGGATATGAAGAAGGCAAGGAAAGAACAAAAAGAAGAAACTGAAAGCCTGAAAAAGCAAATCACAGAACTTATGGGAATGAAAGACACAGTAGAAGAGATGAAAAAAACAACGGAAACCTACAATGGTAGATTTTGAGAGACAGAACTTAGGATTTCTGAACTGGAGGGCGGAACATCTGAAATCCAGTAAGAAAAAGAAAATATAGGGAAAAAATGGAAAAATATGAGCAGGGACTCAGGGAACTGAAAGACAATATGAAGCGCATGAATATACGTGTTGTGGGTGTCCCGGAAGGAGAAGAGAAGGGAAAAGGAGGAGAAAAACTAATGGAGGAAATTATCACTGAAAATTTCCCAACTCTTATGAAAGACTTAAAATTACAGATCCAAGAAGTGCAGCATACCCCAAAGAGAATAGATCCAAATAGACATACTCCAAGACATTTACTAATCAGAATGTCAGGGGTCAAAGAGAAAGAGGGAATCTTTTTTTTTTAACTTTTTTTATTAATTAAAAAAAAATTAACAAACAAAACATTTAAATATCATTCCATTCTACATATACAATCAGTAATTCTTAATATCATCACATAGTTGCATATTCATCATTTCTTAGTACATTTGCATCGATTTAGAAAAAGAAATAAAAAGACAACAGAAAAAGAAATAAAATGATAATAGAGGAAAAAAAAACCATATGTACCATACCCCTTAACCCTCGCTTTCATTTACCAGTATTGCAAACTGAATTTATTTTAACATTTGTTCCCCCTATTATTTATTCTTATTCCATATGTTCTACTCTTCTGTTGATATAGTAGCTAAAAGGAGCATCAGACATAAGGTTTTCACATTCACAGAGTCTCATTGTGAAAGCTGTATCATTGTTCAATCATCATCAAGAAACATGGCTACTGGGACACAGCACTACATTTTCAGGCAATTCCCTCCAGCCTCTCCACTACATCTTGAACAACAAGGTGATATCTACTTAATGCGTAAGAATAACCTCCAAGATAAGAAAGAGGGAATCTCGAAAGCAGCAAGAGAAAAGCAACTCATCACTTACAAGGGAAGCCCAATAAGACTATGTGTAGATCTCTCAGCAGAAACCATGGAGGCGAGAAGACAGTGGGATGATATATTTAAATTACTAAAAGAGAAAAACTGCCAACCAAGAATTCTATATCCAGCAAAATTGTCCTTCAAAAATGAGGGAGAAATTAAAACATTTTCAGACAAAAAATCACTGAGAAAATTTGTGACCAAGAGACCAGCTTCTGCAAGAAATACTAAAGGGAGCACTAGAGACAGATATGAAAAGACAGTAGAGAGAGGTGTGGAGAAGAGTGTAGAAAGGAAAACTATGAGTAAAGGTAAAAAGAAGGAAAATTAGATATAACATATAAAATCCAAAAGGTAAAATAGTAGAAGAAAGTACTACCAGTGCAGTGAACATATAACTTATGTTCAACTTATGTTCAACAACATAAGTACAACATAAGTACATGGAACCTTGAGTAGGACATTAGATGTTACTCGTTTGTCCAGAGTGATGCCCTGATGAATCCCAGAGTGATTTGATCGGTGAGTGGGAAAGTATTTGCAAAGTCCTCTTCGGGGAATGGTGAGAATGGGGGAAAATTCAACCTCCCCAAGTTGAATTCTTGATATTCTCACAAGCAGTGTGGACAACCAAAGCTATAGGCTGAGCCCCCAGTCTTGGGGTTTGTTCACATGAAACTTAATCCCACAAAGGATAGGTCAAGCCTACTTAAAATTAAGCCTAGGAGTCACCCCCAAGAGAACCTCTTTTGTTGCTCAGATGTGGCCTCTGTCTCCAGCCAATACAACAAGCAAACTCACCACTCTCCCCCTGTCTATGTGGGACATGACTCCCAGGGGTATGGACCTTCCTGGCAATGTGGGACAGAGATCCTAGAATGAGCTGAGACTCAGCATCAAGGGATTGAGAAAAACCCTAGAATGAGCTGAGACCCAACATCAAGGGATTGAGAAAACCTTCTCGACCAAAAGGGGGAAGAGTGAAATGAATTAAAGTGTCGATGGCTGTGAGATTCCAAACAGAGTCAAGAGGTTATCCTGGAGGTTATTCTTACGCATTAAGTAGATATCACCTTGTTAGTCAAGATGTAATGGAGAGACTGGAGGGAACTGCCTGAAAATGTAGAGCTCTGTTCCAGTAGCCATGTTTCTTGAGAATGATTGTATAATGATGTAGCTTTCACAATGTGACTGTGTGATTGTGAAAACCTTGTGTCTGATGCTCCTTTTATCTACCTTGTCAACAGATTAGTAGAACATATGGAATAAACATAAATAATAGGGGGAACAAATGTTAAAATAAATTTAGTTTGAAATGCTAGTGATAAGTGAAAGTGAGGGGGAAGGGGTATGGTATGTAAATTTTTTTTTCTTTTACTGTTTTTGTTTTATTTTCTGTTGTCCTTTTATTTATTTTTCTAAATTGATGCAAATGTCTAGAAATGATCATGATGATGAATATGCAACTATGTGATGATATTGTGAGTTAGCGATTATATATGTAGAATGGAATAAGTATATATTAAGGATGTTTGCATTTCTTTCTTGTAATATTTTTTAATTAATAAAAAATTATTTTAAAAAAAGATTCTACAAAGGTTCCATGCACTAGAGTAACTTCTCAGAAACCTACAACCTCCAGATGGGTCCCTGGACCAGACAAGCCCTAAAAGTTAAAGGGGCCAGCCTCTCTATAATATCAGCTATTTCCATCTCCCTACCCCATATTATCGATAGTCCTTTTCAACATGAAAAAGTTAGAATGGCCATAGCCCAAATACCCCTAAGAAGTGGGAGAAAAAAAACAAAGAAAAAAAAAAAAAGGAAAGAAGTGGGAGAAAAATCAAAGGTGATGGTGGAGTTATACAGAGAAGGTAGGGTTTAAGAAATGAGTATGAGTGTTGAATCATTATATTGATATTTCTTTTAGTCTCCAGTATCTTAGAGCAGCTGGAAGTAAAGACCTAAAATAGTGGACTTGTAACCCATATTAAACTCTGAAATCTGTTCTACAACTAATTGTTGCAATGTGCTTTGAAATTTGTTGCTTTTTTTATATATGTTCTATTTTTCACAAAAGAAAAAAGACGTTTCTTCCAGCCTCCAATGTTTTTGAAAAGCTACAAGGAAAAATCTGAAATAGTGGAATGGTAATTCATAACAAACTCTGAAATCTGTTCTGTACCTCATCGTTGAAGTGTACTTTGAAAATCACTGCTTTTTCTTTCTTTTCTTTTATATATGTTACTTTTAACAATAAAAAACGTTTAAAAAAATAGAGTCAATAAGACGGATAGATTGAATTTGAAACTCAGTGGAAAAGGTCATGGCTAGAGATATGAATGTGGGAGTCATCATTTATGTACCAATATGTAAATGGTATTCAAAACCACAGTCACTTAGAGAGTGAGTGTAGGTAGAGTAGAAGGCCTAGATGAGCTCATTAGAGCCTTAAGGCTGGGCCTAAACTGGGCAAGACTGATGGGCAAGGCTGATGGGCAAGACTGATGGGCAAGACTGATGGGCAAGACTGATGGGCAAGGCTGAAGGGCAAGGTTGACAGGCAAGGCTGAGCAAACCCCAAGACCTCATTTTGTTGGGGTCCAGTGTATTTTAGGCACAGAGATGCTACCCCAGACTAACAAGGTTCATCAGAGCCTAGCGTAAAACCAGAACACCCAACAAGAAACATTGTCAGGTGGCCAGATGTCATCATCATCTCATCATCTCACCACCGTCACCATCATCTTCCTTTGTTCCTTCCTTTGTTCCTTCCTTCATTCATTCATTCATCCATTCATCTCAGGCAGATGGTATTATATTCCTCATGAATGAAAAAGGAAATTGAGTTTCAGTGATATTTAATAATTTTGTCCACAACAGAGATAGTATTAAATCCCAGACCTGGATAGTCAGGTCACAGGATAGTCACAGCCACACTGTTTAAAATTACCATCGTTAAGGACTATTCAAACAAATGTAGGTACAGGGTTAGACTGATACTATTTAGGATCTATTCTAAAATTCAGTCACAGGGGCAGCAGCAGGAGGTCTGGACATGGAGTCCACTCTTGGGGATTGGTCCCAGCTCCACAGATGACGTGCGTGGTATGTGACCTCTCTGAGCCTCAGCTTCCCCATCTGCTCAGGAGGGAGAAGACTCCCATCCCTAGTGGCCCCACAGATCTGCAATGAGAGCCAAAGAGAGGCAAACATGAAAGCCTTTAATTTCAGGAGAGGCCTGTGCACCTGTGAAAAGTGACAGCTGCGGCTATCGGAATTCCAGACGGGACAGGTACGGCCCACGTGACTCCCAGGTCTCCCAGAGGCCTAGTCCACCCAGCAGTGTGCAGGGTGAGACTTTGAGACCTCCATGCCTCTCCAGCACGGAACACACACAAAAGACTTGAACCATGGCCTCTCTGCTCTGTGCCCCTATTTTAGAGGCCCTGCTCTGGCCTTCTGATGGCTCTGACCCCACTCACCCACAAGGCAAAGAATCTGAAGAACCAAGAGGATGGAGCCCCTCTGCCTCTCTAGACCAAGCTGAAGGTCCCCAGGACCCCGAGAAAGCCCAGCCTAAATGGTCCCAAACCTGCTTCCAAGGCCTGCAAGCATCCTCCTTTGGGTTCTTCCTCCTAAGGATGGACCATTCCCGGCATGTGCTCCTCTAGGCTCAAAAGGCCAAAGGAAGATATGTACAGGGGAATGGAGGGGTGGGAGAGAGTTGGAAATGCAGGGGGGGTTGACCATATCCCTACAAGTAGACCCTTCGCAGTGTAGGACAAAGTTGAGGCTGGAAAGAGAAGAAGAGGAGCTACAGGCCAGAGCCTCCTTTGTACTCGGGCCAGACTTCTCAGATATTAGGGCTGCGCAAACATCATAATGCAGGTCAGATCCCTCCCCTCCCCCACAGGTCTAGTGATAAAACACAAGGAACAAAAACAATCATTGCTGGAGGCCTAATTATGGCGAGCAGCCTGCTAGTGCTGTATATAGACTCAGCTTTGGGGGAAATGTGCTGATTTATGCAGTTCCCAGCATTTAAAGGTGGAGACCAGACTGGGGCTGAATCACATCACATGGTTCTCTGGGACAAAGTTTCAACCCTAGGCTGAGGAGCAAACGTTTGTAAAAGATTGTTTGTCCCTTTCCTATCCTTCCTTCCCAAAACCTGCTACCAGCTTCACCTTTGATTCTCAGACTATTCGTTTGAGCCAAAGACCTAAGGCCCCGTGGGCATTGGGGCAGAAGCCAATATTTACTGGGTGCCTGCTCCGTGCCAGGCCCTGGGGAAACCGATGAACCTCAAACCAAGGTCTCCAGGAGCTCATAGCCTGAGGCAAAAAGGTGCACAAACAGAGCCTCTCGGCACTGGGCGGCAAGGGCTTTCCAGTTGCAGAAGTTTGCAAAAATGGCACCAAATTCCCACCATCCTCGTACCTTACTTTTTTGCTATGTGACCATGAGTGCCATCCCACATGGACTCTGGGCTCAGCCATGTGACTTGGCAAACATGAGGCAAACCGAGTCTTGGAAAGCACTTGTGCAGGCTCGTCCCCTTTCAGAGCTCCTGGAATTCAACATGTGGATGAATCCGAGCTAGCCTGTTGGAGGAGGAAGACTTTGGGAGCCATGTGGAGACACCCCCCAGACATCCCAGATGAGGCCCTCGGAAACCAGCCAGCCCCTGTCAACCCACCAGTGCACCACAGACAGCCTCATCCAGAAGAGCCACCCAGCTGAGCCCAACCCAAACTGACAACCTAAAGGAACTCTAAGTTAAATAAATAGTTGTTTCAAGCCCTCCACAGCAAAGGAGAGAGCTGAGACAGAGGTTAGAATGAGTAGGCTTCACCAGGCAGACAATGCAAAAGGATAAGCCACTCAGAGGAAATGGCATAAGCAAAGGCATGTAGGCATGGCATATTACTCTGCTTTCGGAGAACAAAGAGTCATCCGGGATGACTAGTTTGGGGGCCTCTGTAGAGATGAGCCTGGTAAGTTAGGCAGAGACCTTCCACCAGGGACCTCGTGCCAAGGGTGGGAGTTTATCTGGAAGGTGGTGAGGAGCCACTGTTGGATCACAGTGGGAGAGGTCCCGAGTGATGTGCACATTTTGCAGGGATCCTACTGGCAGCGGGGGGGAGCATCTGATGCCCACCCCCACACCTCCAGCGAGGGCCAGCACCACCCACTCTCAGGAATGTCTGGCAGCAGAACTTCTTCCTCACTCCTCTGACCCCTGACTTCGGACAGGAGGGGCTGCAGAGATCTCCCCACAAGCAACTCCAAACAGTCTATGACAGCAGCAGTATTTTCTGGCACGTTGGGTTCTCCGAATCGGGGACAAGGAGGAATGAGGACAGACAATGAGTCCATAAAAATCAGCCCCAAGGACCAGCTGGCCCAACCCCCTCTGAAATCGGAACCCACAACACACCCTTTTTTATGTATCTCCAGTGACAGGGTGCTCAGTACTTTCTCTGCCCAAAGTTCATCACAGGTTTACTGGCCCACACCTCTTGCTTCCATCCACAGCAGCTGTCAGGGGTGCATGATGCAGCAACCCCCTGATTCGTCTTTACTCCAGCCTGGAGATAATTCTGCAGTGACATGACTTAGGCAGAAAAGGATGGGGCAGCCATCTCCCTCATTCCTCCAACCATACTTCCATGAATGGAGCCTAAGTAAGCTTTCATGGCAGCTGCATCAGTCCTACCCCACCCCATTCTCAAGACCCCCTCTCTGGTAAGGCTGCTTTTGTAGATACTTCTATTATAGCTGAATTTCAATTTTTTCCCTGCCTGACAAGATTACGAGCTCTTGAAAAAACAGGCCCTAGAGCAAACCCACCTTTGCCCCTTTCCACCCGAACCAAGCCCAGCAGAGGATCAGGCACAGGACAGCGGTGTGACAAATGTCCGCTGAAGGAATGACTCCATTCCTGAAGACGAGAGCAATGGGATGGGAGCACCGGGCAAAGCAGCCCAGCCTAGTGCCACCCACATAGGCTCAGGAGCTGGACTGCTTGGGTTCAAGTCCCTGTTCTCACCTTTAGGCCCTCAGGTCCCCCCTGGGTCCTACAGCAAACACAGCCAGGTGCCGCCAGTTATTTTAACCACCGGAGAGAACCACAGAGAGGAGACCCCCCCTTCCTGCAAACCACAGCTGGAGGTAATATGCAGTCCCCGCATTTGCCTGTGCTGTGTGCCTGTTGGTGACATTATATCATTGTGAAGCTGGGTTTTCAAGGGTGTGGGGGACAAAATGCAAGGACACTGAAAATCAATGTAGAATAGGTGGCACTGTCCCATCTGATCCTACGGTTCAAGAAGTGTGCCAAGCCCAACAGCTACACACATCCCATAACGACACAATTCTGGTGACTTAAGAGTGGGACTGTAACTGAGAAATTAGAATTTAAGGGATGATTTTGAATCCTTTTTGCTTTCTGGTATATTGGAGTAGACAGAGGGAACTATCTGAAATCTCTAAATTGTAATCCAGATGCCTGGATCTCTGACCATGATCACACACCCTTTATCTTCTCCCCTGTGACTAACCTTCATTTGTACCCGTTTATCCAGTTTTCCAACTTTAGAGTCCTGTAATCACTAAAGACAGCCCCTTATGTTTATCAATGTAGGGTCTTGGGTCAGCCCAGAACGAACCCACCCCAAATCCAAAGTCATCTTGATAACCAAGACTGGATCCAACCAAAGTGGGCCCGGCTGACGTGTGCAGGTGCTTAGGCTGTAACCAATCGGTCACCTATGGCTCTTTCCGCCATCTTCCGCCACATGTTCTGTGACTAAGCATGTGGTCAATCTGCACATGCGCAATAATTAGACATACACACACACACACACAATTATGTCAGCTGGGGCCACTGTGCTCATTACCCTCAACCCTGCCCAGCCTTTTCTCTAACAAAACTATCAGAATTACTGCAGTTTGGGGAGCCAGATTTTGGGCCAGGAGGCCATCTGCTCTCCTGCCACATGCCTAGTAATCAACTCTCTCTCTTTGAAACCCCAGGATCTCAGGAATTGGTCAATGAGTGCCTTGGTCAAAAGACTCCACCGCCTTCACTTTACCTTCACTTTCTGTGAATTAGTTTTTTGAATGACTAAGCTGTTAGGACAAAAATACTTAAAACTTGTTTGGACCCAATTACGTAATAAACAGAACTACATTGGGTATTTCTTTTGGCCTCAGGGTACCATGAAAAAATTACTGAGTCTCCGTTTTAGGCATTATACTTCGCCTCTCTTGGTTCTGTTCCTCCGTGTGTAGATCGGGGTTGATAATAACAGGCCATAAGACCGCTGAGAGGACTAGGTAAGTGGGGATACGTGCAGGGTTTAGAACAGTACCTGGCAGGGAATAACTGCTGTATACGTGGTTGTTACAACACAGAGAGGCCAAATCAAGAGCTGGTGAGGTTGCAGGGGAAATGCTCAGGGACTTCAGAGGCCTCGGATGCTACAGCCCGGTGAGGTCGGACCCCATGGAAAAGCGCAGCCTCCAGGCAGACTGTCCTCACTTCAGACACCAGCCTCAGGTTTGGGGCTTCCAGGGTCACCCACACTTATGACCCACTGGTACCCTTTTGCTGGTTCCCACCACCCCCTAAGGCTTGATACCTTGCAAGAAACAACTCAGAGAACTCAAGAAAGCTGTACACTTACAGCATGACGGGGCTAATCTTCTTAGCCTGACCAGGGTCCCCTGCTAAGAGTACAGGTGCCCCCCCATCCCCCCATTAGCATAAACTATCAGGTGTAGCAGGGCCTTCGAGAATAAGAGACGCTCCAATAACAGGACATTCCAAAGATTTAGAGGCTATCTCCCAGGAACCGGGGCGTGGGGGTGGGGTGGGGTAAATTCATTATTGCAAGATAGCAACCGAGGAGAGTTTTCTAACAAGCTCTTCAGACAGTCTATTCTTTTAACAACATAATTACTATATGCCCCGCGCTGTGACATGCATTATAAGGAGAGCTGGAATGGGGATCATGCAGGTGGGTTTCAGCTGGGATTCCGCCTGGAAACCCTGAACAAGGCACCACCTCTCTCTGGCCCTCGGTTTCCGCATCTGATTTTATACCTGCCATGGCACCTGTGGCGCAGGGATGCTGGGGGGTGGGGGGTGGACTGAAGACTCTTCCTTCAGATGCACAAACGCCAGTGGACTACGAAGGAGGAAGCACCCCCTGAACCACAAAGAACAGTGCCAATACCAGGAGGTGGGTGATTAATATCGTGCAATTGCTATGCTAATTACAAACCATCTTTCCCACCTTGTTGAGATGAGTTCCCCTGAGGCTCTGCAAGCCACAATTTGAAAGAATGAGTTTCTCGGCTTAGTCTGAGTTGAAGGTAATTAAGCATGTCAGAGTTACAAAACCACACGGTTTTAAACTGATTCAGACCTTTCACTAAATTAGACCATGGCAGAAAGTGT